>NC_060078.1:18125000-18750000 GCF_922984935.1 Meles meles | reverse complement strand
AGCAAATTTTCGTGCTCCTTTGACTGAGAATGTCTTCATTTCCCCCTTATTTCTGATGGACAGTTTCATTACTGGATGTAGAATTTCCAGTTGTTTTTGGTTTGAATCTCTATGTTTATGACTTTTTGCCAAATTTGGGAAGTGTTCATTGTTCCTTCAAATACTTTTTGAGTACCACACTCTCTTCTTCTGTGTTCTGAACTTTTGCTTTTTTAAATCTTTTCTACAGAAACTTGAGACAGTATTTTCTTTGCGTTGGTCAAATTGAATCAATTCTGTTGACCCCCTTCCCATTCAGTGAGTCCGGCCTTTGCATCAGCTCTCTGTTGAGAACAGCGAGTGAGCATTCTCCAAAAACCTCAGTTATTGCAGTTTTCAGCTCTCTAGCTTCCTTCCTGTTCTTTTATAGATCTTTTATTTCTCTGCTGAGGTTTTCTATTTTCATGTGTTTCAAGACATTCTGGAATTGACTTATAAAGCCTTTATAAGAAAGTTGTTTTTAAATATTTCCAATATTGGATTAAACTCCACATCAGAATTTGTTGGTTGTCTTTTCTCATGAAATAGTGGTTGTCCTGCTTGCTGGTATAAGGAGTGATTTTCTGTTCTACATCAGGCACTCGTTTATCTCGGTCGGGACTCGTGTTCTTATCTGACTGCCGTATCCCTCTGTATCCCTCAAAGGCAGCCACCGTGTTATGTTTAGGCTGTGAGTTCTACTTACTTCCCTGAACTTTAATTCCCATCAGAGTTTCGTTTTTGAGCCTTTGCCATGTCATGCTTGTCGGCTTGGTTTTCAGGTACTGCTGGGACCCCTGCTCAAGCCCCCACCAGTGTCATGTGGGGGGTCCCCAGGCAGTCTTCTGGGGTGGAGAGAAGCCACGGATGGTCCTGGTCCCCTCATCCCACCTGGGGGAGGTCAGGGACCCTCAGGCTTTTGGTCCCGGGCCTGGCTCTGGACCAGGGGTGATGTAGCCACGAGTCTCTGTCGCTTGGTCTGGGGCATGAAGCAGGGGCTGCAGACTAGGCCTTCGCTGCGGTGACTGCTCTTGGTGGTTTGGGTCACCAGCAGAGGCCCTGCTGGAGAGAAGCTTGTGAGGTCCCCTCAGTCTCTGCTGGGTGTCTACTGTCCCAGTCCCTCGGTCAGAGAGAGCAGAGGTTTCCTTGCCTTTCTCTCCTTTTCTCCTTCTGTTGTCTACCCCTTCTATCCCTGGTTGCCTCTCCATTCATTACACAGCCCCGGATGTGCGGAGATGGAACAAGGGGTGTTGTTCCTCCTGACCCTGCCCTTCCCAGAACTCCCCAGTCCAACAAAAGATAGTTGAGATAGAAACAATTGAACAAGCTGGTTATTGGAGTGCTGTGACTAAGAGTGATTAAATATCTGTATGTATTGAGGTATGCACCCTCTCGACTGTCTCAGTGTCTGAAACTACCAATGAGTGACGTTTTTAAAGTTTCAGAAACCATGCATATAAGGCATACACATTTTGGAGGTCGGTAGAACAAGACAGGAACAAAATAGCAAAACCACCACAATTCAGCTTTAAATACCTTGGGAACCAGGGAGAAAGGGAGATGCTAATGCCACGAGGGGACACAGGCCTTTCACAAAGTTTCACTGCCCAGACCTCTCAGGTCCAACTGCACTCGGTGCAGGTTAAGAGAGAAAGCGGCTTTGGTGTCCCACAGATTAGTTTCAGATGTTGCTTTGCAGTTTACTACTCTGTGGCCTTGGCTAAGTTACTTTGACTAGTTATGCTTCCCTGTGCTTCTGTTTCCTTTCTTTTAGTTTGGAAATGATAAAAGTTAGTTCAAAAAAAGAAAATAAAGAAAAATAACTTATTTTTTAAAAAGTTAGTTCAGACAGCATCTGTGTGGCAACTAATGAGAATGTGTTTATTATTTTTAAAACCTAGTAGAGTGCTTTGGGATTAATAAATGTGAATTTCATCCATCAGGCACAAAGTTTCCATAGATGCCAGGTTTGGTCATTTTCTTTTCCAAATCTCAGAATGAGCATCTCTGTTGAGAATTTGCTGTTGCTCTTTTCAGAACACTAAGATGATTGGCTCCTGAAATTTTCAGAGAGGGTGTGTTTTCTTATATTTTTATGAGGGAAAAAAAGTACCAAATGGGTCGGAGCAAATTATCTCACTTTATCAATATATTACCGTGTTCTGTTAATGAAATATTTAATATCTGTGCCTACTTTCTTTTAAATAAGGTGAGTTATTGTGTCAAGTTCTTTTATTTGAATATAATATTCTTTCCAAAAGTCCAACTGACCATCCCTCTGTTTAAGATATTTATCTAGAGAAAGAAGAATTTACTGGCCTGGAATTTGGTCTCACCAGCTCCAGAATATTCTGGAGATACCTGGTAGTGGTTGGTCCAGTGTCCAAGTCTGGTACTTAGTCTAGTACTTGGTCTTCTCTAAAAATTATTGGCAGCCAATCTTTGAAATGCCATATGGTAGTAAAAATAAAGGTAATTAAAAAAAAAGAAAAACACAAAGGCAAATAGAAACCGTACCACATACCTTGAGATATAGAAAAAAATATCCATCAGCCAATGGTCTAAAATGATATAAACATAGAAAAGTATTCCTATGTTGAGAAACTTAGGAAAGAAGAAATGCTTTTGACAGTTTTATCTCAATAATGAATACAATTTAATACATTTTAAACATTTTTTGAAAATGTCCTGGCACAAATCACTATTGCTTTAGCCTCTTAATTAGTAAAAAATCACAGTGGAATTACATGCTAGTAATCTGTGCATGATTGTGACATGGATGGAAAAAAAACAACAGTGATTCTATAGAGAAAAAAGACTAGCATTAAAGTGCTAGGAAAAAATAGAAAGGAATTTAAAATATGACTTTTTCAGTTGATGTTTATGGTGTAAGATACACAAACACATGTATAAAGATGTGTGTGAAGACAGAGAGAGATAGACAAATAGTTAAAATATACTTACCTATTTATATGCGTTATTTTATTCATTGGATTTCCCTTAATCCATTTAGAGGAACTTGTCCCAGGGCGCAGAAGGTCTGGAAATGCAACTTCAAATCCTAAAACAATGCTGGGAGAGGTGTACATACCAAACAGAAGTTTCTGTGCAGTTGGAAATCAGTGCTCAAAACATGATATATTGTCTTTAATGTTTTATAAAGTACTGGAGGAGTCCTTCTGTGGTTGGTTGCAAAGACACATCTTATTGCATTACTTATATTTGCTTAATGCTCTATGAATTTCGGATGAATCTTCCCCACAATCACTTCATGCATCCCGAAACAACAGTTGATGTTCCATTTGAATGCTAGCCTAAGTACTACTTTCAAAACCATTTCACATGTGCTACACAATAAAAGCTTCAAAATGAGTGAGGAAATTTTCTATTTCCAGGGGCGTATGCTTTATTTTTTTTATTTGCCACTTGTTCAGTGATTGAATAGACGTCACCATCTTAATAAGGAAAATATAATTTCCATGTCAGTTATATGCTTAAGGGAATTCACTTCCTCTCTGGTCATACTCTTACTTCTGCAACAGATGAAAATTGGTTGAGGAACACAAAATTTCTATGTATAATTTATGGAGGGATTTAGGTTGGATTAGCTGCAAACAAGTCCTCCTTAAAATTATAAACACATACAGTCTGTGTACTGGGAACTTCTTTACTACAAATGGAATTCTTTTTAACCTCCTGGTTATGTTGAAACTAATGTACATATAAACTTTTGTACCCGAAGTATAGGATATACATGTCTAACATAGTTATAATTTATTTTTGAAACATTGCTTCCATCAGTGGAAATATTCTAAGATTTTTTTACTTATTTGAGAGAGAGAGAGAGAGAATACAGGAGCAGGGAGAGGGGCGGAGGGAGCAGAAGCAGATTCCCCACTAAGCTCTAACCCAGATATGGGGCTCCCAGGGCAGGATCTCGGAACCCTTAGATCATATCTGGAGGAAACCAAGATTCCACACTCACCGACTGAACCACCTCAACTCCCCCATCTGTGGAAATATTCTAAAATTTTCATTGTCTTGCATGACAGATGTTATACATTGCTACCACTCATTGAAATGTTGCTAATGTGATTTAGAAACTAATTTTTAAATTTTAGCTAGTTTACCCTATTAAATTTAGATGTAAGATGAGGTCATTTAATGTATTTGGGAAAAAAATGATTCAAAAGTCAGTATTTCCATGGAAGTTTGTAATAAATAGATAAAAGGGACCCAAACCCTCAAACACAAACAGATTTACAAAATCAATATTCATCTAATCAAATGTGCATTTTTAAGCTTCTGCACAGCAAAGGAAACAGTCAACAAAACAAAAAGACAACCTATGGAATGGGAGAAGATATTTGCAAATGCCAGTACAGACAAAAGGTTGATATCCAGGATCTATAAAGAACTCCTCAAACTTAACACACACAAAACAGATCATCATGTCAAAAAATGGGCAGAAGATCTGAATAGACACTTCTCCAATGAAGACATACAAATGGCTATCAAACACATGAAAAACTGTTCATCATCACTAGCCATCAGGGAAATTCAAATTAAAACCACATCGAGATACCACCTTACACCAGTTAGAATGGCCAAAATTAGCAAGACAGGAAACAAGATGTGTTGGAGAGGATGTGGAGAAAGGGGAACCCTCTTACACTGTTGGTGAGAATGCAAGTTGGTGTAGCCGCTTTGGAGAACGGTGTGGAGATTCCTCAAGAAATTAAAAATAGAGCTTCTCTATGACCCTGCAATTGCACTACTGGGTATTTACCCCAACGATACAGATGTAGTGAAAAGAAGGGCCATCTGTACCCCAATGTTTATAGCAACAATGGCCATGGTCGCCAAACTGTGGAAAGAACCAAGATGCCCTTCAACGGACGAATGGATAAGGAAGATGTGGTCCATATACACGATGGAGTATTATGCCTCTATCAGAAAGGATGAATACCCAGCTTTTGTTGCAACATGGACGGGACTGGAAGAGATTATGCTGAGTGAAATAAGTCAAGCAGAGAGAGTCAATTATCATATGGTTTCACTTATTTGTGGAGCATAACAAATAACATGGAGGACATGGGGAGATGGAAAGGAGAAGGGAGTTGAGGGAAATTGGAAGGGGAGGTGAACCATGAGAGACTATGGACTCTGAAAAACAACCTGAGGGTCTTGAAGGGGCGGGGGGTGGGAGGTTGGGGGAACAAGGTGGTGGGTATTAGTGAGGGCACGTGTTGCATGGAGCACTGGGTGTGGTGCCAAAACAATGAATACTGTTATGCTGAAAAGAAATTAAAAAAAAACAAAAAAAAATATGCATTTTTAGAGAGCATCGTTTATTTGTTTATTTATTTAAAAATTTTATTTATCTGTTTGTCAGAGAGAGAGAGCGTGCACAAGCAGGCAGAGTGGCAGGCAGAGGCAGAGAGAGAAGCAGGCTTCCCACCGAAGCAAGGAGCCCAATGCGGGACTCAATCCGAGGATCCTAGGATCACGACCCAAGCCGAAGGCAGTGGCCCAACCCACTGAGCCACTCAGGCGTCCCTAGAAAGCATCATTTAAAGAAAAAAGAATCATTTATTTTATATATGTAGAATATTTAGGGTGTTAAAAAACAGATTCATCAAGCAGGAAGGACTCTTAGGAATCAGTCAGGAAGATTTTTTTTTTTTTTTAGTCAGGAAGATTCTTTACTGAAAGCAGAGGCATATCTCATTACAAGTATGTACATAATACAAATTAGAGTGGAGTTTATTAAAACTTCATTGAAGAACTGATTTGAGAGTTGGCATGACCACATTCTAATGTATTCTGCCAAAATTCTCCTAAGAACTTTTTGTATAACATACTTGCATTTCTTGGCTTTAATACTTCTATGTAATCTGCTTCATTTAAATTCTGTATAGCCTGGTTTCTGTGTTCTTATTACTCTATCAAACATCTCTCACAGTGGGTACTAATAATCACCCCGTCGCTAACTCCAGTCAATAATTTCCATCCTGTCTTACTTCACTGCTCAGTATCTCTCTCTTTTTGGAAACCTTCTTTTCCCTCGCCTGCAGCATATCACACTTGATTGCAATTTTTTTTAAATCACTGCGGACTTTTCTCTCTTCTTAAAAGCCATCCTTTCTCCATAAATCCATAAAACATCAGAGTTACTCAGCTGTATTGGTTCCAGCCATCTCTCCTTTTTCACTACATACCATCAAAGATGGCTTCAGTTCCCCATACAATTGTAACTAGGAAATATATATTTCCTGTTCTACCCTTCTTCTACATTCTAAACCTACTTATCTATGAATCTTAAAAACGTCCACCTCCTCAGTCAAAACACTGAGAAATTCAACAGGGACAAGTCAAGGATCTTTCCCTGTTATGCCCCAAACAGGATTCTCTTCCAGAAATGGTTATTTCAAGAAATGGCCACATAATTCACCCGGTTGCATAGTCAGAAATCTAAGCTCATGTTTGATACACAGTTTAGCAACCTCAGTATATCCAGATGCACTCAATCGTAACATCTATGGATGATTCCACCCGGATACATCAAGTTATTTCTATTTCCACTGCCACTTCACCAAACAGAATCCTACACTCCAGAAATGTTCTTGTCTCTTCCTAAGACTGCTGGAACACTATCACTTCCCAGTCTTTTTTTCCACCCAGAATTCAGGTTTAATTTTACTATACTGAAATCTTACTTGCCATTTAATGACCAAGAAACCTTCAATAGCTTGTAATTACTATGATAAAACCAGCATCCTTAAAATGGCCTATTAATACCTTGCATAAAACAGTCTCTCTTACAATATGTATATAACAAATTATTAATTGCTTACCATTGGTTATGAGCAAAAACATATCCAACTCATGCCCTCAATGAGTTTACTGATTAGAAAAGGAGAAATATATCATTCAAATAATTGTATAATCAAATGTAAAAATGTGACCACCATCAGTATTAAAAAGTCCACAGTTTTGTGAATCTATGATAAAGAGGCTTGATTTAGGCTTATAGGTAAAGGATTTTGAGCAGAAATCTAAGGACGGTTTAACAGGTAACTTGATTTTTTTTTTTTTTAAATAAAAAAAGACTGCTCCATGAGAGCACATCATCATTTTTAAAACATGTAGAGGAAATTATTTGGATCCTTTACAGACATAAAACACACTTTGTATGCTTCTGTTCATTTGTATTTATTAAGATGCATTTTATGACCCATAATAAGGGCTTGTTGGATCATTTGGTGTACACTGGGGAAGCATGAATATTCTGCTGTTTTGTGTAGTATTCTATCAAATATTGTAAATTGCTTACTGCAATCCCAACTGTAACTATAAATTTATTTCTCCTTTCAAATCAACCAGTTTTTGATTCACATATTTTGATGGTCTCTGATTTGATGTGAATAAACATTTATGAGTATTAAGTTCACATGATGAACTGACCACTTGATCATTATGAGATCACCTTCTTTATTTCTGGTAGTATTTTTTTGCTCTGAATATACACATATATACCAAAATAACCACCCTACCTTCTTTTAATTAGCGTCAGCATGACAAAATTTTCCCCACCCTTTTACTTGATCAATTTGTCTTTATATTTAGTGCATTTCTTTCTTTTTTTTTTTTTTTTAAGATTATTTGTTTTAGAGAGAGAGAGCATGTGGAAGTGGAGAGGGGGCCAGAGTTTGAGAGAGAGAGAAAGAGAGGGAGAATCCTCAAGCAGACCCGGGCCAGTTGCATCCCTCCCAGGACCCCGGGATCATAACCTGAGTGAAAATCAAGAGTCGGATGCCTAACCATCTGCAGCACCCAGGTACCCCTGGTGCTTCTCTTAATGTAGTTGTTTTGCTTTTAGATTCAATCTGATAATCTCTGCCTTTTGTGTACTTAAGGCACCATTTAATGTACCTATTCATATAATTAGGCTTAAAGTCTATCATTTTGGTATTTGTTTCCTATTTCCCTCATCTCGTCTTCCTTCTTCCCTTTTTCTGCTTCGTTTGGATTTGTTACTATTACTCAGATTTTATTTTATCTATTTTATTGGCTTATTAGCTTAACTCTTTACTTCCTAATTTTAGAAGTTGCTTGTACTAGTTTTCTGTTGCTGCATAGGAATCACCACAATTCAGCGTCTTTTTTTTTTTTTTTTTTTAAGATTTTATTTATTCATTTGACAGAGATAACAAGTAGGCAGAGAGGCAAGGGGAAGCAGGTTCCCCGCTAAGCAGAGAGCCGGACTGGGGGCTTCTACTTTTTGGCCCTTGTAAGTAACACTGCTGTGGACACTCGTGTACAAGTTTTCTGCGAACACGCTTTCATTTCTCTTGGATATATACCTACAAGCGGAACTGGGGTCCATATAGTCACCCGGTGTTTAATATTTTGAAGAACTGCTATTTCCCGAGCAGATGCATCATTTTTATATTCCCAACAGCCGCATCAACATTCCGCTCTCTGCACATCCTCACCTTTAATACTTTTCATAACTCTGCTTATTTTTTTGAACATAACTGTTTTCCTTGCCTGTTTGATTCTAACATTTATTTCTGTTCTGATCAGTGATTTTTTTTTTTCCTTCTCATTATGGGTTTTTTTTTTTCCCTCCTTTTTTGCAAACTTGGTGGTTTTTAACTGGATGCCAGACATTGTAAATTGTACGTTGAAGGCTGCTGTTCAGGCATGCCTGTCTGAGCGCTCTACCCAGGGCCCCCAGCTCGTGCAGCTTTCGGCCTTACCGGGAGGAGCCAATCATGGTTCCTGCATCTCAGCGTCTTCCAGTTCCTGACGTCCTTTCCCCGCAGTCCCCCTGGGGCCTACGGTGCCAGGCACTCAGCTAACCCAGCGCAGCGCGCGGAACAGCTTCTCCGCCGCGGTCCGCGCAGACCGGGGCTTGGCCGGCGGGCGGATCCCGGCCGGCGGGCAGAGCCCCGGAGTGGCGAGCAGGCACTGGTGGGGCGGGAAGACGGACCCTCGGACACGTCCGTAAGAAAGCAACGCGTTCCCGCGCTCCTTGCGCCTCCAGGATCCCTGTTCTTTCCTAAGAATGCCAAGCGTCTGGGAAAGCACACCCAGTGTTCTCCCTCTACCGCAACATAATTTTTAAAGTGAACTCAGGGCTTAAAGACTCCCCTAAACCGCGAACTCCGAGATTTATTCACCAGGTCCGCTTCAAGCGGGAAGGGGCCGCGCCCACAGAACACCAGCAGTCTAGTTACGAGCTACGGGCTGCGCGCAAGCGCAGCCGGCCACCAGGGCGCCGGCGCAAACATCCGGCTTCCCAACGGCTCCCTCGTCAGCGCTTACCAATCAGAGTGCACGCTGGTCCCTGGTTCCCGCCCCCTGGCCCCGCAGCCAATCGCTTGCCCAGGCGCGCAGCCGCGGCGAATCCAAAGGGCACTGCGGCCTGGGGTCGGAAGAGCAGAAGCCCACCGGCCGCAGACATGGAGGGGCCGGAAGCTGGGGTGCGAGCCCCAGCGCTAGAGTAAGTTAGGTGACAGCCGGGGGTGGGAGGGGAGGACCCTGCCGCACCACGCTGACCCCCGGTGGTCCCGGCACCCAGCTGTGCGGGTCGCGGCGATTGCGGGAGGAACTTCCCTCTCCCCGCGCGCGCACACCCCGGCATGTCCCCGCGCACCTCCACGTCCCCTCGCGGTTAGCTGCGTCCACGCAGGACGCGTGTGGGAGGGTCACTTAGCTTCTGTGTCCCCTCCGTCCACGCACACTTCCCCAAACCCTGCCCCAGGTTGCTACCTGCCTGGGACTCCCTCTGCGCGTCGGAGCGGGGGCCTCTTGTCTTCCTGTCCCTGTGCTGCCCTGACTCCCCTTGCTCTGCTTAACTTATTCAGGGTGTCTATTTATTGCCTTTATACACACGCCGTTCCTGCTCCCAGACAGCTCTGCAGGCCTACCGGTCAGGCAAGACTCAGCATTGGTAGCGGTCTGTGTATGTGTCTGCACTCCATTTGGCCGGGCCTAGCACCCAAGGAGTCTCCCGTTTCCCTTGTCTTCTTTCCTTCAGGGCCCTAGTCAAACTGGCAGACATCATGGAGCCGATAGGCCGGCAAGAAGAGGCAGAGCTGCCGGCCCAGATCCTGGCGGAGTTTGTGATGGTATGTGCAGGATTGGCAGCCGGGGGCTCTCCTGGGTCCTCTCCGGGGGGTAGTGGGTAGTGCGGATGGTGAACACCCAGGAAGGCAGTCTCAGCCTGCCAGGGCACACAGGTAATGATGTTCCCTGACTTTGCCTGCTCTCCAAACAGGACTCCCGGAAGAAGGACAAGCTGCTCTGCAGCCAGCTTCAGGTAGTAGACTTCCTGCAGAACTTCTTGACTCAGGAGGACGTTGTCCAGGGACTAGACCCCTTGGCTTCTGAAGATACCAGCCGTGAGTAAGCAGGGGGATGGGATGGGAAAGGAAGGAGCTGTCAGTAGGGTCAGCTGATGGGAAAGCAGAGACCCTAGTGTTGTAGGAAAACAGGCTAGTCTCCTTTTCGTTCTTATCTTTGGTGGCTCCTTTCAGGGCAGAAGGCACTTGTAGCCAAGGAGCAGTGGAAAGAGTTGAAGGCCTCCTACCAGGAGCATGTGGAAGCCATCACAGGTGCCCTGACCCAAGCCTTGCCCACGATGGTGGAGGCCCAGAGGAAGCGGGCGCAGCTCCTCGGAGCCCTGGAAGAGCTCCAGGCGAAGGTGAGCCAGGCTGAGGGGAGAGAAGGTCAGGCAGAGAGGAGGGAAAGGGCACACATGCTGAGCTGGGCCTACTGGCCATCTCCCAGAATCCAACCAGAAAAACACTCCTTCTCTCCTTGTTCTTCTCCTTTGTTTCCCTGCAGAAGCAAGTGGCCGCAGAGAGACTGAGAATAGCCCAGAAGCGGTGGCAGATGCAACAGGTGGGTCCACATCCCTAGGAAAATCTCCCTTCTCCACGGCCATGTCATTGCATGAGCTAAATCCTCTGTCTGGAGGACCTCCTTTCCCCTCCTCTCTTGTGAGGCATTATAGCACAGGGACCAGCATCACCACGTCCCGTGTTAGGACTTTGGGCAGTTCCCTCACTTCCTGTGCATCTGCGTCTTGTCTGGAGTGGAGGTGAGGTTAGCACCTACGGTATGGATCTCAGTTGATGAAGTCGTTAGCAGAGCAAGGGCTTACATGGCCGCATGGCACCTAGCAGGCTAGATAACCTATCCTATCTGTGCCCTTTTCTTTCAGAATTCTTCCCACTGGAATAGCTCATTCCTTTTTCTCTAGGGCCCCTGTTTTGCCTAAAGTGGCTAGGGTCCCCCTTTCCTTCTGTGGGTTTGAGCCCCAAGTTGGAGCCTGGAGGGGTTAAGAAAATGGTTGTAAGACCTGCACATCTAAGGAGCCATGTTTGCTTTCTCATTCCTGGTAGGAGAAGCATCTGCAGCATCTGGCAGAAGCCTCTGCAGAGGTGAGACAGCGGCAGAGAGGAGCTCAGCAGGAGCTTGTGCAACTGTCTCAGGAGCTTGGAAGTCTGCAACAGCAGGCGGGGCAGAAGCGGGACACGCTTCACAGGTGAGGCTGGGAGTGTGAGCTACAGACTCAGCCCGGTCCAGTTTCCCTTCTTTACAACTCTCTTTATCCCTCTCCTTCCAGGCACCAGACCTTCCTCCAGCTGCTGTACACTCTGCAGGGGCAGCTGCCTTTTCCCGAGGCAGAGACAGAGCTGCCACAGATGCTGGTTCTTTCTAAGGATAAGCCCCAGAAACAGAACCCTGGGGATACCATAGGGGAAGACAGGAGTATGCCGTCCAAGGTGAATGAGAGATGGGTTGGGAACCGGGGAGGTTCAGAAAGAAGCTGGGAGATAGGCTTCATCCACCATCCATACCCTGTCTCTGTCCCCAAGGCTGATGGCCCACAGCCTGCTGGAGATCCGAGTGCACCTGGGCTTCCTGAGGGACAACAACATGGGAAAGGAACCTAGAGCAGGTCAGACTCTGGACTCTGGTGTCCCTGAACTGCAGGTATGGAAGGAAGGAGGACCTCTGGTCTCTGTCTCTGGGCTCTGTTTTCACAGAGGGGCAGAAGATGGGAAGGAACAAGGATTTATCTATGGCTGAAGCTTATCGCTACATCCTGTACCCAGCTGCCCTGGGCTGACCCCTCTCTGTCTTCCTGAACTCCCTAGTCCCACCTTATTGCAGGCTGGTCTAGGAATTCCTGACCAGTCTGGTTTCTGACCATGACCTAGATGGGGGTGGGCTCTGGATTCTGTTGATTAAGAGCCCTAGAGGTCTGTTAGTTATCTTTTTCCTGTTCCTCTGTTGGTGGGAAGAGCCACACTTGGAGCCAGCAATATGACAGGTGCTGGTACTGGTGGGAATAGAGAGGGCGCAGATGGGAAAGGGGCCCTGGCCTAGAGCCTCATGGGTTGCTCGTCCAAATTCATATGAATCAAACATGCTGAGCTGATTAATTCAGGGAACAGGAGAATGCTTTGTGCAGGTGGTTAGATACAGGAAGATAATTTTAATTGCTGACCCAAATATTGATTGAATCCATGCTTTGTGCCAAGGCCCTTGCTATGAACTGGAGCTTAGCAGTGGGCTTGTCTGACTAGTCCTTGGTTGTGGGGAACATAATGAGCATGAACAAGTAAACAGGTCAATACCTGATTGCAGAGTGTGGTAAACATGGGAAAACAAACTGAAAACAATAGTATGGTAAATTTAGAGCGGTGGAAACAGAGAGACCCTCGTCTGCGGGGGTGTGTGTGTTCTCTGTTTGCCCCTTCTCCTCCAAGTGTCTCTTGCTGGGTGCGGGAACGGTGGGGACATGGCTGCTTGAGAGAGATTACCTCTCTGATTGGGATCGAAGGGCTGCTTGCGAAGCGAGGGAGGGATACCAGTGACAGCTGCCGTGGGAAACCCATTCTCCCATTGAGAACAGGACCCTCCTCTGTGAGCAGGTCCCAAGCATCTCTGAGAAAGAGACAGTGGGGCTTTGTTTGTGGTGAGAGAGTTTGAAGAGATGCTGCTCTCTGCTGTGTCACTGACCAGGGTGCCTCCTAGCAGGTAGAGATTGAGATCCTTGGGCACACTGGTCATTTGCCCTGCCTTTTGGAGGTCCCAAGTGTTCTAATTGTTCTTTTGAATGTGTTGGCCCCATTGTGTATGTATGAAGTGGGACAGATACCAGAGGTCTTTGAAGACTCCATCGCAACAGAGTGAGGGGGGCAATGAGGATTTGAGGATTTTTCTCTAGGGAGTACACAGATACCTGAAGGGGTGCTCTCCATTTGCTTATCCAGCCACTCACACGTGGTCCTGAATGTAGCCTTCTAGCAACCCACATAGCAGTCTAGTCCTTCCTCTGCTTCCCACTGGGTGGGCTCCCCTCTCCTGCATTCTGGATTATTTTTGTAGTCTTGTAGACCCCGAAATTTTTTTTTTTATATTTTATTTATTTATTTGACAGAAATCACAAGTAGGCAGAGAGGCAGGCAGAGAGAGAGGAGGAAGCAGGCTCCCTGCTGAGCAGAGAGCCCAATGTGGGGCTCGATCCCAGGATCCTGGGATCATGACCTGAGCCGAAGGCAGAGGCATTAACCCACTGAGCCACCTAGGCGCCCCTAGACCCCGAAATTTTTACGGTATGTAGGGGAGAGCAGAAATACCCACAGTGAGGAAGGAGGGCCTCCTAGGGGGCGCTTGGGGTATGGGTTGGGCTGGTGTGGACTCTCCATGTCTTTGCACACATGGTGGCTGCCAAAGAGTCAGCAGGGACAGGAGGAGACTCTGTGGAGCCTGCACGTACAGGTCAAGGAATGTTCTGAGATGCTCCATGTCAAGGGACAGGGGAAGAGATTGGGTAGATAACCAGTAATCCCACTTAGACCTCTGAGGAACTTCTGGGAACCAGCTTTCTCTCAGGGAGTAGGAACGAGTCAGTGCACTCATGAGGCCAAAGGGGAGGGGAGGCTCGAGTGTTCTTTTGGCCAGTGTGGTCCGTGGTGTTGGTGCTCTTCACTGACAAGCTCAGGATTGGGATTTGTTTTCAGATAGGATAGCTACTCTGTCCTCACTTAGGTTCCCCTAAACACTGTCCTGTTCACTGTTTTTGCACCAGGCACCCCTGTGCAAGGTGGGAGCCTCCCCCTAGGAAATTGTGGTCTCTGCTGCCTGCTGAGTATTTCCTCTTCCTCTTTTCCATCTGGTGGAGGGACACGGAGTTCATTAAGGCGCAGGGAGGGATGGACACTAGTCAGGACCAGGAGTGTCCTTGATAAACAAAAGGGACGGTAGGCTTAGTCTGGTTATAGAAACACTCTCTCTGATATCCATAAAAACAATGTTTTCCTTTTACACAAAATTTTCTTTTGTGGTGAAATACATTTTGCTTTTTTCCCGAGTTATAATTTCATATTTCCTAGCTACTGTCACATTTTTCTAAGAATTTTCCATTTCTAATTTTTTAAGGTTATTGGTATAAAGTTATGATGATTTTTTTTTACCCTTTTAATGTCTGCAGCCTAATGGATGCAGCCTAATTAGGATGGCCTAATGTTGGACTCCTGATATTTTTGTGCCTTACCTGATTTTCTCTGTGACCTATTTCAGATGTTCATTCAGTTGCAAATATCGAAAGAGTCAGAGATTGGCTTTTGTGATCCACTGTCCTATGTCTGTTCTGACTCATGGATTTGTAGTCCTTTCTTGGCCATTTCCTACCTTCTGTATTTCAGTGAAGAAGATGTACTTTCTTTGTAAACTTCTAATGTGTATCGGTTGATAAGCTTGTGCATTTGATTCTTCATTTTCTCAGATAAACATGTAAGGGTATACATTTTTTTCTGGTTTTCTCTAAGTATTTTCATGGTCATTCAATTCACAGAGTTTTCTGTTTCCCATTATTTGATTCATGAGTTTCTTAGAAGAATAATTTTGAAATTTTCTACTTTATGTGGGAAGATAATCCTTCTAAGTTTATTCGAATTTGGTCAGAAAATGTCATCTATATAATAAAAACTTTGAAATTTGATGAAGAGAGCAGTTACAGCCATGAATGTAGTCTCTTTTTTTTTGTTTGTTTTGTTTTATGTTTCATGTGGATTTGAATAGAATGTTTGTTTTAGAATTGTCGCGTGTGGGGTTTTCTATATATCTTTTAGGTGATGCTTGTTATGTGTTTGGTTAATCTTCTGTATACTTAATTTTTTTTTATTTTATTTTTATTTTTATTTTTTTTTCATTTTATTTATTTTTTCAGTGTAACATTATTCATTCTTTTTGCACAACACCCAGTGCTCCATGAAAAACGTGCCCTCCCCATTACCCACCACCTGTTCCCCCAACCTCCCACCCCTGACCCTTCAAAACCCTCAGGTTGCCCCAACCTCCCACCCCTGAACCTTTAAAACCCTCAGGTTGTTTTTCAGAGTCCATAGTCTCTTATGGTTCGCCTCCCCTCCCCAATGTCCATAGCCCGCTCCCCCTCTCCCAATCCCACCTCCCCCCAGCAACCCCCAGTTTATTTGTGAGATTAAGAGTCATTTATGGTTTGTCTCCCTCCCAATCCCATCTTGTTTCATTTATTCTTCTCCTATCCCCCTAACCCCCCATGTTGCTTCTCCATGTCCTCACATCAGGGAGATCATATGATAGTTGTCTTTCTCTGATTGACTTATTTCACTAAGCATGATACGCTCTAGTTCCATTCACGTCGTCGCAAATGGCATGATTTCATTTCTTTTGATGGCTGCATAGTATTCCATTGTGTATATATACCACATCTTCTTTATCCATTCATCTGTTGATGGACATCTAGGTTCTTTCCATAGTCTGGCTATTGTAGACATTGCTGCTATAAACATTCGGGTACACGTGCCCCTTCGGATCACTATGTTTGTATCTTTAGGGTAAATACCCAGTAGTGCAATTGCTGGGTCATAGGGTAGTTCTATTTTCAACATTTTGAGGAACCTCCATGCTGTTTTCCAGAGTGGTTGCACCAGCTTGCATTCCCACCAACAGTGGAGGAGGGTTCCCCTTTCTCCACATCCTCGCCAGCATCTGTCATTTCCTGACTTGTTAATTTTAGCCATTCTGACTGGTGTGAGGTGATATCTCATTGTGGTTTTGATTTGTATTTCCCTGATGCCGAGTGACGTGGAGCACTTTTTCATGTGTCTGTTGGCCATCTGGATGTCTTCTTTGCAGAAATGTCTGTTCATGTCCTCTGCCCATTTCTTGATTGGATTGTTTGTTCTTTGGGTGTTGAGTTTGCTAAGTTCCTTATAGATTTTGGATACTAGCCCTTTATCTGATATGTCGTTTGCAAATATCTTCTCCCATTCTGTCAGTTGTCTTTTGGTTTTGTGAACTGTTTCCTTTGCTGTGCAAAAGCTTTTGATCTTGATGAAATCCCAATAGTTCATTTTTGCCCTTGCTTCCCTTGCCTTTGCCGTTGTTCCTAGGAAGATGTTGCTACGGCTGAGGTCGAAGAGGTTGCTGCCTGCATTCTCCTCAAGGATTTTGATGGATTCCTTTCTCACATTGAGGTCCTTCATCCATTTGGAGTCTATTTTCGTGTGTGGTGTAAGGAAGTGGTCCAATTTCATTTTTCTGCATGTGGCTGTCCAATTCTCCCAGCACCATTTATTGAAGAGGCTGTCTTTTTTCCATTGGACATTCTTTCCTGCTTTGTCGAAGATTAGTTGACCATAGAGTTGAGGGTCGATTTCTGGGCTCTCTATTCTGTTCCACTGATCTATGTGTCTGTTTTTGTGCCAGTACCATGCTGTCTTGATGATGACAGCTTTGTAATAGAGCTTGAAGTCCGGAATTGTGATGCCACCAACTTTGGCTTTGTTCTTCAATATTCCTTTGGCTATTCGAGGTCTTTTCTGGTTCCATATAAATTTGAGGATTATTTGTTCCATTTCTTTGAAAAAAATGGATGGTATTTTGATAGGGATTGCATTAAATGTGTAGATTGCTTTAGGTAGCATAGACATTTTCACAATATTTATTCTTCCAATCCAGGAGCATGGAACATTTTTCCATTTTTTTGTGTCTTCCTCAATTTCTTTCATGAGTACTTTATAATTTTCTGTGTATAGATTCTTAGTCTCTTTGGTTAGGTTTATTCCTAGGTATCTTATAGTTTTGGGTACAATTGTAAATGGGATTGACTCCTTAATTTCTCTTTCTTTAGTCTTGTTGTTGGTGTACAGAAATGCAACTGATTTCTGTGCATTGATTTTATATCCTGACACTTTACTGAATTCCTGTACAAGTTCTAGCAGTTTTGGAGTGGAGTCTTTTGGGTTTTCCACATATAGTATCATATCATCTGCGAAGAGTGATAGTTTGACTTCTTCTTTACAGATTTGGATGCCTTTAATTTCTTTTTGTTGTCTGATTGCTGAGGCTAGGACTTCTAGTACTATGTTGAATAGCAGTGGTGATAATGGACATCCCTGCCGTGTTCCTGACCTTAACGGAAAAGCTTTCAGTTTTTCTCCATTGAGAATGATATTTGCGGTGGGTTTTTCATAGATGGCTTTGATAATATTGAGGTATGTGCCCTCTATCCCCACACTTTGAAGAGTTTTGATCAGGAAGGGATGCTGTACTTTGTCAAATGCTTTTTCAGCATCTATTGAGAGTATCGTATGGTTCTTGTTCTTTCTTTTATTAATGTGTTCTATCACATTGATTGATTTGCGGATGTTGAACCAACCCTGCAGCCCTGGAATAAATCCCACTTGATCGTGGTGAATAATCCTTTTAATCTACTGTTGAATCCTATTGGCTAGTATTTTGGCGAGAATTTTTGCGTCTGTGTTCATCAAGGATATTGGTCTGTAGTTCTCTTTTTTGGTGGGATCCTTGTCTGGTTTTGGGATCAAGGTGATGCTGGCCTCATAAAATGAGTTTGGAAGTTTTCCTTCCATTTCTATTTTTTGGAACAGTTTCAAGAGAATAGGAATGAGTTCTTCTTTAAATGTTTGGTAGAATTCCCCTGGGAAGCCGTCTGGCCCTGGGCTTTTGTTTGTTTGGAGATTTTGGATGACTGTTTCAATCTCCTTACTGGTTATGGGCCTGTTCAGGTTTTCTATTTCTTCCTGGTTCAGTTGTGGTAGTTTATATGTCTCTAGGAATGCATCCATTTCTTCCAGATTGTCCAATTTGTTGGCGTAGAGTTGCTCATAGTATGTTCTTATAATTGTCTGTATTTCTTTGGTGTTAGTTGTGATCTCTCCTCTTTCATTCATGATTTTATTGATTTGGGTCCTTTCTCTTTTCTTTTTGATGAGTCTGGCCAGGGGTTTATCAATCTTATTGATTCTTTCAAAGAACCAGCTCCTAGTTTCATTGATTTTTTCTATTGTTTTTTTGGTTTCTATTTCATTGATTTCTGCTCTGATCTTTATGATTTCTCTTCTTCTGCTGGGTTTAGGGTTTCTTTCTTGTTCTTTCTCCAGCTCCTTTACATGTAGGGTTAGGTTGTGTACTTGAGACCTTTCTTGTTTCTTGAGAAAGCCTTGTACCGCTATATATTTTCCTCTCAGGACTGCCTTTGCTGTGTCCCACAGATTTTGAACTGTTGTGTTTTCATTATCATTTGTTTCCATGAATTTTTTCAATTCTTCTTTAATTTCCTGGTTAACCCATTCATTCTTTAGAAGGATGCTGTTTAGTCTCCATGTATTTGGGTTCTTTCCAGCTTTCCTCTTGGGATTGAGTTCTAGCTTCAGAGCATTGTGGTCTGAAAATATGCAGGGAATAATCCTAATCTTTTGATACCGGTTGAGACCTGATTTGTGACCCAGGATGTGATCTATTCTGGAGAAGGTTCCATGTGCCCTAGAGAAGAATGTGTATTCTGTTGCTTTGGGATGAAATGTTCTGAATAGATCTGTGATGTCCATCTGGTCCAGTGTGTCATTTAAGGCCTTTATTTCCTTGTTGATCTTTTGCTTGGATGATCTGTCCATTTCAGTGAGGGGAGTGTTAAAGTCCCCTACTATTATTGTATAATTATTGATGTGTTTCTTTGATTTTGTTATTAATTGGTTGATATAGTTGGCTGCTCCCACGTTAGGGGCATAGATCTTTAAAATTGTTAGATCTTCTTGTTGGACAGACCCTTTGAGTGTGATATAGTGTCCTTCCTCATCTCTTATTATAGTCTTTGGCTTAAAATCTAATTGATCTGATATAAGGATTGCCACCCCAGCTTTCTTCTGATGCCCATTAGCATGGTAAATTGTTTTCCACCCCCTCACTTTAAATCTGGAGGTGTCTTCGCGTCTAAAATGAGTTTCTTGTAGGCAACATACTGATGGGTTTTGTTTTTTTATCCATTCTGATACCCTGTGTCTTTTGATTGGGGCATTTAGCCCATTAACATTTAGGGTAACTATTGAGAGATATGAATTTAGTGCCATTATTAGCCTGTAAGGTGACTGTTACTGTATATTGTCTCTGTACCTTTCTGATGTACTACTTTTAGGCTCTCTCTTTGCTTAGAGGACCCCTTTCAATATTTCCTGTAGAGCTGGTTTGGTGCTTGCAAATTCTTTCAGTTTTTGTTTTTCCTGGAAGCTTTTTATCTCTCCTTCTATTTTCAATGATAGCCTAGCTGGATAGAGTATTCTTGGCTGCATGTTTTTCTCGTTGAGTGCTCTGAATATATCATGCCAGCTCTTTCTGGCCTGCCAGGTCTCTGTGGATAAGTCTGCCGCCAATCTAATATTTTTACCATTGTATGTTACAGACTTCTTTTCTCGGGCTGCTTTCAGGATTTTCTCTTTGTCACTAAGACTTGTAAATTTTACTATTAGGTGACGGGGTGTGGACCTATTCTTGTTGACTTTGAGGGGGGTTCTCTGCATCTCCTGGACTTTGATGTTTGTTCCCTTTTCCATATTAGGGAAATTCTCTCCAATGATTCTCTCCAATAGACCTTCTGCTCCCCTCTCTGTTTCTTCTTCTTCTGGAATCCCAATTATTCTAATGTTGTTTCGTCTTATGGTGTCACTTATCTCTCGAATTCTCCCCTCATGGTCCAGTAGCTGTTTGTCCCTCTTTTGCTCGGCTTCCTTATTCTCTGTCATTTGGTCTTCTATATCACTAATTCTTTCTTCTGCCTCATTGATCCTAGCAGTGAGAGCCTCCATTTTTGATTGCACCTCATTAATAGCTTTTTTGATTTCAACTTGGTTAGATTTTAGTTCTTTAATTTCTCCAGAAAGGGCTTTAATATCTCCAGAGAGGGTTTCTCTAATATCTTCCATGCCTTTTTCGAGCCCGGCTAGAATGTTCAGAATCGTCATTCTGAACTCTTGATCTGACATATTACTCATGTCTGTGTTGATTAGGTCCCTAGCCTTCGGTACTGTCTCTTGTTCTTTTGTTTGTGGTGATTTTTTCCGCCTTGTCATTTTGTCCAGATAAGAGGATATGAAGGAGCAAATAAACTACTAAAAGGGTGGCAAAGACCCCGGAAAAATGCGCTGTAACCAAATCAGAAGAGACCCCAAATTGTGGGGTGGAGAAAGGGGATAAAAACAGCTTCTGAAAAAAAAAGAAAAAAAAAAGAAAGAAAAAAATTTAAAAAATAAAACAAATAAAAAATATAAAAAAGAAAGAAAAAATATATATATTTAGATGAACTAGTCAAAAAATGTTAAAAAAGAAAAAGGTAAAAGTTTAAAAAAAATTTAGCAGAAGAAGAAAAAAGAAAAAAGAAAAAAAAATTGAAAAAAGAAAAAAAAATTGAAGTAGCCGCAAGACTAAAGAATCATGGGGAGAAAGCCATGAGTTCCGTGCTTTGCTTTCTCCTCCTCTGGAATTGCTCTGCTGTCTTAGGAATTGAATTTGCTTTCTCCTTGATAGATGAACTTCGTCCTGGCTGGATATTTTGTTGATCTTCTGGGGGAGGGGCCTGTTGCAGTGACTCTCAAGCGTCTTTGCCCGAGGCGGGATTGCACCGCCCTTACCGGTGGCCGGACTAAGTAATCGGCTCGGGTTCGCTTTTGGGAGCTTCTGTTCCCTGAACGCTTTCCGTAGAGTTCCGGAGGACGGGAATGAAAATGGCGGCCTCCCAGTCTCTGGCCCGGAGGAGCCGAGAGCCTGGGGCCCCACTCCTCAGTGTGCCCCCAGAGGACAGCACCCAATCACTCCCGTATCCCCAGCCTCTAGCCGCGCTCCGAGCTCACCCAGCCCGCGACCAGTTCAAGGTAACCCCGAGCTGAGAGTTCAGTCCTCGGCTCTGTCTCTGCAGCCGGCTTCTCCGTTCTAATACCTGCGAGCTCTCCGACACTCCGACACCCCCGATCCTTCTGTGACCCTGCGGGGCCTGGGGCCACGCTGGCCCCGCGTGGGCTTCACCCCGGTTTAGCCCCTGGAGCAATGTCCCTCAGTGGAACAGACTTTTAAAAGTCCTGATTTTGTGCTCCGTTCCTCCGCCGCTTGCCGGGAGCCAGCCCCCCCCCCCCCCTCGGTCTATCTTCCCGTCGTTTTAGATTCACTTCTCCGCCAGTCCTACCTTTCAGAAAGTGGTTGATTTTCTGTTTCTAGAGTTGCTGTTCTTCTTCTCTTCGCTCTCCCGTTGGATTTGTAGGTGTTTGCAATGTTTAGATAAGCTATCGAGCTGATCTCCTGCTACCTGATGTAGTCTCAGGCTGCTACTTCTCCGCCATCTTGACTCCTCCCCCCCTCCCCTTTATGTTTTTAATGCTACAGTTCACTGATTTTATGCTCTGAATTTGTTAACAAATTATAGTAGGTTTTAATACTCTTTTCTTTTAACCTTTATACCTTAGTTAAGTGGCAACAGTGCTAATACAGAGTTACTGTTTTCTAGTTCTATAGCAGAGTGGAGTGTGTTTTTGAGTTGCTGATTAGCATCTTTTCTTTACAGCTTGAAGAACTCCTTTTAGCATTTCTTGCAAGTCAAGCCTCATGGTAGTAACCTTGCTTTAGCTTTTCTCTGGGAAATCCTTCATTTCTCCTTCATATCTGAAGGGTAGTTTTGCCAAACAAATATTTGGCTGGCAGTCTCTATCTTTCAACACTTTGAGTGTCATTCTGCTCTTTCCAGGCCTGCAGAGTTTCTGCTGAGAAATCTGCTGAAAGCCTACTAGGGTTCCTTTTTGCAACATTACTTTCCTTGGCTGCCTGGAAGGTTCTTGATCATTGGTTTTCGACAGTTTCATTATAATGTGAACTAGAAAAGATTTTTTTGCTTCGAGATAATAGACTGTTTTAGTTGTTTTGTGGAATCATACCAATTTCTTCCCAGGTTTGGGAAGTTCCCAGCTATTATTTCTTTTGTCTGCTTCTCCCCCTTTTCTCCTTCTGGTATACCAGTTACTCTTTTATTTGCCTTTTTGACCTTTCTGATTGAAACTGATAGTTCTTGCTGGGTTTCTTCACTATTTTAAAATCTTAGTTTTCCCTCCTCATCAAACTGAACTATTTCTCTATTCCTATCCTCCAAGTCACTTATTCTCTCTCCCATCTGGTCTGCCTGGTTACTCATGGTTCATTCTCCCATCTCATTTATCAAATTCTTCAGTTCTAGAATTTGTTTGGTTCTTCCATATAATTTTAATCTGTGGTAAAGAACTGCTGTGTTCATTAATTTTGTTCTGAGTTCCCTGAATGACCTTTCTGAGTTTTCTTATAGCTTGTTGAATTCTTCATGATAGCTATTTCAAATTATTTATCAGAGTGTGGTATTCTGTGCCTCTGAGTTCGGTTGCTGGAGAATTAGTTTCTTTTTTGTGATATCGTATTTCCTTGATTGTTTGTGGTATTTGAAAACATGCACATCTGCTTTAGCCTTTGAGGTAGCGTTTTGTGTTTACTTTGGATCTTACTGTTCAAGAGACTGGCCATTAGAAGCCTTTCTTTTATATTTTGGAAGGTGGCGCTGTAGCTCGTTCGTGGTTTCTCCTCTAACAACTGGCTCTTGTGGATGCATTTGGTTGGTGGCAGAGTAGGGGTGTTGTGGCCTTGGCAGCTGGGGCTTTGGGGTGTCACTGTGCCTGGAGTGAGATCAAGTGTGGCATATCCAGAGGCCCATGGGCAGTCCTGCTGATGTCCTGAAGCAGACAATAGGAAGCCCATTTGGTATTCTTGACTGCCTCCTTCTCTTTCCTCTCCAACCCCTCAGTCACAACTTCCTCCTCAGAAATCCAGGTGCTGCTGGGGAGAAAGGAGTCCTTCCTGCTGCAGCCTGGACAGCTGCCTCAAATGTCATTCCCCTGACCAGTAACAGGGTGTTGGCCTTAGCCTTGTGGTCTGTGTATCTCTAGAAATTAGTGACTGGGCAGTCACTAGGGGGTCACTTAGAGGAAATACATTGTTAAATGACTCTTCCGCAAAATGTGTTTTCTATTAGACATGTTATAATATTTAATTTTTGTTTGAAAACCTAAGTTATAAAGCTGCTTAATGTTGTGTTTTGTTTTTTTCTAGCTAGGTATCCTGAGTGTCATATTTTAAAAATATATATGCATTTACATATATTCTAAACTGTGAAAACAGGTATTATTCTCTCTTTATAATTTAATTTTCTTTTCTGTTATTTTTTAAGGAGTCATTTATTCGAGTCATGAAGACACCTGGACGCTATGGGAAATCTTTCTCACTTTATTGCAGTACTGACCGCTATCTGTGGTCTGCTGTTTTTTTATGAGTGTTCAGTTTATTTGTAAAGAAGTTGAATGGATATCTTGGCTCATTTTAAATTTTGTATTAGGATTGGAGTTCACATTTAGCGCTGTCACAGAACTCAAGAGATGTTTGCTTCTTGGATGTTGTTAGTAGGACAGTGTTAAAATTCTGCGACAAGAACAGTGCACTTATTTTATTTAGTGTCAGTTGAAGCCTAGCTAATATTTCCTAGGTGGTTAAGTATATGAAATGATATATAATACAAATTATAGAAAAATTAAAAATCTAATGTCTTCCTCCAGGCATTATTGTCTTCAATAATGAAGTATATATGCCTGGCAGAAGTATATATGCCTGGCAGAAATGTGGATGAGGAATCTCCTTTCTTGTAACAAATCCTCCAGAGAATTCAAAAAAGTTTCATACTTTAAGTCCTCAGTCCCTTGAATTGCAATGTCTCTAACCCCTTGTGGCGTTTGTATTAACATTGAACTTCACATGTTTCTTTGACCAACTGTCTCATTGGTTTTATTCTTCTTATGAACTGTTACTGCTCAGACTTCATTAACAGTGGTTGCTTGCTTCTTTAATGATAGTTTTTGCTGAACAACTGAGATCTGGAAAACAGAGAAACCTGAACTTGCTAAATCTCTATTTATTTAACCTCTGCTATCCTAAGTATGTCTGGCATGCTAACAGCCCTATGAAGGCACCCAGAGGCGCTTTGAACATTGCATTTGCCTTCATGAAGTGATCTTTCAAAAATCCACTTGAAATTCATGGACCAAGAGAATGAAGGACTGAGAAAAGCAAATGAAACTCCTGTGGTTTAATCATAACAAACAATTCAAGTATCCTTTGAGCACAGACATCACTGACAATCTATGACAGTGGGTTTTATGATGTGAATTTAAATGAAAGCTTGCTTCACTGTTCGGTGTCCCTGATTCTTACTGGTTACGAGCCCTGTGGGTCTGAATTGTTCTGTGTGAAGTTACACAGAACGGACATCCAGTCAACCTCGGCTCTTCCCAGACGCACGCAATACGGTAGATCACCCCCCACCCCACCCCAGCACCCTGTTCAGCTACTCCTGATTGATAGACCTTGACATGTAAGAAAACTATTTTTGCTCTGCCTACTAAAATAGGTTAAAATCAGCATGCTCCAGAAATATATGAGGTAGGGAGCTAATTCCCTAGAATAAACCCAGGGGATGTGTGGAAATAGTTTCTTGTTCCTGGTACAAAGGAACCAGACCTTTTTAAAAGGTACATTTTGTCAGGGAATTTTAGAGTAAAGTAAGACTAAGCAAAATTCCACATACAGAGTAAGTAGGGTAACATGAGACCGAGTGGAGGAGCTGTGACTGCCAGATGTGGGGCCGCAGGAAGACTGTTGTATATGTGGTGTCACCAGGAGATGTTAGAGGCCATGGTTGGACAGAGGGCACTGAGTGACATCCTCAGATGCTCAAAGGTTAGAGACACAAATAGATGTTGAAACTGTGAACTTTTATCTGCTTGTCTTCCTATTGATTTTTGTCACCTTCCAGGTTATCTTCTTAGTGAAAAAAGCAGATTTTTGTCAGTTTGCAACTTTTAAACAGATTGTCAATCTATAGGTCAACATTCAATGCTTTCGGGTAGTAACCGGTTAAATAGTGTTGTTACCGTTTGTAGACTGAGTAACTGAGGATCAGGTGCTTTCCCTAAAGAAAAACAATTCCAGCCACAGCCGTGGTGTTGGGGGCTAGTATGCTCCATTTCTTCCCCCGTGTCATTGACACACACACAGTGACTCACTGTAATCAGACCCAGATATGTTATCAGGGAAGATGTAAGGGTAACCCTTTAGTTCTTATAATTGATGTATAGTAGAGTCACCTTGAGGTGTTTCTTAAAATGTTGATTTCAGTTGTTTCTGAAGATTCTAATTCCCAGTTCCTGGTTTAGATGTTGCAAATTTAATAAACACCTCCAGTGATTATGATCCAATGGATTTAGGGTCCGTTTTATGAGAAACACTTTGCTCTTTCCCACCAAGACTTTAGCATTCATCGTATTATCAGCTCGTAGGTCATCCTGGACACCGTGAAACAGTGAACACTCACCCATTTTGGACTGGGCTGGGTACCCGGATGAACTGGAAGTGATGTGGGGATGGGAGGACTGTGTCGCGGCAGAGTCTGTAGTGGGAGGTGTGGGTGGCGGAGGGGATAGCAATGAGGGCTGAAGGCAAACTTATGCTGCCGAGGGTTCCAGCCCACCCGTGTGGTCCGGCACACGAGCCTGGAGGGCAGATATCCCTTCTTGTCCTGTTTCCAAGGAAAGTAAACTCTGGAACTGAAAATGTTGATCTATGAAGAGATAAATTGCCTAAGTTGATTACAAATAGACATTTATGAATTGAACCTCAGGCCCACAGCTGAGCTCATTTTACTGTTCTGTCACATCTGGTGAGGCCCTTGTGTCTGGACTTCAGCTAAGATGGGGACAGCAGTGTGATATTAGGCCTGGCTGGGGAAGAACCTGCACTGGCTGAAGAGGACACAGGTGGCGGGGAAGGTGCAGATGACTGTGGAGGGGCCTGGCTCCTGGGGACAGCTGTGAGTCAGGAACAGACTTTTATATTCGAAGAAGCCACTAAGGCTTGGAGGTGGTTCTATTAGAATCTGATACCTTAGGGATCAGCAGCCAAACTTGCCAGGAAAACCCCTTAACTTTCGGTGGTGATAATTAAACATTCGCTAGACTAGAAAAGGGGCTTTTTGGAAGATCTTCATGTCAAGTAAATAGAAGTGTGTAGGTAGCAAATGGATGCTGGTCAGGGACAGGGTAGTAGCTTGATGAAGTTGCCCACCGTTCACAGTAAAGGTGCAGGTGTGTCACCACAAGCTTCACTCACCGCCCTAGAGTCACTCACTGCCCTGCCAGTCTCTTGCTGGTGCTGAAACCTCAAGACCTGCCTGACCGGAGACACGACTGCTGAACTGTTCGGAGCGGAAAACCTATAAGTCCTACATTTCCCTGTGTTTTCGGAAAGCTGAACAGTTTTAATCATTTTGCCTCCCACTTGGAAAGGAGTCCAAAGATGATAAATCCTCCTGACGTGAGTTTTAAAGTAACTGATGTGTCCTCCCTGAGCTGGCATGGCTCTGAACACCAGGCAGGAAGTTTGCAATATGCCAGCGGCAGCCTGTAAGCGGCAGACTGCAGGACGTTGTTCGGAGCTGGGGGCACTGTCCGCTTCTGGCCTCATGTCTCCTATTGGCTCGGTTGCTGCATGTCCTCACCTGCGAGATGGTCGCACGTGCTTTTGTGAGCTTTGTGCCCCTTTGCTTCTGCTGTCAGCTGCGGGGCTTTCTGTCTCGTTCCCAGCCCCGAGAAGCAAAGAAAGGCCGGGGGACCGTTGTCACTAAGGGTTCTCGGAAGGTGTTCTTATGGTACCCGCAGCAGCCTGATTCCGTGTGGCTCTTCTGGATTCAAGAGCTCCTGGGCTTCAATGGGAAGTTTTTTTTTAAAGTTGCGATGATTTCCTCTTACCTGCTTTCTAATTTTCAGAAGCCATATGTCACATCTCACATTGTAATATTTAGTTTGTAATCACTTTCCTAACCCCAGTCAAACACACACAAACACATGCACACACACACAAGCACACACACACAGACACACACATGGGGGTGAGAGCTGTTTAGGGTGATAAGAGTTTGGGGGAGGCTGTTTTTCCTCATTTCTTTTCCTGAACTTATTGATCTTGAAGACTGTTCATCTATGAACATGTTCTAATATTGTCTTTTTATAAAAAAAAAATTTAATCTCCAACAATTGTCATCTTTTTGTTAAAAGTATAATTAGTAAAAGTGAAAATGTGGATTTTCAACAGTATGGTGTTTTAATCTAATCTCTGAGTATATCAAGATAACTGAGTTGTCATAGTAACCTGTTAGATGTGCAAATGCAAGAAAACTTTAAAAAAGAAATGTTTTAATCGTGTCTGTTTCTAATTGGTATTCATCTCCACTATTCCCATTTGATGTTTTTGTAACACTTTAATGGAGTAGATATTTATTAGCAGTTAGAAGTTGCTTTAGAGAGAGTTAAACTATTACAACTTTATAATTTTTACTTAAAAATATGAAATATATCTGCAGTACTTTGAACAGTTGTACTTACCTGCTATCTTTGGAATTTTCAGAGCATAAAACCAAGATTTGCTCCTCTCTTTCCACACGCTGAACAGGGGGTCCCACCTGGCACGCACCTTATTTTATGGGAAGTAGTGCTAACATTGCTCATTTTGTGCTAACACTTTGTCTTTATGTATTATTACTACAAAATACAGTGCCTACTGCATGGTAGGTATCCGCGACTTGTTTCTTTGCTTGTTCTTTTTATAACTTTTGAACCTTATGTCTCAGGAGCTTGGACTCGGTTCAAGCCAGACACTATGTCAAGATATACAAATGACCTGGGGCACATGGAGACTTCAAGGAAATCTCCAAATGCATGAAGGAGGCTCCTTCACACTACAGTGTAACACTTTACACTGTTAGTGTTACAGTTAGTGTTACAGTGTAACACTAGATATTGCAGTTTTTTGTTGCTGGTGGAAAAACCTACATAAAAAAATTACCATTTTATCTGTTTAAAGGTTTACAATTAAGTGGCATTAAGTACATTCATGATTTTGTGCAACCGTCACCGCCATCCACCTCCAGAATGTTTCCATGTTCCCAGGCTGCAACTCCTTCCCCATGAACCAGTGACCAACTCTAGGCACCTCATACAAATAGAAGCATGTGATACCTGTTACTTAGGGAATGGCTTACTCTTAGCACAGTATTTTCAATGTCAAATCTTTTTACTAAGGCTGAATAACCATTCTGGATGAATACACCACATTTTGTCTATCTGTTCATCTGTCAACAGATGCTCAGGTTGCTTTACCTTTTGGCTCTTGTGAACGATGTTACTATGAACATGTGAATACAGATATCCAGAGGACTCCCTGCTTTCACTTATTTTGATATTCCAGAAGTGGAATTGTTGGATAGTGTTAGGTAAGCCTGTGTTTCATTTTTGGAGAAACCACTGTACTGTTTTCTACAATGGCTGCCCCATTTTACATCCCACCAGCTGTGCACAAAGGTTCCATTATTCCATGTCATGACCAAAACTTGTTATTTTCTGTTTTTTTTTTTTTTGGTGTTTGTTTGTTTGTTTGTTTGTTTGTTTTGGTAATAGCCACCCTAGTGGGTATGAAGTGGTATCTCATTGTGGTTTTGATTTACATTTCCCTATCAGTTTTCATACACTAGTATTATTATTATTTCATACACTAGCCTCTTTTCATACACTAGTTGGTCATTTCTTTAGTGAAATGTCTATTTGGTCCCTTGTTTCTTAACCAGGTTGTTTTTGTTGTTGTTGTTGAATTGTAGGAGCTCTTTCTATATTCTTGGTAGTAATCCCTTATTAGATATATGTAGGGATTTTCTCCCATTCTATGGGTTACCTTTTTACTCTTTTTTTTTTTTAAGATTTTATTTATTTATTTGACAGAGATTACAAGTAGGCAGAGAGGCAGGCAGAGAGAGAGGAGGAATCAGGCTCCTCACTGAGCAGAGAGCCTGATGCGGGGCTCAATCCGAGGAAACTTGTATCATGACCTGAGCCGAAGGCAGAGACTTTAACCTACTGAGCCACCCAACTGCCCCGTACCTTTTTACTCTTGATTATGTCCTTGATACACAAATATTTTTAATTTTGTTAAATCCAATTTATCTGTTTTTTCTTTTGTTGCCCTGCTTTTAGTGTCTTATCCAGGAAATCAAATGTAGTAGAGCTTTTCTCCTATGTATCCTTCTAAAAGTTTTATATTTTTAGTTCTTTAGGTAAAGCCTTTGATCCATCTGAGTCATCTTGTATGTGGTACATGCTAAGAGTCCAATTTCATTCTTTTTTTTTAATTTATTTTTTTATTTATTTCTTTTCAATGTAACAGAATTCATTGTTTATGCACCACACCCAGTGCTCTATGCAATACGTGCCTTCCGTCATACCCACCACCTGGCTCTCCCAACCTCCCACCCCCCACCCCTTCAAAACCCTCAGATTGTTTTCAGAGTCCATAGTCTCTCATGGTTCATCTCCCCTTCCAATTTCCCTCAACTCCCTTCTCTCCATCTCCCCATGTCCTCCATGTTATTTGTTATGCACCGCAAATAAGTGAAACCATATGATAATTAACTCTCTCTGCTTGACTTATTTCACTCAGCATAATCTCTTCCAGTCCCGTCCATGTTGCAACAAAAGTTGGGTATTCATCCTTTCTGATGGAGACATAATACTCCATAGTGTATACGGACCACATCTTCCTTATCCATTCGTCTGTTGAAGGGCATCTTGGTTCTTTCCACAGTTTGGCGACCGTGGCCATTGCTGCTATAAACATTGGGGTACAGATGGCCCTTTTTTTCCACTATACCTGTATCTTTGGGGTAAATACCGAGTAGTGCAATTGCAGGGTTATAGGGAAGCTCTATTTTTAATTTCAGGATTCTCCACACTGTTCTCCAAAGCGGCTGCACCAACTTGCATTCCCACTAACAGTGTAAGAGGGCTTCCCTTTCTCCACATCCTCTCCAACACACGTTGTTCCCTGTCTTGCTAATTTTGGCCATTCTAAGTGGTGTAAGGTGGTATCTCAATGTGGTTTTAATTTGAATCTCCCTGATGGCTAGTGATGATGAGCATTTTTTCATGTGTCTCATAGCCATTTGTATGTCTTCATTGGAGAAGTGTCTGTTCATCTCTTCTGCCCATTTTTTGACATGATTATCTGTTTTATGTGTGTTGAGTTTGAGAAGATCTTTATAGATCCTGGATATCAACCTTTTGTCTGTACTGTCATTTGTAAATATCTTCTCCCATTCTGTGGGTTGCCTCTTTGTTTTGTTGACTGTTTCCTTTGCTGTGCAGAAGCTTTTGATCTTGATGAAGTCCCCAAAGTTCATTTTCGCTTTTGTTTCCTTTGCCTTTGGAGACATATCTTGAAAGAAGTTGCTGTGGTTGATATCGAAGAGTTTACTGCCTATGTTCTCCTCTAGGATTCCGATGGATTGTTAAAATGTCTATACTACCTAGAGCAATCTATACTTTTAATGCCATTCCGATCAAAATTCCACCGGTATTTTTCAAAGCTGTAGCAAATAATCCTAAAATTTGTATGGAATCAGAAGAGACCCCGAATTGCTTAGGAAATATTGAAAAAGAAAAACAAAACTGGGGGCATCATGTTACCTGATTTCAAGCTTTACTACAAAGCTATGATCACCAAGACAGTGTGGTACTGGCATAAAAACAGACACATAGACCAGTGGAACAGAGTAGAGAGCCCAGATATGGACCCTCAACTCTATGGTCAAATAGTCTTCGACAAAGCAGGAAAAAAGACAGTCTTTTCAATAAATGGTGCTGGGAAAATTGGACAGCTATATGTAGAAGAATGAAACTCGACCATTCTCTTACACTGTACACAAAGATAAACTCGAAATGGATAAAAGACCTCAACGTGAGACAGGAATCCATCAGAATCCTAGAGGAGAACATAGGCAGTAACTTCAGTCTTTTTCACATGAGGGTATCCAGTTAGCCAACACCAATTATTGAAAAGAGGCCTTTCCCTTTGAGTGGTCATGGCACCATTGTCAAATATTTTACCATACATGTGAGGGTTTTTTGTTTGTTTTGTTTTTGTAACAGTGCTAAATTTGTTTACTAGTTCCAGCAGATATTTTGTGTGTAGAATCTTTAGGGTTTTCTTTATATAAGGATATGTCATTTGTGAACGAAGATAGCTTTACTTCTTCCTCTTTTATTTGGATGCCTTTTATTTCTTTTTCTTGTCTAATTGCTCTGGCTAGGACTTACATTATTATGTTCAGTAAGAGTAGAACGAGTAGAACTAGTGGGGATCCTTGCCTTATTCCTGATCTTAGAGGAAAAGCTTTCAGGTTTTTACCTTTGAATGTGATGGTTGCATGTGTTTTTCATATATGGCCTTTCTTATGTTAGAAGGTTCTCTTCCTAGTTTGTTGAGTGCTTTTATCGTGAAGGATTGTTTTATTCTGGCAAAGGTTTGTTGGTTTGTTTTTTTTTGTTTTGTTTTGTTTTCTTGCATCAATTGAGATAATCATGGGTTTTTTGCTTTCATTCTGTTAATGTGATGTATGTCATTGTTTGATTTTCGTATGCTAAACCATTTTGGCGTTGCAGGACTAAATCCTACTTGGTTTTGTGCATAGTTCTCTTGATATACTCTGGAATTTTGGTTTGATGGTATTTTGTTGAAGATTCTTATATCACGTGTTCATGAGAAGTAATTGGTCTGTAGTTTTGTTGCTGTTTTTTCATTATCTAGCTTTGATAGCAGGGTAATGCTAGCTGTATAGAATTAGTCAGTTCAGACTGCTATAACAAAAATACCATAAACTGATGTCTTGTAAACAACAGAAATTTATTTCATAAAGTTCCTGAGGCTGGAAAATCCAAGATCATGGTGCCAGAAGATTCAGTGTCTGGCAAGAACCCTCTTTCTGGTTTATAACCAGCACCTTCTCAGTATGTCCTCATGTGATGGAAGGATGAGGGAGCTCTGTGGTCTGCCTTTATAAAGGAACTGATCCCATTCACAGGGTCTCCACCATCATGATCTAATTACCTTTCAAGAACCCCAGCTTTTGATACCATCATCTTGGATGTTAGGATTTCTGCATGTGAATTTTGGGGGGATACAAACAATCTATAGCAGTGTTTCCTCTTCAATTTTTGGAAGAAATTAAAAAAGATTGGCTTAATCCTATTTTAAATGTTTGGTAGAATTCATTGAAGACACCATTTGGTCCTGGGGGGTTCTTTGTTGGGAGGCTTTGATTACTGATTGAATCAAACTTAATTATAGATTTATTTCTTCATGATTCAGTCTTGGTTTTGTGTGTGTGTTAATGTTTAAATAAGGAATTAGGACCTGGAACTTCTTGGTCTACTGTCTTGCTGGCATCACTCTGTTGAATTATTTTTACATTGTGTTACTCTCCTATAAATTGTTAGTGGCAGTACAAAATGGTTCATGTAATAAAAGCTTTTCTTTTCTTGTTTTCCAGCAAGTGTTCTCTCTCACTTTTGCACTGATACATGTGTATGATTACATCACTATAATCAGGGCTTAGTGGATATCACTGATCTTGCCATGCATGATTAAAGCACATGAAAGCATATGTCTTAGTCCAGAGAGTGATGACCCTGCTTTTGAGAAGCGTGGATTCATGTTCCAAACCTGGTAATAAACAACACTTGTATTTTCTGCTTTTGAGAAGCATGGATTCATGTTCCAAACCTGGTAATAAACAACACTTGTATTTTTGTGACTCAGTTGTCTTATCTAAAATGAGAATGTTAAAATAAGTGCTGTTTAAAGGCTCTTTTATATCTACTTCTCTCTTTCTGTAATATAGATAGTAATTTAAATTTTGATACAATGTAAGTGAGTGCAAGAATATTTTTATGTGTACCTACTCAGGAGTATACCTTCCTGAAACACTTTGGATTAGGTCAACAGGTAGCCCTTACAAAAATAGTGAAGAGGGCACTGGGATAAATTATTGGGACCTAAAAAAACAGAATCAGACTCTAAAATCAACATGTGCCTGCCCCAGCCTTTCAGAGAATGTTGTAGGTTGTCTGTGAACCTTACCCTAGAGGTAAAATAGAACACATTGCTGGATATTTTCCTGGAGGAAAGATCTTTGTGAGAATAATGGTGTGTGATACACCCCCCAATACCCTTTGATTTTGTCCTAGGAGAATATGGTTCAAGTTTTTTAATAAAAGGGGTTATAAGAATATGACAGAAAAAGCCCACCCTTGCTGAAATATAAAAAAATGTGGAAGAAAAAGAAAATGGTAACGACTTCAGTTTCAATAGAAAAAGAAACTGGGGGACCCCTGGGTGGTTCAGTTGGTTAAGTGTCTGCCTTCTGCTGAGGTCATGATCTCAGGGTCCTGTCCTGCATCAGGCTCTTTGCTTAGTGTGGGGTCTGCTTCTCCCTCTCTCTCTGTCCCTTCTCCTGCTCATGCTCTCTCTTTCTCTCTAGCTTGCTGTCTCTCAAATAAATAATGAAAATCTTTTAAAAAAGGAAAAGGAAACTTTGGTTCCTAAAGATGGAAGAAACTGTATGGTATTTGGATGCAAGATCCACCCAGAAAACTTGCACAACTGGCCATTCAAATATGAGAGAAAATAAGATTGCTGTAATATTGCTTATTGCCTAAAAATTATTACTGGCTATTTTAGGACTTGAGGCCTGTTTAATACTACTATGAAGAAAATTTGTGTGCACAGAAGGAGATTTTTCTTTATTTTCAGAAATCATAGCATGGAAAATACAACAAAATATACTTGAGGAGGCTTCTAAAAGCAAACAAAATTCTATAAATACTCAGTTTACTTTAGATGGTAAAATGTAATGTTTGTGAATAATAACTACAAATATTTCTTTTGGGTAGTCTGCTTTTCTGTTTGCTTATAAATTATACATAACTGAAGATGGCTACACTTTATAAATGTCTAATGTGCGTTGCTATTTATATGATGTTCTTTATGCTATTAATAACATGTGCAGTGTCACTATCTTTCATTATCTTCAGATTTTTTTTTTAGTTCACATTTTCACACTTATGATACTGTTAATTTATGTTATTTTTTTTCTGCTCATGACTGTCAATAATGATAGAGAAAAGAGACCTGAAGAATAAGTGACATGAAATGATGAAGAGCCCATCAAAGTGTGAATAAAATGGTTCAGAAGTAGGTGAAAGTTCATGAATTTACAAACGTTTTCAGAAAAGTGAAGTTCACTAATGTGAGTTAAAAACTAGTAAATTTGGTCAAGATACTTGGTCCTAACATCAATATAAGGGGGATTCAGGCAAAATATAAAAGAGCCAAGTATGGAAAAATGTGGTGGTGGTGGTGTTCTGGCTCTCTCCTTCAGTCAGGCATGACTCCTTCAAGCCCTTGTGAGATGTCACTGATGAAGACACTTCAAAGAGAGGATTCTGGGAAGAAGGCAGAAAAGGAAGTGCCAGGACACAGTCTCCCCACCCAGGCAACCAGTCACGCTGCTAGAATCTCTCTAATGTAACTATTTTGGAACTTTGGAGACCTTATAGCTTTTGGGCAATGCCTTTGATGGTAACTTGTGATTAATTGCAGTCAGTTTCATCTCTGAGCCCATTGCATACAGCTTGTAGGCCCGGGTGAGCAATAAGGACCCGTCCTCCCAATACCGGTCATCTGTGTTCTGATCACTGATTGCTGACTTAAGCTATATCCTGGGATGTCTGAAATATGATCAACTCGCCCTGTTGGAGGCTTATTGACAAGTGACAAAGTTTGGGGCCCTGGGCAACATGGTTGAAGCCAATACTATGCATTGGCCTCATATTGCTACTTGAAGTTCTGTTGAGAGTAGCCTTAATCATATTCTGTACAGGACAAATTAAACATAGCTTCAGTCTCTGTTGGTCAGATTTATCAGAATGGCGGATGGAGTGGTGTACTCATGTGGATATTCAAGTTCAACAAGAAAATGTAGGGTCAGATATTGGGGAAGGCAAACTGCTGTAGGCCCTGAGTATTCCTGCACATTATTGCTGGTCGTGCCGAGAATACAAAGACCCAACCGCTCTTTGTTGGGGTTATGTCTTAATGTTATATGTGCAGCAGGCAACCCTGTGAAATGAATTAGTAGCTCCCCTCCAGGAGAGAGGGCAGGCTTGCTTACTGCCTTCTATAAAAGAGGTGGGTTCCCCATGGTTGGTGCTCCTCAGATGTGGCACAAGCCCACTGCATGTGTAGCATAGAGACGATGCCTCCCTACTGGCCCTTGGGACTCAGCAGGGCCTGGGAAACCAACAGAAGCACGATGCTTTTGCTATGCAGCATGCTATGAATACTAAAGTTCTTCGTCTCTGGGGAAAAAAAACCAATAGAAGCCTGAAAAGAAAAATAAATATGTAGTAAAAGAGTGTATAGAATAAGGTAGAAATAGTCTGGATAATTGCTAATAAAAGCTTATTAAATTTACTTGATAAAATGCAGAGGTTCTGAGAGGGAATTTTAAAATGACCTATGACATATACAAGAGACACTTAGATTACATAAAAAGACAAATGGTGAAAGTCATGGAGTGGTCCAACATCAGATCAAATAGAAAGGCTTCTGCTAATAAGTATTTAATATACACCAAATATCTTGTTATATTATTTAATATTTGTATGCTACCATAAAACTTGAAATGATTGCTCTTGTTAGAATGCCGCCAGATGATAGCTATGTTGAACTTATTTAAGGTTTATAACAAACTTGAAAAACCTATTTTTAAGAAGCAGAGAATGAAGTTATGAATCTTCAAGTAATTTCTCAAGAATTTATATAGAACATATGACAGTCCAGGTGTTTCCTTCCTCTTTCTCTCTCCCTCCCTTTTCCTTCTCCCTCCCTTCCCTCCTTTCCTTCCATTCTTCCTATCTTATTCCTAACTCCAAAGCTGTTAAACTTTCTGTCACTAAGTCTCTTATTCATGCACTGGTTATGAGGACCTTATAAATAGGAGACCATTTGGAACCGTCTAAGATGATATGGCAAATGGAAAAGGCTGTGTTATACTGTTAGCTCTGGAGACATGACCAAATGATTCCAACCTATTTTGCATTCTATGTGTCACATTTTTTAAAATAATGAAGTTATGTAATGTAATGAGTGCAAATCATTTGCTGTGGTCTTGGAAAGTATGTGTGTGGGGGGGGGAGGGGAGGTGCAGGCAGGTGTCCGGGGAGGTTAAAAGGCATAAGAGTGTGCTGGTATCTTTCCTTGTGGAGGAGAGACTTTTTTGTTTTTTGGGTCTCCTAGAGTTTGAGGTGAACCCTTTCCCTTTCCCACCCTTAGATCAGTGATTCTACTGACAGCCTGGTTTCCACTATGTAATATCCTTTGCATATCTTAGGTGGGAAATAAGGCATGAAGTTACTTTTGATACTTGCAAGATATTGAATACATTGTATTCAGTAAGTCATCATGAATGAATGGAAGTATTGGGAGTTACTTCTAGAAATGTGGCAAAAGTACCATAGCATCTTTCCTTTCTGCATTGCTCATTTGCTATGTTGACGTTCCAGAGTTGTTCCTCTCCATGGTCCTGCTGCACTTTCCAGGCTCAAATTTGGTTGCACTTTTTATCAGTTTATACCCCATTCCACTCAGGCTACCACTCACACTGCCAAAACCATTGCCCGTAGCACAACTTTTATTACTATGGCAGGAAAACAGAGATTGATACGTCCTCAAACTCTGTGTAAATTACAGAACATGCGGTTAGATGACTTAGTCATACAATATGACTTTTTAACTCTTAAAATACCAATATGAAAAAATATATATAAAAAAGGGTAGTGAAGCCAGTCGTCATTAGCATTGTCTGAAGATCAGCAGCATCCCCAAGGTGGTTCTTACAAAGAATATTCTGGGTCCCAACCCCAGATTTACTGAATCGATTATTTTTAAAGATTTTATTTATTTATTTGTCAGAGAGAGAGAGAGAGAGAGAGCGAGCAAGTGCATAAGTAGGCAGATTGGCAGGCAGAGGCACAGAGAGAAGCAGGCTCCCTGCCAAGCAAGGAGCCCGATGCAGAACTCGATCCCAGGACCCTGGATCATGACCTAAGCCGAAGGCAGTGGCTTAACTGACTGAGCCACCCAGGCATCCCCTGAATCAAATATCTTGAGTGAAGGCCCTGAATCTGTGTTTTAATAAATACCACAGGTAATGTTCATGCAAAATTAATGTGTGAACCAGTAGTTTAGTTTTTGTTTCTGTGTTTTTTTTTTTTTTTTCTCCCTGTAGCAAAATAAGAGGTAAGACTTTTCTGGACTCTTTAAAAAGAGTAAAGAGACGATTCCCAAGTAGTTTAGTATTGAGTTACTGGTATGGATGAGGAATTCATGTCATAATAGAGCAGAGTGACAGGAGTTGTGAGGGTTCAGTAATCTATGTGTGTCACTCGGACGTGACATCCTATAAGTGTCATTGTCATCATCATGGTATTAGTTCTAACATGCTCCATTTTACAGCTTAATGTCTTTATAATCAGTATGAGTCTTACAACCAGTGCAATTAGAAATGTTACATCTTGACTAATTAATAGCTGTTTTCTTTCTTGATTGCCTTAGAGTAAAAAAAAAAAATTTTTTTTTACACACATTTTTGCATGTGTGTGCCATGTCATTCACTCCTTTGTTTTTGTATTCCTGTTTCTTGTCCATGAAACACAGCAAAACCAAGTGTCCAGGTCTTTGTTCTGTCATTAACTTCCTGTCCTACCTTACCAAGATCCCTGAAGTTCTGTGAGCGTCAGACTCTTCATTCATAAACCAGGTGGTCAGAACTGCACTATTCCTCTTCTGTATGCTGGGGAGATCAGTTGTCTCTCCAACCCTATAATTCTATGGATTTGATGAAATATTCTTTGAAATTGGACCAATTCATGGTGATGGATGCAGATATTTAGGGTTGCAGGACTTAGTGGAACAAGAATCTCATGAAGGAATCATTTTGCACGAGAAGGAGCTTTTTGGCCTGGACAGAAAGAATGAAAGAAGGAGGAGATAATATAATGATGCTGGCGAAAATAATGAGAATCTATTCCCTTTATCAACAGTGGAGATACCTTTGGGATCATGTTTCCAGTAGAGGGTGGGCCACAGGGAAAGTGATTCCTGGGCGGCATGTGGGTTTCTCAAGAGAGAATAGAGATCACTGTCGTGGTGACTGAAGATTTCGGGGACTGAGAATAAAGGGTGGCTCAGCTGGGGGGCATGGCAGAGGGTTTGGGCCCCTTGCAGATTTCAGAGTGGCCCAAGTCTCCACAAAACCGGGACCTTTCACAGAGGACGGGTGTACTCATGACTCCCATGCACCTGCTTGGAAGTAGGAATAAAGGCACAGTGCTGTTTTCTTCATTGTGTTTCCTAATGTGCTTTGCAGTAAAACATGCTTGTCTCATACGGCAAATGTTCCCCGAAGTTCTAGAGGTAAAACCAGGTCCCCTCAGAGTATTTCATTACATTCTTGTCTTTGCTTCAGTCCCTGAAAGAGACTTGTGATAAAGGTCTGAGCACAGGTAGTTTGTTCAAGTGGTTCTAGGAAGTTTCAGCTTTGAATGTGAAATGCATAGAGATGGAAAGGAAGGAAGTCAATACCCAGTGTTTAATGAGCACATTACTGTTGTAGGTGATCCGGTCACCACCGCTGTGATCCCTGGACGATGGTTGAGGACCTGTTTAGAGTTGTCCTAGGCAGCAGGAGAGCCAGGGTAGATGGGCATTTTTCAGTTGCGCTGTGTTAGGTTGTTAAGAGGATGAACTTCCTGGTGCTTCCCCTCTGCCCTATGCATGGACAGAGTATGTGCTTCTAGCTGGAGGCAGCTGACAGAGTCCAGCATGAGACAAATCAGTGCGAGGACATGAATGAGAACATGATTTCTTCTACGGCCTCTGCTTGTGCTCCTCGACCCATCTGTGCCTTACATTTCTTCCTCACATCTCATCTTTGCTTTAACAACATCATTGCCCATCAAGATTTGACATATACACTTAAAATTTTTTTTAGTTTGAAATAGTGATTGTAAAATTACGTGGACTTTTAAGAAAAAACACAGATCCCACATTTCACTCATTTTTCCCCAACTGCAGTTAGCTTAGATTATACCATTAATAATCATTTTCCCCTTTATACCAGATTCCAGATTTACCTCAACCAGCATCAACACATCTGATCATCTTGGTTGCTTGCTCAGCAAAGTAATCAAGATATGCCTCCTAAAGTATATGAACGTCTGGGGTCTTTGCTCCTCCAGACCATGATTTCTGCAGTTGCCCACTAAAGGTCATCACCAAGGATGGATGTCCCGAGGGGTGCTCCCCTCAGTCTCCTGAGTTCAAGATAGACACATCTTTGCCCTTGGTTGCCACAGTCCCGTCTCCTGACCTGAAGGGTTCATTGCTTCCAGTAGTATAGTGTATAGTATAGTAGTATAGTAGTATAGCCCCCTACGGTTCTATACTGGCAAGAGAAGCTCAGATAACTCAGTGGTTGTCACAGCTTTGTGTTTATCAGAACTCAAGTTTCTTCTGGGAGGAATGTCCCCCACCCAGCCTTCCTCTAAGACAGACCCTGACTGCATAGACTCTAAAGTTAGAGGGACAGGAAGTATGGGTTATGTGCTGGGTCACTGAGAATGATCATGAGATGAGCCACTCTTAACCACCACCCTTTGTTTTTTTGACCCTTGTATTTCTGTTCCAGATGCACAGGACTCCAACCTCACAGGTGTCTTTTCTAAGCCGGCCATCTCATCTTAGCTGTACCTTAATGAAGCTCTTCCAAACTTCCAATATTCCATTGGGAAGGAAGTTTCCAGGTGATAAAGTACATGCTAGAACCAGGTCATCCTATTTTCATGAGCTGTCTGGGGTTCTCAGAAGCAGACATCTAGATGTGCCCTGCCAGATGTCGCCATCTCAGTCTTCTTTCGCACGGGTGACTTCCTGCAGCTAGTTCAGCCTTGTTGCGTCTCACTCTGGCGATCAAGTCTTCGTCTTCATGCGTAACATGTTCTACTTTTTGGTTATAGGTAGAGGTGAAGTTCTTTCAAGGCTGCCACGGAGGCCTTCTGCACTACACAGCATGCACTGAGTTCGAAGTCCAGCCTCAGGCTATATTTTTGTTTCATCTATTTTGCTTTGTTGGTTTAAGAGCTCTGGGTTACAGTTACTTTTGGCTTAAAATATGATAGGCCTGAGGATACTGTGAGGGCAAACGTGGCTCCTTCTACCAGCCCTCATCCCAGTTCATTAGAGCTGAGTCTTAGAACTTTGTTGCTCCAGTAAATCGTAGTTTAACGCCATATAGCTTTCCATCAGCAGTGGCAACCTTGTTAGCATTTTCTGAGAGATCTCATAACTCCATCCTAAAAATCTGATTTCTAATGCCACATGTACTACCAGTGGTCTTTGGGTCTCACCCAAAAAGACCCTGACACAAATTTGAGTGCGAGTTGTTTATTTTGGCAATGATCCAGGCAGCACTGTGCGGGTGAGTTGTTTGGGTAAGGAAAGGAAAGAGTCAGGTACAGGTAAGCGAGTGACTGCTCCTTCCATGGTGACTGATTCACACACCTTCTCAGGACCTCGGTGAGCTGGTAAATCTGTAGAATGAGGAACAGGATCATCCTTGTTGAGAACTGTGCTCATCAGTGTCATCATCTTAGCAGTTTGCATATGTGCCCAGAAAACTTCCTTGCCGAGGAGAGTTCTCATTCAGCACAGAAGGAACTGCAGTTTCTTGCAGTAAGAAATCATGGATATGTATAGAAAAGTTATGAGTACAGGGGCGCCTGGGTGGTGCAGTTGATTAAGTGTCTGATCTTGGTTCCGGTTCGTGTTGTGATCTCAGGGTTGTGAGATCGAGCCCTGTGTTGGGGCTCTGCACTCAGCGGGGAATTTGTTTGAGTTTCTCTCTCCCCCGCTCCTGCTTATGCTCTCTCAAGTACATAAATAAATAAATCTAAAAAAAGAAAAGTTAAGAATACATATGGAGATAAGGTCCTTAGTACCTGTTATAATGCCCTTCAAACAAATTCATACAAACTTCCCTGAAAAGTTACTTATTTTAAATACAGCAAAGAGAAGGAAGTTACATGCTTTATTTTACTTCTTATGCACTTAGGTGTATTACCCATCACTATACTTATGAGGTGAGCTAAAATTTCTAGCATCACAAGAGAAAGCAATAATCCTACTATCACTGAGAACATGTTACTAAATAGAGATTTTCACCAAAATTTGTCTATGCCCATTCACCAGACAGTCCCAGGTGGGAGCCAGGTTGGACCATTTTCATGATGTGATATTATATTATGCAACTAATTATCAGTCTCTTGTTTGATGACCCCAAATACCATATATAACTAAGGAAAAATAATTGTTTTCTGTTCAGTTTTATAAATGGGAAATCTGAATTCCGGACATTTAGTCTCAGCTAGTGACTAGTCATACCAGGAAGATTCAGAGTTCCTTGCAATTACCCACTGAAGTCACAGATTTACCCAGGGTTAAATGACCTCAGAAATTGCTCAATGTGTGTGTACTATAAGCTTTTAGAGAGTATTAAAGTATTGCTGTACATGGTTTCTAATTTTGAAAGCAAAGCCTCACTATTACCATTAGTCACCACCACCTCCACTGCCGACTCCACTGCCGCCATCACCATCACCACCTGCACCATCACCAGCACCACAACCACCAGCATCACCTCCATGGCCATCACCACCACCACTGCCACCACCTCCGCCGCCACCCCCCCCCCTCCCCCCCTCCCCCCACCGCCCCTACCGCACTCCCAGCGCCATCACCACCAGCACTGTTTTGGAAGAGTGTGCACATGGTGGTGAGAATGGTGAAGACACTGCATCTTAGGACTCAGGATTGGGGCTCTTCCTACCTGGGTTTCTTGTGTCTATATCTCACCTTTCCAAATGTGGCTGCATTTCTGTTGACTCCAGCTCTGCTGGAAAAAAAAATATGCATGTTTATAGTTTGGACCAGTGATTCATTTCACGGAGTTCCTTTTGTGATTTGCTGAAATACATTTACGTAACAACAATAAGAATATTCATTCTCATAGCACATTCAGTACTTACTAAGTGTGATGCTGTTTCTCATCACATGGGATACAGTGGGGAAACCAAAGTTCCTGACTTTATGAATTATAATTCAATGGAGGAGACTGAGCAAACAATCGGGAAATAGGGATTATAACATCCTATCATACTCTAAAGAAAAAACATGAAGCGAAAGTTAAAGGGACATGATGAAAACTTCTATGTTAGATAGGTAGCCTGCCCTGATAGGGTGACATCTGAGCAGAGACAGGAACAAAATGTGGCAGAAATTTGAATCAGTGAATGAGGGAAGCAGGGTCCTGGCAGGAGGAAGTAGTCAAGCAGAGGCCCTAAGACAGGACAGTGTGCCATGTCTCTGTGAGAGAGTTTGACACCTGCGATGGTTAGAGCAGAGAGGAGGGACAGAAGTAAAGAACATCTGAAGAGAAGTTCAGGGCCAGACAGTAGGGGGCTTTGTAGCCCATGGTGAAGAGTTGCATGTGTTTTTAGTGAGTTAAGAAGCTGCTAAGAATTTCGAGCGAGGGAATGTTATGGTCTGTCTCATATCTTCAAAGAACACATGGCTATAATATGAAGAGTCAAATACAGATAAAATGTAGGAAGGCAAAAGCTGACAGTGTTTGGATTGTGTAGTACCATTGGAGGTGGTGATAAATTGTCAGATTATGGATGGATTTTTTGAGATTATGGCTGGCGGGATACATTTTGGGATGGGTTCCTGATCTGTACATGATCATATTAATGTTGTCTAGTCAACTGAGGGCCTGCTGTGGCCCTGCTTTATCTGGTAGAATTTATCTAGCCAGTGTCTCGATATTACTTGAATACTTCGAATGACACCACATGCATATCCAAAGGGATAGCTATGATGAGATAAAAGAGCTGTTTGAAACCACATAGAGACTTACTCAAAACTGAAAATGCTGTGGCTGGAGAGGAGAGGATGGAGTCACTCTGGCCCAGGACAACATCAGACTGCCTGCCACGCCTGCCTTCCAGTATTTGCTAGTGATTCCCGTGTCCTGCTTGCTGGCCATGGAATTTAATGGTCTGTGATCAAGTGTATCTGTGGTACCTTCATGTTCAAGACTTGATAGGCAGAGGGGTGCAGCCACCCAGGGATGGAGGTGTGGCTCTGTTGGGGAGGTTGTTAGCTTCCCCAACGTGGACATAGCTGCTCTCACTGACACATCACATGCCTCAGGAAATCTCTCCTTGATACTGAGCTTTCCACTGTTCGGGATCGGAGAATCCTGGAATTGAAGTGCTGGGGGCTGTTTTAGAGAAGAAAACTAAGGTGTAAATGTCAAAGATAATTTGCTGTCGCCACACAGTGGATAGAGACAAAGCTGGAACCGGCTTACACCTTCAGTGCTTTTCCTTTAAACGTCTGTCTGATTATGTGAAGATTTAATCCTGCAGGAGTTTTAACTGGAGCACCTTTTGGACTGAATTCCATCTTTAACTCCAGGACATGTAATTATTCACATGAGTTTGTTGTTCTTAGCTTTGACAAAAAAGCATTCCATTCATCTATTTTGGACGCTTATCTGAAAATTAGTCCCAGATGTTTCCCTTTGTCTCATTTTATTATAAGAATAGTTCAAGATGGGATTGGGAGGGAGACAAACCATAAATGACTCTTAATCTCACAAAACAAACTGGGGGTTGCTGGGGGGAGGTGGGATTGGGAGAGGGGGAGCGGGCTATGGACATTGGGGAGGGGAGGCGAACCATAAGAGACTATGGACTCTGAAAAACAACCTGAGGGTTTTGAAGGGTCAGGGGTGGGAGGTTGGGGGAACAGGTGGTGGGTAATGGGGAGGGCACATTTTGCATGGAGCACTGGGTGTTGTGCAAAAAGAATGAATACTGTTACACTGAAAAAATAAATAAAATGGAAAAAAAAAAAAAAGATTTTAAGAATAGTTTAAGTTGTGATAGAGCCCAGATGAAGATGGCAACATAGGAGGCTCCTGAGCTTTTATCCTCCCACACATGTACCAAATATATAGCTCCACACAGAGCATTTCCCTCTGAGAGAAATCTTGAAACTGGCTGGGCAGCATAGGAACACCGAAACATATACAGCAAATACTAGAGATCTCAAGGAAGGGATGAATGACAAGACATTAACCATAGGGTTACTCTACACTCAAAATGGATCGATTATCAAGTCAAAACCAGTAAGGACAAATGAGACTTAATTAGCTCAGTTGTACCTAACACACATAGAGAACTTTCCATCCAACAGCAACAGGACACACATTCTTCTCAAGCACATGGGGATTTTTCAGGGTAGATCATAATTAAGCCAAAAAACAAGTCTTAAAAATGTAAAAAAAAATTGAAATTATGTTACTTATCTTTTCTAACCACAATGGTTTGAAACTGAAAATCAGTTACAAGAGAAAAACTGGAAAATCCACACACATATGGAGATTAATTAACATGCTAGTGAACAACCAGTGGGTCAAAGTTGAAATCAAAAGGGAAATCAAAAAAATATATTGAGACAGGAAAATGGAAACACAAAATATCAAAACATATGGGATGCAGCAAGAGCAGTTCCCAGACGTTTATAGGGACAAATGCTTACAACTAGAAAAGATATCCCCAAAAAATGTAAATTTAGATTTCAAGGAACTAGAAAAAGAAGGACAAATTAAGGAAGGAAATAACTCAGATGATGGGATTCAATATGAAATAGAGACTAGGAAGATACAGGAAAGATCAATGAAACTAAGAAACAAAATTGACAAATCTTTAGACCAAAAAAAAAAAAGGAATATTCAGATCCAAAATGAAAGAAGACATTATAACTGATACCTAGAAATACTAAGGTTCATAAGAGACTGCTATGGACAATTTTGCCAACAAATCGGATTACTTAAAAGGAATGGACAAGTACCTAGAAACCTACAACCTTATCAAGACTGAACCATGAGGAAATAGAAAACTTTAATGGATCAATAATGAATAAGGAGATTGAAGTGTAATCATAAACTGGGGATAGAAGGGGCTCCTGGGTTGTTCAGTGGGTTAAGCCTCTGCCTTCGGCTCAGGTCATGATCTCAGGGTCCTGGGATCGAGCCTTGCATCGGGCTCTCTGCTCAGTGTGGAGCCTGCTTCCCCCTCTCTCTCTGCCTGCCTCTCTGTCTGCCTGTGATATCTGTCTGTCAAATAAATAAATAAAATCTTAAAAAAAATAAATTGGGGATAGAAGGAATGGACCTCAACATAAAGTAGGTTTCCTCCAGTTTCTAAAAGTAGAGCATTGCTGGGAGACCTTTCATAAGTTGAAGTGATCATAAAGCAAAGAAGCAATTATTATTTCATAAAAGCAGAAACCCTCTTTGGATTTCTTTTGGTTAGCAAAACAGATACTAAAGTAGGTCTTTTGCAAAACCAAAATGGCATAAACGGAACTTTTGGATAGCAGAGGAAACCTGTTTGACAAATCCATGAATAAATCCTGCACAAGTGAAAAGCGGAAAGCTTTCTAAGATCAGGAACAAAAAACAAGGAAGCCCACGTAGTGGGCTTATTCAACGTAGTACTCGAAACCCTAGCCAGAGCAATTATGCAAGAAGAGCAATGAAAGACATCCAAATAAGAAAGGAAGAAGTAAAATTGCCTTTTCTGCAGATGACATGATACTGTACACAAAAACTACAAAGACCACCAAGAATCTGTTGGAACTAACACATTCGGTAAAGTTGTAGAATACAAAATCAATTACAATAATCAGTTGCATTTTTATACACTAACAATGAACTGTCAGAATTAAAAAAACAAAACATGTATTTGCCAGAGAGAGCAAGCACAGGCAGAGGGAGAAGCAGACTTCCTGATGAGCAAGGAGCCTGATGTGGGGCTTGATCCCAGGATCCCAGGATCGTGAACCAAGCTGAAGGGAGAGATGCCTAACTGAGCCACCCAGGTTGCCCCAGAATTTTGTTTTTAAAGTCCCATTTACAGTAACATAAAAAACAGTAAAACACTTAGGAATAAGTTTAGCCAAACAGTGAGGCAATCTGTATACTGAAAACTATAAAACATCAATGAAAGAAGTGTGAAAAGATACTAATAAATGGAAAGCTACTTGTTGTTCATAGGTTGGAATAAATGGAAGAATAAATATTGTAAGATGTCCATACAACACAACCAATCTACAAATTGCATACAGTCCTTATCAAAATTCCAATAGTGATTCTCCCAGAAATGTGAAAAAATCATGCTTCTTGACATCAGGTATGATTTGAAGGTGTAATAATCAACATGGTATGATAATGGCATTAGAACAGACACATAGATCAATGGAATAGAATAGGGAGCCCAGAAATAAACCCATTACTTCTATGGTCAATTAATTTTCAACAAAGGAGCCAAGAGTATACAATGGGTAAAGGATAGTCTCTTAAGTAGATCATGTTGGAAAAACTGGATGTCTACATATAAAGAGATTAGCCTAGACTCCTATATTGTCACATACATGAAAATTGACTCAATATGGATTAAAGACTTGAACACAAGACTTGAAACCGTAAAAGTCCTAGAAAAAAACATAAGGAAAATCTCCTTGGTGTTGGTCTTGCTAGTGAGTTTTTGTTTTTGACACCAAAAATAAAAGAACTCCTAAAAAAAACAAATAGGATCTCATCAAACCAAAATGCTTCTGCACAGCAAAGGAAACTATCAATAAAATGAAAAACAACCTGTGGAAAGGGAGAGAATGTTTGCAGACCACAAATCTGACAGCAGGTCAATATTCAGACATAAAATGAACTCATATGGCACAATAGGAAAGAAACAAATTACCCACCCCTCCCACCCCCCCAGTCCCTGAAATGGGCAAAGGACATTTTCTTAGAAGAAACCTAGAAATGGCCAACAGGTACAAGTCATCAGGCAAATTCAAATTCAAACCACAGTGAGATACCATCTCATACTTATTGAGATGTCTGTTATCATAAAAACAAGAGGTAAATGCTGGTGAGGATGTGTAGAAAAGTGATTCCTTTTTTAAAAAAATATTTATTTATTTGACAGAGAGAGAGAGATCACAAGTAGGCAGCAAGGCAGGCAGAGAGAGTGGGAGAAGCAGGCTACCCACTGAGCAGAGAGCCTGATGCGGGCCTCAATCCCAGGACCCTGGGATCATGACCTGAGCTGAAGGCATGAGCCACCCAGGTGCCTCAAAAAGTGACTCTTTATACTCTGTTGGTGGGAATGCAAACTGGTGCAGCCATTGTGGAAAACACTATGGAGGTTCTTCAAGAAATTAACAACAGAACATTGTGTGCTGAAGCAATCTTATTTCTAAATACATATCCAAAGGAAATAAAATCACTATTGTAAGGATTTATCCATAATCCTGTGTTCACTGCATCATTATTCACAATAGCCAAGGTACGGAAACAACCTAATTGTCAGTCCATGGATGAGTGGATAAAGAAAATGTGATACACACACACTTGCGCTAAAATATTTTTCAGCTTTAAAAAAGAAGGAAGTCTTGCCATTTGCAACAACATGGATGAAACTGTATGGCATTATGCCAAGTGGAATAGACAGGCAGAGGAAGACAGATATTCTATGGTCTATTTTTTATGAGGAATGTAACAAAAAAAAAAAAGTCGGAATTCATAGAAATAGATTGGCGTGGTGGTTGCCATGGCTAGGGGGTGAGGGAAATAGGGTTGGCAAAAGGGTACAGACTCTCAGTAGTTACAGGATGAGTAAGGTCTGATCACCTAATGTATACAACGATGATTGTGGTTGATACTGCTGTTTTGCATAATTGAATTTGTTAACAGAGTACAATGTAAGTGTTCTCCCTTCCACTCCCCATCGAAAGTTTAACATGTAGGATCATGGATGTGCTGTTGGCTCCAGTGAAGTTGAGATGGAGAAGAAGTTGTTCTTCGAAAAGCCAAATAGTCAGTAATTGTCAGATAACTTAATAGAGCTGCTAATAGTAAAACTTGTTGTCTAAGCATCTGCTTGGAAACTCATTTTTGTGAGGAGAAGTGCATTTTTTTTTTCTTTTTTTTTAATGCTCTTGTGTTAAACTCGGTTTCCATCCCAGGTCTTGGGAGAAACAGGAGCAGTCACTCTCAAATTATGTTTTTTGAGTTTTCCTCCTGAAGATGTAGCCATTTATTTCACTTACAGATTTCTGACAAACCCGCGATAAAGGTCTTTACCTCATGGAGTCTGACACCAGTACAAGGAATCAGACGTTTGGTAGAATTTCCCTCAAAGTCCTTCGAACATATGAGGTGTGATATTTGAGGGCAAGAGATGCTATCCCTCTCAGCCCATGTGATCCACAGATTATACACTGATGCTTAAGATTTTATCATCAGAATTTAAAATTTTTCTCAAAACCTTTTTTTCTTTTTCATAGCCTTTTTATCTTTCTATTCTTGTTACAGTCTGAACTTTTGACTATATGAGCATGTATAGCTTGTGTATTTTAAAAATTTATATTAGTTTTTATAAAAACTCATGCAGAGTTTGAAAGTTTGAGTTTTAGACCATGGTAAAATTTTCACAAGTCAAACATTTGTATTCAAATATCATATAGTACACAAAAATATGTACTATATACCAGATACACTATAAAAAGAGCATTTAGCTGTGTATTTCTAAACCCGCTTTCTTTTCCACTTTAAGCCTTTCACCCTTCAATGTGTGGGGTTACCAGCACTCTTCTTCATGTTTAAGCTGTTGTGATTGGTATTTAGCATGTAATCTCAAGGTGTTTATATGTTTAAAAGTCAAAGAATGCACCTTATTTAGTAAAGAGTATGATTCTATGCCGAGGGCAATTGGGAGGATGTAACGGAAAGGTTTTCTGTTGCCAACTTTAGAAATTATGTCCTGTTAGACTGATAGTTGATTTAAATGTAACTTCTTGTCGAGCATCTGTTTTCAGAATCAGATTATTATGACTCTAGTTTTCCTGACGCCTTAGGCTCACATTTCTGTTTGCTTTGCATGGTTTTAAGAAAATGAAAAGGGGCACTTGGGTGGCTCAGTTGAGTGGCAATTCTTGATTTTGGTTCAGGTCATGATCTCAGAGTCCTGGGATCAAGCCCTGTGTCGGGCTCCACACTCAGGGGGAATCTGCTTGAGATTCTTTCCCCCTGGAGCACCTGGGTGGCTCAATTGCTTAAGTGTCTGCCTTGGCTCAGGTGGTTACCCCAGGGTCCTGGGATGGAGTCCCACATTGGGCTCCTTGCTCAGTGGGGAGTCTGCTTCTCCCTCTCACTCTCCGTCTGTGCTCTAACTCTATCTCAAATAAATAAATAAATAATCTTTTAAAAAAAGATTCTTTCCCCCTCCTTCTCTCTCTGCCCCACCCTCTGCTTGCATGTTCAATCTCTCTCTCCCTCCCTCCCTCTAAAATAAATAATTTTAAAAGAAGGAAATGAAGAGTGTGAAAGTAAATTGTTTTTTTATTTTATATTTACTTATATTTATATTTTTGTGATGATAAGTGTACTCTCTAATTTCCATCACCTATTTCACCCATACCCCCGTCTACCTCTCCTCTGGCAACCAGTTTGTTCTCTGTAAGAGTGTTTCTTGGTTTCTGTCTCTCACTCGCTCACTAACCTGTTTTGTTTCTTAAATTCCACATGAGTGAAATCATATGTTAATTGTCTTTCTGTGATTGAATTATTTTCCTTGGCATAATACTCTCTAGTTCCATCCATGCCATTGCAAATGGCAAGATTTCATTCCTTCTTATGGCTGAGTAATATTCCATTGTGTGTACAGACCACATGTTCTTTATCCACTCATCTGTTGATGGACATCTGGGCTTTTTCCAAAGTTTGGCTGTTGTGGACATTGCTGCTATTAAACATTGGGGTGCATATATCCTTTGAATTAAGTGTTTTTCTGTTTTTGGGATAAATACCTAGTAATATAATTCCTGAATTGTAGGGTAGATTGAGTTTTTTGAGGATCCTCCATACTGTTTTCCACAGTGCTTCACCAGCTTGCATTTCTACCAACAGTGCATGAGGGTCCCCCTTTCTCCACATCCTTGCCAACACTTGTTGTTTCTTGTCTTTTTGATACAGACGTTCTGACAGGTGTGAGGTGATATGTCATTGTAGCTTTGGATTTGCATCTCCCTGATGGGAGTGATGTTGAGTATCTTTTCTTCAGAACTTTTAAGAAGAAAAGCACTAACTTTAGCAAAGGTTACCCTTTTGTGTCTCATAAATATGGACAGCCTAGGAGCTGGATGCCAAGTAGTGATGAGGGCATATAAAGCACACTGAGGCACTTTGAGAAACTGAGAGATAAATGGACCCATAGTACAATTCCATTTCTAGCTGCTCAACAAGCTGCCATCCCGCTGAGGAGAATCTGGCATATTATCATAAGTGAAAGCCAGGTGTGGAGGAATGTGAGGTCTCCCGCCAAGCAACGGGCTGGCGTGGGCTGCACAGATGGGAGCCGCACCGCTGAGCATGACCGTTGGCACATCTGAGGCCCAGTGTCTCCATTTTACCTTTGACTCTGCTCATTCATATGGATACACTTACTTGCCAATCACACACACAATAGCAAATACTTTTCCCAGTAGTAATTTATAAAAATAATTCAGAAGAGAGATTACTTTCAGAATTGTTAATGAAGTCAGATACAGAAAATGTCAGCTTTTCTTTTCCCCAAACCCACATTCTTTTTACAGTGCAAGAAAGCTTTTCCCAGAATTGTCTTGTGCCTAAATGAATACTGTAAAATGGAGGTAATTCTGTAAAATAAACTCTAAGGATTAGCATAATATGGTATTGGCTTTTAGACTCCCATTTTTTTCTGATATTTTCTAGATGACCTATAACTTTATGAAATGAACTCCAGACAACATGTATTGACCCAAAATAGCATTGCAGAAATGTGATTCTTTTTGTTTTATTTTTCATGTTTTTGTTTTTTTAAATTTCAGCTTTATTTCCTTTCTCATGTCATTTTCTAATTCTAGGACATCATTGAACCAAACTCCCTACGTGGTAGTTGTGTGTGAAGAATTTCTTACCACCTTTCCCAGTTTTCTGCTCTTACATTTCACTGCAGATGTTAAAACAGACCGATAAGTAAAACATAGCAGCAAAAGTGCTGTGAATAAAAATACAGCCAAAGGGGAGGAGAATTGCCAGGGGAGGAAGAGGGGTTAGTGTGGGATAGGCTATTGGTTAAAGACAACGGTAAATCGGGGCTCTGAACGTTGTGTTCGGAGGAGCAAGAAAGATGGAGTGACCTCACACAGAGGTGGAGGGACAGTGTGGAGTGAAGATGCGGTCCCCTGTGAGAAGCTCGGCTTCAGGGATATGGGGTTTGGGGTGCCTGTTAGAAGTCCAAGGGGTGGACAAACCAGCAGCTGCATTTGCAAGTGTGCAGATTGGGGGTGAGGTCCACAGTGGAAATCAAATCTTGAATGCTTCTGCAGTAGATCTCATATTTGGTTGTCAAGGTGGATGTGTTCAGCAAGCATAGGAAGAAAAGAGCAAACATCCAGGAGGATGCCAATATCTGATGATGGGGCAGATGAGAACTCTGTGCAGAGGATCTGGTTGGCAGCTAGTTCAAGGACACGGGGGAGATGGGTGGCGATGGAGGGAGGGTCTCTTCCAAAGCCTCCTGTTTGTCCAGCACAGCAGTAGCATCAAGATCTTACATGATGATTTATGTATCTTACATTTTGTAAAAAAGCAAAAACATATGTTGTCCTGGGGGATAGACATTATCAGCTGAGAATGAGAATTTCAAGGATGTGCTGGAGATTTGAGAAGAGAGAATGGTCTGTAGACATTGTCTAGGGCAGTTAAGAATTGCTCAATCATGGAAACGTGGTTAGATGGGTTCTCCAGGTTCATGGTGACTGATTCAGCATTACTGCCCTCGGCCACACATGCAGACAGAGAGTAGGCTAAGGATTGAATTCAACCAGAAGAAGCTTTGAACAAGAAAACACTACAATTTAAAAAAAAAAAAAAGTATCCTTTGTGGATTGGTATGACCATGTGATTTGCTGTAGCTGAAGAGTCAAGAGTTGTTTTCTGACTTCTGGGCTGAAACATTTATAAAGGAATGCACATAATTCTCTGTGCTTTTTCCTTGATGCTGCGGTAGTTACCATGTCCTGTTGAGAAGGACTTGGTTCACACGGGAGTGGCCTCAAATGCTGAGCTACTGCAAGGGGAGACCCTCCCTGGAGAACTCACACTGATGGGGAATTCTAGAAGAAAAGGAGGGAACCTTCATTGTTTCCAACCACTGAGCTTGTGGTGGTGATCTTGTTACCACGGTGATCCAGTGTGTCCTCCCTAATGACAAGGCAGTCCTGCGGGGGCAGACGGCTGAGGTCAGATGAAGGACAAGGTTAGAAGGGCCCAGGCATAGAAGCATCATCTGTGTGAAGATTTAAGTCACCAAGAACCATGAGGAAAGAAGTGATGGAGGAAGTGAAGTTGAGTCAGAAGATAATCTGACCAAAGAGCAGGGAAGGAGAGGATCTGAAAGCACGTGGATGGCTGCAGAAAGCAGGGATAATGAGGGTGCATGACCCCAGAGCATGCAAGATGAGGGGACTGAGGAAGGCTCTGGAAGGATCTGTAAAAAGCACACAGAGGTAATCATTAACCAACATGAACTATAGAGGATGTGGCCGTTAAAGAATTGGGTGACTTTTCAAAGGGAATGCATCTGAAGCAAATAACCTTTACCAGCATTTCAGGGTCCATAGCAAATGGAAACTTTAAATATGGGTCATTCTCTTGGATTTCAGGCCTCAGAATCAACATCAGAATATCCTCCCAAAGTAAGCAGTTTTCCATGGTGGAATCTCCAAACAATAAAAGACTATTTGGACTGAAATTATGTGTTCATACAATTTACAAACCTTGACCTCCACTACTGTTGCTCGAAGGTTGGTTTTTTTTTAGATTAATTCACAGTTGTGCTATTTGTCTTTTTTACAAGTATGTCAGTTTCTTATGTTATTTGGAGAGAAAAAACACAATCTCTGTACCTTCCACTCAATTTTACTGTGAAGTTAAAATGGCTAAGAAATGAAATCTCCCTTAAAAATACAGTCTGCCTGATTCCATTTCAATGAATATATATATATATTCATTACATTTTTTTATTTCAAAAACTTGGAGTCATATATTTGACAGCGTGAATCTTTTGTAACTATTACATAATGAGCAGTAGTGCTGCTTCTTCTTCTTCTTTTTTTTTTCCTTAAGATTTCATTTATTTGAGGGCTCCTGGATGGCTCAGTCGGTTAAGCATCTGCCCTCCGCTCAGGTCATGATCTCCTGGGATTGAGTCCCATGTCGGGCTCTTTGCTCATTGAGGAGTCTGCTTCTCCCCTACCCCACCACCCCGGCATGTGCTCTCTCTCTGTCTCTGTCAAATGAAGAAAAAAAATCTTCAAAAAATTTTTTAAAAATTAACAAAAATATTTTATCTATTTGAGAGAAAGAGTAAATAAGGGAGTGAGCCTGAGCCGAAGGCCACCCAGGCGCCCCTAAACAGAGCTTTAAAAAAAAAAAATCCCTAAAAAACTACTATTCTTTTGCTTTGAAAATAGATAAGAAGCAGCTGAAAGGTACCTTTTTGAAAAAAATTACGTACATTTGACTTCATCAATGACCATGACATGTGACCGACATAATTGAAAATATTCATAAAACACAATGGAAGATACTTGATGTATTAAAGTTTTTGTAAATAGACGCCATATAATAATAATTCTATTTTTTTTTAAAGATTTCATTTATTTGACAGACAAAGATCACAAGTAGACAGAGAGGTAGGCAGGGGTGGGGGGGAGCAGGCTTCCTGCTGAGCAGAGGGCCCGATGCGGGGCTCGATCCCAGGACCCTGGGATCATGACCCAAGCCCAAGGCAGAGTCTTCCCTCCATTTTTATTTTTAAGAAATGTTTTTTTATTTTCTATAGTCCTACAACTATTTCTTTTGCCTTTGCTGTTAGTATTAGTATAAATGGAAGTGTACTAGCTGAAGTTTCATCTTCATTCTTTCAGAAATACCTAAAAAAGACGTAATTATAAAATATAACTTTATATAAAACATCTAGAACTTATCTCTTTCCTTCCTGATGTAAATTTTTAAATCTGTACAGATTGCTTTTTTCCTTTCCTTTAGAATTCAGTTTCTCAATCACTGCTTACTACAGTCAAGTTTTCCTAGAATAATCTTTTTTTTTTTTTTTTTTTAAGATTTTATTTATTTACTTGGCAGAGAGAGAGATCACAAGTAGGCAGAGAGGCAGGCAGAGAGAGAGGAGGAAGCAGGCTCCCTGCGGAGCAGAGAGCCCGATGCGGGGCTCGATCCCAGGACCCTGAGATCATGACCTGAGCCGAAGGCAGCGGCTTAATCCACTGAGCCACCCAGGCGCCCCAATCTTTTTTTTTTTTAAAGATTTTACTTATTTATTTATTGGACAGAGAGAGAGAGAGAGAGATCACAAGTAGGCAGAGAGGCAGGCAGAGAGAGAGAGGGAGAAGCAGGCTCCTCGCTGAACAGAGATCCTGATGCAGGGCCCGACCTCAGGACCCCGAGATCATGACCTGAGCCGAAGGCAGAGGGATAAGCCACTGAGGCACCCACGTGTCCCAGAATAATCTTTTTTTTTAAAAAAGACTGTATTTATTTATTTATTTGACAAAGACAGAGCAAGAGAGGGAATGCAAGCAGGAGAAGGAGAAGCAGACCCTCTGCAGAGCAGGGAGCCCGACGTGAGGCTCCATCCCAGGATCCTGGGATCATGACCTGAGTTGAAGACAGACCCTTAACCACTGAGCCATCCAGTTGTGCCTCCTAGAATAATCTTGGTTATGGCTGTGACTGTCAACCCAGTGCCCTCTGTGCCATCCTGGGGAAATGGGAGCCGTGGACCCCTCATCCCAGAGTACCAATCCTCCATCCATTGTTTATAGTGTGCTCTGCAACGTGTGTCCGTGGTTTTAAACAGAATGATAACGTTTGCCCCATCAGAAGGAGAGTACAGAATTTCATAATGATTCTACTACCAAACAGTTACCATGTTTTGCCTGGTCCTCCCTCCATAATGATAAAAAGGAAGTTCGTTTGTTATAAGTAATTTCTGAGTGTTTTCTCTGTGCCATGCCCAGTTCTTAATGTTTTCTTAATGTTTCTCACAAAGTAATTTTTTGAGATAGGTTCACTTCCTGTTTTTCCTGAAACCGCGGAGTGTAACTGTGCTCTGTTTTTCCTCCCACAGTTAGGATGCGGTCCACGCAGTCCATCTTCTTAGCCACTCTACTTCTGCCAGAGTGTGGTCTTCAGACCTCATGACATACATCTTCTCTCAGTATGATGCCTGGGCCCCAGCCCAGATCTGATGAATCAGACTTCAGTGGGTGAGGATGAGTTAGTGATAGGAATCTGAGTTTTCACCAATTCCCTCAAGGAATTCTTCTATACTTGAGATTTGAGTGATCACATAACTCTTGCCTTAATTCCCCTGACAGTGGGTGGTATGGTCCCATGTTCTATCTCCGTCCTGCCTCACTGCTGGGAGCTATTCTTATCTGACCTAAGAGAAATGGAAAGCTCTGACATTAAAAGGATGTGTGTCCCATGCTGTGTGTCTTCTGCAGATGAACCCTTGCCTCGAGAGTTCCAGCCATGGGGCCGCTATAAGATCCTTATAGGCTCAGCTGTTTGGGTTAGAGTGGAGCTCTTCCATGTACTCTCAGAAAGTTTTGATGACAGTGAATTTGGGCTTTTGACTTCCAGATGTCTGTCTCCATGCTTGGCCCATCTTTGGGTGCGTTCTGCCACCTGCTGTTGGTAACTGAGGGAGCTGAGCGCCAGTTACGTTGCTGGACTCTGACTTCACTGGACACCCCTCACTTCAGGAGAACCTGGTTTTCCAGGTACCTCCAGTGAACTGGACCCCGATGGTCTGTGTTCTTTGGTGTGTCAGGCATCATATGTTAAAACAGACCACAGCACAACTCTCCAGTAGTATGAAGGGGCGATTACAACAACACAGAACAACACAGAACTTCAGTCTTAGTCTGACAGATGAGTCATGGAAACAATATAGTTTCTGGATCCAGGATCAGGATAATATGAAGATTTTTAACCTATGCATTTATTATATGTGCAAGAGAGCTTCTCCAGTGCAACTTCACATGGGACAAAATTGGACATTCTGACCACCTGTTTTAACTGCAGTACTTTGCTTGGAAAATCCCACGATTGTGTCTGTGTATATTACATCTTTTTCCTAAAATTACCATGGTGATCCCATTAAAAATACTTCTGGCAGGAAAACAATTATTTTTTCCCTCCGGATTTGGTTTAAAATAAATAAATAAATAAATAAATATATTTATTTTATACACACACACACACACACACACACATATATATATAAATAATCTAAACAACTCATTTAAAGGGGACATTTTAGTTTTAAACTTTACAAAATGAACAGTTTTCACTGTTTACATTTTCTGTTTCTTATTCATCAATACTATTTGTATGATTTTGGTCAAGATTTTTTAGAACTTGATTTAAATACAATTAACTACACACCTTCAGAATGTACAGTTGGACTGGTTTCCACAGGTTCACAAATGGAGCAATGGTGATGGTCCAGATGATGAACATATCACCATGAGACCCTCTGTCACACTCCTTTGGAAACCCTTCCCCTCCCAAGCTCCTGACCCTGTCCCCGGGCACCCACTGATGTGCTGTCTGTCACCTTGAGTTTGCTTTCATTTTCTAGGATTTTATATCATCAGAATCATGTAATATGGAGTCTTTTTTGTTTTTTTTAGCTTCTTTTACTTAGCTTAGTTTGAGATACACCATGTGGTTATGTGGATCCTTTTTTCATTGTATTTTATTTTATTTTACTTTTAGTTTATTGTGTAGACATACTGCAGTTCTTTTATTCAGTCACTTGTTAATGGGCCTTTGGGTTGTTCCTAGTTTTAGCTATTTTTTCCCTAATTTTAGCTATCATGAATAAAGTTGCTGTGACCTTTCCTGTGCAGTCTTTGTATGAAATTGTGCTTTTATTCTCAAGGGTAAATCCCTGTAGCTGGTACAGGGTGAATTCTATGGAATGTCAGGGACTTTTCAAGAAATTGACAGACTGCTTTTCAGAGTGTTTCTAACAAGAATTCTGATGTTCCTTGTCCTTAACACTGGTACAGTCAGCTTTGTTAATTTTAGACATTTTTATAGCAGTGGTGTTATTCCTCTAGGTCTATCTGTTTTAATTTTTAATGAGTTTGCAGCTAAGAAGGTGGAGCGTATTTTCACGTGCATGATTACCATCGTGTATCTTATTTGCTAAAGTGCCAACTCGAGTAATTTGCCTATTTATGAGAAATTAATTGTCTTCATTTTGTGAGTCTTTGAATATTGTGGATACAAGTTCTTTATTAAATATATTATCTGAAAATAATTAGTGGTTTTATTTTTCATCCTCTTGTCTTTTGAGGAGCAGAAATTCTTGACTTTAGTGCATTATAACTGATCAGTTATTTCTTTTTATGGTCCATGCATTTGGTGCTGTAAGAAATCTTCACCTGACTCAAATATTTGCTCTAGTCCAGCAGGTTGAAAGATTTGCTATATTCTCAGTCCTGTGTGGCTCTGTTGCTGTGCCCTGTGCTCTTTTCAGGTGCTCCTTTCTCTGGAGGACAGCAGTCTTTTCACAAACACGCAGTTCAGTACTCATCTAAAGACACAAGATGGACTCACATCCCCAAAGCTGTGTCTCTCTCTATACACTCCTCCCTTTCCAGTGCTCTGCCCCATGCACCCAAGCTCTTGTAACCTCCCTGGACTTCTAGCTCCATTTCCTCACTTAAGGAGGACTCTGGACTGGGTGTTCCTTGGCCCTGAACCTCAGCCAGGAAGCTTTCTCGAGGCAGCAAGCTGAGGCAATGAGGAAGATACCTTCATTATTTTTCCCTTCCTCAGGGATCTTGATCCTGCATCGTGTGTTGTACGTGGTTGTGATAACAGTTGTTTTGTGTCTTTGTCTAGTTGTCCATCTGTTGTGGGTGAAAGTGTGACTCCTGTCCCTGTCTGCCTCAGCCAGACATGGAAGAACCAGTGGTGTTAATCTGATGTTCATTGACTTCACTCTCTTCTTCTCATCTGCTGTGTGTTACTAGTTGTTTTGCCTTCCAGATGTTACTCCTGTGATGCGTGTTTCTTCGTCAGTGTCACTGTGTCTAGAGTTGTTAATGGTATTGATCAAATATATTACTAAGTCTCGGGGCACCTGGGTGGCTCAGTGGGTTAAAGCCTCTGCCTTCAGCTCAGGTCATGTTCCCAGGGTCCTGGGATCGAGCCCCACATCGGGCTCTCTGTTCAGCGGGGAGCCTGCTTCCTCCTCTCTCTGCCTACCTCTCTGCCCACTTGTGATCTCTGTCAAATAAATAAATAAAATCTATATTACTAAGTCTCCATAAATTGACTAATTTATTTCTAGTGCTCACTCAGGATGAATTAATTGCATGCTTTTTAGGGGAAACAACTCTATGGGTTCTTGTGTTTCTGCATGTCATGTGAGCCGAGGAACTAACTACTTTTCTTCTTGATTATCTTTTCAAAGATGTTTATATAGAGACTGTCCTTGGAAGACAGAGATGATGTTGTTATTTGAAGCAAAGGGCTTGTTTGCTTACTGTCTTGGGAGATAGAGAAAACATCTCTCTCCAAAGCAAAGGACAGGCATGCTTACTGCCCATTATAAAACATTCAGCTTCTCTGACTTAAGGTTTTCTGTCTTGTAATGAAAGCTACTCTATACTCACCTGTAATCTGGCTCTTCCAGTGTAGCCCTTTGGGAATTAAGACCCAAGGAACCGGCACAAGAAAATGTTAGTATTCTGACTACTGCTATTTCGGGGAGTAGCTAATCCTTTGTCTCTGACCAAGGAGTCTTCTGACAATGTTCATGACATTTAAATTCTTATTTAAAAGTAGGGCAAAATTTTAGACTTTTTACCGTTTTGATATATATTTGCAAACACATCAACTTCACATGGGACAGAATTGGACATTCTGATTACCTGCTTTAACTATAGTACTTTGGTAGGTTGAATAGAATAATTAATTGGAATAAGTTTCTTGTATAGGTTTTAAGTCATAGTTAATGTGTGACAGCTGCTTTAAAAGAGTGTTTTAGACTACATTGGTGTACTATAACCATACTATCATCTCTTAAAATGAGTAAATGGAATGAAGGAAACATTTTGGCATGCTAACTTAAATGGATTGTCAAATTTAACATCAATGCATAGAAAGAGATTCTCTTGAGGAATATTTTTTTTGCTGTTCGCCTCACCATTCTATCTAGGACATATCAAAACATAAGAGGTGTCAGGAGGAAAGAGCCTCTTGGATGAAGAGAAATGACTTTTCCTTTTCTTCTTTGGTTCTTTCCAGTAGTCCCTTTTTCTGAGCATGTGGCAAGTGTGAACTATAACAAGATGTTTAGATACTCATGCTTGAGAGGTTGTAACTACTAAGATTAAGCAACCTGACTCCCAAGTAATACACATTTATTTTGAGTGGTTTGTAACATATCAAGCAAAGTGAAGTTAGTATGAAACACAGATACCCATCAATATGAAAGACAAATAAAAGTATCTTACCCAATGGGGCGCCTGGGTGGCTCAGTGGGTTAAAGCCTCTGCCTTCAGCTCAGGTCATGATCTCAGGGTCCTGGGATTGAGCCTCGCATCGGGCTCTCTGCTCCACGGGGAGCCTGCTTCCTCCCCTCTCTCTGCCTGTCTCTCTGCCTAGTTGTGATTTCTCTCTGTCAAATAAATAAAATATTTAAAAAAAAAAAGTATCTTACCCAAGAAAGTTTAGTGTTTCTTGGGCCACATCGATTAACTTTTGTGTGATTCTGCATCTTCTTTTATAAAAAGAAACATAATGGTATTTACTTCAAAAGATTGTTGTAGGAATTAAATGAGCTCGTATATGCAAAACAGAACATAAGCTTGCACTTAGAGCTATTATTCTATAATACATCAGTGAATCTAGTTGTAAAGGAATCAACATATTACCCAAGTGTTACACAGTAAAGTAAGTGAAGTAAGAAAGGTGTATTATTTTCCTGGGGCAGCAGTAACAAAGTATCACAAATTGGGTAGCTTAGAACAACAGAAATTTATTGTCTCACAATTTGCGAGGCTGGAATATGAAATCAAGGTGTTGGGAGAGCCATACTCCCTCCAAAACCCACAGGGTTGCCTCTTCCACCTTCTGGCAGTTCCGGACAGTCGTTGGTGTGGGCACCATAATCCTGGTCCTTGTGTTCACCTTTAGATGGCATTCTTCATCTCATTTCCTCTTTATCACCCTCCCTTTGTCCAGGTTTGTGTCTGAATTTTTCCTTTTCATAAGGACACCTTCATTTTGAATTAGGGCCCACTCTCATGACCTCATTTTAACATTTGATTCCCTCTATAAGGACCCTATTTCCAAATAAAGTGACATTCTGAGGTAGTGGGACTTCAATACCTCTCTTTTGCAAGAAAGAATTCAATCCCTAGCAAAAGGAATTATTCTACCTATGTAATTAAGTAATAAGGAGATTTTATTTTAAAAATGTATCTAAAAATATGAGTATATTCTAAAAAACTTACCCTTACTTAAAATATTTAGGATAATCTTGACAATGTACAGAGAATACTTTGTTAGTTAAAGTGATACCGCCCATGTGGCAACAAAGTAAATGCAATTTACAGTTCAATTCACTTGGCCACCTTCCTTTGAAATTGCATGGTTGGTGATCAGGGGATGAGAGCACAGATTAAAAGATATTACAGTTTTTGTATTAGGTCAGTTTTTCTTAATAAGCAATATTATGTTATATAAAGTTAAAATAATTTGAATGAGATCAAATGCAACAACACTAAGCTGCTGGGTTACTCAGTACATTTCCTCATTGTAGGTGATGACTGATGAATTCCAAGACTTTGAAGTCTGTGTATCTTGACATTAAATCCCACTAAGTAGTAGGGTTTCTAATACTTAACGGGGTCCTGATTAATTGGTGATAGTTAAGAAAAATTGCTTAGGTCTTCAAATCACATTAATTTGGTACAATAAGTCTTCATTCACTCAGCTATGAAAACAAGACATGCAGACATACATTAAACAATTACTTTTATCACTTTTGGAATCAGATTTTATCATTTTTTACTTGCAACTTCAGGATTAGGTAAGCTAATGAGAGTGCTAAAACGTAGAGTCATAAAACATGCCCTCAGGAGGGAGCAGAGCTTCTCAGCGTTTCGTTCTAGATTCTTCATTGTTGGTCTAGCACGAATTGGGGAAATACCAGACAGCAGATTATCAATGCTTTTGATCAAGTGTTCTGATAAAGAGAAGCATAAGAAGGATGGAAGAGTATAACCTTTGCCTCAGAACCTAGGCCTTTGTGGATCAAACGTTAAAATAACCCAGGTGTTTTACCATACACCCAAGCAGAAAACTGCATGTGCAGATGGGTACTGCTTCTCCCCTACATTTTCTCAGAAAAAGGCTTTCTCAGAACTCCAGGGATTGAATTCAGTCAGCTACAAAAGAACAGAAAATTTAAGAATACATGAAGGTGAAATATTAGAATTTCATGAGTAGAATATTCTGAGCCTTTCATATCATTTAAATTTAAAAGGGGGTTGATTTGCATTGGAAGATCCAAGGTATCACTTAGACTTAATTATTTTTAACAAATTCCGATTGGTCTAGGGTGGGGCAAAGTCACACTTTCCTAGGAATCATATTGTAATTCTCTTCTGGACTGTCCAAATTCTAGAGCAATCCCAAATGTGCAAGGTGCATTGCTTTATTTAAATAAAAGACAGTATAAGATGGTCTAACAGTTCTACAAATACCTATCAATAAAGACAAAGAAGCAAAACCAAGGGGAGTAAGGGCCCAGGGAAAATTGCTGAAATGTGGGGTTTGCCTCTATTATGGTACCTAAATCATCTAAGGCTTGAGGAAAAAGGGGCCATGAGGGGCCCGAACTTGGTTTAGGAATTTTACAATATTCATTCATGTATCATGCTAAAGACAAGTATAATTATAGTTGTCAAAATAGAATAGTCTGTATGTGTCAGACATTGTGATAAATGTTTGGTGATAGATATTTAATTAACCCATTGTGTTCATAGTCTTGTTTCCAGTGTAGAGATGAGGGAAGTAAGACTTCTGTAAGTCAAGCAACATGCCATGTCCACATGCTCCAGGTTAACATCATGGTAGAAATTGTTCAGGCAGCCAACAGCCATCAAAGTCATCTGGGGCTCTTGGTGAGAAGTCCACATAGAGCATGAGATGGCAAGATGGTGGGGCCTATGGAGGCTGCCATCCCGCCTCCCACAGAATCAGTCTGAAAAGATATAGAAAAACATAAGGATTCCAGCTAATTGCCCTGAGGCTACAGTGAGGAATTTTCATGTTTTCCTGGGAGTCAGAGTGTTTGACACGAAACCTGTCTGTTTAGCAGTAAAAACCCACCGGACATGTGCTGTGAATGACTGCTGTACGCTTCGCATTCACGCTGCCTGATCCAGAAAAATGTCTTACTCTAAGTCATACACGTAGGGACCATCTCAGGTAGGATTCAGGCCCAGGCCCACCAAACTCCCCAAATCATGGAATTTCCATTGTATGTTTTTGTTTTTTTTTTCCCCATTTTATTTTTTCAGCGTAACAGTATTCATTCTTTTTGCACAACACCCAGTGCTCCATGCAAAACATGCCCTCCCCATTACCCACCACCTGTTCCCCCAACCTCCCACCCCTGACCCTTCAAAACCCTCAGGTTGCCCCAACCTCCCACCCCTGACCCTTCAAAGCCCTCAGGTTGTTTTTCAGAGTCCATAGTCTCTTATGGTTCGCCTCCCCTCCCCAATGTCCATAGCCCCCTCCCCCTCTCCCAATCCCATTGTATGTTAATAATTTACCTGTAGGGACCAGAGTAACACTGAGGTGTAAAGACAGCCATGGCCCCCAGATGTTCAGGCACTTAGGAGCTGCTTGAAAGTGATGTCAGCTGGCCAAACAACTTCTCTTCTGGAAGATCAGGACTACTCAGGTACACCTAAAAGTGTGAGAAAAACGTCATCTCTTGAAGTAAATAATTTAAGTAAAGAAATGACCTCTTAGTCAGCCAGCAAATAAGCTCATTAATTAAGTAATTATGATATCAGTTTCTCCTTTCTTTTGACTTTTTATTTTTTCATTTTCTTCTTTTACAATTGAAATGTAATGAACATACAGTGTTATATTATTTTCGAGTGTACAGTGTAGTGATTCAGCAATTCTGTGCTTTAACCAGAGCTCATCCTGGCAGGTGTGCTCCTGGATCCCTGTCTGTTATGTCACCTACCTCCCACCCTCCTCCCCTCCGGCAACCACCGGTTTTCTGTATGTAAGAGTTTGTTTTTGTTTGTCTCTTTTTTCCTTTGTTTGTTCACTCGTTTTTTTTCCCCCTTAGGTTCTACATGGTGAAATTATATGGTATTTGTATTCCTCTAACTTATTTCATGTAACATTTTATGCTCTAGATACAACCATGTCATTGCAAATGGCAAGATTCCATTCTTTTTTCATGGCTGAATAATATTCGTGTGTGTGTGTGTGTGTGTGTGTGTGTGTGAGTGTGTTACACATCTTCTTTAAACCATTCATCTGTAGATAGAGACTTGGGCGGCTTCCATATCTTGGCTGTTGTAAATAATGCTGCAATAAACATAGGAGTGTTTATATCTTTTTGCATTAGTATTTTCATATTATCTGGAAATATCCAGTACTGGAATTACTGGATCATAGTGTCGTTCTATTTTTAATTTTTTAAGGACCCTCCATCCTGTTTTCCAGTTGGCTTCACCAGTGTGCCTTCCCACCAACAGTGCATGGAGGGTTCTCTCTTCTCCACTTCCTTGTCAACAACTTATTATTTCTTGTGTTTTTGATTCTAGCCATTCTGGCAGGTGTGAGGTGATATCTTGTTGTTTTAGTTTGCATTTCCCTGATGAGTGATATTGAACACCTTTTCATGTATTTGTTGACCATCTACATGTCTTCTTTGGAAAATACTTTTTCAGGTCCTTTGTCCACTTTTTAATTGTATTATTTGGGTTTTTGGGTGTTGAGTTGTATAATTTTTTTTTTTACATATTTTGGATATTAACCTCTTATCAGATATATCATTTGTAAATTTCCCAAGGAAGATATAAAAATGGCCAAGAGTACATAAAAAGGTACTCAACATCTTCATCATTAGGGAAATGCAAAGCAAAACCACAATAAGCTATCACCTCACATCTGTCAGAATAATTACTATCAAAGATACAAAAAAATAGTAAGTGTTGGTGAGAATGTGGAGTAAAGGGAACCTTCATGCACTATTGGTGGGAATGTTAATTGGTTCAGCCACTGTGGGGGACAATATGGAGGTCGCTCAAGAAATTTTAAAAATAGAACTACCATATGATCCAACAATTCCATTTCCATGTATTTATCTGAAGAAAATGAAAACAACACATTCAAAAAATTATGTGCCTCACCCATGTTCATTGCAGCAGTATTTGCAGTAACCAAGATATGGAAAGTTTTAAATGTTCTGTGTATATCTATGAGGTCCATCTAAGTGCCCATAGATGGATAAATGGATAAAGATATGGGGTGTGTGTGTGTGTGTGTGTGTGTGTGTGTGTGTGTGAAATGATACATAATAAAATACTATGCAGCTATGCAAAGGAAATAAATCTTGCTATTTGTGACAATGTGGATTGAACTTGAGCTCATTATGCCAAGTGAAGTAAGTCACATAGAGAAAGACAAATACTATATGATCTCACTTCTATGTGCAGTTTTATTTTATTTATTTATTTTTCCACTTTTTTAAAAAATTTCTTTTCAGCGTAACAGTATTCATTGTTTTTGCACCACACCCAGTGCTCCATGCAATAAGTGCCCTCCCTATTACCCACCACCTGGTTCCCTAACCTCTCACCCCCCCACCCCTTCAAAACCCTCAGGTTGTTTTTCAGAGTCCATAGTCTCTCATGGTTCATCCCCCCTTCCAATTTCCCTCAACTCCCTTCTCCTCTCCATCTCCTCATGTCCTCCATGTTCTTTGTTTGCTCCACAAATAAGAGAAACCATGATACTTGACTCTCTCTGCTTGACTTATTTCGCTCAGCATAATCTCTTCCAGTCCCATCCATGTTGCTACAAAAGTTGGGTATTCATCCTTTCTGATGGAGACATAATACTCCATTGTGTATATGGACCACCTCTTCCTTATCCATTTGTCCGTTGAAGGGCATCTTGGTTCTTTCCACAGTTTGGCAACCGTAGCCATTGCTGCAATAAACATTGGGGTACAAATGGCCCTTCTTTTCACTACATCTGTATGTTTGGGGTAAATACCCAGTAGTGTAATTGCAGGGCCATAGGGAAGCTCTATTTTTAATTTCTTGAGGAATCTCCATACTGTTCTCCAAAGTGGCTGCACCAACTTGCATTCCCACCAACAGTGTAAGAGGGTTCCCCTTTCTCCACATCCTCTCCAACACACATTGTTTCCTGTCTTGCTAATTTTGGCCATTCTAACTGGTGTAATGTGTTATCTCAATGTGGTTTTAATTTGAATCTCCCTGATGGCTAGTGATGATGAGCATTTTTTCATGTGTCTGATAGCCATTTGTATGTCTTCATTGGAGAAGTGTCTGTTCATCTCTTCTGCCCATTTTTTGACGTGATTATCTGTTTTGTGTGTGTTGAGTTTGAGGAGTTCTTGATAGATCCTGGATATCAACCTTTTGTCTGTACTGTCATTTGCGAATATCTTCTCCCATTCCATGGGTTGCCTTTTTCTTTTGTTGACTGTTTCCTTTGCTGTGCAGAAGCTTTTGATCTTGATGAAGTCCCAAAAGTTCATTTTCGCTTTTGTTTCCTTGGCCTTTGGAGACATATCTTGAAAGAAGTTGCTGTGGCTGATATCGAAGAGGTTACTGCCTATGTTCTCCTCTAGGATTCTGAAGGATTCCTGTCTCACATTGAGGTCTTTTATCCATTTCAAGTTTATCTTTGTGTATGGTGTAAGAGAATGGTCGAGGTTCATTCTTCTACATATCGCTGTCCAGTTTTCCCAGCACCATTTATTGAAGAGACTGTCTTTTTTCCGCTGTATATTTTTTCCTGCCTTGTTGAAGATTATTAGACCATAGAGTTGAGGGTCCATATCTGGGTTCTCTACTCTGTTCCACTGGTCTATGTGTCTGTTTTTATGCCAGTACCACGCTGTGTTGGTGATCACAGCTTTGTAGTAAAGCTTGAAATCAGGTAACATGATGCTGCCAGTTTTGTTTTTGTTTTCAACATTTCCTTAGCAATTCGGTATGTCTTCTGATTCCATACAAATTTTAGGATTATTTGCTCCAGCTCTTTGAAAAATACCGGTGGAATTTTGATCGGAATGGCATTAAAAGTATAGATTGCTCAATGCAGTATAGACATTTTAACAATGTTTATCCTTCCGATCCAAGAGCAAGGAATGGTTTTCCATCTTTTTGTGTCTTTTCAATTTCTTTCATCAGTGTTCTGTGGTTCCTCGAGTATAGATCCTTTACCTCTTTGGTTAGGTTTTTCCCAGTTATCTTATGGTTCTTGGTGCTATAGTAAATGGAATCGATTCTCTAATTTCCCTTTCTGTATTTTCATTGTTAAGTGTATAAGAAAGCCGCTGATTTCTGTACATTGACTTTGTATCCTGCCACGTTACTGAATTGCTGTATGAGTTCTAGTAGTTTGCGGGTGGAGTCTTTGGGGTTTTCCATATAAAGAATCATGTCATCTGCAAAGAGAGAGAGTTTGACTTCTTCATTGCCAATTTGGATACCTCTTATTTCTCTTTGTTGTCTGATTGCCGTTTCTAGGACTTCTAATACTATGTTGAACAAGAGTGGTGAGAGTGGGCATCCTTGTCGTGTTCCTGATCTCAACGGGAAGGCTGCAAGCTTTTTCCCATTGAGGATGATATTTGCTGTGGGTCTTTCATAGATAGATTTTATGAAGTTCAGGAATGTTCCCTCTATCCCTATACTTTGAAGCGTTTTCATCAGGAATGGATGCTGGATTTTGTCAAATGCTTTTTCTGCATCAATTGAGAGGACCATGTGTTTCTTCTCTCTTCTCTTATTGATTTGTTCTATCACATTGATTGATTTGCGAATGTTGAACCAACCTTGCAACCCAGGGATGAATCCCACCTGGTCATGGTGGATAATCTTTTTAATGTGCTGCTGGATCCTGTTTGCTAGGATGTTGTTGAGAATCTTAGCATCCATATTCATCAGTGATATTGGTCTGAAATTCTCCTTTTTGGTAGGGTCTTTGCCTGGATTGGGGATCAGGGTAATGCTGGCTTCATAAAAAGAGTCTGGAAGTTTTCCTTCTGCTTCAATTTTTTGGAACAGCTTCAGGAGAATTGGTGTTATTTCTTCTTTGAAAGTTTGGTAGGATTCCCCAGGGAATTCATCAGGTCCTGGGCTCTTGTTTTTTGGGAGGTTTTTGATCACTGCTTCAATCCGTTTCTAGATATCGGTCTATTCAGGTTGTCAATTTCTTCCTGGTTCAATTTTGGGAGTTTGTAGTTTTCCAGGAATGCATCCATTTCATCTGGGTTGCTTAGCTTATTGGCATATAACTGTTGGTAATAATTTCTGATGATTGTTTCTGTTTCCTTGGTGTTAGTGTGATCTCTCCCTTTTCATTCATAATTTTATTAATTTGGGCTTTCTGTCCTTTCTTTTGGATTAGTGTGGCCAATGGTTTATCGATCTTATTGATTCTTTCAAAAAACCAGCTTCTAGTTTCATTGATACGTTGTACTGTATCTCTGGTTTCTACCTCATTGATCTCTGCTCTAATCTTGATTATTTCCCTTCTTGCATGTGGAGTTGGTTTGATTTGTTGTTGATTCTCCAGTTCTTTAAGGTGTAGAGACAGCTGGTGTATTCTGGATTTTTCAATGTTTTTGAGGGAGGCTTGGATGGCTATGTATTTCCCCCTTAGAACTGCCTTTGCTGTATCCCATAGGTTTTGGACCGAAGTGTCTTCATTCTCATTGGTTTCCATGAATTGTTTACGTTCATCTTTGATCTCCTGGTTGATCCAAGCATTCTTAAGCAAGGTGGTCTTTAGCTTCCAGGTGTTTGAGTTCCTTCTGAACTTTTCCTTGTGATTGAGCTCCAGTTTCAAAGCATTGTGATCGGAGAATATGCAGGGAATAATGTCAGTCTTTTGGTATCAGTTGAGTCCTGCTTTGTGACTGACTATGTGGTCTATTCTGGAGACGGTTCCATATGCACTTGAGAAGAATGGGTATTCTGTTGTTTTAGGCTGGAATGTTCTGTATATGTCTATAAGGTCCATCTGGTCCAATGTTTCATTCAATGCTCTTATTTCTTTATTGATTTTCTACTTGGATGATCTATTTATTACTGAGAGAGGCATGTTAAGATCTCCTACTATTAATGTATTCATATCAATATGACTCTTTATCTTGATTAATAGTTTTCTTATGTAATTGGCTGCTCCCATATTGGGGGCATAGATATTTATAATTGTTAGATCATCTTGGTGGATAGTCCCTTTAAGAATTATGTAGTGTCCGGGGCGCCTGGGTGGCTCAGTGGGTTAAAGCCTCTGCCTTCGGCTCAGGTCATGATCCCAGGGTCCTGGGATCGAGCCCCGCATCGGGCTCTCTGCTCCGTGGGGAGCCTGCTTCCTCCTCTCTCTCTCTGCCTGCCTCTCTGCCTAGTTGTGATTTCTCTCCGTCAAATAAAAAAAAAAAAAAAAAAAAAGAATTATGTAGTGTCCTTCTGTATCTCTGACTACAGTCTTTAGTTTAAAATCTAATTTATCTGATATGAGAATCGCTACCCTGGCCTTCTTTTGAGGCCCATTGACATGCAAGATTCTTCTCTATCCCTTCACTTTCAGTCTGGGTGTATCTTTAGGTTCAAAATGGGTCTCTCGTAGACAACATATGGATGGGTCCTGTCGTTTTATCCAATCTGCAACCCTGTGTCGTTTTATGGGCGCATTTAAGCCATTCACATTGATAGTGATTATTGATAGATACATTTTTATTGATATCGTGTTACCTTTGAAGTCTTTCTGTCTGTAGATTGTCTCTATATTTCTGTTCAATGATATTCTTAGGATTTTTTTCTCTTTTATAGGACCCCCCTTAATATTTCCTGCAGTGTCGGCTTGGTTATTGCATAGTCTTTTAAGCCTTGCCGGTCTAGGAAACTCTTTATCTCTCCATCCATTTTGAATGTCAGTCTTGCTGGATAGGGTATTCTTGGCTGCATGTTCTTCTTATTTAGTACTCTGAATATATTTTGCCAGCCTTTCCTGGCTTGCCAGGTCTCTGTGGACAGGTCTGATGTTATTCTAATGGGTTTTCCTCTGTATGTAAGGAGCTTCTTGTCCTAGCTGCTTTCAAGAGAGTCTGCCTACAATTGTAATTCTTCATTCTAACTATCAGGTGTTGCGAGGATTTTTGAGAATCTAAAATCGTGGGGGGGAACCGTTCTGCCTCTAGTACATGAACGCCGTTTCCATTCGTGAGATTGGGAAAATTTTCATAGAAAACTTGTTCCACTATATCTTCTAGACTTCTTTCTTTCTTCTCCCCTTCAGGGATTCCAATAATTCTGACATTAGAACGTTTCATGGCATCATTTATTTCCCTGATTCTGTTTTCGTGGCTTCTGAGCTGTTTGTTCCAGGCTTCCTCCTGATTATTTCTATCTGTTTGTCCTCCAGATCACTAATTCTATCTTCTGTCTCAGTTATCCTAGCTTTTAGAGAATTTAGATTCGATTGGAACTCATTGAGAGCATTTTGAACATCATCCCTGGTGGCTTTCAGTTCTGCCCTAACATTGTGAACATCATCCCTGGTGGCTTTCAGTTCTGCCCTAATAAATTCTGTTTGGTCATCCATGGCTTTTGCCAACCTAGCTATTGCCTGGATAATTGTTAGCCTGAATTCCTTTTCTGCCTATTGTCTATGCCAATAGCCATTAGCTCTGTTGCAGAAGGTCCATCCTCTGTATTTTTCTTCTGTTGGGCATTCCTCCTCCTAGTCATTTTGGTAAGAGATGACTGAGTGGATGCAGCTGGATGTGTCGACTGTGGTGCAGTCAAGGTTCACCCTGGAATGCTTCTGTGCAATCAGGATTCTCCACCCAAATGAGAGAAAAAAGAAAAGAAAAAGAAAAGGAGAGAGAGAGAGAGAGGGAAAAAAGGGAAGATAAAAGAGAAGGCTCACCCCAATTGGGCCCCAAGGTAAGATATATGAAGTATACAAACAAAAACAGACAAACAAAAAGACTGATAAAAGTATATGACAAGAGAAAAAAAAATATATATATATATATATAAAAGCAAAAAAAGGAAGAACCTCATCAAAAAGAACCCCAAGTATAAGATTTATATACTATGAGGACAAACACAAATACACAGAAACACTGGCAGAAGGAAAAGATGGGAGAGTGGTTATAAGTTCTTAGTATGGGCGAGGAAGGTTATTTTGGTTCTTCCTGACTGTATCTTGATGTCTTTGTTAAAGGACTCAACTTTCCTAAGATAAAGGGGGATTAAAAATTGGTTTACCTATAGGGGTAGCATTGATTGGGGAAAGGGGATTATCTTGAGGTTTAACTCTATGTGTATATTAGAAAATAAAAATAAAAAAATAATAAAATAGACTAAACTAAACTAAAATTTAAAAAAATTCAAAAAGTAGAAAAGCAAAAGAATAACAAGGGCGTATGTATCAAAAAGTTCAGGTTAGAAGGTTATTAAGGAATTTGATGTACTGGACATCTCACTGTGATGGTAAATATGTTAAAAAATTATCTATATGTGTAAAAAAAATGAACCAGAATAGTGGTAACGAGTTAAAAATAAAAGTTGTATTTATGAAGTAGTGGTGGTTGTTCTCTTGTTGTCTTTTTTTTTTTTTTCCTTCTTTCCCCGTTGGTTTTACTGGGGGAGGGGCCTGCCACGTGGGTTTTCAGTCAATGATGTTCCCTGAGGTAAGTCCTCCCGACCCCTCAAGGGGTGGGCTCTGAGGAAACCGTTTTTTTCAGGCTTTTGTTCTCTGGAGGTTTTTATGTTTGTTCATCTGTTTTCTCTTGCCTTGACAGCTTTTGATGGTTTTTGGAGGTTTAGAGGAGAGCAAACTGCACCCTGACCTCCCTCTCAGAGAGAAGCCTCAGAATGCTCTGCAGAGTTGCTGGCAGAGTAGGTTCTCAGTCAGGGTCCCTGGGGATGCAGGATCTCCTCCTTGTACCCAAAACCACGGCAGTGGCAGCTGTCTGGGAAGCTCCAGACCGCCATAGAGGTTCCAAGCCATGATCGCACACTGAGATTTTCCCGCTGGCCCAGGCTGGGAGTGCCTGGTTTTTCTGGGTCCCAGAGCTCCCAGCTAGCGCCTGTGAGCACCTCTCCCAGGGGAGGGTGTGGGGCGTGTGCATCTCAGGCTCTGATCCCTCGGCGCGGGTCTAAGAGCGCCAGGCTAATGCCTGCCTGCACCTCTCTCAGGGAGTGTGTGGGGTGTGTTCCTCTCAGGAACGCCATCTGGCGAGGCTCCCAGCCCCTCCCGGGAGCTGGACCCCACGCGTTCTCGGGCGCGCTGGCGGCTCAGGGACCAAGACCTGGTTTCTCTGCCACACTCTCTCTGAGTCAGCGCCAGGGGAGGCTGTCCTGGGTCCAGGGACTTAAGCCCCTGTCCCTAACCACCCCGGTTCCCACAATGTTCCCCCGCGATCCTTTGCTCTTTTTTTGAGTGCTTTCAACCAGACTCCAAGTTAATGCTGGTCCCCAGATGTAGAGGACTCTTGTATTGGGGTATTACTTTCCAATCAGTCGCCTCTGTTGGCTCCCTCCCCCTTTTGTTTATCTTCTGATATCAGTCCGATATTCCCATTCCGCTTTACCTGCCCACTGGCATCTTCTTCTCCTGTAGAGATCCAGACGTGTATAATTCTGATCTCAGGCTGATTTCATGGATGATCGGAGTTCTTTGGTAGGTAATAAGCTCACTTTAGGGTACAGGTTGAAACGGCGCCTCCTCCTACTTCCCTGCCATCTTGACTCCCACCTATATTATTTATTTACTTATTTGAGAGTGAGACAGTGAGAGAGATGATGACAGAGGAGAAGTTCAGAAAGAGAAGCAGACTCTCCATGGAACAGGGAGCCCAGTGCAGGACTTGATCCCGGGACTCCAGGATCATGACCGAGCCAAAGGCAGTTGCTTCACCAACTGAGCCACCCAGGTGCCCTTATTTTATTTTATTTCAAATTTATTTATTTGAGAGATAGGAGGCGACAGGCAGAGGGAGAGAGAAAATCTCAAGCAGACTCTCTGCTGAGCACAGAGCCTGATGTGAGGCTTGATCTCAGGACCCTGAGATCATGACCTGAGCTGAAACTAAGAGACTGATGCTTACTTAACAAACTGAGCCCCCCAGGACCCCAGAAATCCTGCTTTAACATCATAATTAAGTAAAACACATGCCTACCAGATTATCTTGTACTGAATTTCTTTATTGCACGTTGTATTTTTAGGGATATATTTAGAATACTGTACTCCTTGCCCTTCTTTTCCACAAATGGCCCATTTGACAGTTTTTAGTCTGTGATGTATTTAGAGCAACAGCACTTCATTTACTGAAAGGTTGTGTCATCGTAACTTGAAACTTGTAGATCATGGTTCAAAAATTAGAACTGATTAAAAGAGGCTAAAAACAGCCAGAGTAATCCTTTTAGTTTTAATGTTTGTGTAATTTCATATTCAAGACTGAATTTGAAGTTCATTTCATCTAGGTTGCTTAACTTATTGGCATATAACCTTTGCTAATAATTTCTGATGATTGTTTCTATTTCCTTGGTGTTAGTCGTGATCTCTCCCTTTTCATTCATAATTTTATTAATTTGGGCCCTCTTTTCTTTTGAATTAGTTTGGCCCATGGTTTATCAATCTTATTGATTCTTTCAAAAAAAACAGCTTCTAGTTTTGTTGATGTGTTCTACTGTATCTCTAGTTTCTATCTCATTGATCTCTGCTCTAATCTTGATTATTTCCTTTCTTGTGTGTGGGGTTGACTTAATTTGTTGTTAATTCTCCAGTTCTTTAAGGTGCAAAGAGAGCTGGTATGTTCTTGATTTTTCCTTTTCCTTTTTTTTTTTTTTTTTTTTTTTTTTTTTTTTTTTTTGAGGGAAGCTTGGATGGCTATGTATTTCCCCCTTAGGACCGCCTTTGCGTCCTAGGTTTTGGACCAAAGCGTCTTCATTCTCATTGGTTTCCATGAATCGTTTAAGTTCTTCTTTGATTTCCTGGATGATCCAAACATTCTTAAGCAAGGTGGCCTTTAGCTTTTGGGTGTTTGAATTCCTTCCAAGTTTTTCCTTGTGGTTGAGTTCCAGTTTCAAAGCATTGTTGTCTGAGAATATGCAGGGAATAATCTCAGTCTTTTGGTATCGGTTGAGCCCTGATTTGTGACCCAGTATGTGGTCTATTTTGGAGAAAGTTCCATGTGCACTTGAGAAAAATGAGCTTTCTGTTGTTTTAGGGTGTAATGTTCTGTGTATATCTATGAGGTCCATCTAGTCCAATATGTCATTCAGTGCTCTTGTTTCTTTACTGATTTTCTGCTTGGATGATCTGTCTATTACTGAGTGGGTTGTTAAGATCTCCTACTATTAATGTATTCATATCAATATGATTCTTTATCTTGATTAACAGTTGCCCTATATAGTTGACTGCTCCCGTATTGGGGGCATAAATATTTATAATCGTTAGATCTTCTTGGTGGATAGACCCTTTAAGAATGATGTAGTGTCCTTCTTTATCTATGACTACAGTCTTTAGTTTAAAATCTAATTTATCTGATATGAGACTCTCTACCCCAGCTTTCTTTTGAGGCCCATTGGCATGAAAGATGCTTTTCCATCCCTTCACTTTCAGTCTGGATGTATCCTGAGGTCCAAAATGGGTCTCTTGTAGACAACATATGGACGGGTTTTGTTGTTTTATCCAATCTGCAGTCCTATGCCATTTTATCGGAGCATTTAGGCCATTCACATTGAGCGTGATTATTGAGAGATACGTTTTTATTGACATCGTGTTGCCTGTGAAGTCCTTGTTTCTATAGATTGTCTCCATAAACTTCTGTTCTATGACACTCTTGGGTTCTTTCTTCTTTTATAGAACCCCCACCCCCTTAATATTTCTTGTAGTGCCGTCTTGGTGGTCACATACTCTTTTAAACCTTGCCAGTCTTGGAAGCTCTTTATCTCACCATCCATTTTGAATGTCAATGTTGCTAGATAAAGTATTCTTGGCTGCATGTTCTTCCCATTTAGTCCCCTGGATACATCTTCATAGCCCTTTCTGGCTTGTTGGTTTTCTGTAGAAAGGTTTGATATTCTTCTGATGGACCTTCCTCTGTATGTAAAGAATCTCTTCCCCCAGCTGCCCTCAAGAGGTTCTTCTTCTTCTCCTTCTCCTTCTCCTTCTCCTTCTCCTTCTCCTTCTCCTTCTCCTTCTCCTTCTCCTTCTCCTTCTTCTTCTTCTTCTTCTTCTTCTTCTTCTTCTTCTTCTTCTTCTTCTTCTTCTTCTTTCTTCAAGATTTTATTTATTTATTTGACACAGAGAGAGAGAGATCACAAGTAGGCAGAGAGGCAGGCAGAGAGAGTGAGAGGGAAGCAGGCTTCCTGCTGAGCAGAGAGCCCGATGCGGGACTCGATCCCAGGCCCTGAGATCATGACCTGAGCCGAAGGCGGCGGCTTAAACCACTGAGTCACCCAGGTGCCCCCCACCAAGAGCTTCTATCTAAAATTATGACTCATCAGTTTCACAATCAGGTTTATTGAGGTCTTTGTAGATTCTATGATCTTGGGGGGAGACCTTTCTGCCTCTAGAACATGAACGCAGGTTCCATTCCCCAGATTGGGAAAATTTTCATGGAGAATTTGTTCAACTATATCTTCTAGTCTTCTTTCTTTCTCCTCCCCCTCAGGAATTCCAATAATTCTGACGTTGCAACGTTTCATGGCATCATTTAAATCCCTAATTCTGTTTTCATGGCTTCTAACTTGTTTGTTCCAGGCCTTCTCCTGTCCTTTAGATCACTAATTCTGTCTTCTGCCTCAATTACCCTAGCTGTTAGAGAATTTAGATTAGATTGGAACTCATTGGTAGCATTTTTAATTTCTTCCCTGGTGGCTTTCACTTCTGCCCTAGTCAATTCCATGTTATCATTAATGGTTTTCTCCAGCCTAGCCATTGCCTGGATAATTGTTACCCTGAATTCCCTTTCCAACATACTGTTTATGTCCATATCCAATAGCTCTGATGGAGAGGGCCCAGTCTCTGAATTTTTCTCTATTGAGCATTCCCCTCCTAGTCATTTTGGTGAGAGGTGGTTGAGGGGATGTGTAGCTGAATGTATCAACCGTGATCCAGGCAAGGTGCACCCTGGAAGGCTTCTGAGCAATCAGGAGTCCCCACCAAAAAGAAAGAAAAAAGAAAAAAAAGAGAAAGAAAGAGAGATACAGAAAAAATAAATATATAAAAGGGAAGACCCACCCAGAATGGGCCCCAAAGTAAGATTTATAAGGTATACAAACAAAAATGGACAAACAAAAAGACCGACAAAAGTAAATGACAAGAAAAAAGAACCCAGCCAAAATGAACCCCAAGTATAAGATTTATATAATACCAGAACAAAAACAAATACACAGAAACAGTGACAGAAGCAAAAGATGGGAGGGTGGTTATAAATCCTCAGTGTGGGTGAGGAAGGGTATTTTGAAGTTCAGTACTATATAACTATTTGGCACTTCCCTGAAACACAAAATCTAAACCAGATTAATATTTGGGGGGAGGGCAGAGCAAGAGGATAAGCCCAGGCATGGTCCAGTCCACAACTTGTTGTTTATAACTATTGTTTTTCTTTAATTGATATGTATAGAAAAATTTATAATATATTTTACCCCATTAGATAAGGTAGATCCTTAGCAAAGAGGTAACAAAATATAGAATTAAAATGGCATTAGCATCTATTCCTAAGAACATCAAGAATCTATTTTAATGTATTTGCCATTGAAACAATAAATTATTATGGTGGACATTAAAGATTTTGCTCTCAGTTATATAGAAAATTCACACATGCTGTTGAACTCATTATCTGAGAATGAAATACTATCTATAAATAAACTGTACTATAGTCATTTTTGGCAATCTCTCTCTATATTTTTTTAACTTCATGGAGTATATTTCCGGACCGATGAAAAGTTAGAATTATGGGCTAGAGGGGTCATCTGACCCTAAAATTACAGGTACATACACATATACAGACATACACAAACATACACATGTAAAGAAAAGAAATCCATGGTAAATACTCTGGAGCAATTTTACAACTAAAGCTGAATGGATTCTCTCCTTCCTAATAGTATAGTATGGATGTTTATACAAACTACAGGAAATCTGCTGTCCAGATGTGTGTTTCCTATCATTAGATAGAAAACCTTCCCTTAACAGCTGGTGACTGCAAATGAGTTGAGGAAGCAGATGTTGGCTTGAAGTTAACTCAATTCAGCAATCTTCAAAACAGCGAGGTACTCTGTTCGTATCAGGCCCCACCATCCACTGGACTTCTAAACATGACAGAAAAATATCTCCTAAGAAGTTTCATTTTTACTGAGTTCCAGCTCAAAGCCCTGCGAGCATCTGTCATCCTCATAGGGACATCGTAGCTGCCAGATACCTCAGTTGGAATTTAGGTTAGAAAGGAGACATACCCTCTTCCCCAAAACTTCCAGGCTCTTCTTTGACAATAGCACTTGCTTATAGCACACACAGTATACTTTGATTCAATTTTCCCTCAGCTGCTTCAGTTTTGATAAGGAGTAGACTGTCTGTGTGAGTGCGTGCCTCTCCTTGTGGGCTGGGAGGGGGGATCTGGGCACTGCGGGCCTGCCCGCTCACTGTCTTCTGGAACCAGACTCAGAAGGAAGTGTTGTAGGAAGCTGAGGACAGAGCTGGGCTCTAGGCCGGGAGCTTGATGTCCAGCTGACTGCCCTTGAGATATTTGCTTCTGCATGCGCTACCACCTATAAAGGAGAGAGGGTTCATCATCTAGACAGTGAGGATATTGGACCTGGAGCACCTCATTCAGACAAGCAATGTGTTACTCCCCACTAAGTGCTCCATTCTCATAACAAGTAATGAGTCCCACTGAGTGCAGATACCTTGATGTACTTTCTGTGAAGGGCCCCAGCCTGGGCTACCTGCTCCACGAATTTCATTCAGCTTGTTGGCCTCTGAACTTGGTGCTGGAGACACAGTGGATGAACAGGGCAAGAAAAAGGCCACCTGTTGCTTTCTTTGTCGTGCTATGTTCTCAACAGGGTAAACTGAACTGTCTCAGAAACCCAAGTTTTCACCACAGAAAAACGTGAACATCTATAAAGAGACGTCAAGACATCATAGTGATCATTTGAAAATAGTTATAAAACAGAGGAGAGTGTATTCAGCTACTTACTTGTAAACCTGGCTTACTCCAGGTACCTAGGAAAGTAGTTTGCACAGTAGAAGGTGCTCAGTGAATGTTTGTTGGCTTGGTTTTGTTATTAGTTGATGATGGCACCTACGTAATGAAGGCAGTTAAGGAAGTGACACTACCCGCAGGAATATTATATGATCCTCATGTGGAGAACTCTTTCACTGTTCTGGACCGCATCAACTGATCATACTGCATCTTGTCTTTTGTAGACTGTGTCCCCTTGTCTTGTATCGTCCTGTACACAGCACGGCCCAGAGGACAGAAGATTTGAAAATACAAGAAGTACGTTAACTGTGAAATAACTACCAAGTTCCTTGTGTAGCTTTGATGCAAAAAAAAAAAAAAAAAAAAAAAAAAAAAATCGTTCTTCCAGCCTACTAAGAGACAGAAACCACAATGCACAGAAGTGGAACAAGTACAGAAATGCCTACAGGGATGACAGGATGCAGCTATGTGGGAAGTATTTCCTGAACAAGGCGTAAGCTGCTACTTGCAGCAGAGAACTCTTGGCATGGTCCAGTACAATGATAAACACACAAAGCTTCTTAAACAGATTAAATAGATAGCACAGTAAGGTAAATCTGAATGGAGATGTTCAGTGAGTACAGGCCTGGCTCTTGAGCTGAAACCTGAACAAAGATTTCTTGCTGAGCCCTGAATGTATTAAGAATTGAAAACAGGGGAAAAAAAAAACAAAAAACAAAAACAAACAAAAAACCCCCTCACATATGCGTTTTTTTTAACTCTAAAGAAGGAGAATTGATCCTTACAATGATTATACAGATGAATGAAAAATCCCAAAGTGCCTAGAGAAATTTAAAAAGAGGAGTAAAACTTGATTTAGGTTCATTTCTGAGCTAAATATATTTTGTTGAAAGTCAGTATTTTGATGACTGTCAAGCCGTGGGGAAGGCTTACTGGCGCAAGCACATACTACTAGCTACCTTTTTCACACAACACAACATACTTTGTGATTTGGGGGAAAAGGTAAGATGCTTTTCCAACTCGCTTATAATTTACTAGAGGGGCTAGGTAAATACACAACTGTTTTATATAATTGTGTGGTAGTAATAATTTGAAATATTCTGACTTTTAAATAAGATTGAAAATTTGAATATTGATAAATCTCATGTTTGAGTCATAAAAGAACTTTCCATAATATGTTGAAACAGAGATTTAATTAGGTCTCAAAGAAATCAGAGGTAATCTTTACTAACTCCCTACTGCTTTCAGAATTAATTATAGATTTTTCTACTTGTTTCTAAAAGTGTTTTTTGTCATGACCTATGCTTTCTACTATTGTTGCCCAAGACTCCTGTGTAAATGCCCACTAAAATAGAATTTAGATTTGTATGCCCTGACTAGTCTATGCTTTCCTGACAAGCCTTTGCCTATGTCCTAGGATATCACTCACACTACTAAAAATTCTCTTTTTAGGTGTAAGTCAATGTCTACCACTCTCATGAATGTTATTCCACTGCCTTTGTTTCTATTTCAGAATTGTAATGATGCTTTGCTCAATCTCTCTTTCAAAGTGCCTGTTATGCAGGTTGAAAACACTTGGTCTAGTGGAAAGCTCTCTGTAAATAGTGTTTTTTCTTCTCTCTCCTTTTCTTGACTCTTCAAATATCTGAGGAGTAACCCCATGCATCCAACAGCTTGGGGCAAGTTGAACCTCAAGAGACTCAGGATCTCATGGCAGGGAGAAATGACTAAGCTGAGGACATGTGGAGTATAGCAGAGGACAGACTGAAGCAGAGTGTAGAGGACACAAGGAGGGGGAGCAAATGAATCCAAATTTACAAAGTCATGAAACACATTCCCAAAGCCCAGGAACTGGGGGACACCTGGAGAAAGGAGTGAGTATACAGGCTGATGGGAGAGGAGTCTGCAGAGAATGGAAGATGGTCATGAACCATCTTGTGTGTGAAGCAAGCTGAGTCTTGTATGAGCTGTGATTGACACGCAGAGGCTGGGTGTGCCTGACAGGAGGGCTGGCATGGCATCAGTGTGATCATAATTACAGGGGCTGGAAAAAGAGAGTGCAGCTACATGGCTCTGGGGGGAGGTTAGGGGAGAAAGGATGAGAACCAGGCTGGACGGTGGCTGGGAAGGATGGGGCAGTGATGAAGAAGCCCGTATAGTAAACCACTGGCCTGGGAAACGGCTTTCCTCTGTTCCCAAAGAGAGAGGGCTTACATTTGGGAACACAAGAGAAAGGGAAAGATGATACTTTCTGCTCAGACCTTGTAAATTTAGGGGGAGACCTTTAGCAAGGAGTCAAATGTGCAAGTCTGAAACAGGTTGTCCTACAAAGACTCCCCGAAGGGAAGGAAGGCTCACGTGAAGTCTGTGATTCCAGCTCCACACCACTCATTCCAGTGTGATACCCTTCTGCTCAGATTTCCATTTCTGTTTCCAGAGCTGGAGACCTTTCACGTCCTCACAAAGTTGACTTTGACAGTCTGGGTGGATCTGCTTCGACAAGGGATTTTTGAGGAGGGTAATTCATGATTATTGTTTTTCTTTGAAGACCTTTTGAAACTAGCTAAGGGCATAGATGTCAGCATGGTCCTCAGTTCAAATACTTGTTGAAATGCTTTCCTCAAAAGCAGGACAAATCATTTGAACTCTTTAACAGTTTGCTGCTCATTTATGAAACAGGAACATTTCTAAAATAGGATTAACTGATTCTTAACTTACTGTTATGTAGTGAGAAATAAACACAAAATGTACATAGCGTTCTTATCAGAGATATTGGCACGTAAGAACAACCTCTAAAAAATGATAAATAGTGTTGTTTGCGTGGTCTTCCTCCTCTTCTCCACCCTCTTATCATCGCTCGGGCTTTGTTCTTACTAGTTCTGTCAGTGAGGTAGACTGGCAGCTACACTGCGTCAGTGAGAACTTGTTGATACCTTCCAGAAAATGGTTTTATGTTTCTTAGAATCTTGTTCTACCCTCAGAATAGATTTCCATTATCATATCACAATATCCCCTATTTGTTCTTCTCTTCTCTAAGAAACTAGGAATAGAGGGAGGAGTCAAGATGGCGGAGAAGTAGCAGCCTGAGACTACATCAGGTAGCAGGAGATCAGCTCGATAGCTTATCTAAACATTGCAAACACCTACAAATCCAACGGGAGAGCGAAGAGAAGAAGAACAGCAACTCTAAAAACAGAAAATCAACCACTTTCTGAAAGGTAGGACTGGCGGAGAAGTGAATCTAAAACGACGGGAAGATAGACCGCAGGGGGAGGGGCCGGCTCCCGGCAAGCGGCGGAGGAACGGAGCACAAAATCAGGACTTTTAAAAGTCTGTTCCACTGAGGGACATTGCTCCAGGGGCTAAACCGGGGTGAAACCCACGCGGGGCCAGCGTGGCCCCAGGCCCCGCAGGGTCACAGAAGGATCGGGGGAGTCGGAGTGTCGGAGAGCTCGCAGGTATTAGAATGGAGAAGCCGGCTGGAGAGACAGAGCCGAGGACTAAACTCTCAGCTCGGGGTTACCTTGAACTGGTCGCGGGCTGGGTGAGCTCGGAGCGCGGCTAGAGGCTGGGGATACGGGAGTGATTGGGTGCTGTCCTCTGGGGGCACACTGAGGAGTGGGGCCCCAGGCTCTCGGCTCCTCCGGGCTGGAGACTGGGAGGCCGCCATTTTCATTCCCGTCCTCCGGAACTCTACGGAAAGCATTCAGGGAACAGAAGCTCCCAAAAGCGAACCCGAGCCGATTACTTAGTCCGGCCGCCGGTAAGGGCGGTGCAACCCCGCCTCAGGCAAAGACACTTGAGAGTCACTACAACAGGCCCCTCCCCCAGAAGATCAACAAAATATCCAGCCAGGACGAAGTTCATCTATCAAGGAAAGTAGGTTCAATTCCTAAGACAGCAGAGCAATTCCAGAGGAGGAGAAAGCAAAGCACGGAACTCATGGCTTTCTCCCCATGATTCTTTAGTCTTGCGGCTACTTCAATTTTTTTTTCTTTTTTCAATTTTTTTTTCTTTTTTCTTTTTTCTTCTTCTGCTAAATTTTTTTTTAAACTTTTACCTTTTTCTTTTTTAACATTTTTTGACTAGTTCATCTAAATATATATATTTTTTCTTTCTTTTTTATATTTTTTATTTGTTTTATTTTTTAAATTTTTTTCTTTCTTTTTTTTTTCTTTTTTTTTCAGAAGCTGTTTTTATCCCCTTTCTCCCCCCCACAATTTGGGGTCTCTTCTGATTTGGTTACAGCGCATTTTTCCGGGGTCTTTGCCACCCTTTTAGTAGTTTATTTGCTCCTTCATATTCTCTTATGACAAGATGACAAGGCGGAAAAAATCACCACAAACAAAAGAACAAGAGACAGTACCGAAGGCTAGGGACCTAATCAACACAGACATGGGTAATATGTCAGATCAAGAGTTCAGAATGACGATTCTGAACATTCTAGCCGGGCTCGAAAAAGGCATGGAAGATATTAGAGAAACCCTCTCTGGAGATATTAAAGCCCTTTCTGGAGAAATTAAAGAACTAAAATCTAACCAAGTTGAAATCAAAAAAGCTATTAATGAGGTGCAATCAAAAATGGAGGCTCTCACTGCTAGGATCAATGAGGCAGAAGAAAGAATTAGTGATATAGAAGACCAAATGACAGAGAATAAGGAAGCCGAGCAAAAGAGGGACAAACAGCTACTGGACCATGAGGGGAGAATTCGAGAGATAAGTGACACCATAAGATGAAACAACATTAGAATAATTGGGATTCCAGAAGAAGAAGAAACAGAGAGGGGAGCAGAAGGTCTATTGGAGAGAATCATTGGAGAGAATTTCCCTAATATGGCAAAGGGAACAAGCATCAAAATCCAGGAGATGCAGAGAACCCCCCTCAAAGTCAACAAGAATAGGTCCACAACCCGTCACCTAATAGTAAAATTTACAAGTCTTAGTGACAAAGAGAAAATCCTGAAAGCAGCCCGAGAAAAGAAGTCTGTAACATACAATGGTAAAAATATTAGATTGGCGGCAGACTTATCCACAGAGACCTGGCAGGCCAGAAAGAGCTGGCATGATATATTCAGAGCACTCAACGAGAAAAACATGCAGCCAAGAATACTCTATCCAGCTAGGCTATCATTGAAAATAGAAGGAGAGATCAAAAGCTTCCAGGACAAACAAAAACTGAAAGAATTTGCAAACACCAAACCAGCTCTCCAGAAAATATTGAAAGGGGTCCTCTAAGCAAAGAGAGAGCCTAAAAGTAGTAGATCAGAAAGGTACAGAGACAATATACAGTAACAGTCACCTTACAGGCTAATAATGGCACTAAATTCATATCTCTCAATAGTTACCCTGAATGTTAATGGGCTAAATGCCCCAATCAAAAGACACAGGGTATCAGAATGGATAAAAAAACAAAACCCATCAGTATGTTGCCTACAAGAAACTCATTTTAGACGCGAAGACACCTCCAGATTGAAAGTGAGGGGGTGGAAAACAATTTACCATGCTAATGGGCATCAGAAGAAAGCTGGGGTGGCAATCCTTATATCAGATCAATTAGATTTTAAGCCAAAGACTATAATAAGAGATGAGGAAGGACACTATATCCTACTCAAAGGGTCTGTCCAACAAGAAGATCTAACAATTTTAAATATCTATGCCCCTAACGTGGGAGCAGCCAACTATATCAACCAATTAATAACAAAATCAAAGAAACACATCAATAATTATACAATAATAGTAGGGGACTTTAACACTCCCCTCACTGAAATGGACAGATCATCCAAGCAAAAGATCAACAAGGAAATAAAGGCCTTAAATGACACAGTGGACCAGATGGACATCACAGATCTATTCAGAACATTTCATCCCAAAGCAACAGAATACACATTCTTCTCTAGTGCACATGGAACCTTCTCCAGAATAGATCACATCCTGGGTCACAAATCAGGTCTCAACCGGTATCAAAAGATTGGGATTATTCCCTGCATATTTTCAGACCACAATGCTCTGAAGCTAGAACTCAATCCTAAGAGGAAAGCTGGAAAGAACCCAAATACATGGAGACTAAACAGCATCCTTCTAAAGAATGAATGGGTCAACCAGGAAATTAAAGAAGAATTGAAAAAATTCATGGAAACAAATGATAATGAAAACACAACAGTTCAAAATCTGTGGGACACAGCAAAGGCAGTCCTGAGAGGAAAATATACAGCGGTACAAGCCTTTCTCAAGAAACAAGAAAGGTCTCAAGTACACAACCTAACCCTACATGTAAAGGAGCTGGAGAAAGAACAAGAAAGAAACCCTAAACCCAGCAGGAGAAGAGAAATCATAAAGATCAGAGCAGAAATCAATGAAATAGGAACCAAAAAAAACAATAGAAAAAATCAATGAAACTAGGAGCTGGTTCTTTGAAAGAATCAATAAGATTGATAAACCCCTGGCCAGACTCATCAAAAAGAAAAGAGAAAGGACCCAAATCAATAAAATCATGAATGAAAGAGGAGAGATCACAACTAACACCAAAGAAATACAGACAATTATAAGAACATACTATGAGCAACTCTATGCCAACAAATTGGACAATCTGGAAGAAATGGATGCATTCCTAGAGACATATAAACTACCACAACTGAACCAGGAAGAAATAGAAAACCTGAACAGGCCCATAACCAGTAAGGAGATTGAAACAGTCATCCAAAATCTCCAAACAAACAAAAGCCCAGGGCCAGACGGCTTCCCAGGGGAATTCTACCAAACATTTAAAGAAGAACTAATTCCTATTCTCTTGAAACTGTTCCAAAAAATAGAAACGGAAGGAAAACTTCCAAACTCATTTTATGAGGCCAGCATCACCTTGATCCCAAAACCAGACAAGGATCCCACCAAAAAAGAGAACTGCAGACCAATATCCTTGATGAACACAGACGCAAAAATTCTCGCCAAAATACTAGCCAATAGGATTCAACAGTACATTAAAAGGATTATTCACCACGATCAAGTGGGATTTATTCCAGGGCTGCAGGGTTGGTTCAACATCCGCAAATCAATCAATGTGATAGAACACATTAATAAAAGAAAGAACAAGAACCATATGATACTCTCAATAGATGCTGAAAAAGCATTTGACAAAGTACAGCATCCCTTCCTGATCAAAACTCTTCAAAGTGTGGGGATAGAGGGCACATACCTCAATATTATCAAAGCCATCTATGAAAAACCCACCGCAAATATCATTCTCAATGGAGAAAAACTGAAAGCTTTTCCGTTAAGGTCAGGAACACGGCAGGGATGTCCATTATCACCACTGCTATTCAACATAGTACTAGAAGTCCTAGCCTCAGCAATCAGACAACAAAAAGAAATTAAAGGCATCCAAATCGGTAAAGAAGAAGTCAAACTATCACTCTTCGCAGATGATATGATACTATATGTGGAAAACCCAAAAGACTCCACTCCAAAACTGCTAGAACTTGTACAGGAATTCAGTAAAGTGTCAGGATATAAAATCAATGCACAGAAATCAGTTGCATTTCTGTACACCAACAACAAGACTGAAGAAAGAGAAATTAAGGAGTCAATCCCATTTACAATTGTACCCAAAACTATAAGATACCTAGGAATAAACCTAACCAAAGAGACTAAGAATCTATACACAGAAAATTATAAAGTACTCATGAAAGAAATTGAGGAAGACACAAAAAAATGGAAAAATGTTCCATGCTCCTGGATTAGAAGAATAAATATTGTGAAAATGTCTATGCTACCTAAAGCAATCTACACATTTAATGCAATCCCTATCAAAATACCATCCATTTTTTTCAAAGAAATGGAACAAATAATCCTCAAATTTATATGGAACCAGAAAAGACCTCGAATAGCCAAGGGAATATTGAAGAACAAAGCCAAAGTTGGTGGCATCACAATTCTGGACTTCAAGCTCTATTACAAAGCTGTCATCATCAAGACAGCATGGTACTGGCACAAAAACAGACACATAGATCAGTGGAACAGAATAGAGAGCCCAGAAATCGACCCTCAACTCTATGGTCAACTAATCTTCGACAAAGCAGGAAAGAATGTGCAATGGAAAAAAGACAGCCTCTTCAATAAATGGTGCTGGGAAAATTGGACAGCCACATGCAGAAAAATGAAATTGGACCACTTCCTTACACCACACACGAAAATAGACTCCAAATGGATGAAGGACCTCAATGTGAGAAAGGAATCCATCAAAATCCTTGAGGAGAATGCAGGCAGCAACCTCTTCGACCTCAGCCGTAGCAACATCTTCCTAGGAACAACGGCAAAGGCAAGGGAAGCAAGGGCAAAAATGAACTATTGGGATTTCATCAAGATCAAAAGCTTTTGCACAGCAAAGGAAACAGTTAACAAAACCAAAAGACAACTGACAGAATGGGAGAAGATATTTGCAAATGACATATCAGATAAAAGGCTAGTATCCAAAATCTATAAGGAACTTAGCAAACTCAACACCCAAAGAACAAACAATCCAATCAAGAAATGGGCAGAGGACATGAACAGACATTTCTGCAAAGAAGACATCCAGATGGCCAACAGACACATGAAAAAGTGCTCCACGTCACTCGGCATCAGGGAAATACAAATCAAAACCACAATGAGATATCACCTCACACCAGTCAGAATGGCTAAAATTAACAAGTCAGGAAATGACAGATGCTGGCGAGGATGTGGAGAAAGGGGAACCCTCCTCCACTGTTGGTGGGAATGCAAGCTGGTCCAACCACTCTGGAAAACAGCATGGAGGTTCCTCAAAATGTTGAAAATAGAACTACCCTATGACCCAGCAATTGCACTACTGGGTATTTACCCTAAAGATACAAACGTAGTGATCCGAAGGGGCACGTGTACCCGAATGTTTATCGCAGCAATGTCTACAATAGCCAGACTATGGAAAGAACCTAGATGTCCATCAACAGATGAATGGATAAAGAAGAAGTGGTATATATACACAATGGAATACTATGCAGCCATCAAAAGAAATGAAATCTTGCCATTTGTGACGACGTGGATGGAACTAGAGCGTATCATGCTTAGTGAAATAAGTCAATCGGAGAAAGACAACTATCATATGATCTCCCTGATATGAGGACATGGAGAAGCAACATGGGGGGGTAGGGGGATAGGAGAAGAGTAAATGAAACAAGATGGGATTGGGAGGGAGACAAACCATAAATGACTCTTAATCTCACAAAACAAACTGGGGGTTGCTGGGGGGAGGTGGGATTGGGAGAGGGGGAGCGGGCTATGGACATTGGGGAGGGGAGGCGAACCATAAGAGACTATGGACTCTGAAAAACAACCTGAGGGTTTTGAAGGGTCAGGGGTGGGAGGTTGGGGCAACCTGAGGGTTTTGAAGGGTCAGGGGTGGGAGGTTGGGGGAACAGGTGGTGGGTAATGGGGAGGGCACGTTTTGCATGGAGCACTGGGTGTTGTGCAAAAAGAATGAATACTGTTACACTGAAAAAATAAATAAAATGGAAAAAAAAATTTAAATTAAAAAAAAAAGAAACTAGGAATAATATGTCAAATTCTGAAAAATGTTTTGAAGATTGCACTCTAATGTTCTTAATTTTCTGTTAGTACAGAGAGATACTAGACTATTAAAATGTTCTTAATTCATATATTTTGAAGAAGCCCTTTTAGAGACTTATAAGTTCCACTATTGCCCAAATAATGTGTCTGAAAGGCCAAACTCACCTTACATGTATGCCTACCCCACCTCATAACTTTTTTTGCATTTCTAATAATATAAATTGGTATTGTAGAATCACTAATGACAAACACATAAATTAGAATTTATGAATACTCATGTTTCTACAATATATATGTTCAAAATTAAATTCAAAGTACGGAAATGTCATGCAATTTATAATACTAAAAATACAATTATCACATTTGGCTCAGATTTAAGTGAGCAAAGAAGAAATCACTTTTATAGAGGTGGTTATAAGATCAATAAGGGCAGGATAGGTCTCTATGACGTTGTTCGGCTTGAATTTGTAGAGACAATTATAATCCCATATAATTTTTTGAGAGAACAGTTGGATGAATGAATGGGTGGATGAACAAAAAATGTGTAAGGATCTTGGAATTGCAAGAGTCAAGTTTCCAAAACAAGTATGTTCTCTGACTTTTTGATTTGTTTGTGTGTCCATAGATTTTTCAGATAATCAGGTCTAAGATACACATTCTATTACAATTAATTGAGAGTCAATCAATATGGGTCACCGAGTAGATTTTCTCTTGCTGCCTAACAAGTTATCGCAACACTGGTGGTTGAATACAGCCCCTATTTATTATTCACAGTTCTGTAGGTCAGCGAGCCAGCATGGCATGGCTGTGCTTTCTTTTCAGGATGTCACATGCCTAAATCAAGATTTTGGCTAGGCTGGGTTCCTATTTGGAGGCTCTAGGGGAGGACCCTCTTTTGGTCTCATTTAAGTTGTTGGCAGAATTCAGCTCCTTGAAGTTCCAGGACTGAAGTCCCATGTTTTTTGCTGGTTATCCACTGAGGACCCCTTTTAGCTCCTAGAGGCTCCTTGTAGGGCCCTGCGCTGACACCCCTCCATCTCAGCAGCAAAGACAAAACATCAGATCCCTCTCTAGTTTAGAATCTCAAACTTCCGCACCTGCTACCAGCCAGACAGAAGCTCTGGGATGAAAGCAATCATATGATTAGGTTAGCAGTACCCAGATCCTCTCTCTTGCTTAAGAGTAACTGATAAATGACCTTAGTTACGTATGGAGCATGCTTTCTATCCTGTGGTATAATGATAACCAAAGAAAAACACTGAGGGGTAGAGTCACTTTAGATTTCTGCCTACCAAAATCAAGATTGTCAATATGCCAAACACTGTTGCATAGGTAGTTAATTCAGAGGTAAAGATAACTAAAATTAACCAGTTGGTGATTTTCCAAGAATGTTTTTTGATTGTGTAAGTATGCTGCCTTAGTAATTATAACAGGTTGTTTCAGTATTTGCTACGGATCCGCATTTAGGTAGACTGTATACTGGCTCAGCACAAAATTGCTTTTTTGTATTATAGAGGCTTTTATGAGTTTATTTTTGATGGCTGCTATCTTTTCAGAGGAAAATAGCTGTTTTTATTTTTTTACCAGTAAAATTATGGACGTTTTATTCAACCGTGAGATAAGCTCTAACCAAATGTATTTGATAGCTAAAAGCCCATACATAAATTTCCATTTGCATAACACAACCTACTAGATTGACTCTTCTAAATATGGGTGTTACTATTGACAATCTCAAATGTAAACCATGGATTAATCAGTTTTTAAGATTTTTATATGTTTTCAAATGGGATGTACAGCATATTTTATTCTCTGAAGTACCCTGCCCTTTAGGTATACCTTACGAAGACCAGAAACATGCTTAGAATGTACATTATGGGTCAGACAAGGGTGCAGCTTGGGTCTCAGGAACAAACCCAATGTCCACACGTATTCTGACTCTATAGCCATACATCATTCCATTCGTTTTCCTTATCACTTAGCCTTAGTTTTGTTTCAGACATTGCAGATCAGAGCTATGCAGGGATGCCATGTCATGTGGTTTAATCAGTAAGTTTTCATGGTAGTGTCATGTTATTTTAGTTGGAATCACATGAGAGTTTTTATAGTGGCTTCCTCTCTCCTCAGTCAAGTGAATGGTCAAGTTAGCAACTTGAGCTCATTCTAAATTACAAAGTGGAAGACGGGGGTTAGAAAGTTATGTGTTTAAAACACAGTCATTGTTTACAAAGCTAACCAGCCTTTGATAGAGAAACAACCAATTAAAATCAGTCAACAATGACAATTTGAAAATGAATATGGTTGCCTAACGTGGACATAGTTCCTCTTCTTTGACTAAAACAATTTTAATTCTATTTTCCTTTTACTTTTTTTACCCTATTTTATACACACATACACAAACACACACATAACACACAGGATATTGCATGTAACATTTAATTTTAGGAAAGAATCAAAGACCTTGAAGAACAGCCCATGAGGCATGTTGTATTGGGTATGGGACTTTGTTTTGTTTATTTGAGCAAATTTTGGCTATAGAATTTCTATAAACCATTACAATCAATCCCTGGGATTAGATTGCAGACTCTGGATTGACGTAGGCCAAGGAATTAATTCAGATTTTGTGACCTACAAGGTAGGAGAACAAAATGCATCATGTTGTGCCGTCTATTTAGAGAAAGAACATAATAGAAATAAACATAAATTCATTAAATTCGACAATAGAACTAAATAGTTACTCTTTGACTTAAATCATCATCTTGCAAGCATAATTTAAAGAAACATATTACCCACTGTAGAACCGGAGAGTGTCTAAAGGACTTCAAAGTGTCTCTGAATTCATCTCTTTCAAAAAATGGAACCCTATTCATTCAGGAGATTTGAGGATTTTTTTCAAAATCCTTAAATTTTAATATAAGAATATATATGCTTGAGAGATATTTTCAAACAACCAAAATTAGTTGCAGGAGGAGTTTATTGAAAGCTAGGCTTTTTGATTTTTCTTATGAACCTTGCAGGAGAACAATATCCATATAATATTCATCAGAGTATATTATAGTCTACAGGGCGGTAGTTTGGTTATAGTGAAAGAAACAAGGCACAGGTAGTACAAGCTCAATACCAGTAATTAAAAGCTGTGTGACTTTTGGCAAGTTATCTAGCCTCTCTGAACTCAACTTTATTATCCATGAAAAGTATGAAAAAATATATTTACGGAACTGGTTGAGTATTAAACATCATAATTTATATAAAGGAGCTGTTTAATGGGGCGCCGGAGTGGCTCTGCCAGTTGAGACCGCTCTCAGATCTTGGCTCAGATCATCATCTCAGGATCCTGGGATCAAGCAGGCTCTGCGCTTAGCAGGGCGACTGCTTGTCCCTCTGCCCTTCCCCAGCTTGTGCTTGTGTGTGTGCACACTCTCTCTCAAATAAATAAAATCTTAAAAAGTAATAAAGGAGGTAGTTAAGTGCTTATAGGGAAGGAAAGTAAAAATCAGAGTTGTTTTTTTTTTTTTTTTTAATGTGATCTCAGGAATTGGGTCCATACAACCTCATATAAGGAGTGAAGTCTAGCTCTGCCCTCAAAAGGCACAAAGAAGAAAATTGCTCCATAATTTGAAGATACTCATGTTCTAGCTTTGTGTCTAGCTTCCTGGCTATGTGTGCTATGTTTCTTTAAACCTAGAGTTGTTTTAAGACATTAAGACCTTTCACTCTTTTAGTTCATTTCCTCAGCTCAGGTGTAAGGATGGAAACTAGAAATGAGCGTAACATTCAAGCAATAGATTTGATAGTGTGAACTGAGAAAGTCCCCTTTCCTTGTTTATGACACAGTACTTCCATCAAAGATGGCCAGAGTGGCAGACAGGTTTTCTGTTTCAGTTGACGCATACTGAGCTTGTCCACACTGAATCTTTATTTTCCTTTCACAAGAGCTACTCTACGTGAAATGGTAAATCTAGTCACATTATATATATTGTGTTTATACTTGCGTACTTCATCTTGTCTTCAATAGCCATTTCCACAGGGTAACTTCTCCTAATGATGTTTCTTAAAGTTCAGATAAAAACAATGTCAAGGGGGAAAAAAAGAATTAACTGTCTGTGATTCTACATAATAATTGTATTTGAGAAGAGAATGAGAGAAATGATGAACTATGCGGTGCTTTGATCTTTACTCCAAAGCTCAACAACTTCAGATGTGTGATATGTTTAAAAGACAACAGTGCTGTCCTCTCCAACAAAAAATACAGAGCTATTGGGTATTTATAGCATTATCTTTTTTTTTTAAATTTTTTTAAAGATTTTATTTATTTATTTGACAGACAGAGATCACAAGTAGGCAGAGAGAGAGGAGGAAGCAGGCTCCCTACCTAGCAGAGAGCCCAATGCGGGGCTCGATCCCAGGACCCTGGGATCATGACCCGAGCCGAAGACAGAGGCTTTAACCCACTGAGCCACCCAGGCGCCCCTTTATAGCATTATCTTATGTGCAAGATGATTACTGTGGAAACAGCACTAACATTATTCCAATGATGTAATGTTGACTTTTAGTCAACTCAAGGAAGCTCTTGTGGCCAGTTGACTCAGAAACAAACTGCCAGAGAGTCTTCCAGCCCAGAATCATCTATCAGACTTCATAATAAGATAAATGTAGCTTTCATTTGTGATAGCACTGGACATCCAAGATTTAAATTTTACTTAAAATTTCTGATTATTTCAAAAAAATTGTTTCAAAAAGTGATTTTGATCTACCATTGCTATTAAAACACATGACATTGCCCCCAGCAGAGATTAGTATGAACTACTGAGGAACTGATTTTTTACAGAAGGGAAAATGGAGGCCCAAAATCTGAGAAATGAGGTAAGATTGCTGAGCTGATGATGTCTTTTTAAAATTGATCTATAATTGACACATAACACTGTGTATGTTTCAGATGCACTGTTTTGATTTGATGCATGTCTCTGCTGCAGTAGGATTACCGGTGCAGGCTTAGCCAACACCTCCATCATGTCTTTCTGGGGTGAGAACTTTTGAAATCTAGTCTCTATTTTACATTACTCACAAAAATTGACTTACAAGGGATTAGAAGACTTAAACACAAGACCTGAAACCATAAAAACTTCTAGAAGAAAACACAGGGGAGAAGCTTCTGGACATCGGTCTTGACTGTGGTTTCCTGGCTGCGACACCAAATGTACAAGGAACAGAGCAGAAATCAACAAGTGGACTTCACACTGCAAAGCTTCTGCCCAGTGAAGGAAACCACTGACTACATGAAAAAGCAACCTACAGAATGAGAGACAATATCTACCAATGATATATCTGACAAGAGGTTAATATCCAAAATATATAAGGAACTCCAACAATTCAAGAACAAAAAATAAAAAATCTGATAAAGAAATTGGCAGAGAAACTGAATAGACATTTTTGCAAAGAAGACATCCAGATGGCCAACAGACGCATGAAAAGATGCTCGACATCACTTATCACCAGGGAAATGCAAACAATCAAAGCTACAAGGAGATATTGCCTTAAACCTGTTAGAATGGCCATTATCAAAAACAGAAGAGATAATGTGTTGGTGTGGATGTAAAGGGAAAGGACAATTGTGTCTTGTTGGTGGGAACATCAGTTGGTTCTATTACTATGGAAAACAATATGAAGATTCCTCGAAAAATTGAAAATAGAACTACCCTTTATTCCAGAAATCCAATGCCTAGGTATATATCCAAAGGAAATGAAAATAGGGTTTTGAAAAGATATCTGTATTCCCATGTTTATTGACACATTAATCACAGTAGCCAAGACATAGAAACAACCTAAGTGACAATGGATGAATGGATAAAGATGTGGCATCTAGACAATGCAGTATAATCCGGCCATGGGAAGGAAGGAAGTCCTGCCGTCCACAACAACTTGAGTGGACCTTGAGGACATTATACAAATAAGTCAGAGAAAGACAAGGTCTGTATGATATCACTTATCTGTGGAATCTGAAAATGCCACACTCACAGAAACAGAGAGGAGAATGCAGTCCCCTGGGACTGGGGTTTGGAGGAGTCCTGGGGAAGGTGGTCAAAGAGGACAAACCTGCAGTTAGAAAATGAAGAAGTTCTGATGAGGTAATGCATGTCCTTGAGATGAGAGTCCACAATATGGTCTGCGTACAGCAAAGTTGAAGATGCCTTTTAGGATAATGTTTTTATTGAACTTCTCATGCCTGGTAATCATAGACACATAATTTGGGACTGTACTTAAGTAAATATCAGTGAGTATCTGGGGAAACATGAAAGAATATGTCCATTTTCAGAGCTTACAGTTGGGAGCCCGAGTTTTGCTCCAGCATTTTCAGCTGTGGGACCTGATGTGAGTGATTGGATCCATCCATCCTGTTTTCCCATTCATAAAATCTAACTGTAGCAATCCTTATAATATATGAACAAAGAAATTAGGGATACATCAGATTATGTATTCAAGCTGGTTAGTAGAGTACTTGGCACCTTAATAATAATGACTGGCAGAAAATAAAATCTATGGTGAGACAAAAGGATTCTTAAGTCCTTCCCCATCCACTCAGTAGCAGGTAGCACTGGTATAGGGGTGCCAGGGGCCGAGTTAAGGAAACAGATGGCAGAACAGATCCCACAGTAGCTGCTGTGACCCTAGTGAAGCTCTGGGAGTTAGGGAGCCTTGATTGTGCCATAGAGTCTGAGGCTAGCCAAAGTGGAGGTCTTTGCTGGTAGCTGCTTGAAACCACAATGATGGTGATTTATGTTGGAACCTGAAGATATATTGCATTTGGGAAGACAGCCTTGGAAGGATAGAGTGAGAAGTTCTTGCCTATCTCCTGACTTCTCAAATAAAAATTACTTCCCCAGAAGCCCTGTTTACTTGACATTTCCCTATTAGAGCTGTCTGTCAGTGTTTCATTTCATATTTATGAAACATAATTGTAAGAACAGCAGCAAGTTTTCATCTAACTACTTTGTCATCTAACAAGTTGTCATCTAACTACCTCATCTTTTCATGGTCTGTGTGCATTAATAAGGCAGCTTGATTACTAAATACAGCTGTTCCTAGAATGGGATAATCTCCACTAAGCTGTTTCTTGAGTAATGATGACAAGGAAAGGGCCCGAAGATTACGTAGACATATTTTGAAAATTTTGCTGTGATCATTCCTGGGTGTGACGTATCATTCTTTATCCTCAGCGTCACTAGGCCAGTCTGGTTGGCAAACCCCAAGGCTAGCAGCCTGGTTGCAAGATCGTCTAAGGGGTTTGGAACTAAATCAGCTTAACTTCTATGAAAATATTTTGTTCCTCTTGCATTCAACCCTTTTGGACCAGGGTCTATTTGCACGTGGGGGAAGACTGGGGGTGGGGAATGAAATTATAACTACTAAAGTGAGACATACCAATTTTGTGATGTTGGAGTGAGAGCAAAAATCCCCAAATCAAGGAAAAGAACACCTTAGACCCCAAGAGGTGCTGGAGAGAATTGTGTTAATGATCTTTGTGCTTCAGAATGCCTGTCGAGTCTTTCCCAGGAGGGGACTGCTGGGCGGCTGTTCTCCCAAACAGTTGCAAGAGTCTGAATTTTAACTGACTATTGATTCTGACTACAGTAGCAAGCATATTTGTTCATTTACAAGTAGCATAACATATCAGACCCTTCACAGTTTCGGACGCAACACTGTATTGTAGACATTCCATTTTCTAATTAGTGCAGAGATACTGGAGAAGTGTTAAGACTGAAGTAAGCAAGCAAAAGTTTTGTTTTCAAATGTGTGATACATTTTGGGAAGCAGTTGTATTTTCTTTGAAGTTGACTTTATACTATTGAACATTTTGAAGTTTTAGATGAATATCTAAATATTTAAAGTGAATATCTTTGTCTGTACTACCCTCCCCAAAAATGACAACACAAAGGCAATATTGGCCATTATATAGCTTTAATAAGACATGCATTTCCAAATTGTTAAGACAATAAGGGGATGCTAATTTTCTGTGAGGTTATAATATCACAGAGGGCAACAAGGACAACCATCCAGAATTTGGTTATAGACAAGTTTGGGTCAAGTTTAATGGAACAAGAAAACAGTCGTGAATATTCGGTACTTCCTTTTTTTAAAGATTTAATTATTTCTAAGATTTAATTATTATCTTAGAGAGAGTGCATGAGTTGGGAGGAGGAGCAGAAGGAGGGGGAAAGGGACAAGCAGCTCCCCGCTAATCACAGAGCCCAATGAGCTGGATCTCAGAACCCTGAGATCATGACCTGAGCTGAAATCAAGAGTCACATGACTAACGAACTGAGCCATCCAGGCATCCTTCATTAGGGAGCACTTTCTTTGATTTGGCCCAGAAATACATAGCATTTTCTATGTAGTATATAAGAAATACATAGTACTTTCTTTGATTTGGCCAAGAAAACTTTAGGATTAGACAGAAATGAATTGGGATATAATCTGGACCAGCTATCTAGTGGAGACAGTCTTATTCTCTTTCCTCTTCTGTGGGGTGTTTAGTTGTAAAGATGAATTGAGGTAAAGATAAAATCTTCTGACATATATTAGGCACTTAGTAGATGTTAGGTATTTTTACTGAAGATAATAAAAAGTGTATATGAAGAGAGGTGAAAATAGTTCTATATAGTAGTTTTGGGATACTTCTAAATAAACATCTTGGGTGGCATGTTAAACTATTCATAAGAAATAGTGGAATTATTTAAAATGTAATATGTGACATATAAAGCTTCAAAAAACAGTTTTTGACTATAGTGTTCTTGTGATTCAAAATTATTTTCTGGGGCGCCTGGGTGGCTCAGTGGGTTAAAAAGCCTCTGCCTTTGGCTCAGGTCATGATCCCAGGGTCCTGGGATCAAGCTCCGCATAGGGCTCTCTGCTCAGCAAGCAGCCTGCTTTCCTTTCTCTCTGCCTGCCTCTCTGCCTACTTGTAATCTCTCTCTGTCGAATAAACATTTTAAAAAAATTATTTTCTTTTCAGGAAAGGGTTTTTAAACAATCTTATATATTTTTTGACTTAATATTAGCATAAAACTCAAAAGCATCAACATGATCTACATGTAAGAAAGGAACAAATACAGCGAAGGTCTGACCTCTAAGAATTGACAGTACATACAAAAATTCATATTTCTGTTTAATTTTTTAATGCCAAAGTTTTTTTTTGTTTTTGTTTTGTTTCTGTTTCTGGTTTTTTTTTTTAATTTTTTTTTTAAGAGTCTTATTACCTTGATATTCAAGAACTAAAGAGTTGTAAATGCTTGGGGTGCCTAGATGCCTCAGTCAGTTGGCATCTTCCTTTAGCTCAGGTCAGGATCTCAGGGTCCTGAGATCAAGCCCCACCTCAGACTCTCTGATCTGCCAGGAACCTGCTTCTCCCTCTGCCTCTGCCCCTCCCTCTGCTTATGCTCTCTCTAAAACAAACAAACAAGCGAACACATAATTAAACTTTTAAAAAATAAAAGAGTTTTAGATGCTTTAAATTCAAGTTATGAGTATTCAGTAGGCAAATACTATTCCAAGTTATCACCTAACACCAGGCTTCAATATTTACTTAAGTTGTTAGTCAAGGCAATAGAAGTCTACATTGAGATGCAAGGAGCTTAATATAATTTTTCATCTTTCATTTTATCTCCACAATCAGATAATATAGAACTTTGTTTATGTGATGTTCCCCTCCATTAAGGCTCATTAATAGTCCCGATGGTTCTTTGTAGCTCTTAGAGATGACCTACTCACTTCTCAGGTAGGGGAAAGGAAGAGGGTCAAGTGCACAGTGGGATCCCGGTTTTCTTACTGAAGTTCAAGGCACTTGTATGTTTCACTTTTTAGCTGAGACAGCTATTTGACTGAGTCTTGTGGAATATAAGTAAGAAAAACAGCAACAATAGCAACAAAATCTCAAGAAACAGCAATGTGTCTCTTTTCCTCTGGCTGGTTATCTCATGTCACCAAAAATTGTACTGACCTTCTCAGAAGAGCATGCACCATATCCAGTAAGATGCAATAGTGAAGATTTGCAACCCCTACAATTTGAGAAAGGGATGGATTTTATTTATTTAGATGTGATTGTTTAAATTCCTAAAGGAAATAATTGGATTATTTAAAATATTTTTAATATTTTTAAATTTTAATATTTAAATATTAAATATTAATATTTTAATAGTTTTAATGTCTAAATTCATTTGGCATATTAAAATTTATTTACCCACATTTGAATATTAGTAATTGTTCTAACAATAACACACCTAGAAAGTCAATAAACAATTAAAACTCATTATCCATGTAACATTTTAATATGTTATCTGATTTAAAAATAGATATACTTTATTTAACTGATACAATTAACATACAATAATTGCTTTTTACAGAGGAGTTTTCAGGCTTTATAAAAAGGTGCTCAGGTAAGAAACACACAAAAAAGATTTTTGTAATTTGACATATCATCAAGAATGAATCTTGGGGCACCTGGGTGGCTCAGTGGGTTAAAGCCTCTGCCTTAGGCTCAGGTCATGATCCCAGGGTCCTGGGATTAAGCCCCACACAGGGCTTTTTGCTCAGCAGGGAGCCTGCTTCCTTCCTCTCTCTGCCTGCTTCTCTGCCTATTTGTGATCTCTGTCTGTCAAATAAATAAATAAAATCTTAAAAAAAAAAAAGATTGAATCTAATTGGGGCACTTGGGTGGCTCAGTGGGTTAAACCTCTGCTTTCACCTCAGGTCATGATCTCAAGGTCCTGGGATGGAGCCCCGCATCGCATCGGGCTCTCTGCACGGTGGGGAGCCTGCTTCCTCCCACCCCTGCACCTCTGCCTGCCTCTCTGCCTGCTTGTGCTCTCTCTCTCTCTCTGTCAAATAAGTAAAAATCTCAAAAAAAAAGAGAATGAATCTAATTGTATAACAATTGTAAAATACATGATTTCTTTTATACTCATTGCAAAGTTAACTACAGATGAGTGTGGGAAATAGAAAAATACTAAATCATTAGATTAATTCCCTCTTCCTACCCCTTAGTGATACAGTAGATTAGGGGAGGCTGCTGTACAAACTATTTTTAAAGGGAAGTTTCTCTCAATGTTTTCACCCTTCAGATGGAATCATTTCCAAAGTTTATCACAGCAACACAGCATTGACATAAGATGTATGACTTCCCCCTTTTGGATAACACACAATATCAGGGGCTGAATTTACTGGGTTGGTGAAAAACTGTGCAAGGCGGAAGAACAGACGTTTCCCAAGACACTATCTACCAGGTAACAGGTAACTGTTTCTGGAGAGCTGAGATATGCAAATGAAGTGAGCTTTATCACTTCCAGCGGCATCAGGGGCAAATGAGGTAAGCCCTCTGTCTGCCCCGCCACAAGTGCTTCAACGAGTGCTTCAAGGCCTATGCAACAGGAGGAGGGACCCAGGCAAATCCAGGTGAACTCCCTGGGTAGAGAAATGGGAGCCAGGAGCCTGGAAGGGGTGTTGGCAGGGGAGAAGGAAACCAGAGTTTGTACAGCTAAGTAACTGAGGGGAGAAAGCAGTATATAGACTTCCAGAGATCTTCAGAAACCCCCTCAAGTGTTTAGGTAAGTATTGATGAACACTCAAGGTGGGGGAAAGAACCACCAAAAAGGAATAAAGATATAAACCCCCAGAGATGCAGGACTTCGAATAGGGCTTGTTCCCAACACTTAGTCTGGAAAATCTCTTGGTTAGAGTGTAAAGAAGGGTCTTGTCTTGGGAAGGGGGAGTGATTAGCCCTAGACAGAAAAACAAGTCCAGCCTTGCCTATAAGTCTTAGAAGCAAGACTCCAAAGGAAGACTAGTGTAACTATGTCTAAAACAAAGACTGTGACTATCTTTCAAAAATATTCAGCAATGAATAAGGTAAATTCCCAGTGCCTGGTGTCCAATTAAAAATTAGTAAGCTGCTAGGAAGGTGGAGAGTAAAACCATAAAAAGAGAAAGTCGATCAAAGCTGACACAGACCTGACAGAGATGATAGAATTATCAATCACGTTAAAAACCTTATTATTACTGTATTCTAAGTACACATAGAACATTTATCAAGATCATATTCTGTGTTCTTAAACTGGCTTCTTAAACTGGATACATAGAAAGTATCCTTCCATTAAACAGTAGAACTGAATCAGAAACCAGTAACAGAAAAACCTCTGGCAGAGCTCTCAAATTTGGAAATTTAAATAAGACAACTCTAGATAACTCATTGTTCACTGAAAAAATTCCAAGATTGAGTTAAAAACATATTTGAATTTAGTGAAAATGAAAACGTGGCATTTCAAAATGTGTGTGACGCTGCTAGAGTGATTTTGGGGGCAAATGTTAGTGCTAAATGTTAATTCTAGAAAATAAGGGTCTCAAATCAACGATACTAGATTCCTTCTCTAAGGAACTAGAAAAGGATGAGAAAATTGAGGGCAAGATAAGTAGAAATAATGAAGATCAAAGTGGAAATGGTTAAATATGACAGGAAAATAATAGAGGAAATTGGTGGAACTAAATGCTGGGTATTTGAGAAGATACATAAAACTCATAAATCTCTAGGCATTTTAATCAGGAAAATAGAGAAGACAGATTTAACCAATATCAGGAATGAGCAAGGTGACACCACTAGAAAATATACCGATAGTAAAAACGTGAGGATATTATGAAAAACATTATATCAGTACATTTGAAAACTTTTTATATAAAATTAATAAATTATTTGAAAGACACTAATTGCCAAAATCACGTGAAAATAGTGCTCACTTTGGCAGCACATATATTAAAATTGGAAAAATACAGAGGTAACATGGCCCCTTAGCAAGGATGATATGTAAATTCATGAAGTTTTCTGTAAATAAAAGGCATCCAAATCAGTAAGGAAGAAGTAAAACATTACTTGCAGATGACATGATATTTATATAGAAAACCCGATAGACTCCACCAAAAAATTGCTAGAACTGATATATGAATTCAGTAAAGTTGCGGGATACAAAATCAATGTATAGAAATCCATTGCATTTTTTTTTTTTAAGATTTTATTCATTCACTCGACAGAGATCACAAGGAGGCAGAGAGGCAGGCAGAGAGAGAGGAAGACAGAGAGAGAGGAAGGGAAGCAGGCTCCCCACTGAGCAGAGAGCCCGATGCGGGGCTGGATCCCAGGACCCCAGGATCATGACCTGAGCCGAAGGCAGGGGCTCCAACCCACTGAGCCACCCAGGTGCCCCTCCATTGCATTTCTATACACCAGTAATGAAACAGTAAAAAGAGATAAGGAATCACTCCAATTCACAACTGCATCAAGAACAATAAGATATGTAGGAATAAACCTGACCAAAGAGGTCAAAGATTTGTACTCTGAAAACTGTAAGACATTGAAAGAAACTGAAGATACCATGAAGAAATGGAAAGACATTCTATGCTCCTGGATTGGAAGAACAAATATTGTTAAAATGTCTATATTACCCAAAGCAATCTACAGATTGAATGCAATCCCCATCAAAATGCCAATGGCAGTTTTCACAGAGCTAGAACAAACAATCCTAAAATTTGTATGGAACCAGGAAAGAACCCAAAGAGCCAAGGCAATCTTGAAAAAAAAAAAAGAAAAAAAGCAAAGCTGGTGGCATCACATTCTAGATTTCAAGCTCTATTACAAAGCTTCAGTGATCAAAAATAGCATGGTACTGGGACAAAAATAGACACAGAAATCACTAGAACAGAATAAAGCCCTCAGAAATGAACCCATGATTATATGGTCAACTAATCTTCAACAAAGCAGGAAAGAATGTGCAATGGGAAAAACACAGTCTCTTCAACAAATGGTGTTGGGTAAACCAGACGGTTACATGCAGCAGGATGAAACTGGACCATTTCCTGCACCACACACAAAACTAAATTCAAAATGGATCAAAGCCTTCATGTGAGATAGGAAACCATAGAAATGCTAGAGGAAAGCACACTGCAGTACCTCTTTGACATCGGCTGTAATAACTTCTTTCTAGATACATCTCCTGAAGTAAGGGAAATAAAAACAAAAACTAAATAAATAGCTTTTGCACAGCAAAGGAAACAATCAGCAAAACTTAAAGACAACCTATGGAAATAGGAGAAAATAATTGCAAATGACATATGTGAATAAAGAATTAGTATAAAAATATATAAAGAACTTAGAAAACTCAATACCCACAAAATGAATAATCCAATTAAAAATGGACAGAAGACATGAATAGGCATTTTTCCAAAAAAGACATCCAGGGGGCAACAGACACATGAAAAAATACCCAATATTACTTATCAGGGAAATACAAATCAAAATTATAGTGAAATATCACCTCACACCTGTCAGAAGGGCTACAATCAACAACAAACAACAGGTGTTAGTGAGGATGTGGAGAAAGGGGAGCCTTCTTGCACTGTTTATGGGAATGCAAACTGATGCAGTCACTGTGGAAAATAGTATGGAGTTTCCTCCAAAAGTTAAATATAGGATTACTCAAGATCCAGCATTTGCACTACTATTTACCCAAAGAATAAAAAAAAGTACTGATTCAAAGGGACATAGGCACACTGATGTTTATAGCACCATTATCAACAATAGCCAAATTATGGAAATAACCCAAGTGTCTATCAACAGATGAATGGATAAAGAAGATGTGGTATATATATATATATATATATATCTATGGAATGGATTGGAACATTGCTTAGCCATAAAAAGGAGAAATCTTGCCATTGCAATAACTTGGATGGAGCTAGAGAGTATTATGCTAAGTGAAATAAGTCAGAGAAAGAGAAATACCATATGACTTCATTCATGTGTGCAATTTAAGAAATAAAGAAGCAATGGGGGGAAAAAAGAGAGAGAGGCAAACCAAGAAACAGACTCTTGACTGTAGAGAACACACTGATGGTCCCAGAGGAGAGGTGGGTGGGGTATGGGGAAAACAGGTGAGGGGGATGAAGGAGGGCACTTGTGATGAGCACCAGGTAACGTACGGAAGTGTCAAATCACTATATTATAAACCTGAAACTAATATAACACTGTATGTTAATGAATTGGGATTTAAATAGTTTTCAAAGTTAAAAAGGAAGCATGCAATGAGAGTGAAAATTATTGCTGAGAGAATTTCAACATGGCTTAAAGAAATGGGAACTATATTCACAGATTGGAACAGTAAATATTGTGAGGATATTTGTTTTCCCAAAATTGCATAAATTAAATCCCATCAAAACACCATTGTGATTTTTATGGTAGAAATCTATAAACTGATTCTGTAATTCCAGTGCCAATTCAAAAGGCCTAGGTGAGCAAAACATTTTAGATTAAAAAAAAAATTCAGAGGACTACACCTGACTTAAAGATTTAATATTAATAATCATGAAAGTGTGGAATTAACACAAGATAAATAGATCAATGGAACACAATAGGGGATCCAGAACTAGACTCAGATATAAATGGACAATTCCTATTTGACAAGATTGGAAAGAAAACTCAAGGTAGAGAGAATTAGTCTTTTACTAAATGGTCCTGGGAAAATTGGTTATGGGGAGAATGGTTATAAAAAACCCATAAACAAACAAACAAACAAAAAAACCTTAATGCACCTCTCATATTTAACATTAAAATAAGCTAAACTGGGGCACCTGTGTGGCTCAGTCGGTGAAGCATCTGCCTTTGGTTCAGGTCATGATCTCAGAGTCCTGGGATTGAGTTCCGCATCAGGCTCTCTGCTCAGCGAAGTGTCTGCTTGGGTTTCTCTCTACCTCTGCCCTCTGTGCCCATCCGCCCTTCAAAGAAATAAATAAATCTTAAAAAAAAAAAGAAGAAGAAGAAAAACCTTCCAGGTAGAAGGAAGCATAGAATCTATTGAGCATCACACTTTCTTGTAACAGGTGTGAAATAGCAGACATACAGAGGGGAAATGACTTTAACAAAAACATGTAATTTAGCTACTCTTCCCTGACAGAAAAATTAACAGTTTCCCTTCAACACTTTAGTTACAATCCTAAAGAATATTTTTTTCCTCTTGAATTAAGCCAGAACCACTTTCTCCGTAACAGATATATACTTGTCACATCCATTTTCTTATTTTCCAGTAAATGTCAAAGTCCTTATTGTATGTAACTTTTTTCACTTTTATTCTTTCTCTTGAAAAGAGACACTTTAATAATACATGTTGAGAAGTCATCCTACTTGTTTTTATAAGGTAAGGATTCTTAGTATCATTAGCCAAAAAACTTCACTTCTGATCCATCTATCTAATTTTTCAAAGAGAGGTTTCCCTCGGTTAATTGCCTCAGAAACAGACTGCAGGGTGTTTACCCTTCCTGGGCACCAGTGCTCTTAGGGATTGGGTGATACAGAAGTCTATGCTGGGGACTCCTTTTTCCTTTAAACTAGGGTTTCTGAAACTCTTTCTGCAAGTGTCAGATAGTGAATATTTTGGGCTTTGCAGTCACAACCCCTGAGCGCTGCTGCTGGAGGGCCAAGGCAGCCAGAATGTGGACAAACATGAGTACAGTGTGTTCCAATGAGGCATTTCTCCAGCAGGTGGATGGTCAGACTTGGCGAGCAGGCTGTGGTTTGCTGGCTGTTGGGAACTGTGAAGAACTCAAGAAACGGTAATCCTGAAAGCTGTGAACTCATAGAGTGAATACAGACGGTCAGAATGATGACGGCACAGGGGATATCTACAGGATCCACACCCTCCTGAGCCCTTCGAGGAGAGATCTGAATGTGTTGGCCCATATATTCCTAAAAATAATTTCAAGGACGAAATGATCCTGCCTTCATTTTACAGATGAAGAAACTGACCCTTGGAAAATTATGGTAACTTCTCAAAATCATTGTGATAATAATCAATAGAGGGGGGAAAGCTAAAAAAAAAACAAACCAGGATTTTCTAGCTCTGAAGAACCGAGTTCCAAGTAAAGCCATTAATGCAGCCTCATTTGAAAGGCCTTGTAATGTCTTTGGTTCTGGAACACTTTGGCTACTTCATCCATATTAATCCTCCCATGTGATGGAATGTGAGGTTGAATTGAATCCAACCTGATTGATATAATGATGACTGGACACAGTAAGCCAACAGTGATCTCATTCTCAATAGTGTGTGAGGGGCTTAGCAACATTTTTTTCTGAGTATTTTCATGTTTGCTTCCTTCTCTCCCTTCTGTGATGGATCAGGGTTAAAAGTTTGATCATTAATAACCGTATGTTTGGTACTACCTTGCACAGGTTACCTGACTGGTTGGAGTAACAGGAAGGAATCTGACTAAGGTTACCTCAGGGCTTGTAATTGCCTACCATGTGCTCGGACTGATCAAGCCCATAGTGTCATACAGCCCCTGAAATGGGGGCCTGACACCTTAGGGATTCTGAAATCAGGGAGTCCAGTGTAGAAGAGAGCAGCAGGCAAGGAGGGGCAATCGAATATGACTGTGTAAAGAGGGAGTTTTCTGTGACCACAGACAAGCTGAGAGTGAGGAATCCGGGCGACCAGTGGGGCGAGGTTGGAATAGCAGTAGTGAGTGATGAAGGATGTCAGTGAAAGCAACATTACTCTGATCTGGAGACCGTCACAGATTTCTTTCTCGAGCAGAGCAGGTGTTTGGAGTGGGCTGTGTCTAAACTCTGACGTAAGTTTAAAGCAACGATCTTCTATTTGCTGGTATAATTGGTGGTCTGACTGTTGGAGCAGGAGTGAAAGAGCAAAGCCTCAAGTAGAACTGGTAGCCTGTGTTCATACAGAGAGACCTTCCAAGTGGAAAGGACACCATGTGTCTTGTTCAAAACGTCATTCCTGGCTTCCAGCACAGTGCCGGACACACAGTAATAATTTAAATTTTTGATGAATGAATCATGGATGGATGGAAGTTAGCTGCTTGGATAAAGTGAGTGAAGCTGAAAGAATGCAGCCTCGGAGTTCTGCTTTCCCCTAAACAAAAGGACTGGGAGGGAGCTAAGTATCCTTTAGTTCAATTGGTTCCTTTTACAAATAGACAATCTGTTTCCGAGAGTGATGGAGATTCAAGGTCCAAGCTCATTGGTGACATAGTAATATCATCTTGTGACCATCTCTGTTTCTTGTGGATATATAAGCTAGTGAGATACAATGTCACTAAGTTTGAGAAAGACCCATTTTAGTTACATTAACTATTCTGTAATTTATTTGCCACTTAAGAATGAGTAGCTACTGGCAATTATTATCAATTATGATAAAAATAATTTCAATTTAATTACTTTGTGCAATTATACTCACCTCTGTTAAAATATCTGTGTAGGGTTTTTATAACTTGGTTCATTGTCAAAGAACCTGACCATGTCTCTACAATGTAAAAAGTTTACATTTTGGGGGGACACCTGGGTGGCTCAGTCAGCTAAGCATCTGTCTTCTGCTCAGGTCATGATCCTAGTGTCCTGGGATCCTAGTGTCCAATTGAGGCTCCCTCCCTACTCTGTGAGGAGTCTCCTTTTCTTTCCCTTTGCTCCTCCCTACTCCCCTCACGCTCGCTCTCTCTGTCAGATAAATAAAAATCTTTTTTTTTAAAGGAAAGCATACATTTTTATAACCTTCAGTAAAACCTTTTATGAAATAAATTACATAAAATTGTCTAAGTGAAATCAAAATCATCCATTTGTATAAGAATTCATACAGGCACAATGCTTTTTTAGCAACTCAGTAAAAGCTTTACACAAATGGAAATAGTCTTCCATCACATTACACAAAAGTGTGTGTGAAAACTGCATTCACATATAGGTTCCAGCATTTGACATGGGAGAGAAATAGAAAAAAATGTGATTTAATGTAAAAATTTTTACGCCTTAATTTTTAAAAATGACATCTTAAAAGCCTATTCAATTTTCATCATTTAGAAGAATTTGATGTTAATTTCTTGCATAATTATTACTTTAAAGCATAATTGAATTGAATTGAAGACTGAGTTCCTTAACTCGTAGTTCTTCATTGACCAATGGATCATAAATTGTGTGGCTATTTTTTATCCGTCTGGTTTCCTTGCCACAGTGTAACTCCTGACAGGCATCCTGAAGACAGTGAGATTTGGGAAGAGTGGCCCTTCTCTCGATGCTCTCTCCACCCTGACCACTGTAACTATCCAGCCCCTGACCCTCTGGGGGAGAAAAATATCTTGGAATAAACTATTCTCTGCTTCTGAAAGATTTTCTGGATGGATGGATGGATGGATGGATGATAGGTGAGAAAATGCCCTTTGCAAACTTCTAAATGTCCCATGGCAGGCAGAAAACTTTGGTGACATTTAAAGGTGGTCCCCATAATGAGCATATGTCTTAGTATTTGGGATCTAATCCATTAACTGTCAGTCCTGAGCTAATTGCTCTTATGTAATTATGGAGTAGTTCAATATGGCTGTTATGAGCTGAATATATTGAAGGTCCAGGGTCTCAGAATGTGACCTTATTTGGAATTAGGGTTTACAGAGGTAATCAAGGGAAAATGAGATCACTGGAGTGGGCCCTAACTCAAGAGGACTGCTGCCCTTACAGAAAGGGTCCTTTGGACACAGAGACATGCAGAGAAGGAGGATGGTGTGAAGGGACACAGAGAGAAGGCAGAGACTGGGGCAGGGTGTCGCCAGGCCAAGGAACACTTCCTGTTTCTGATGGACCACCAGTGGCTGGAGCAGGGCTCCGAAAGATCTTCCCCAGGGCCCTCAGAAGGAACCAGCACTGCCCACAGCTGAGACTCCAACTGCTAATATCCAGGCCTGTGAGACAATAAATAAGTCTTGCTTAGGGGCACTGGGGTGGCTTGGTCAGTTAAGTATCTGATTCTTGGTTTCTGCTCAGGTGGTGATCTCAGGGTCGGGAGATCCAGCCCATCGGGCTCCAGGCTCAGCACAAAGTCTACCTGATACTCCCTTCTCTCTCTCTTTCTGCTCCTCCCTCTCTATCTCTCCAAAATAAATAATTAAATCTTAAAAAATAAAGATTCTCTCTCTCTCTCTCTAAAAAAAAAAAAAAAAGTAATAATACTAACTCTTGCTTAAAGAGACCACTTTGTGATGTTCTGTTTGCAGCCCTGGGAAAGTAACACACTGGCCAAGAAGTTTAAAAAAAAATAACGTGGTAATTATCCAGGAGATAGAGCCAAAAGATAGCTTGAAAACCTAGAAAGTTAAGGCAGCAATTCCTCATAACTTATAACTGGAAGTTTTATTTGTTTTGATTTCTCTGGTATCTTCAAAAGTGTTATTGAATACTTCTTTAAGTATAATGTATTTAATGTATATTGCATTTAGTACTTAAGGTTACACACATTTAGAATAAAATTATAAGAACATGGATGAACATATTGATACCTACTTTGGGGTTGTATTTAACTGGGAAGAAGGTAAAAAGCATAAGCCATTGGATTCTATGAGGAATTCAGCAACTTCAATCACATTTTGCTTCTTCAGAAAAACTGAAATAGCTATGTGACATTTTTAACATTTGTTACATCTAGGTAACAGCTACCTTGGTGTTTGTTACAATATTCTCTGTGCTTTTATTATCTTTTTTACTGTGATCAAAAACATATCACCTAAAATTTACTTTTTCATGCTTTTTGAGTATATTGTACATTAGTGTGAACTATGTCTAGAACAAATCCAGACTATTCTAGATTTCAAATCTAGACTATTTTTGTTGCAAAACAGAAACTCTATATCCATGGGACTGAAACTCTGCTTTTCTATTTTCACTGTGAAAAAGCAGATATTTCCAGTATCCGTGGAAAAGGATCACTTATTTAATATGCCAAATTTTTTTATCTTCAGAAGGCAAAGCTATGTTTCTCATTAAATATATATATGTAGGGGGCCAAAGAGAATCCCAGTGGAGACTCTGTTGGTTGAGATGGTTCACTAACCCATGACCATGACTTCATATGCTGTTAGAGTGATGACTACGTCTGTCTAGTGTGTTGTGGACTCCAGGATGAATGTAATTCTATAGCATGGAATTTGCCCAGCACTGCAGTCTATATTCTCTCCTCCCCGTGGAGTATCCCAGAGCTACACAGAATGCCAATAAGACCATTACTCCTCCTTGACATTTTGCTAAAAGGGAAACAATTAGGGGATCAATTCCATTTGTAGCTAATACAGTGCCCAAGATTTCCTCTTTCAGGATAAAGATATTATTGGTCTGTCTAAAGCACAGCTCAATTCTGCAACATTCCTCATGGGTTTGTTCAGTGACGGCCTAGGTAACTCATTTAGAAAATATGACTTGGTTCTCAGATGCCCCAGATCAAAATTCTGCCTGGACATTGTCCAAAAGTCTTGCTATTTAACATAACAGGTGCATCTTCTTATTCCTAAAAGCAAAAGTTCTTGCACAAACAATTCAAAGAAAAGGAATGTGAACCTGTTTCATAGGCATTCAGGTAAAGGAGATTCATTTACTACACTGTCAGATCAAATGGTTGAAGCTTTGCTTTAATGACTTTGTTCCTATGCCTCCTCTCTAAGACAAACACAACAATAGTCCATTTTATAGGAGGTCACCTTCTGAAATTATTGATTTTTCTAATAGGAATCTAGGAAGACCTTATGATATAAATACACATTGTATTTACTCCCATGATGCTTACTCTTTAAGGGTCCAGAAATAGTCTGTCTTTAGGGAATGATTCTGAGGATCATATTCAATTTTGCAATAATACCAAAAAAGTTGTTGTCTGCATTATTGGAAAAAAAAATCAGTATTTTGGTGTTATATGAAAAAAGGAAACTCCAAACTTTTATTTTTCGTAAAATGGAAATAACAGTTACAGGTCTTTAAAAAGTAGAGGGGCACCTGTGTGGCTCAGTCAGTTGAGCATCTCCCTTCAGCTCAGGTCATGATCCTGGGGTCCTGGGATCGAGCCCCGCAATGGGCTCCCTGCTCAGTGGTGAGTCTGCTTCTCTCAGTCTTGCTCTCCCTCAAATAAATGAATAAAAATCTTAAAAAAAAATGGAAAAAATGTAGAAAAATCGAACCATTTCCAGGAACATAGGTGGGGTTTTGAAATTTTTGAGAGAGAAATATGAAGACCTGTGTGAGTGCCACCTGGAACTTTGCCACACATATTTGCTGAGGGATATATTTTAGTTCTTTGGATCTTTAAGTTAATTTCCTCCCATCTCATTTTAGCTTTAAATAATAGTTAAAAAGATTTTTGTATAACAGAGTATTTAATTAAAAATTTTCAAGTATTCAAATGGCTGCTTTGGGAAATAAGCCCATCATGGAAAGACAATTATCGTATGATCTCTCTGATATGAGGAATTTGAGAGGCAGGGCGGGGGGTTTGGGGGATAGGGAAGGAAAACATGAAACAAGATAGGATCTGGAGGGAGACAAACCACAAGAGACTCTTAGTCATGAAACAAATGAGGGTTGCTGGAGGGGAGGGTGATGGGAGGGATGGGGTGGCTGGGGGATGGACATTGGGGAGGGTATGTGCTATGGTGAGAGCTGTGAATTGTGTAAGACTGATGATTCACAGACCTGTACCCCGCAAATAATACATTACATGTTAATGAAACAAAAACAAACAAACAAACCAAATGGCTGCTTTGTAACTCTGGTGTTATAAAAATGGCTAATTTTAAAGATTTTTTATTTATTTATTTGACGCAGAGATCACAAGTAGACAGAGAGGCAGGCAAAGAAAGAGGGAAGCAGGCTCCCCGCTGAGCAGAGAGCCCAATGCGGGACTCGATCCCAGGACCCCGAGATCACGACCAGAGCCGAAGGCAACGGCCCAACCCACTGAGCCACCCAGGCGCCCCAAAAATGGCTAATTTTAAAATAAATAATTTTTCTTCAGGAAATAGCAATGTTTTTTTTTTTTAAAGATTTTATTTATTTATTTGACAGATAGAGATCACAAGTAGGCAGAGAGGCAGGCAGAGAGAGAGTGGAGGAAACAGGCTTCCCGCTGAGCAGAGAGCCTGATGTGGGGCTCCATCCCAGGACCCTGGGATCATGACCTAAGCCGAAGGCAGAGGCTTTTAACCCACTGAGCCACCCAGGTGCCCCGAGGAAATAGCAATGTTAAAACTAAACTTGATTGGTACTTGATATTGTAAATTGCCTTATAATGGGATGTTCCATTTATAATGCTACCAGTGGGGAGTCTGAGGTGACCCAGGTACCTTAGCTAGTCATTGATGAAGAGGAGTTAGTTGCCTACTTTCCAGAGGTCACATTTTTGGTGCTAAACAACATCCCAAGTTAGAAGCAAGTACATTGAAGGGACTAAATTTAAAAGCAAAATAGTACTTACGTATTTTTTCATACTTTGTAGTTCTTTTAATATTCAAAACCACTTTTCTGTTTTGTCTCTTAGTGATGGGAACAATTAAGAAGTCATATTTCATTTGAAATTTGGGGGCACCTGGATGGCTCAGTTGGTTAAAGGTCTGCCTTTAGCTCAGGTCATGATCCCAAGGGAGGCTGCTTCTCCCTCTGCCTGGCACCCCCCCTGCTTGTTCCTGTGTTCTCTCTCTCTCTACCAAATAAATAAGTGAAATCTTAAAAAAAAAAAAAAAGAATAAGAAATTTGAAGAGGTTATCTCATTGGATGTTTCTGGGAAAGAGTGGCTATATTATAATAATAATTCTTTCACTATGATGGGAATGCAGTATGCATTATAGGGTTATATCTAAATTTTTTTGGACTATGTCTTAATGCACACTCTTTATGGTGCTTAAATTATATATATATATATATGTTTATATATATGCTTATATATATATGCTTATATATATATGCTTATATATATATATATATATGCTTAAATTGCCCTGTGATATTTGTGGCCACATGGGAAAGTGTTCACAGTTTGGACTCTTTCTATCTCTGTCTCTCGGTCTCTGGATCTGTATCTCTGTCTGAGGAGGAGCTTCCTAAACGTTGCTAAAATAAAAATCTCAAGTTTGTCTTCCATCACTGCTTATTTCAAAGCCAGCTAGAACACATGGTTGTATAAAGTTATAATTTATTTTGTGATTTAATAAAGAATTGGATGGAGATATAGAGATTCTTTTAATTTAGAATAGAATGGTACCTCTTACTCAGAATGTCAAAGTACCGTATGAAGATCAGTTAAATTACATTTTTGAAAAGCAAGATAGGAATGAATGATGGTTTCATCACATTCAGTTAATTTCCCCTCTACCATTTCAAGTGCATTTTTAGCAGGGAAGAAAATGTTAGTTACTGTGCTGGAGTTTCTTCTCCACCCTTCTTGCTGCGAAAGTGTATATTGGTTGATCAATAAATAACAAAATTTGAAGGAGTCCCTGTCAAAACAGTCTGTGAAAAAACCGGAAATATAAGTGAATCAGTCCCTACAATCTGCTGTTGTTTCTAATCAAAACCTGAGTGACAGGAGCGCCTGGGTGGCTCAGAGGGTTAAAGCCTCTGCCTTTGGCTCAGGTCATGATCACGGGATCCTGGGATCGAGCCCCACATCGGGCTCTCTGCTCCGCGGGGAGCCTGCTTCCTTCTCTCTCTCTGCCTGCCTCTCTGCCTAGTTGTAATTTCTCTCTGTCAAATAAATAAAATATTAAAAAAAAAAAAACAAACCTGAGTGACAGGGGTTAAGATTATATGCTGACCCAGCAGTTTAGAGCAGGGTCCGTAGGCGACGTGAGCAAAGTATTGCACAGCGGATTGGGAAAGTGAAGCTGATGAATTAAATGGAAACACGGAAGTGAGCAAGGGGCAGTGGGAATAGGGCAGGCATTTAGGGTTACCACATCCCTCAGTTAGCACTCTGGCCAGCCAACCTTCCCAGTAGGTTCTATGCCAGAAGCTCACTGCATTTCCTATCTCTTATTATAAACACTAAGAAGTCATTCAGATAGAAAATAATTGATAATACTGGGTACTGTTGCTTACAACGTGCAAGGTTAAATAACACTGTAGTCTTACTAATCAGTTACAAGACCTGAGATGTGTTGATTGGGAGCTGTTCTTGCCATATTTCTCCCCTGTAGACCAACAGTCTTAATTCCAAGCTCATGAAAGCCCATGGAAAATTGCTGGTCACATTTTATGCCAAAATGATTAGCTGCAGAAGACTAAAGCTTCGTGGTATATCCTCTTTGTTCTGGTGCAGTTTCTGTGACCTTTTCATTTGGAAGGAGAATTATTTAAATACGATTTGGGGTTTATTGTTTATTGAACTGTGGGAAATTACCAAGGAACAAAATAATTGGATGGTTTTCCTTCAGTATAAGAACAAAGGTGTTATAAATATCATCTATAGTGATTTTTTGGGTTGTAAATTCCAACAAATCTGGGAGAACTAATTACCTGAACAAACTTTTCTGTATTTGTCTTTTGTTTTATAAAACTAGGCTTCACTTTTGCTATGTGGAGTTTATAAACTTAATATATAATAGCCATTCACTGAATGGTAAAATGTGAAACATCTGAATAAACCCCAAAATATATTAATTCAATATATTAGGACAAGAACAGTGAGAAGATTATATAGCTTATATTGTTTATATATTATAGCTTATTCTACCGTAGGCTCTCAACAAAAGTACTTTGAGTATCTAAAAATAACAACTATGATAATGCAAAATCAGCCTAAAACAAAAATGTCTCAGTTCATCAGTTTTACAATAGTGTGATTTTTTTTTTTCCAGTTTTAATGTGAAATAATGGATATCACTGTGTAAGTTTAGGGAGCATAGCATGAGGGTTTGATTACATCTGTTGTGAGATCATTTCCATGATAGGTGCAGCTAGCATCCATCTTTTCATGTAGGTACAAGAAAATGAAAAGAGAGAAGAAAAGAATTAAGGGGAAAAAAATCTCCTTCTGATGAGAACTCAGGATTTATTCACTTGAGAACCTTCCTATGTGTCATATAGCATGGTTACCTGTATCCCCAGGACTTACTGTCCCACAACGGGGAGTCTGTACCTTTGGACCACCTTCCAAACTCCCTGCTTCTACCCATGAATTTTTAAAAGTAGATTTGAAAAATAGTACTGAAAATGGTGAAATAACTTATATTGCTACATTATGCTGTTTAAAGTTTGAAGAATGTCAGGAAATAAGACAACCAGCAAATCTTATTTATCAAGTACAAGAATTTAGAAGGACAGTTTCTTCAACAGCAAAATGATGATTTATCCAATAAATATAATTCAGCAATTAAATTTGGATTTATATACATATGCAGTTAATGATAGACAATAAGCCAGGCTATGATTTGTTGTTTTATAAATTTTTAATGATGTAAAGAAATGAGTACTTTGGAAGTCTTTATTAAGGAGCTATTAAAGAGCCTGTGAGAATTACACCAGCATCTACTAACGTGAACACTGCCATCTAGCTATTTCTTCTCTAATACATACAAAAACATACATATTTTTTCCTGAATTTCCTAAGTAATGGCACATATGTACATTTTCTAGATGAGAAAATGTTACCCTTTTTTTGTTCCAGAAAGTTATTCAACTTGTCCTAGGAATCATCCAAAACAATAATTGCTGCTTTTTTTTTCTTCCAGAACAATTATTGCTTTTTTGGGAGGGTACAATGGCGGTGCCTTGTTATATTTATTGTTATTTCTATGATTCATTGTCATAAGCATATATAATTTGTAGCACTTGTTGTATCAGTAATAAAATAAGTGATAGCTTTGAGAATAATGTGAGTAATGCCGGTTCATGCTATGCTAAAAAACTCAAATCACATAGGGATTCTTAATCAAAGTTATGTCAAATTTTAGTCTCTTCTTTTGCTTTAAGAGCTGGCTTTTTAATTCTTCAACACCACTGCCATTTCAGTGAGCTTTCATTCTTAAATTTAGTGAAATATAGAAAGCCAAATATCTAAGTTTATTAACACTGTGTGTAAAATAAAAGTAAATCAGTACCTTATGAGGTCTATATATTTTACTTGTAAATTTTTTATTTGCATTTTTATAGTAGATGTCAAATTTGTCTTATTGAGTTAAAAGTCTTTTCAGCAAAATAATTTCCCATGTTTTCTCCATCTAGAGATAAGAGATAAGATACCAACATTTTACTATTGGTAAAAAGGAGAATTTCTAATTGAGACCACTTTATTATGTCAAATAGTATACTGGTGTAAAGAATTGTATTGTAAGTATTTAGTAAATATCAGCATATGCCAGCATTGCATTATTTTATTAATGTTTTCATAAGGTCATATTTAAATACTTTTTCCACCGATGGACCCATATAACACATGAAGTAGGGGTACATGCGTCTAAATATGTTTTTAGCAAAAACAAATAGCAATTATTAAAGGAAATCTCATAAACAAGGTACAGAAAACTCTTGATCACAGATGATTTGAAATCTAAGGTAAGTTTCGTAATAAACATGATATAAAACAATAGAAAACAATTTTTAGGAAAATGTTGTGGAAGAACAGCAGGGACACCTCCTGCTTTAAACAACTGGAAAGCCGGAAACACTATGAAGCCACACTTGAGACACGTGGTGCCTGCCGCCATCTGTCAGCCTGCGACGGGGAGCCGGGCCCTGGGGTCCCTCCATCAGCGAGCAGCACCCAGGCTGGCCGGGCGCTGACAGGTGTTCCAGCCGCCGGGCCTGTGCCACGTGCGTAGAGCCGCAGGCTCCCTGGGAAGGGAGAGCGAGCCGTGAGTGGCCGGCCCTCTGGACGGCCTTGCAGCTGCAGGTGTGTAAATGAGTAAGTGCGGGCCCGGGGCGCTCGGGGAAGGCAGGCAGGGCTAATAGCCGCCTGAGCAAGAAGCAAAACCGCAGCCAAGCTCCCTCTAGTCTCGCGGGAACCCGGTTTACCACGGGGATGCGTGGGCCGAAGGGGGTTCTGGGACGGGAGAAGCCGGCTCAGCTTCTTGTCGCGCACACGTGTCTGCCCTTCCCTGTGCGCTTGCCTGCCAGGCTGGTCCTCGAGCTCCGCGCCCCGGGGCACAGTGGAGAGCCCAGCCATGCAGGAGCGGGAGCCTCTGCAGGCCGAGGGCCAGGGCCGTGTGTGGACTTGCCCCAAGCGCTGGGGTTCCCGTCCCGGGCATCTGAGTGCAAGGCCGGGCCGGTCAATGCGGCGTCCCTTTACACCTGTGTCGGGGTGTAGGGTCTGCAGCAAGTCCCCATGGCCCCGCTGCCTCTTCCTGAGCGGGTGCTGTGAACAACAGCCACAGGCCTTGCCCTCTGACCCCTTGTCTCTCTGGCGTCCTGACATGGGGAGCTGGACGTGTAGACCACGCGTGTGCATCAGGAAGCACGGATGGACCCGCAGAGCCTGCCCCATCCCCCGGAGCCTGGCACAGGTGAGTGCAGCTAGGGGGTTTCCCCCGGGAAGGCCAGCTGGGCGCACATGCTGCTCGCAAGGCTGCCAAGCAGCCTTTGGTGTGTGCAGTGTGGGCAGGGTTGGGCTGAGCTGCTAGACGTGAGCATCCAGGAGGAAGCAGCCGACAGTGGGGGAGTGGCAAATAGGGGGCGATGCACAGATCATGGAAATTATTTCATTGAGCTCTTTGAGGATCCCAGCACGCTGCTTGGAAACAGATTTTGAGACATGAGAACACGAAAGGAGCCCACAGTCTTGGTGAGTCAGAGAAGCAGCGTCTGGAGTCCAGAAGGCACGTCTTCAGGCATTTGTGAGACAGTAGTAAAGGAGAGGAAGGGGCACAGAGAGCTCTGGTGGTTTGCAGATCTGGGGTTTCCCTAAGTCCTTAGCTGAGTCCTGATCTATGCAGGGGTCTTGGTGAACTACCAGTGGGAGGCCAACAGCAAAGAAAGGAATTGACCGTCTGTGTCTGTTGCACTGCTCAGAGTGCAGAGACGTGTTAACACATGGAGGAACTGTAGTGGAATGGATTCTGTCCTTCTGAAAGATCTGGTGAAGCCCTAACCTCTGATACCTATGAATTTAACCTCATTTAGATATAGGGTCTTTGCAAATATTGGACACCAGATGATGTCGTGCTGGAGCACGGTGACTTCTGAATTCAGTGTGACTAGTGTCCTTATAAAAAGAGAATATGAACATGCACAAACACATGGAAGGATGTCAGGACACTTGGGAAACAGAGGGAAAATGTTAGGTGAGGACAGAGAAACCCTAGGCAGAAAAAGCCATATGACAATGGAGGGAGAAATTGAGGTTAAGCAGCAACACACCAGCAAATGGTAAGGGCTGCTAGCAATCCTCCAAAGGTAGGAGAGAGACCATTGCCCTTATGGTACCTGAACTTTCACTTCTGTTCCAACACAGTGACAGAATCCATTTCTGTTGTTTTTAAGTCACCCGGTATGTGGTAGTTTTTATGGTAGCCGTAGGACAGTAATACAGACTGGTAGGATCCTTTGAAAAGTAGGCTAAAGACTGTTCTAGGCACAGTGATCAAGTTTAGTCCACGCTCATCACATTTAAAGTTAAAACAAGGATTGGGGGCACCTGTGTGGCTCTCTGCTCAACAGGGAGTTTCCTTCTCCTTCACTCTCTGCCCCTCTCCACTGCTTGTGCTCTCTCTTGCTCACTCTCTCTCTCTCTTGCTCTCTCGCAAATAAATAAAATAAAAAAAAGCAACAATAAGAAAAGATCAGACTAATTGCACACAACTTTCTCAGAACAGAACCTAAATCAAATTAAAATAATATAAAAAACCACACAAACTTAAAATTCAAAAATCGTTACTCTTTAAGATGTTTTTCAGGCACATAAGAAATAGAAAAACATAGCTCTAATCAGGAGAAAGATCAGTCAGAACTAGAAATGACTGAGCAGGTAAAATTTTTAAAAACGTACTTTAATCTCTTTTTATAAATAACTTCAGATATTCAAGAAGCTAGAGAAAAGCATTAAGTATGATAAATAAAGAACTGCAACATATAAAAACAACCCAACTCAAGCTGCTAGAAAAGTAGACTACCTTTAATGAAAATATATTGTATGGAATTAAAAACAGATTAGACAATTTAAATTTAAAAAAAGATTATTAAAGTTAAGACTTTAACATTGGAAATTATCCAAAATGAAACACAGAATAAATACCAGAAAGGACAAATAGCACATCAGTGGGCTGTAGGAATATAATACAAGGTGTTCTCAGAGATGGGAAGGGTGTGAAGGAAAAACATGGAAATAATTAGCATTTATAGATTTATGCAATTTTACAAAAACTGTGAACCCACAGATCTAAAATGTTCAAAGAATCCCGACAAAGGAAATGTGAAGAATATCACACCAAAGCTCATCACCATCAAGTTGTTGAAAACCAGTGATAATGAAGAAAAATTAAAAAATGAAATATAGAGAAACAAAAGAATAGCATTGGATTTCTTATCAGAAACAGTACTTATAAGACAATTTATCTCTTTTAAGCACTGAAAGAAAAGAGTAGTATCATTTTTCATTTTTTTCAAAAATGAATACAAATTGGTGGCTTACCTATTATATATGTAGAAAGGTGGAAGGAATTTCTTACACTAAATAAAATTCAGACAGAAAGAAGATGCCAGGTGAAAATTTGGACCTGTGCAAATGAAGGAGATAACAAACATGAAAATATGATGGTAGTTTATAGGTGTTTCCTTTTCATAATTGTTTTAAAATCTTTTTTTAGAGATTTTATTTATTTATTTGACAGAGAGAGAGAGGGAGAGCATTAGCCAGGGGGAGCGGTAGAGGGAGAAGGAGAAGCAGGCTTCTCCCTAGGCAGGGTGTCGGATGGGGGGCTTGATCCCAGGACCTTGAGATATTGATCTGAACCCAAGGCAGATGCTTAACCAACTAAGCCACCCAGGTGCTGCCAAATAGTTTGATCTTTAATTTATATATGATATTCACACATCATGGCCTCATAAACTTTGTAGATGTAAAATGTATGATAAAAAATTTAAAACGTAAGAAGGAAATGCACCGTCCTGCTTCTTATACTCTGTATAGGGTAGTGTAACATCATCTGAAGATCTACCGTGATGAGAGTGACCACAATAAACAGACACAGAAACACAGAGATACAGCTAAAGCTAACAAGCTGGCAATGGAAATAACATAGAATCATAAAAATTCAGTAATTCAGAAATGGCATGGTTACATTTACATGAAATTCTAGAAAATTGAGACTAATCTATAATGATTAAAGGTAATCAGTGCCTTCCTGGGGTTAAAGGAGTGAGGCCAGGAGAGACCAGTGTTGGACCACAAAGGGGAGCAAGGAAACCCTGGGGATGCTGGGTTTGTTGTTTATTGATTGTGGCAGTGGCTTCATGGGTCTTTATGTGTGTTAAAAGCGATCAAATTGTTCACTTTCAATAAATGTAATTTATGGTAACTCAATGGTACTGTAACAGAGGTGCTAAAAATAATTTTAGATTAGTGTAACTTGGAAAAAATGTAAGCAAAACAAAAGGAAAACAAAGCCAATAACAGAAGGGAAAATATAAGACAGCAGTCTGGTAAATTTAAACCCCATCATAAATTTAATTACATCAAGTATAAATTCATTAAGTATTTATATTAAAAAAAAGATTAGATTCACAGACCTGTACCCCTGGGGATAAAAATGCATTATATGTTTATAAAAAAAATAAAAAAATAAAATATTTCCTTTAAAAATATTAAAAAAAAAGATTGTTCACATTGCATAAAAAAGCATGACCCAAAACTATGCTGTCTACAACACGTATGCTTTAAAAAATATCACAGAAGGAAGTTAAACAGAAAAGGATGAGAAGAGATATGACTCTAGCTAAGAAGAAGAAAGAAAGCAGAGGTGTTCATATTAGAACCAGCCAGAGTACGTTTCACAATAAGGCAAAAAAACTTCATTTTATGATGACAAGTGGGTTAATTCTGCAGAAGGATCTAACAGTATAAGTTAGTATGCAACTAACTTTGACAATTCAAAATGTATGATACAGAAAGTGATAAAATGGAAAACAATGACTAAATCCAAAATTATGGAGGATTACAAACTCAATAACTGAGGAAACAAGGTGATGTAAAAATCAGAGATAATAATGATTTAAAACATGCTCAGTTGTGATAACCGTGACAAAATTCCAACCAACAGTAGCATTATACAAATTCATTGCAAGTGTACACAGAAAAGATAATGCAAGGGGACATTCTCTAGGCCATAGAATAAGTTTTAATGTATCAAAAGAATTAAAATCATACCATATATAGTCTCTGATCCTAGTGGAATTAAATTAGAAATCAGTAACTAGAAGATAATTGAGAAACCCTTAAATGTTAGGAGATGAAACAATTTAATTCTAAATAAACCATGATAAAACAATCATAATGAAATTCTAAAAAATGTTCACACCTGAAAGAAAATGAAAGAAAAACATTCAAATTTATGGGAGACGCCTCAAACATTTATAGCAATAAATGTTTATGGTAGAAGAAAAACTCAGTAATCTAAGCTACTACCTTAACAGTCCAGAAAAAAAGCTCATGAAACCCAAATTTGCAGTAGTGTTCCTATTCATGTCAGATGGGGCGTGCTACTGCACAATACAGAGGAGTAATGGACTGATCTATGCAACAAAATATTTGTATGTCCAAAGCACTGTGATGAGGGAAGGAATCCAGATGTAAACCACCAAAAACAGTTGGATTCTATTTATGTAAATTCTAGAAAGGGCAAAATTGAAGGGATAGAAAGCTAGAGACAGCAGTTAAACAAGGAAGGCCTTTTCCTTTATGCCATGATTGGATAGAAATAAGTAACATGTTTTCAATTACGCTTTACTAAAATATGGCAAGTTCTAATTTCACCTTTGATACTTTGAGGGAGATGAAAGAACAGATGACAATTTTAAGCAAGATGTTGTAAAATGTCATTCCAAAATGGGTGATATTATGGTACTATTTAAATAATTTCCTTTCTCTTTCTTCGTGGTTTACTTGATGAACTAAAAAAAGCAGCATACTAGCACTCTCCAGTAATGTTAGCAAATTTCTAAAAAACAAAACAAAAACAAACTGAAAAGCAAAAGGTTACTGTAAAGTATAAATAAGAAGGAAAAATAACAGAAAATGTCAATTGGATTTTAAGAATTGTATAAAAGCCATGAAGCAATAAGCGCCTGTGAACACTTAGCCATATGTGCTTGCATTGATTAATGGCAGGGTAAATAAAATGAAGGGTTTTTAGTCTGGGAAGCAAAAAAGCTGTTAACCTTCTGCAGACTGGACCTCATGCAGCAGTTTTTAAATGTTCTCCTAGAGCTAAAGCCATAAGAAAGGAAATGTCCTATTGAAATTCTCATTACTGTAAATGGTTATTAATGGTACAGATCAATGTGAATATTTGAGAAGGGAAGCAGGAAGATTTGCAGCAGTCTGGTAAATAGATCAGCCAGATCATCAAAAGCAATGAACAGTTTGATAATGGCACTTCTCAAATGTTAATCAGATTATTAAATTAAAAATGATAACTGAGGAGTGTGTCATTTTCTAAAATGGACTGATCCCCTGGAATCTTGAGGAATAAGATAAAATCAGTTACCTCCTGGAGACCTAGATACTGAATCTTCATTCTGGCCTACTTCTGGTATAGTCTTTTTTCAAAAAGTGCCTATCCCCTAATCAGGGTTACAGCGGGCACCAGAATTCTGTACAGAAAAACACATTTTTGGGAGAAAAATTACAAATAAAAACACTTCCAGACAAACAAAAAGACAGAATGGAACTGAACAGACCTGTATATTTCAAGGACGTTGGAGATGTAGGCATGGAAGTAGGCATTTCAGGGAAAGATTTCTAATATAGGACTGACATTGTTCAGTTGCCGAGTATTTTGATAGAACCTTTGCTCTATAATTATTGACAGAGTTGATAGATTGTGTTGGGACCTTGGAAGTAAATATGCCTTTGAATGCCCAAACTAATTTTTGTTTGCTATATAATGATGTAGTTACAGGAAATACTGTATGTCAGTAGCCAGTGAGGTTGTGAAAACATAAGAGAGAAAATCTTTAAAGTCAGTTACTGTAAGATTATGTCATTGCTAATAGTAGATTGCCTGAAGATGACTGAGAGGCCACAGGAGACGTGGACATTCTTTATGTCCTGTGCCAGGTGGACTGTTCTCCTTTGAACTGAAGCTTGTGTGCACTGGTAGGGCTCTTTTGTCCAGAAAACATCTAAGTGCATAAAACATTGACAAATCAATTAATTACTTTCTCCACACATTGCTCTCCACCTATTTTCTGATCAGAATGTCCATTTTCCATGGAAAACTCCTATTGACTGCTTTGAGCGCTAATTCATAAGCTGGCTGCAGTATGGAAATTTTATATCATCCTGATGTGAGCTTGGGGTATCTTTATAAAGTACCCCAAAATGAGTGCTTAAAACAACAGGAGTTTCCTGTCTCCCAGTTAGGGAACCTTGGAGTTTGAGATCAAAGTGTGGGCAGGGTCTTGCTCCCTCTGAAAGCTATATGGCAGAATGCCTGCCTCTTTCTAGCCTCCAGTGGTTTTCTGGAAATCCTTCTTTTCTGGCTTGCACATCCAGCACTTCAGTTTCTGCCTCTACGGTCACACGACTCCCCCACGTATATGGCTTCTGTGCTGCTCTACCTCTTCTTAGAAGGACACTGGTCACCCTGGCTGAGGGGCCCACGTTGCTCCAGTATGACCTTGTCTTAACTGAGCGATTTACAGGTGCAACTACCCTGTTGCCAGTAAGGCCACGGGGTGAAGTGCTGGGGAATGGGGCATCAGCACTCTTGTGGGTAGATACATCCTGTAACAAGCAGCTTCTGTAGCCAGTCATGGTCTCTTTCATGGACCTCATCTACAGCAGCCTTCTCAGAGTGTGTGTGTTTGTGTGCTCTGTCAGGATTGGCGATACCAATTCTGATTTGGGTGTGTTCTCTGGCACACTGAAAGTGAAAATTTCCTGTGGTTACGTGAGTGTAGCACTTAAGACATCATCGTCTGTTAGTGTTTTCTTGTCTCTCTAAACTCCACAAACATGATAGTATCAAGTATTCATCAGGTCACCTAGCACACAATACACACCCAATGAATAATCAAACTATTAGAGTTATGACTTCATTCTCCTTTACTCTTCATCTCCCTATTCCAGTATCCAGATCTTCCTGCTCCATTTCCACAGCTGGCATTTGCCTTCTTATCGATACCAATCTCATTTCAAAGTATAAGATGATCGTAGGTGAAACTCAAATGGAAAAATAAGCATGTATTCTTGCAGTAGAATTAGTAACAAATCATAATGAACTTTTTTTTATAGTTGTGGCTCATCCTTTGAGAAAACCTTTTTTATTTTTATCGAAGTAGGGTTGATGCACAAACTGGATGTGTTTCAAAGACATCATTTTTCCCTAAATATTCTCTCTGCTGGCTGATACACTTTTTAAAAAAAGAATTATTTTTTAAAATTTATTTACTTGAGAGACAGAAAGAGAGTAAGAAAGCAGGAGCTGGGAGAGGGAGAAGCAGGCTCCCTGCTGAGCAGGGAACTGGATGCGGAACTCAATCCCAGGATGCTGGGATCATGTCTTGAGCTGAAGGCAGATGTTAAACCGACTGAGCCACCCAGGCGCCCAGGCTGATACACTCTTCTAGCATACTAAGAGAGATTTGTGTAACTCTGTGGTACTGTTTATGATAAATATAAGTATAAAATTCTACAAAAGACGATTTTAAAGATTGATTCAAAGAGAAGGATGAAAATGACAGCATTACAAGATTCCATTCTAGCTGATCCTTGAAAGGTGAGGAGACGAGTGAGGTAGTGGTGTTTCCGAACAGAAGGCAGAAGGCTTCTGTTGTGTGTTGTGTAGTTAGGGAATCATGAGGAATATGAGAGAACAAAGCTCAGGGTTGACCAGGGTGGAGTCCGGGGAGATGCTGCTGCTGGAGGTCGTGCAGGCCACATTGGAGTGATGCCAGTTGCTATACTGAGATTTTGCCTTGGAAGTCTCCGAGCCTACTTAGAATCTGAATTTAGAAACCTCATTTGTGTCAAGAATTGGTTTCAGCGGGATGAGGATGTTTGCTGAGATGTTGTAATGGCATAGGAGTAATAGGTCTAGAGTAACAGTGGGATGAAAACCCAGCTGCTCAGAATTTAGGATTATTCCCTACGTCATGTCAGTAGAACAGTTTTAACTTTGTCTATATGGGTATTTAACAGTGATAAAATAAGGAGGGCTAGAACCAAAATCTTATTTGATAATTACTAATGTCATCGATCTGACCTTTGACAAATATTGAAAACCTGTACATTTTGGGGGGGATTTCCAGTGCATTTGGTGTATTGGTGGTCTTAGAATTCCTTCGAGGAAAAAGACAGTGGGTAACTGCTTTAATCCACAACATCCCAAATGATTGTGGTCATGAGACCCATCTACCAAGTAAAAATATTTCATGTAAAAATGTTTGCGACATGATGATAAAACACATTTTCTGTGTATCTATAAGAGGTAGCTAACGAATGACTCTAATATGAACACATTCTGAGCTGAAGATAAGGCTGTCAATGCAAATCTATTAGTGTAGAATTAAAGCCAAATTCAGTCATGTAAAATAATACTGTAAATGAATATTTGATTCATTATCTCACCTTTATTGAAATGATAAAAATAATATAAAATTCTTACTCTTGACTATAGTTGTCACTTAAATTAATTGCCCTATCATATCTACAAAGCAACACAAAGTCATATAATTAACATGCCTGGGACTCGTGTATTGTTAATAATTAGGTAACATCTTTGGGTGTATCTAGATCCAATATTGTATAACACAAACTCATTTTCCCATATTACATATATTAACAGCTTTTATCAGTTTTTGGATATAAAAAGATTCTCCCTCAAGCAAAGCTCTTAAAATTCAAAGACTCATTTAAATATGTCTACTCTATTATAGATTTTGTAAAATTAGAGATTTCATTACATTGCCAGCACAACACTTACCTGCCAGGTTTAGTTCTAAATTATTAAAGCATTGATATTTGATAAACATATTAAGAAAATGGTAAATAATTATAGCCATTATACTGTAAAAATCAGTTTATCTTTAAGGTTTTCCCTTTCTCCAGTACTTCACTGCCTCAGATCATAGGGTTTTGTACAGAATGGAGGTGTGATAATTCTTCAGGTCTTCAAGTTCTCATAGTTTTGGAAAAGGACTAATCATAGTTCAGTACAGTATAAAGTTAGACATTCTCTTATACGTTTATTTACAACTGGTCATCACTTAACAGGTAGGACTTATTTGGTCACCTGCTGAGATTCCTGTCAAAGGGTCACAGACATTTGTTACCTTTCCATTCTCTGCAAATTCTGTAGATCGTGATTGTGTAGATTGTATAGCTCCTTGCTCTGTATTTTGTGTATAAGTTACCTGTAGTTATTTCATGAGTTTATTAACAGAAAAGAAACTGGGCTATATTATAGGTAGGACAGATATATCAGATGAAAGACAGCCTCTTACCCTAATAGATGTCTAGCTCTGTTTAAAGTTAGAAATTATTTTTAGAGCAATGTCTTTGCTTTTTCTCCTGCTTCCCACCCTCCCTCCGTCCTTCCCTTCCTTCATTCTTTTAAACACAGAAGCAAATATTTTTGTGAGCAGATAATAAAATAGGAACCTTCATACTGTTTCTAAAGCAAAATGGCAGTGTGACTCCAGAGTTTCCTAAGTCCATGGGCTTCATGCAGTGATATCACTTCTGGAAATGCACCTGTATTAGTTTGATAGCACTGTCTAAACAGAATAACACACCCTGGGTGGTTTCATCAGTGAAAATGTATTTTTCTTACAGTGTGGAGGCTAAGAGTTGTCAGGTTTGGTTTCTTCTGAGGCTTCTCTTCTTGGATCGCAGATGGGTGCCTTCTCATTGTATCCTCACGTGGTCCTTCCTCTGTATGCATGCACTTTCCATGGTGTCTCTTTCCTGTGTCTCTGAATTTCCTCTTCTTATAAAGACACTGGTCAAACTGGTTTTGGTCTCACTCGAATGGCCTCATTCTAACCTCATCACCTCTTTCATGGCCCTGTCTCCAAACTCGTTCACACTCTGAGGCACTGACGGTAGGGATATGGACATATGGGTTTGGAGGAGACACAGTTCAACCTATAATTGAACTCTTGCAAAATATCAGACAAGTTTTGAAATATTATGTAAGTCAAATTTATTGTACTACTACTTTAACACTTGATTTCTCTTAGAGCAGTTCAAGGTTTATAGTAAGTTTGAGAGGAAGATACAGTGAGTCTGATACATCCACACCCTGTACACACGCACAGCCTCCCCTGTGGTCAGTGTGCCCCACCAGAGTGGTACATTTATTACAGTCAAAGAACCTGCAGCAACACATCATCACCCAAAGTCCGTGGTTTATATTGAGGTTCATTCTTGGTGTTGTCCATCGTGTGGGTTTGGAAAAATGCATAATGCCATGTATCTGTCATTATGGCATCTTGCAGAGTATTTTCCTTTGTGCTCTGCCCATTTATCCCTCCTGATTTCTCTACACACACACACACACACTCCTGGCAGTCACTGACCTTCACAGTTTTGCCTTTTTCAGAATGTCACAGAGTGGAATCATACAGTAGGCTTCTTTCACTTAGTAATGTGCATTGAAAGTTCCTCCATACTTTTTCATGGTTTGATAGCTCATTTTGTTTTAGCACTGAGTAATATTTTATTGTCTGATGTTGCACAGTTGCTTGATCCATCACCCACTGAAGGACAGCTTGGTTGCTTCCAGGTTTGGGCAATTATGAATAACACTTCTATAAACCTCTGTGTGCTGATTTGTGTGTGGACATAAATTCTCAGCTCCATTGGGTAAATACCAAGGAGAACAATTGCTGTATCATATGGTAAGAGTATGTTTAATTTTGCAAGAAAATGCCAAACTGTCTTCCAAAGTGGCTGCACTCTATTGCATCCCTACTAGCAATAAATGAGAGTTCCTGTTGCTCCACATTGTCACCAGCATCTGCTATTGCCAGGGTTCCATCATTTGGCCATTCCAATAGGTGTGTGGCGCTATCTTGTTTTAATTTGCATTTCCTTGATGCCATATGATGTGGAGCATCTGTTCATACACTTATATGCCAACTTTATATCTTCTCTACCAAGGTGTCCCTTAAGATCTTTTGTGCATCTTTTTATTGAGTTGTTTCTTACTGTTGAGTTTTTTTTTTTTTTTTTAAATTTTTTATTTCTTTGACAGAGAGAAATCACAACTAGGCAGAGAGGCACGCAGAGAGAGAGGAGGAAGCAGGCTCCCTGCCAAGCAGAGAGCCCGATGCGGGGCTCGATCCCAGGACCCTGGGACCATGACCTGAGCTGAAGGCAGAGGCTTTAACCCACTGAGCCACCCAGGCGCCCCTTACTGTTGAGTTTTAAGAGTTCTTTGTATATTTTGAATAATAGTCCTTTATCAGATGTGTCCTTTTCAAATATTTTCTCGCAGTCTGTGTCTTGTTTTTGAGGTCTTCTTTTTAAGGTTTATTTATTTATTTGACACAGAAGAGAGAGATCGCAAGTAGGCAGAGAGGCAAGTAGAGAGAGAGGGGGAGGCAGGCTCCCTGCTGAGCAGAGAGCCCGATGCGGGGCTTGATCCCAGGACCCTGGGATCATGACCTGAGCCGAAGGCAGAAGCTTAACCCACTGAGCCACCCAGGCAACCCTTGAGGTCTTTACAGAGCAGAACTTTTTAATTTTAATGAAGTCCGGCTTATCAGTTATTTCTTTCATGGGTCATACCTTTGGTATTGTAGTTAAAAAGTTATTGTTGTAAGGTTATCTAGGTTTTCTCCTATGTTATTTTCCAGGAGTTTTATAGTTTTTCATTCTGAATCCATTTTGAATAAATTTTTGTGAGGGGAGTTGTCTTTGTCTGGAGTCTTTTTTTTTTTTTTTTTTTTTTGGCATGTGGTTGTCCTCCTATTCACCATTTGTTGAAAAGTCTATCTTTGTCCAGTTTTCTTGCCTCTGCTCCTTTGTCAAAGGTCACTCTACTGCACTTTTTTAAAGGTCTATTTCTGGTTTTTCTATTCAGTTCTTTTGATGTATCTGTCTGTTCTATGGCCTGTACCACACAGCCTTGATGACTGGCAGCCTTGGAGTCGGATAGCATCAGTCCTCCAACTTTGTTCATATCCTTCAACATTGTGTTGACTCTTTTGGGTCTTTTGTCTCTGTATATAAACTTTATAAATCAGTTTGTCGGTATCTACAAAATAACCTGCTGGAATTTTGGTTGAATTGCATTGATTCTATAAATCAAGCTGGGAAAAGAACTGTCATCTTGGCAATATTGAGTCTTCCTGTCTGTGAATATAGCCTGTCTCTTCCTTTATTTGGTTCTTTGATTTCATGAGAGTTTTGTAGTTTTCTTCATACAGATCTTGTATGCATGTTTTTAGATTTATACCTAAGTATTTCATTTTTTGGTGCTAATGTAAATGGTACTATGTTTTTAATTTCAAATTCCATTTGTTCATTTCTGGTATGCAGGAAAGTGATTGACAATTGTACATCAAATTATATGCTGCAACCTGCTATATTGCTTATTAACTCTAATATTTTGAGGGCCCTTCGTGATGAGTCTCCTAGGGGCTTCTAACACTTATCCACACTGAGCTGCAGTACCCTGCCGGTTAGAGTTCAGGTTTGCCTACCCTGACACTGGTTCCCTTGGTGGTTTCTGCTCAGGAGTCTGCTCCAGCAATCTTATTTTGACTGTATGTGTTCACCTGTCTGTTTCTCTAGTTTCGGGGGAATGATTTGCCTAGTTGCACCTTCTCCCAGGGATCCAAAATGGTTGTTGATTTTCAGTCTGTTCAGCTTTTGACTCATTGTTGGGATATTGAGCTCCTTATGTGAGGAACTAGAAACTGAAAGCTGCAGTATTATTTTTTTAAGATAGATGCTTGAGAACAAACTGAGTGCCTAGAAATAGATGATAGTTAAAGAAGAATTATACTATAGCCATATAAACCTAATGCCAGTCACTAAAACAAGGCTTGGAGATTATTTTAATTATATGAGAGCATGAAATTTTATTAAATGAAATTAACCACTTTCAAAAATGTGTTTTCAGTAGGTTTTCAACTTTGTGTCACAAAAACAAGTAGGGTAAGTATGTCAAGAAAAGATGTCATTTAAAAATCATCATTTCCAGTTGGGATGATTGTGAACACATTTTAATTTCTTTATTTCTCTATCACTTTCAAACATTATGCCATTTAAAATGAAAATATACTTTAAAGTTCATTCATGAAATTCAAGTTTCTTAGTGAAGATTTCTAAAAAATTTCTGTATGCCCAAATATAAAAATACTATTGTAAGAAACTATCAATTTCATAGTGTTTAGTCCTTTAAAACTGAACTTATTTAATTGCTTTGTTAAAGTAGAAATAGAAATAGCTTCATATGAAAAAATATAATTCAGTTGATACCTCTAAGCAAATTAAAAACCTTTATGTGCCAAAGCTATGTTTTAAAGTTGTGGTCATTTTATATGCATGCCTTCTTTATACCACATCTCCTTTAAGTGATAACAAACTTCACCACAGCGTTGAAGATTCTAGAGGAAGACCACCAGAGAACAGGATGGCCAGTTAAAACGTGAAGCTGTTGCTACCTTTTGACAGTTAGAAATTCTTTTACAGCCTTATAGTCTCTTATATCAATTAGTTTTCATTTGGTCATGGAAATAGAAGAACAGAGGTGTGTGGGGGGGGTAGGACAGCACTTAGTCAGCATTTCTTGGCTCTCAGACATGATGTCCTGTGGATGTAGATTTATTAATATATAAAGGGAGAGGGCATCGTGTAGGCCAGAGACTTGCAAATCATTTTTACATGGTATTTAGAACTATCCTAACTCTTTAAACTATAATCAAAAAAAATTTTTTTTTACATTGAAATTGGATAATGCTTCAATTGTGGTCACTGATGAAGAGAAGCAGGACTTAGACTCATAAACATGCCTTTAATTTCTAGACTCTCTTCTCACTAGAGCATGTTTCTTGTTATTGATCTGGGAATGATGATAAAAGTAATTATTTCCTTACTAGACTGACCACACAGTATTTATGAGTCATCAATATACAGAGTGACCATATAGCATAAAAGCATAGATTACATTCTTTTGTATTTTTACAGAGTGAAGACTTTTCTGGACTATAGTTTGTGTATTCACTCTTTCCCCCTGAATTGATGGAGCCATTGTGGTGGTATTCTTATACAAATAAAATACAAATAAAAGGATCTCATGAACAATGGGAAGAAAAATCAATACTTTGCATCAGTGGGACAGGGACTTAAAATCAAACCTCTCTATTGAAAGATAGAGGATTCTATAAATGGTTTAGAAATTTCTCTTAGTATAGTATTGCCTCATATTGCTATCGATTTTCTACAAAAGAACTATAGAAACCTGAGGTGCTCAGAGTATACTCCTTCAATTTTTCTAGGCTCAGGAAAGAGTTCTTTTTGTGCTTTTTAACCTGAAGCTTAAAATTATAGCATGTTGACCTATTCTGTCCTTACAGCCCTCTTGTGAAGGGGGCTCGACCCTCCTTGGCAAAAGCAAGAAGGGACAACTCTTTATTACAGTAGTCTGCAGTGTTCACTGTGCTTATTCACCAGTTTACAGACCCAGGACAGGCCTTTCTGTTGGGTCTCAGACCATGTTCCCTTCCAGTAACAAGACTGACAGCCAGAATGACTGGACTAACAGGGGTCTACAAAAGTGCTTATTTTCTTTGCAATGAGTCTGTTCAGTCAGTGGAAGAAACCTGTGTTACATCCAAAAAATTCTCTGGGAAACGGGTCCAATAATTTTTTTGTTTACAACATGTGTCCATCTGCTTGAGATTTCATCCTTTGCTCCTTACAATGTCCTCACAAACCCCTGTCCAGAAATTTGATAAAGGATGATATTGCTATTCTACCTATGATTAGTCAGTAATTACTGTTTAATTATTTAACCTAATAGTTATCTCATTATATTATCATTAACTTGGGCAAGAGGCACTTAATCCAGGAAATTCTCCTTATTTCGGGCTTGAGGCTATAAGTGTAAAATGCAATTTGGTTTTATCTGCTAATAACCAATGTACGTTTTTCTTCTTTATTGTGCTAACCTGAGTAACTCAACAAAATATTTAAAATATACTCTAATCTATCTGTTTTTCTTAAACCTTCCAAAGGCTTTTTACCAAATAAAATTATAATGGATACTATTTTATGAATATGAATACTATTTAATCATGTATTACTATTATTTTATCATTAATAAAATGAGTTGCTTTTTTTATACTCCAGTGTCCCATCAGACCAATCCTCAGGTAAAACTGAGCTACAAGGAGATGTTTGTCATTTGAGAGCATTTGGCAGTTTGTCAATTTTATACATCTTTTCCTCTGATTTCTTTTGACTGAGTCAAACTCTAAAAATATCTTCTTTCTACAGAAATTCTACTATTGGGAAACCTGGGTGGCTCAGTTGGTTAAGTGCCTGACTTTGGCTCAGGTCATGATCTCAGAGTCGTGGGATCAAGTCCCACATCGGGCTCCCTGCTCAGGAAGAAGTCTGCTTCTCCCTCTCACTATCCCTCTGTGTTCTCTCTCTCTTTCTCTCTCTCTATCTCAAATAAATAAAATCTTTGAAAAAATAAATTGTACTATTAAAGCTTACCATTAATATGTGTCACTTTCTCTGACATAGCACTTTCTTATTTCAATGAGTGTGCATTTTTTCCCTCACCTTGTATTTCCTCTGAATATTATACTGTCAGTTTTGTTCTCTAATTTCCAAAGTTTCAGCTGGTTTTCATTTGGTTTATTTAAAAGAAATTTAGAGACTAAGGTGGTAGTGACTAGTTCATTAATATCTTAATTCTCTCAAGGTCTATTTATGTTTTCACTTGAGACAGTTGGAGACTTTAACCCCAAAACTAAAAACCATGAACTTCCAACAAAGTGATTGTCTTGATTGTCACGAATATCATTTCTATTCCTTCTGTGGTGTAATGTTTCTAGTTGTCACATTACGTGTCTCCTGATGATCCTTTTTGCTGTGACAGGTTCTCACAATGTCTGTTTGTGTGCACACTGATAGCTTTTGAGGAGTATTGGTTAGATGTTTGGGAGGATGTCTCTCTGGTATTTTCTTGTAACTAGGATAGAGCTGTGTGTCTCAGGGAGGAAATAGAGATTGTGTCCTTTCATGTAACCATGACATCTGGCTTAGGTAGCATCTGTCAGGTTTCTCTGCTGTAGGAGTCTCCCTTCCTTTTCTTGGACAGTACACTTCATTTATTATTTTTAAATTTTTATTATTATTATTTTTAAATTAAATTGAGGGTGATACTGTTTTGGTTTGTTTTTTTGAAGATTTTATTTATTTATTTGAGAGACAGAGGTCACAAGTAGGCAGAAAGGCAGGTAGGAGGCGGGGGAAGTGGTGAGAAGCAGACTCCTGCTGAGCAGAGAGCCAGATGTGGGGCTCGGTCCCAGGACCCTGGGATCATGACCTGAGCTGAATGCAGAGGGTTAACCCACTGAGCCACCCAGGTGCCCCAAGAATGGTGTATTTTTAAAAGTAATTTGGAAGTATTCTGTGTTGGAGATTTCTTTTTATGATAAAATTTAAGTTTTCTATTAGCAAATTTCAGTTCTGTAATACAGTGCTATCAACTATAGTATACATGAGATTTTCAGGTGCCTTTCATCTTATAACTCAGAGTTTGTCCTCTTACTGTCTCTGCCTGTTGTCCTTGCCATGTAGAGGTGATGTCATGAAGTATCTGTCTTTCCCTCTCTGGCTTATTTCACTTAGCATAATGCTCTCCATTTTGACCCGTGTTCTTCCAAATGATAGGATTTCCTCCTTCTTTTTATTTTTAATTTTTATTTATTTTTGTTTGTTTGTTGCTTTGTTTATTCAGGCCTCTAATATGGGGCCTGAACTCAAGAACCTGAGATCATGACCCGAGCAGAGATCAAGAGTCAGATGCTGAACCTACTGAGCCACCCAGATACCCCAGGATTTCCTTCTTCTTTAAGGCTAAGTTGTATTGCATTGCATGTATCTACCACTTTTTTGATTCATTATCTGTGTACAGATGCATTGGTGATTTTCATATCTTGCATATTGTGAATAATGCTTCAATGAGCATGGGAGTTCAGATAATTTGTTGAAGGGATTATTTCATTTCCTTTGGACACATACCCAGAAGTAGGATTTCTATGGCATGTGGTAGTCCTATCACAATTTTTTGAGGAGTCCCATACTGTTTTCCATGCTGATGCACTACTTTACATTCTCGCAAGTGCAGGAGGGTTCTCTGTTTTCCATATCCCTGCCAGCACTGGTTATTTCTTCTTTTTTTGAAGTGATCTCTTCACTTCAAAGTGTTAAGTGATCTCTCATTGCGTAGGAAATTTTCCTTTGCCCCAGTTTATCTGTACAGTAATTTATTGATAACAGTATGAACTCCTGGGTACTTATATGTTCGCTTGTAATCCAATACATCCGTGTGGGGGTGATTGAATGATGTGTGAGTCCTTACTGACTTCCTGCTCTAGAATTAGCCATTTCCCCCCAGGACTCCTGGTCCTTGTGTTAGGGTCCGTAATCAAAGGAGCAAGACTGATATAAAGCGAATGTCAAGGAAAGCTTAATTTCACGCCAAGCATTGAGAATCAAACTGACCGGTCAGGGCCGTCTCTTGCAAAGAGGCAACCCCTCCCAGCCTCACAGACTTACTTTTATAGAGGTAGTTTAGCCAGGATATACACAGGTGGCCAATGAGATTGCAATACACAGAGAAAACTGCACAATCATGCTAGGTTCTGCCACACACAGAGAAAACTGCTAGGTTACACATGGGTGGCCAGTTGAATTTCAATTTACCCTAGTAGATATATGCGCGCCCCACTGATTGGATGTCTTCACCTGGCCTGACCTGCCCTTGTATCTAGACTTTGCAAATAAGTTCCTCTGGGAGGGGCAGGGTCAATCTAAGTTTACTGCATAGGGTCAATCTAAGTTTACTGTATAAACAACAAAATGATTCCCTTTGATTAAGTAGGCCCTTACATTCCCCCCTTTTCTTTGGAGATTAGTCAAATCCTTGACTTTTCAGCCAGTTCTATGTTATATTGAGCATGTAAGACTAACATTTTATTGCTCTAATTTTCTCTTATACAAATGACATTAGTGCACAGTCGGCTGATGAGTTAGCCATTTACCACTTTGTATAACCTTTTCCATTTTTCCTAATTCCGTTTGTCTAATTTCCCACTTAATACTTTACATAAACAGGTAACAATAGGAGCAACAATGAACTCATAGTCTTTTGAGTCTCAGCTTTAGTCCATGGTCAGCGGGGTCCACTGGCTGCGGCTTTCATCTCTGGGGGGCATCCTTGTCCTCGTCCTTGGCTCATTTGACGTGACCCGCATGAATCCAGGCCCTGATGCCTTCTACTTTTATTGCTGTGGGGGTGATCAGGATGACAGTAAATGGTCCATTCCAGCGAGGCTCCAAGTTTCCCACTTGGTGGCGTTGTATCCAAACCAAGTCCCTGGGTTGGTGAGGATGTGGTTCCACCTCCATCCCTGTCTCAGTGTGGGCAGTTCAGATACCTGCATGGGTTCTTTTTAAGACAGACTGTAATGCCTGCAGTGACTGGAGTACAGTCATTTGGAGTCATTTCTGCTGGAGCAACCTCTTATAGCCGAGGGCAGAGTGGGGGTGGCCTCCTGGACATTATTTCAAATGGAGTCACCTTGTTTAAGTAGGGTGTACATCGTGCCCCGAAGAGGGCGAAAGGAAGGAGATCCACCCATCCACCGCCAGTCTCCAGAATTAGCTTTGTCAAGGTCTCTTTAAGAGTCCAGTTCATTCTCTCTACTTGCCCAGAGCTCCAGGGCCGGTAAGCACAATGTAGTTTCCAATTAGTGCCCAGGGCCTAGGCCAATGCCTGTGAGACTGAACTCACAAATGCAGGGTCATTGTCTGACCCAATCGCAAGAGGCAGCCCAAACCTAGGAATTATCTCTTCTAATAGCTTTTTGGCTACCACTCTTGCTGTCTCATGTTTGGCAGAAAAAGCCTCTACCCAGCCTGAAAAGGTATCTACAAAAACTAACATATACTTGTGCCCATATTTTCTGGGTTTCATTTCTGTAAAACCTATTTCCCAATAAATTCCTGGTTTCTTACCTCTTTCTCTTTTCCCTCTTCCCATTCTAGTTCCTCCCACATTAACTTCCTGGCATAGAGCACATCTATCAACTATATCCTGAACCATGAGCCTGTAAGTTCCTTGAGTTTTCATATCGCCAAATGAGTACCCTGATGTATCTGGTCTACTAACTTCTTACCTAATCTCTGAGGAAGAATTAACTTTCCTGTTTTAGTCTTAGCCCAATCCCCTTCATGGTCTAATTTAGCCCATTTTTGTAAATACTTTAAATCTTCCTCTGAATAGTCCAGTTTTTCTGGTAGGGCTGGAGCCGGGAGTGTAACCAGCTCTTGCACTGTTTCTCGGGCTGCTTGCTTTGTGGCTTGATCTGCTAATTGGTTTCCTTTTGAAATCAGATCAGTCCCCTTTTGGTGTCCCGGGCAATGCATAACAGCCACCTCTTTTGGGTCCCAAATAGCCTGGAGGAGAGCCAATATTTCTCCTCTGTTTTTAATCTCTTTTCCTTCTTCTGTTAACAGACCCCTTTCTTTATAAATAGCCCCATGTATATGGAGAGTAGCAAAGGCATACCTGCTGTCCGTATAGATGTTGGCGGTTTTACCTTTGGCCATCTGCAGTGCCTTGGTGAGTGCAATCAGCTCTGCTTCTTGTGCCCATGTTCAGTATGGCAGGGCTGCTGTCCAGAGTTCCTGCTCAGGGGAAACCACCGCAGCCCCCACATACCTCTTTCCATCGACCATGTAGCTACTCCCATCTGTGAACAGAGTCATCACTGCATCCAGAAGGGGAATGTCTCTGAGGTCCGGCCTTACTCCTGTGACTTGGGTTAGGACCTCCCCGCAATCGTGTGGGTGGTCAGCCAACTCCTCTGGCAGCAGCGTGGCTGGATTTAGCACCGCTGGGGGCCGGAAGGTCACTCTTTGTTCATTGAGGAGGAGGAGGGTCTGATACCCTGTCACTCAGGCATTCATCATCCATTGGTCGGGTGGAGTCCGGAGAAGGCCCTCGATAGCATGGGTGGTGGTCATGATGAGATTTTGACCCAGAGTCAATTTACTTGCATCCTTGACCAGGAGGGCTGTGGCAGCAATTATGCAGAGGCAAGGGGGGCACCCAGCCACTACTGGATCTAGTTTCTTGTTAAGATAGGCTACTGGCCTTTGCCAAGGCCCTAGAGTCTGAGTCAAAACTCCTTTGGCCACCGCTGCTTTTTCATTCACATACAAGTGGAAGGGCTTGGTAACATCTGGGATGGTCAATGCTGAGGCACTCAGTAAGGTTGTTTGTAATTCCCGAAATGCTCCTTCTGCCTCAGCTGTCCACTCTATCATAGTGAGCCCCCTTTTGCCAGTTCATAGAGAGGTCAGGCAATCTCTGCAAACCGAGGTATCCGCAGCCTACAGTAGCCCACTGTCCCAAGAAACTCCCTCACTTGGTGGGACATGGTGGGGCGGGGATATCGGTTGATCACCTGTTTCCTGGACTCAGACAGTGAACGCACTCCCTGGTGGAGATCAAAGCCTAGATAAGTGGCATGGCTCTGACAGAGCTGTGCTTACCTTGCTGACACACCCAATACCCTTTTTCCTGCAGAGTCTGTAAGAGAGCTCTTGTCCCCTGCAAGCATGACTCATAGTCCTCAGCAGCTATCAGCAAGTCATCAACATACTGTAACAGAGTGACTCCTGGATTGGAGGTTCTGTATTCAACGCAAATCCTTGTGTAGGGCCTCGTTGAAGATAGTGGGTGAATTCTTAAATCCTTGGGGAAGTCTTGTCCAGGTGAGCTGGCCTTGGAATCCTTCCTGTGGGTCGGACCACTCAAAAGCAAAAAGGGGCTGAGATTCCTTTGCTTAAAGATATGCAGAAAAATGCATCCTTGAGATCTAAGATGGTATACACAGTTCTTCTGGGGCTCAGGAGGGAGAGTAGGGCATAGGGGTTAGACACTGTCAGGTGTATATCTTCAACCTGTTTATTAACTTCCTGCAAGTCCTGAACGGGTCGGTACTCCCCAGTCTCGGCCTTTTTGAAGGGCAGCAAAGGTGTGTTCCATGGAGATTTGCAAGGAACTAGGATCCTGTCTCCTCGGAGGCAGTTAATGTATTTTCTGATCCCTTCCTTTGCTTCCTGAGGGAGGAAGTACTGCCGGATGCGAACAGCCGTAGCCATTGCTTTTAGTTGTACCACCACTGGAGGCTGTCCCTTGGCCAAGCCAGGGGGCTTCCCTTCTGCCCAGACGTTGGGAAACGTGACCTGTAGGGTTTGGAAAAGGCTCCCCCCCCCCACTTTGTCTCTCCTGGTTTTGAGACTGGCTTGTAAAGGAGGTATTCATCTACTGCTGCCATAAACACCTGCACAGTGGGTTGTCCCAAGGTTACAGTCACGTCTCCTTCTGAGAACTGAATGCCAGCCCATAACTTGTGGAGGAGATCTCGTCCCATCAAGTTATATGGGGCATTAGGAAGGAACAAAAATAGGTCTTTAACTACTCCCAAGGCCAAATTTAAAGTCCTCTCTGTTGTCCATTTATGTCTCTCTGTGCCATTTGCTCCTTGTACCCAGACTTCCTCTCCAGATGGTTTTCCCATAGGTTTCAATTGATTTCCCCTCCACTTCAATTTTTACCCGAGGTTCAGGGAGGGGCTCTGTACCACGGCCCCTTCAGTCTCTGGAGACCAGCATGGCCATCTTCCTTTTGGGGCACTCTCTGGCCGAATGTCCTTTTTCCTAACAATAAGTGCACTGATCTAAATCTAAGTCTTCCCACCTGCCTTCTCTGTGCTTAGGCTTTTCCTTCCTTTTACCATCCCCTACCTGCCTCATGTAATGCCAAAACGTTTCTCCTGTGCATCCCTGTTGTTAAACACCTTTTCTGCTATTCCCACTAACTCAGATTCTTCCCTTCAAATCCTTCAATTTTCTGAAGTTTCCTATATCTGGGGCTGACTGACTGGCAAAGCAAGATTGTCTAAATGAGCTATGGTGCAACTTCCCTGAAGTTTAACTCAAGTTGTCTAGCTTAGATAAACATTCAAAGACAATTAAATCTAGAATTTAACATCCATAAAGGTGTGTTATTAAAACATAATTTTTCTCTCTAAAATAACCTTTGTTTCCAGAGATAGCCAAATCAGGACTAATTTATTTGAAAAACAAGTCCAGTTTTAACAAACTTGGCCTAATTATTTACATAAGCTCAGCAAGAACAGTGAGTGATCATATAAATCTTTTAGAATCTGCTTTGCTGGAACTTCTCATAAGGAATCTCTAGGTTGAACTTATAGTAGCCTCTCCAGGCCAGAAGCCAAGCTACGTACTTGCCATCAGACATGCCTGCAATACCTGTTGATTTGGGTGAATTCCTCTTCCTGAGGTTCCCAAAGTATCCTACCAGGAAGTGACATTCTTTATTCACCTAGTGAGGCTGCTGGAAACTCTGTAAGCAAGGTATCAGGCCAACGGTTCCAAAGGGCTTTACGGTTCCAGGTTTTAAGTCAATCTTAGTTCCTTTAAGCTGTCTAGTCATATCTGAGTCTTTTCAAATATGACATTCCAGTCAAAGCCTTGATAAAATAACCAGTATTTCAAATGGTGTTACAAGGAGAGCAGATTCTTATTGAACTTATGCAAATGACTGATTGCCATGGGAGAAAGAATACTTGCTGAGACCTTTTGGTTTCAGAGGGTTCAGATAGAGAAAAAGAGTTGAATACCTTGATTTGTTTACAAATGACTACTTTTACAACTCTGTAAGTTACAGATAACTTAAGAAAAAGTTTCCCTAGTCTGGAAGAGCAAACATTACAGAACCATTAATGTTTAAAATAAGACAAAACATCAAGAGATATAACATTACAATCTTTCAGTTCACCTAGTCCCATGTTACTAATTCTGGCTTAGTCCGAATGCAGCTTTTACTTCTGTAAATTCTTACCCATTTCAGTTCCAGGATTTCAACATATCAAAGACCTGTATTTGTCCTGAAAGTCTTTCCATATGAATTTCCTTTAAGGCACAAGTTATTTTACAAGAGAATTCTTAGAAGGCAAATTTATGAATCAGTTAAGCACAAAACATGTTCACCAGCAGATTTCAAAAGCACAAACCCAGTTCCAGCAACCAACGCTCTAGCATTTTATCCCATTTTGTTAAGGCCTAGTTGACCAACAAATTTAATTCCATTTGTCATTCAAGCAACCCTTCACAGTTTCAGGTTACCAAAGACATCAAAGGCCACTTTAACAATTACCCATTAAAACCTCGAGACAGACAAATAACCATCCCCACTTCAGAGGCCATGCTCTTCCGCCAGCAAGGGAGAGGGGCTAGGCAGTCCATGTCGGGCCAGAGCAGGCAAGGAATTCTCTGAAACAAAGGGAGTTTCAGCAGCTGCTTGGAAATATTCCTTAAAGTTTGTGTCTCAAGTTAGACTAACCCCAATTGGCTCCAGTCATAGCACTTAACACACGAAATGAGTGAGGGAGAAGCCCCACATCTATTATGAGGAACAGAGAGATGAAAGTCAGAGTCTCCTTACTCTCTGCTTGCCCCATTCCTTCAAACACAACAAACAATGCAACAGACAACAAAAAGGACAAAACAACAGCAGACCCAGTGGCCCTCACCCAGAGCCTGCCGCTGGTGGGGGTTTTCTTGGCCCCCCTGACCGCATAGGGGGACTCGAACCCCCTGGCAGTTCCCTGACTGCCCAGGGGGACTCGAACCCCTGGCAGGTCACAGAAGAGGGATGGGGCATCGCCTGCATCCACTCCAGCCTGGGGAGCATGGCTGCGTCCAGCTTCTCCCCAGTGCGCCATACCCTGGAGCTACACAACCAGACAGACAGGATCCTGTGATCTTACCTCCAGAGGCTTTTCCCAGAAATTCTGATGCTGGCTCAGTTCTCGTCGTTTGATTCCGGATGAGCCCCCAACGTTAGAGTCCGTAATCAAAGGAGCAAGACTGATACAAAGCGAATGTCAAGCAAAGCTTTATTTCACGCCAAGCGTCGAGAATCAAACTGACCGGTCAGGCCCATCTCTTGCAAAGAGGCGACCCCTCCCAGCCTCATAGACTTACTTTTATAGAGGTAGTTTAGCCGGGCTATACACAGGTGGCCAATGAGATTGCAGTACACAGAGAAAACTGCACAGTCATGCTAGGTCTGCCACACACAGAGAAAATTGCTAGGTTACACATTTTCAATTTACCCTAGTAGATATATGCATACCCCATTGATTGGATGTCTTCACCTGGCCTGACCCATCCTTGTATCTAGACTTTGCAAGTAAGTTCCTCTAGGAGGGGCAGGGTCAATCTAAGTGTACTGTATAAACAACAAAATTGTTCCCTCTGATTAAGTAGGCCCTTACACTTGTCATTAGAGAATTGCATTAAAAGCCAAGGTCTGGGTACTGGGCATGTCCCTTGTTTCTGGATTGGCATGACTTCTGTAACTCGTAAGATGACAGAGAAAGAATATATATGTGAGTATCTTAGCCAGGGAATGTGCACACATCGATACACATTTTTTTTTCACTTTATTTTTATTTCTTTTCAGCGTAACAGTATTCATTGTTTTTGCACCACACCCAGTGCTTCATGCAATACGTGCCCTCCCTATTACCCACCACCTGGTTCCCCAACCTCCCACCCTTGCCCCTTCAAAATCCTCAGGTTGTTTTTCAGAGTCCATAGTCTCTCATGGTTCATCTCCCCTTCCAATTTCCCTCAACTCCCTTCTCCTTTCCGTCTCCCCATGTCCTCCATGTTATTTGTTATACTCCACAAATAAGTGAAACCATATGATACTTGATTCTCTCTGCTTGACTTATTTCACTCAGCATAATCTCTTCCAGTCCCATCCATGTTGCTACAAAAGTTGGGTATTCATCCTTTCTGATGGAGGCATAATACTCCATCGTGTATATGGACCACATCTTCCTTATCCATTCATCCCTTGAAGGGCATCTTGGTTCTTTCCACAGTTTGGCGACCATGGCCATTGCTGCTATAAACATTGGGGTACAGATGGCCCTTCTTTTCACTACATCTGTATCTTTGGGGTAAATACCCAGTAGAGTAGTGTAATTTCAGGGTCATAGGGAAGCTCTATTTTTAATTTCTTGAGGAATCTCCACACTGTTCTCCAAAGTGGCTGCACCAACTTACATTCCCACTAACAGTGTAAGAGGGTTCCCCTTTCTCCACATCCTCTCCAACACACATTGTTTCCTGTCTTGCTAATTTTGGCCATTCTAAGTGGTATAAGGTGATATCTCAATGTGGTTTTAATTTGAATCTCCCTAATGGCTAGTGATGATGAGCATTTTTTCATGTGTCTGATAGCCATTTGTATGTCTTCACTGGAGAAGTGTCTGTTCATCTCTTCTGCCCATTTTTTGATATGATTATCTGTTTTGTGTGTGTTGAGTTTGAGGAGTTCTTGATAGATCCTGGATATCAACCTTTTTTTTTTTTTTTTTTTTTTTTTTTTTAGACTTTATTTATTTTTTGACAGATAGAGATCACAAGTAGGGAGAGAGGCAGGCAGAGAGAGAGAGAGAGGAGGAAGCAGGCTCCCTACCAAGCAGAGAGCCTGATGCGGGGCTCGATCCCAGGACCCTGGGATCATGACCTGAGCGAAAGGCAGAGGCTTTAACCCACTGAGCCACCCAGGCGCCCCATCAACCTTTTGTCTGTACTGTCATTTGCAAATATCTTCTCCCATTCTGTGGGTTGCCTTTTTGTTTTGTTGACTGTTTCCTTTGCTGTGCAGAAGCTTTTGATCTTTTTTTTTTCTTTTTTTTTTTCCATTTTGTTTATTTTTTCAGCATAACAGTATTCATTCTTTTTGCACAACACCCAGTGCTCCATGCAAAACGTGCCCTCCCCATTACCCACCACCTGTTCCCCCAACCTCCCACCCCTGACCCTTCAAAACCCTCAGGTTGTTTTTCAGAGTCCATAGTCTCTTATGGTTCGCCTCGCCTCCCCAGTGTCCATAGCCCGCTCCCCCTCTCCCAATCCCACCTCCCCCCAGCAACCCCCAGTTTGTTTTGTGAGATTAAGAGTCATTTATGGTTTGTCTCCCTCCCAATCCCATCTTGTTTCATTTATTCTTCTCCTATCCCCCTACCCCCCCCATGTTGCTTCTCCATGTCCTCATATCAGGGAGATCATATGATAGTTGTCTTTCTCCGATTGACTTATTTCACTAAGCATGATACGCTCTAGCTCCATCCACGTCGTCGCAAATGGCAAGATTTCATTTCTTTTGATGGCTGCATAGTATTCCATTGTGTATATATACCACATCTTCTTTATCCATTCATCTGTTGATGGACATCTAGGTTCTTTCCATAGTCTGGCTATTGTAGACATTGCTGCTATAAACATTCGGGTACATGTGCCCCTTCGGATCACTATGTTTGTATCCTTAGGGTAAATACCCAGTAGTGCAATTGCTGGGTCGTTGGGTAGTTCTATTTTCAACATTTTGAGGAACCTCCATGCTGTTTTCCAGAGTGGTTGCACCAGCTTGCATTCCCACCAACAGTGGAGGAGGGTTCCCCTTTCTCCACATCCTCGCCAGCATCTGTCATTTCCTGACTTGTTAATTTTAGCCATTCTGACTGGTGTGAGGTGATATCTCATTGTGGTTTTGATTTGTATTTCCCTGATGCCGAGTGACGTGGAGCACTTTTTCATGTGTCTGTTGGCCATCTGGATGTCTTCTTTGCAGAAATGTCTGTTCATGTCCTCTGCCCATTTCTTGATTGGATTGTTTGTTCTTTGGGTTTTGAGTTTGCTAAGTTCCTTATAGATTTTGGATACTAGCCCTTTATCTGATATGTCATTTGCAAATATCTTCTCCCATTCTGTCAGTTGTCTTTTGGTTTTGTTAACTGTTTCCTTTGCTGTGCAAAAGCTTTTGATCTTGATGAAATCCCAATAGTTCATTTTTGCCCTTGCTTCCCTTGCCTTTGCCGTTGTTCCTAGGAAGATGTTGCTACGGCTGAGGTCGAAGAGGTTGCTGCCTGCGTTCTCCTCAAGGATTTTGATGGATTCCTTTCTCACATTGAGGTCCTTCATCCATTTGGAGTCTATTTTCGTGTGTGGTGTAAGGAAGTGGTCCAATTTCATTTTTCTGCATGTGGCTGTCCAATTCTCCCAGCACCATTTATTGAAGAGGCTGTCTTTTTTCCATTGGACATTCTTTCCTGCTTTGTCGAAGATTAGTTGACCATAGAGTTGAGGGTCGATTTCTGGGCTCTCTATTCTGTTCCACTGATCTATGTGTCTGTTTTTGTGCCAGTACCATGCTGTCTTGATGATGACAGCTTTGTAATAGAGCTTGAAGTCCGGAATTGTGATGCCACCAACTTTGGCTTTGTTCTTCAATATTCCTTTGGCTATTCGAGGTCTTTTCTGGTTCCATATAAATTTTAGGATGATTTGTTCCATTTCTTTGAAAAAAATGGATGGTATTTTGATAGGGATTGCATTAAATGTGTAGATTGCTTTAGGTAGCATAGACATTTTCACAATATTTATTCTTCCAATCCAGGAGCATGGAACATTTTTCCATTTTTTTGTGTCTTCCTCAATTTCTTTCATGAGTACTTTATAATTTTCTGTGTATAGATTCTTAGTCTCTTTGGTTAGGTTTATTCCTAGGTATCTTATAGTTTTGGATACAATTGTAAATGGGATTGACTCCTTAATTTCTCTTTCTTCCGTCGTATTGTTGGTGTACAGAAATGCAACTGATTTCTGTGCATTGATTTTATATCCTGACACTTTACTGAATTCCTGTACAAGTTCTAGCAGTTTTGGAGTGGAGTCTTTTGGGTTTTCCACATATAGTATCATATCATCTGCGAAGAGTGATAGTTTGACTTCTTCTTTACCAATTTGGATGCCTTTAATTTCTTTTTGTTGTCTGATTGCTGAGGCTAGGACTTCTAGTACTATGTTGAATAGCAGTGGTGATAATGGACATCCCTGCCGTGTTCCTGACCTTAACGGAAAAGCTTTCAGTTTTTCTCCATTGAGAATGATATTTGCGGTGGGTTTTTCATAGATGGCTTTGATAATATTGAGGTATGTGCCCTCTATCCCTACACTTTGAAGAGTTTTGATCAGGAAGGGATGCTGTACTTTGTCAAATGCTTTTTCAGCATCTATTGAGAGTATCATATGGTTCTTGTTCTTTCTTTTATTAATGTGTTCTATCACATTGATTGATTTGCGGATGTTGAACCAACCCTGCAGCCCTGGAATAAATCCCACTTGATCGTGGTGAATAATCCTTTTAATGTACTGTTGAATCCTATTGGCTAGTATTTTGGCGAGAATTTTTGCGTCTGTGTTCATCAAGGATATTGGTCTGTAGTTCTCTTTTTTGGTGGGATCCTTGTCTGGTTTGGGGATCAAGGTGATGCTGGCCTCATAAAATGCGTTTGGAAGTTTTCCTTCCGTTTCTATTTTTTGGAACAGTTTCAGGAGAATAGGAATTAGTTCTTCTTTAAATGTTTGGTAGAATTCCCCTGGGAAGCCGTCTGGCCCAGGGCTTTTGTTTGTTTGGAGATTTTTGATGACTGTTTCAATCTCCTTACTGGTTATGGGCCTGTTCAGGTTTTCTATTTCTTCCTGGTTCAGTTGTGGTAGTTTATATGTCTCTAGGAATGCATCCATTTCTTCCAGATTGTCCAATTTGTTGGCGTAGAGTTGCTCATAGTATGTTCTTATAATTGTCTGTATTTCTTTGGTGTTAGTTGTGATCTCTCCTCTTTCATTCATGATTTTATTGATTTGGGTCCTTTCTCTTTTCTTTTTGATGAGTCTGGCCAGGGGTTTATCAATCTTATTGATTCTTTCAAAGAACCAGCTCCTAGTTTCATTGATTTTTTCTATTGTTTTTTTTGGTTTCTATTTCATTGATTTCTGCTCTGATCTTTATGATTTCTCTTCTCCTGCTGGGTTTAGGGTTTCCTTCTTGTTCTTTCTCCAGCTCCTTTACGCGTAGGGTTAGGTTGTGTACTTGAGACCTTTCTTGTTTCTTGAGAAAGGCTTGTACCGCTGTATATTTTCCTCTCAGGACTGCCTTTGCTGTGTCCCACAGATTTTGAACTGTTGTGTTTTCATTATCATTTGTTTCCATGAATTTTTTCAATTCTTCTTTAATTTCCTGGTTGACCCATTCATTCTTTAGAAGGATGCTGTCTAGTCTCCATGTATTTGGGTTCTTTCCAGCTTTCCTCTTGTGATTGAGTTCTAGCTTCAGAGCATTGTGGTCTGAAAATATGCAGGGAATAATCCTAATCTTTTGATACCGGTTGAGACCTGATTTGTGACTCAGGATGTGATCTATTCTGGAGAAGGTTCCATGTGCACTAGAGAAGAATGTGTATTCTTTTGCTTTGGGATGAAATGTTCTGAATATATCTGTGATGTCCATCTGGTCCAGTGTGTCATTTAAGGCCTTTATTTCCTTGTTGATCTTTTGCTTGGATGATCTGTCCATTTCAGTGAGGGGAGTGTTAAAGTCCCCTACTATTATTGTATAATTATTGATGTGTTTCTTTGATTTTGTTATTAATTGGTTGATATAGTTGGCTGCTCCCACGTTAGGGGCATAGATATTTAAAATTGTTAGATCTTCTTGTTGGACAGACCCTTTGAGTAGGATATAGTGTCCTTCCTCATCTCTTATTATAGTCTTTGGCTTAAAATCTAATTGATCTGATATAAGGATTGCCACCCCAGCTTTCTTCTGATGCCCATTAGCATGGTAAATTGTTTTCCACCCCCTCACTTTCAATCTGGAGGTGTCTTCGCGTCTAAAATGAGTTTCTTGTAGGCAACATACTGATGGGTTTTGTTTTTTTATCCATTCTGATACCCTGTGTCTTTTGATTGGGGCATTTAGCCCATTAACATTCAGGGTAACTATTGAGAGATATGAATTTAGTGCCATTATTAGCCTGTAAGGTGACTGTTACTGTATATTGTCTCTGTACCTTTCTGATCTACTACTTTTAGGCTCTCTCTTTGCTTAGAGGACCCCTTTCAATATTTTCTGGAGAGCTGGTTTGGTGTTTGCAAATTCTTTCAGTTTTTGTTTGTCCTGGAAGCTTTTGATCTCTCCTTCTATTTTCAATGATAGCCTAGCTGGATAGAGTATTCTTGGCTGCATGTTTTTCTCGTTGAGTGCTCTGAATATATCATGCCAGCTCTTTCTGGCCTGCCAGGTCTCTGTGGATAAGTCTGCCGCCAATCTAATATTTTTACGATTGTATGTTACAGACTTCTTTTCTCGGGCTGCTTTCAGGATTTTCTCTTTGTCACTAAGACTTGTAAATTTTACTATTAGGTGACGGGGTGTGGACCTATTCTTGTTGACTTTGAGGGGGGTTCTCTGCATCTCCTGGATTTTGATGCTTGTTCCCTTTGCCATATTAGGGAAATTCTCTCCAATGATTCTCTCCAATAGACCTTCTGCTCCCCTCTCTGTTTCTTCTTCTTCTGGAATCCCAATTATTCTAATGTTGTTTCGTCTTATGGTGTCACTTATCTCTCGAATTCTCCCCTCATGGTCCAGTAGCTGTTTGTCCCTCTTTTTTTTTTTAAAGATTTTTATTTATTTATTTGACAGAAATCACAGGTAGGCAGAGAGGCAGGCAGAGAGAGAGAGAGGAGGAAGCAGGCTCCCCGTGGAGGAGAGAGCCCGATGCGGGGCTCGATCCCAGAACTCTGGGATCATGACCTGAGCCGAACGCAGAGGCTGGTTAAAGCTGAGCCACCCAGGCGCCCCTGTTTGTCCCTCTTTTGTTCGGCTTCTTTATTCTCTGTCATTTGGTCTTCTATATCACTAATTCTTTCTTCTGCCTCATTTATCCTAGCAGTGAGGGTCTCCATTTTTGATTGCACCTCATTAATAGCTTTTTTGATTTCAACTTGGTTAGATTTTAGTTCTTTAATTTCTCCAGAAAGGGCTTTAATATCTCCAGAGAGGGTTTCTCTAATATCTTCCATGCCTTTTTCGAGCCCGGCTAGAATGTTCAGAATCGTCATTCTGAACTCTTGATCTGACATATTACCCATGTCTGTGTTGATTAGGTCCCTAGCCTTCGGTACTGTCTCTTGTTCTTTTGTTTGTGGTGATTTTTTCCGCCTTGTCATTTTGTCCAGATAAGAGGATATGAAGGAGCAAATAAACTACTAAAAGGGTGGCAAAGACCCCGGAAAAATGCGCTGTAACCAAATCAGAAGAGACCCCAAATTGTGGGGGGGAGAAAGGGGATAAAAACAGGTTCTGAAAAAAAAAGAAAAAAAAAAAGAAAAAAAAAGAAAAAAATTTAAAAAATAAAACAAATAAAAAAATATAAAAAAGAAAGAAAAAAAATATATATTTAGATGAACTAGTCAAAAAACGTTAAAAAAGAAAAGGGTAAAAGTTTTAAAAAATTTAGCAGAAGAAGAAAAAAGAAAAAAGAAAAAAAAGTTGAAAAAAGAAAAAAATATTGAAAAAAGAAAAGAAAATTGAAGTAGCCGCAAGACTAAAGAATCATGGGGAGAAAGCCGTAAGTTCCGTGCTTTGCTTTCTCCTCCTCTGGAATTGCTTTGCTGTCTTAGGAATTGAATTTGCTTTCTCCTTGATAGATGAACTTCGTCCTGGCTGGATATTTTGTTGATCTTCTGGGGGAGGGGCCTGTTGTAGTGACTCTCAAGTGTCTTTGCCTGAGGCGGGGTTGCACCGCCCTTACCGGCGGCCGGACTAAGTAATCGGCTCGGGTTCGCTTTTGGGAGCTTCTGTTCCCTGAACGCTTTCCGTAGAGTTCCGGAGGACGGGAATGAAAATGGCGGCCTCCCAGTCTCCGGCCCGGAGGAGCCGAGAGCCTGGGGCCCCACTCCTCAGTGCGCCCCCAGAGGACAGCACCCAATCACTCCCGTATCCCCAGCCTCTAGCCGCGCTCCGAGCTCACCCAGCCCGCGACCAGTTCAAGGTAACCCCGAGCTGAGAGTTCAGTCCTCGGCTCTGTCTCTCCAGCCGGCTTCTCCGTTCTAATACCTGCGAGCTCTCCGACACTCCGACACCCCCGATCCTTCTGTGACCCTGCGGGGCCTGGGGCCACGCTGGCCCCGCGTGGGCTTCACCCCGGTTTAGCCCCTGGAGCAATGTCCCTCAGTGGAACAGACTTTTAAAAGTCCTGATTTTGTGCTCCGTTCCTCCGCCGCTTGCCGGGAGCCGGCCCCTCCCCCCGCGGTCTATCTTCCCGTCATTTTAGATTCACTTCTCCGCCAGTCCTACCTTTCAGAAAGTGGTTGATTTTCTGTTTCTAGAGTTGCTGTTCTTCTTCTCTTCGCTCTCCCGTTGGATTTGTAGGTGTTTGCAATGTTTAGATAAGCTATCGAGCTGATCTCCTGCTACCTAGCTGATCTCCTGCTACCTGATGTAGTCTCAGGCTGCTACTTCTCCGCCATCTTGAATCCTCCCTCCAGAAGCTTTTGATCTTGATGAAGCCCCAAAAGTTCATTTTTGCTTTTGTTTCCTTTGCCTTTGGAGACATATCTTGAAAGAAGTTGCTGTGGCTGATATCGAAGAGGTTACTGCCTATGTTCTCCTCTAGGATTCTGATGGATTCCTGTCTCACGTTGAGGTCTTTTATCCATTTTGAGTTTATCTTTATGTATGGTGTAGGAGAATGGTCGAGTTTCATTCTTCTACATATTGCTGTCCATTTTTCCCAGCACCATTTATTGAAGAGACTATCTTTTTTCCACTGTATATTTTTTCCTGCTTTGTCAAAGATTATTTGACCATAGAGTTGAGGGTCCGTATCTGGGCTCTCTACGCTGTTCCACTGGTCTATGTATCTGTTTTTATGCCAGTACCATGCTGTCTTGGTGATCACAGCTTTGTAGTAAAGCTTGAAATCGGGTAACGTGATGCCGCCAGTTTTGTTTTTGTTTTTCAACATTTCCTTAGCAATTCGGGGTCTCTTCTGATTCCCTACAAATTTTAGGATTATTTGCTCCAGCTCTTTGAAAAATACCGGTGGAATTTTGATCGGAATGGCATTAAAAATATAGATTGCTCTAGGCAATATCGACTTTTTAACAATGTTTATTATTCCGATCCAAGAGCATGGAATTGTCTTCCATCTTTTTGTGTCTTCTTCAGTTTCTTTCATGAGTGTTCTGTAGTTCCTCGAGTACAGATCCTTTACCTCTTGGGTTAGGTTTATTCCCAGGTTTGATACGCATTTTTATGTGTGAGTGCCGCTGGATAAAGTTAAGCATGACTTCACACCAATGCCTCCATTTCTGATCCATCCACTGCAAGGATGAGCGGGCCTCTCCCATTTTGCCTGCCTGGAATCATCCCTCTGGCATTGTGGGTGTTTGCCTGTCTGTTTTTTTTCATACGTCTTTGTTATGTTGCAGTGCATGTTTATAGTGGTGTCAGAATTGTTACCCACATCTCTGTGGGAAAGAGACTCCTCTAGAGTATGAAATAAAATGTGCATGACTATGTTTGACCTTGCTAAGCACATCAGTTTGTCAGGCGGTCTTCACTGCGGGCATGCCGTACTCATGTACAGGGAGACGTGGCTGCCCACAGAGGAGAGCCATCTATAACAGAGCAACCCACAGGACCCAGGCGACGGATTTGTGATGCTGGGCTCGGTAGGGATCAGGCCTCTTCATGCTGTGAGTCCAAGTCAGGGCTGTCTGGTATGTGGAAGGAAAACATACCCTTACTTTTAACTGATGATGCTGGCCTACTGGATTGTAACAGAACATGTACTTTTTGTTTTTTGTTTTTGTTTTTGTTGTTGTTCTTTTAATCATTCTACTGACTTTTCTTTGAGATTTGTGGATTGCATATTCCAGCTTTCAGGAGGATAAAGTAACAGTTTATAAAGCTAGTGATTTATAAAAAGAGGAAAAATGTTTTGTCCAGTTAGGCCTATGTGAGAAGGACAGTTTTCTTAGGTATTTTTGGGGGGAAAAAATAGGCTGTATCTAAGATATAAGTCTGTAGTGCTAGAAAATTTCAGGAAACATCTCTAACTCTTCACTTGTGGTTTCCCCCAGACCCCCCCTTGTTTACCTTACCTTAGGGTATGACTTTGCCATTTCTTGACTGATCTGTTCCTCCATGCTTGAATGTTTCTGTACTGATTGTCAAAGAATATGTAGAAGAAATTTGTGTGTCTATGGAAGTTACACAAAATTAGACATTGTTTTTTCCCTTTAGCATTTGATGGGTTGGTAGCCTGGGTTTTTAGTGATTTTTTCCCCCTATATTGTTGACAAGCCTCCGTTTTATGAGGATATGTTTCTCTTCCTCCAAATCAAATGGATAGTTACTATTTTTCTGGGTTGCAGTTGTTGCATTTTTCATGCTGAAGGCTTTTTCTTCCACCTAAATGTTATTTTAATGAGACCCGTTCTTGAATTCTCTAAGCCCCTACCATTTCCTTGCTTTCTCCCAGTGAATGCAGTAATAAGCAGAAAAGATGAGCTTGTTTGGGTTTTCTGTTTTAAATGAAAGAACAAGATTGTTGCCCAGGCACATGGTGATTTTACAGCTAAAGGCATTTCTTTGAATGTTTCTCTGTATTTCCTCCAGAGTCTTGGTCTGTGAACTTGCCCAAATTCACCACTTTGGGCAGGTTCCTTGTTAAGCTTCTGGGAAGCTCTGATTCCACATGTAAGAAATAACCACCAGTCACAAATAATTCATTCCAGACTTCAACGTATCCAGTTTCTTTTGTGAGACATTCCTTTAGTTTTTCCTCTTGAAGCAGTGTCTCTACTAAGAGCTCTCAAAGGGCCTATTTCTTGGGGAAAGAACTAAGTATAATTTACTACTTAAAAAAAAAATGTTCATGTTTGTGTGTATGTGGGCATGTCGATGCATGTATGTGAAACTAAGAGGACATTTATTGGTTTAAACTTACCTATTCCTCCTCTAAATTATCAAAAACTGTTAGGTCCCCCAATAATGGGTCTGTGATTAAAGGAGCGAGACTGATACAAAGAGAAGGTCAAGCAAAGCTTTATTTTGCACCAAGCATCAAGAATCAGACCCAATGTTCGGGGCCCCGCCTCTTACAGAGAGGGCGACCTCTCTCTGCTTCACAGACTAGCTAGGGCAAAAGCCATGTGGTTGGGCTTAGCCATGCACAGGTGGCCAATGAAATTGTAACACAGAAAGCTGCACAGTCATGTTAGGTCACACATAAGTGACCGATTGAATTATAATTTACCCTAGTAGATATTTGAACCAGCCTATCATCTTGGTCAGAATAGGCACCCAAAAGTGCCCCAAGGGGCAGGGCCCATACTCCTTGGTAACTAGGGAGACAGTATGCACCCCCCTACTGATCCGATGTCTCCACCTGGCCTGACCCACCCTTGTATTTGGTCTTTGTTACCTGGGACTGGTTTCCAGGACTTGTTTTTAAGTAAGTCCCCTGGGGAAGGGGAGCAGAGACAGTTTAAGGGTTTCTGGATGGAAGTGCTCTGGCTAAAATAGGTCCTTACAAAAACAAATTCATTTTGTTTCCAATCTTACTTCATTGTTAAAATCAGGAATTTGGGGAGGACGGTATTAGCTAATTTTGGAGCACTGAGGTAATATGATTTCAGGGAATGAGAGTGTGAACATTACTGCAAGATGCCAGGATTGTAAAATAGCACTGAAGCCAGTTTTTACTTTCAAGAAAAAAGAATATTCATTTTAGAGCCCAATGTGTCAGAGGTACATATTTAGAAAACACTTTCAGCACCATCCTATGATGTCCTTAGAATGAAGAAGTAAAATTAAATATTTCTAGAATTTATGTCCTCTGTGGGATTAGTGAATCAAGTTACTGATGCAGATCAATACATATTCTGTAAGAATTATCAGTATTGAGTATTATCAGTATTGAGTGATGAGGGGCTCATAAAACATATGAGATAAGTTCTGCTTTTAATGGATATGTTACATTGTTGTAAACATTGGCCACATACCTACAGGGGAAAAAAAATAGCTGCCACCCTTTTTATCCATACAAATTAAGTCCCAAGTACTACATGTAATTGAGAATATAACCACAAATACTTCGTTGACATGACCTATGCTTTGCAGGCCAGAAAACACCCTGTATGACATTAAGTAACTTACTCAAGGTTACACAACCAGTAGGTAGATGTCTGAGTCTTTGGCCCCCTTTCCTAAGAGTTCCATTCTGCTTATTTAGCAGATACCCTTTGTTCTTGAATCCAGTCTGGTTCCTCTGAGTAATTTTCCACCCACTGGCTCCTCACTCTGTCCATCTGTGTTGTGTGCAGAGTTGAGCTCAGTTCTACATGGAGTGCTTTCCCCTACCATCATAGCTCAAACAATATCTATCATGTTGTTTATAGTAAGTGTTTGGTGCAAAATTTTTCCTTGATGCTATCCTTCTGATCTCATTTACCATTATTTTCCCAAACAACCAACATGTGCCGCTCCTCATGGATTTGCTTGTCTTTCTTAATTTTTCCCAGTGTAGTCTTTATAACTTACATATAAATACCTTCCATCCATTGGAGTTTCAGCAAGCCCTCTGCTCCTCACTCTGCCCCAACCAAACTGCCAGTGCCCTGGCATTGTTATTCTGATGGCAGCAGCAAACGTAACATTTGATCCTCATGGTGACAGTGCCTAGGAGCACGTCCATGGCACCTGCAGCATTTTCCCAATGTCGCACACTCCTCTGGGCTCTGCTGAGCATGCTGAACTTTGATCTCTTCCTCTGTCTGGATTATGGTCTTTTATTCAATTCTCTATCTCATACAGACAAGCTACATCAAAGGTGCACTTACATTATTTACACAAATGAAGCTATACATCATCAGCCGTAAAGAAAAAATATATAAAAAATTAAAGAATGAAAAATGCATTAAATAATATGGGTGGTTCTACTAATTATTACACATAAAGTGGTTATACTCTAGAATGTAGCTTTAATTTTTAAATCCAGCAGAACTACCAGAAACAAGCCAACTACTTTATATACTGATACTTAGAGAAGAGTAGCTGTGCCAGTGCTGAGGGAGAAAACTGGCAGTGTTAGATTTCTTGAGAGATAGTGTAGAATATTGGTCCTTAGAGTAGTAATTTTCTTAAGTATTTTTAAGAATACTTTGGGCATATGCATAAATTACCATTTCAAAATCAATTTAGAACTTGACCCCGTAGAAGATGTGTTACAGCTAAAGTATCCCCTGCACAACCCCAGATGATTTTGAAGTAATTTGATTATTCCTCTGGTTTTGAGAGCTTTCTCCCCAGGTCCTGCAAATGTATTAACCGTTTTCTCCATTAACTGCTGCTCGCCATCAGGTGGCCCTCTGAGGGCCCATGTCGCATTCAAGGTTGGGAATAAAATTGTCCATACTGACTTGTCTCAGATTTCGTGACTGACTTTTTATACTACTGGTCCTCAGTCTGGGTTAGTTCTGCCACCAGGAGGCATTTGGAGATGTCTGAGGACATTTTGGTTGTTAAAACAGGGTTGGGGTATGAATGTGTGGGCATCTAGTCAGTAGATGCCAGGATGCTGCTGAATATCCCGTAATGTAAGGGAAGCCCCACAATAAAGGATTATCAGGCCTTAAATGTCAATAGTGCTGAAGTTGAGAAACGTGGTTTTAATAGATGACGTGTTTCCCCTGGGGTCCTGTGAGCTCTTGAAAGATGAAGTTAGTAGTAGAAATACTTCAGTGTTTCCTTCAGGAGCCATTCCTTGCACCAACAGCTATGTATCAAGGTCTTCCTCTCTGTTGGGAAGTGTACTAAGTGCCAAGCACAAAATTGTGTACAGTCCCATGATGTGAGCAAAAAATCTGTAACTGCTGGTTGAATGGGGGCCTTACACATTACTTCATACCCCACACAGAGCACAGGCATGGCATAAAAACGTTGCTATGTAGAGTTATGAGTTTTTTTTCAAAATTAATGGGGGAAAAAAGTTGTATAGCACTTTAAATGTTAGGGGGAGAGGGAAGGTTTGTGATAAATGTATTGAGGGTACACATAGGGGATCATTGTTAGAGTCAGTTGCTGATTCTTATTCCTAATATCAAACACAAAGGATCTATTTCTAGCATATAATGAATTCTGACCCTTGACAGAATAAATGAAACTTATGTGGCAGAAATTTCATGTGTTTTTTTTGGGGGGGATTCATGAGTATTCCAATCAGAGACTCAGAATAACCCAAATTGATTACTCTTGGGGCCAGCTGTGTTAGAGCATAGTCATTTCAAATCTTTGAGTCCAGCAGGTAGCTCCAGCTTAATGTTTATAATTGGTCCTTACAAGGACCAATGCAAAACCAATACTATTTCTCTTTATAATTAGAAGGTACTGTTTGGACTTAATTTCATGGTAAAAGAATTTGACCAACACATCTCACTGGGAGAGTGACCAACATGTTCCAGTTGGCTCAGGACTTTTTTGGTTTCAGCACGAGGAGTCCTGTGAACTAGATGCTCAGTCCCAGCAACCTGGATTGGTGGGTCATCTGTAGGACAGAGTTATTGCAGTACTCGTGACTGGGTTTTGGGAGGTGCTTATTTTTAAAGTACTTGATATAAGCACAGCTTTTGTCCAAGTTTAAATATTCTGGCAGAAGTCTGTAGTTGTATTAGGTGAAGGTTCGGTAAGAAATGTCTTGTAAGACTATTCACTGACATGTAGGGAGAAAAGTAGTGTGAAAAAATCTGTTGAATAAAGTCTTAGCGTTCCATGTGTGGTGTTGCTCATTGAGGTTAAACAGATAATTCTTAAGTTAGATATTCTGTTTCTTGAGTGCTTTGGTTATAGCTTGAGGTATCCTTTACCAAGACTAGAGCTGCCGAAGTACTGGAATTAAAATCTGAGAATATGTAAGGGGAACATTTTATCTTAATTTTTGTATGCATGAGATGAAAATAAAACGTGACCTTGCAGAGCATCTGGGAGGATGAAACCAGGTAACAGTATAGAGTGCCTGAGTTACTTGAAGAGAAGAGTCCGTAATCGCAGGGGCCATTACGCAATTGGACATTTTGTCATAATCATTAAAGTCATTATTTTCTCTGGTCACAGGTGCATAGACAAGTTCACGTGGATTTTATGCAGAAGAACAGAGTTGTTGGTGCATCAGTGAGAGTTCATCATTGTTAATGTTTGTGCACCGTGTCTGTGCCAGGAAAACATTTTGTTAGAGTAGAAGCATACCTGTTGTGATCATCAGAATGGATAGAATTGGTCTTCATTTACATCCCTGGAGAACCCAAAAAGCCATCTATTAAGTTTTATAAATCATAGTTTCTAGACCTTCTTCAACAATTTTTGGATTATGAGGAGACAGGTAACTTCTGAAAGTGCACTTATGGTATACTTAGGTCAAGTCAACTTTTTCTCTCAAGAAGAAGTATATTTATATTTAATGATCTGTTTGTCAAAAACCCTGGATTTTTTTTTTTTTTTTTTTTTTTTTTTTTTTTTTTTTTTTTTTTTTGCTGCAAGCCTCTGGATTTGGAGAGACGTATTTGTCATGCTAAGTGAGTGTCTGAATCTGTGCGCTGGGCCCTGATTAACCTCTTTAAAGAACCCTCCTGGTGCTAAGGGAAGCTGGCTGGGCTGCATATGGAAGCAGCTTCATGGGGGGCTTGCATCCATGGAGCTCTCCTCAGAACCATTGGCATTTCCTCACCTTCTACCTCTGTCTCTGCCTTGTCATCCCTCCCATGTTCCAGCCTTTCTTCTCATATTCATTCATTCTCCAGGCATGACTTTGCCTGCAGCCTACAATGTCACGTGAACTGGTTACATGCACTAATTCAGATCATGCCTTTGTGCCACATCAAGGCTTCATCACAGATTGATCACTGAGGAACAGTCCCTTATTAGTCAAATTTTCAGGGCTATGGTCTGAAAGCAGCCATCAATAAGCAGCGGAGTCCTGTGGCTGAGGTCTGGACACTAAAAAATGTTGGCGTGGGGGTGTATCTTTGTTTTCTTTCTAAGGACACCGAGAATGAGTCACGTTCCAGGCAGACCACCTCCTCCATCCCACAGAAACATGAAAATAGGTAACTTGTTGCATAAAAATGAGAGATTTGGGGCTCAGGTCATGATCTCAGGATCCTGGGATGGAGCCCCAAATCAGGATCTCTGCTCAGCAGGGAGCCTCCTTCCTCCTCTCTGCCTACCTCTCTGCCTATTTGTGATCTCTCTCTGTGTCAAATAAATAAAACCTTTAAAAAACAGAAAAAAACCCAAAAGATTTAAAAAATGAGATGGAATAAAATATTTATTCAAGTCCATGCAAAATCATATGTTAATATTAACCTGTTTATTAGCTGGTGTCCAGCAGCAAAATTATCATTACCACAATAGCAACAATAGTAGTAACAGAAAATTACAGATTTATAAATTTCTGTCTATACAAAGAAATTTTTCATATACCTCTTATAAACCCTGCTGGTCTATGCTTAGGTAGGTACTGTCTTTTAGTTTTCTGAGGGAAAATAGAATCAAGAACCAATGGGAGTAATATTTTAATTGAGGTTTTCTAACTTCAGACCACAGAACCTCTACCAATGAATTCAGAAGGCTACACCTAAAACTTCCTGAGAATTGATAAAGAAATTGGTTGAAGGTTGAATACACCCTTTAGATAATCTTGAGTTGAGTTGACCTTCCAATTTTAATCTTTTTATCACTCCAAACCAAACACAGTCCCCAGCGAAAATGAACCACAGCACACAAGTTTCTGCCACAGCCCACAGTCTCATGGGAACATCCTCTGGTTTTGTTGCTGTTGACTGTACTTGCTTCTTCCTGGGCTCAGTTCCCAGAGACCAAACTAGCCCATCTTGATGCTGACAAATGCTGAAAATAATGTGGAGTACCTCGCTATCAGAGCTGATGTTTTGGATATTGGCATCAGTCCATGCTGTGCATAAACATGTCCTGTTGCTCACTGCTTTGGGGAATAGAGCTATCCTGGGAAACGTTACTTTCATTGGTAATGTTGAATCCCTGGTCCTGGATCTGATTAATTCCAATTCACACTTAACATTGTGGAAGCTCACAGATGCCTTACAGTTAAGCTTGTGGCTTTGTGAAAATACATTTTTAAATATCTGCTTATTCATTACTTCTCTATAAAATAAATACTGGATAAAAATACTAATTATAGTATTCTCCAAAAGCACAATATGAGACAGTTTTGAAAATGAATTGTATTTTATTTTTAATTAATCGTAGTTAAGATTCATTTGAAGAACATATGTGAATGTCATTTAATAGTGTAATGACAGATGCTTTAGTAGCCTGAAGGATCATTTTCAATATCAGATAATTACATCTGAATTTACCTTTTGGATGTAGGGAGAAAAATTGGCTTTTTCGCTATTTATGTTTATTTTTCAAGCAGCAAATTTTCTTAATGTAGAAAGGACTTGTGTTTAAATGGAATATTCTTGATATTATTCCTCTTTATTAATACACTTTTTGGAGAGGTGGAGGAAGAGAGAGAGAGAGAATCTGAAGCAGACTCCTGAGCGCAGAGCCCGATGGGACTGTATCGCACAACCCTGAGATCATCATGACCTGAGCTGAAATCATGGGTCGAATGCTCAACCGACTGAGTCATCCAGGTGCCCCTGTTAATATGTATATTTATTTACCTGAGTGATTTACTTATATTTGGGTCAGTTGTTCAATCATATTTATACCCAGTTATGAAAAACTTTTGCCATTTGCATGTGGATATAAAATTATATACTGGTAGCTGTCATAGTTAAAAGAAAAATCAACCTGTAATATGTCTCCAAGAATGTGAGAAAATATGTTATTGAAATTGAGATGAGGAAGTTGCCATAAACCAAGAGAAGGAAGATGTTCGTACCTTAACCCAAAAGTGCATCAACCATAACCGTAAAAACATGAAACACCTTCTTTAAAGTCTTTTTCCAAAATTGATTTTCATGGGTTTCAAACATATGTATTTCAAGATCAAATGAACCATATCACTCAGAGTGAAACTCAAGTAAAACTAATGAGACTTTCCTTTGTGGCCTAAATTCTTTGATTAAATGATGTATAATATTTGCATTAAGTTATTCTTTGCTGTATTGAAATCTTACATTTCTGGATTTGGCTCTCTCAGGGTTCTTATAATTCATTATGGCACTTTTAGCCTCCATAGTGTAATAAAATTCCATCAGAGGGGCGCCTGGGTGGCTCAGTAGATTAAAAGCCTCTTCCTTCGGCTCAGGTCATGATCCCGGGGTCCTGGGATCGAGCCCTGCATCAGGCTCTCTGCTCTGCGGGGAGCCTGCTTCCTCCTCTCTCTCTGTCTGCCTCTCTGCCTAGTTGTGATTTCTCTCTGTCAAATGAATAAAATATTAAAAAAAAATTTCCAGAAAAAAATTCCATCAGAAATGTTACTCAGTTGAAGTCTTAGATTTTAGTAATTAAGAAAAATTTTATCATATAACTAAAAGTCATAAAATGCCTAATTTTTATTATATGCTATTATTAGGAGAATTTTTTATTAAGTGAACTTGATTCAAACAAAAAGTATTTATCTTTCCAGTTTTGTTAAAGTACAAACTATATGGGGCCATTCTTGTATATATTTTTATATTAATGATACATTTTTAAAAAGATTTATTTATTTTAGACTGTGTGCACATGTGTGTGCACACAGTGGGAAGGAAGGGCAGAAGGAGGTGGAGAGAGAGAATCTCAAGCAGATTCCCCACCAAGTTTAATCCCATGGCCCTGAGATCATGACCTGAGCTGAATTCAAGAGTTGGATGCTTAATTACCTGAGCCACCCAGGCTCCCCAATGATGTTTTTGTTAAGTACATCTGAAATCAAATGAATTAGGGGAAAAATTACTTTGGAAAATTTAGCCTCTCTCTAGTCTAGTACTGTCAAATAGAAGTATAATAGCTAGATATGTAATTGAAAATTTACTTATAGTAATATTAGAAATTAAACATTTATCTAAAATATTATCTTTCAAACATATTAGTAATATGAAATTATTAGTGAAGTATTGTGTATCATTTTTTAGACTTCAGTGTTCAAAAAGATCATGTATTTCACCTTATAGTACTCTATAGTACATCTCAGTTCACACTCCCCACAGTCTCAATTCTCAGTAGCCATGCATGGCTAGTGGTTATTGTGTTGGAAGAACAGCTGCAGACTGTGAGGCAAAACAGAGTGAGATGTATGATCTAAGAACATCTGTAATTACACTGTTATCTGAAAGTGCCATATGCTCTGCATGTCATTCAGATCTGCTGGGAGTTTGTATGGACATACACAGATGCATCTTGCGTGTTTGGGTTCAGCCCTCTAGAACTTTATAACATGTCTGACTTCTCTGACTACCAGCCCTTCCTTTGAGCTTGAGTCTCTTATCTCTGACTCTCATTCACTCTCATTCAAGTTAAATGCTGAACTGAGTGACGAGTGTTTAATGTTAATTTAATTGGACCTTTTTTTTTTTTTGACTCTTAATCTGACCTGTGTGTGATATGAGTAGGTATAAACCTGAGTTGTTGTTGTTGTTGTTTCCATTTTATTTTATTTCTTTTCAGTTTTCCAGCATTCATTGTTTATGCACCACACCCAGTGCTCCATGCAATACATGCCCTCCATAATACCCACCACCAGGCTCACCCAACCTCCCACTCCCTCCCCGCCAAAACCCTCAGTTTGTTTCTCAGAGTCCACAGTCTCTCTTGGTTCGTCTCCCCCTCCCATTTCCCCCAACTCACTTCTCCTCTCCATCTCCCCATGTCCTCTGTGTTAATTCCTTATGCTCTACAAGTAAGCGAAACCCTATGATAATTGACTCTCTCTGCTTGACATATTTCACTCAGCATAATCTCCTCCAGTCCCATCCATGTTGATACAAAAGTTGGATATTCATCCTTTCTGATGGAGGCATAATACTCCATTGTATATATGGACCATATCTTCTTTATCCATTTGTCCATTGAAGGGCATCTTGGTTCTTTCCACAGTTTGGTGACTGTGGCCATTGCTGCTATGAACACTGGGGTACAGATGGCCCTTCTTTTCACTACATCAGTATCTTTGGGGTAAATACCCCGTAGTGCAATTGCATTGTCATAGGGTAGTTCTATTTTTAATTTCTTGAGGAATCTCCACACTGTTCTCCAAAGTGACTGTACCAACTTGCATTCCCACCAACAGTGTAAGAGGGTTCTCCTTTCTCCACATCCTCTCCAACACATGCTATTTACTGTTTTGTTAATATTGGCCGTTCTAACTTAAACCCAAGTTTTAAAGACTCCCTGTTAGCTCTATTTTGAAATGGAAGTTTCAATTTGGTATTCCAGAAATCTGCTTTTGTTCTCAAATAAAACACTATAATGAAGTAGTTAGCTGTAGAATTATAAGAATTCTATAAAAGAAAGTTTACCTAATATTGAAACAGTGACAAGTTAGCATGTGGTTTATGCAATAACAAAAATACAGTGAAATTTAGACTGTTGGTTTCTAGTGATTAAAATAGTTTCAAATACTTTACAAAATGTAAATGTAAAATGTATACTTTTTAACTCTAAAACTGTTTTAGTATCCTGTAGTTCCAATGTCTGATACATTATGTCTAGTATCTACTTAGAATTTCAAGTGCATGACACTTATGTCTATATCAGTAGTTGCTTATTAAATTTACATTTGGCCATTTTACACATTGATAAACAAGGTAATCTGTGTAAATAAGTCTGCTTTTGAAAGCTTAATATAAGAAAAAAGAGGACTTAAAAATACTAATGGGATGCACAGTTTAAGGAAAAACAGAGAACATAAGCACAAAAGATTATTTCTCACACCATAAGATCTGATTATTATGTCAAGTCATAACAGAAGTTAGTTTAGTTACAATTACAGATTATTAAAATGCGCATGAAGAAATAAGATAGGTGGGGGCTAGCTACTAATCCTTTTATTTATTCATCATGTGTTATTGCTTTGTCTTTCATTATTACGTATTGAGAAAAATGTTGGGGAAAGTGGAGACTTATGGATTAAAAATCAAAAAAATTTATGTAATGTAATACTTTGAATAAAGTTTGATAGTCCTGCTTGATCAGAGGAATAAAATCTTTTAGTAATTTAGTTTTCAAGTTTCTAGGAGCTCTGTTTGGCACAAAGAATTATTGGGTCAGTAGAATAACTTCAGAAGAAGATACTGTGAAGGTATGAGAATTCACAGAATTGAGTAGGTCACTCTTGTCTCATGGTGTGGCTAATTATAACACAACTCCTCACTTCTCACACCCCTTTCCTCTCTGAATCAACATCCATTGCCATGTGGCTTCACATCTTCTTCCACTAAAGAGAAAAAATAGATGTTCCCACCCCTTGACTTTGATTTGACTCCAAGATTTGCTTTGGCCAATGGAATGTTAAGGGATGTGATTTGACTGAATGGTTGTCCCTTGTGCCAGTGCCATTGCCAAGAGACCACATACCTGTGGTGACTCACTTGTCTTCTGAGAATAGGAGTGATGTGTGGAGCAGGTGCTAGTCTAGCCTAGACCAGTCGACCCTTAAACCGCCTGCAGACTTGTAAGCTAAATGAACGCTTACTGCTAACAATAAATGCAGTGCTAGCTAATCTTCTCAAAAGCAGACTGAGTTTAGTGACAGATGAGAAATCAGTGGTTGGACAGAGGAGGTAGGTTGGTGGTGGGTCGAGAGGAGCAAGAGGGAGGGTAGCAGAGAACGCGAGGACACTTCTCAGAATGGTGGATATGTTTACAGTCTCGACTGTAGCCATGGCCTCACGGGGTAATTGTGTGTCACGTGGGTCATGTTTTCTTTTTTAGATATATGCATTTGCTGTTGGCAGCATGTTGGGGCCACCTAAATTACTTGACTCCATGTAGGAGGGCTCTAGACTGTTTTGTTCTCTGGTTCCACCACAGCAGCTTCACTGTGATGGGAATACAGGCATGCTGGTGTGACTTTGAATACTGATGCAATCTCTCCATTCCTGTGTAAGTGCTACTTAGATTTCATTTATCAGTCACTAGCTGTGTTTCAGACCCTAGTCCAGGCTCTGAGGAGGCGAAGTGAATGAAATAATCCAAAATATTTGCCCACGAGGAACTTAAATTCTTATAGGTGCAAGAAATATAAGCATGAAGTAAATACTAAAAGATCATATGCATTCAATTTGATCAGTTCTAAATGAAAAAAAAAAGGAAAATAAAGGGGGAAAAATAAAAGAAAAAAAGGGGAGAAGAGAGTATTCAGAAATGGAAAAAATTATAATGGTTTTCTAGTTATTATGTAGAATACTTTATATCCTTTGCAGTAGTTAGGTAATCAAGGCATGCTCTAATTGAAACACATTCCAAACATGGAATTTCATGTTCATTATTAAATAAACATGTTCATTATTAAACACTTATTAAGCTCACATCTGTGCTAAGCAATGGGAAGATCAGGAATGATATGAGGTATCATTTTGGAAATATTTAGTATATGTGCATAAAAGAGATAGAAAATAGTTTCAACCTTTAAAAAGAGGAGAATGGTCTCAGATGTCTTCAGGAATTACACAGCTAATTAAACCTGCACAATATAGACATAAGACTGATGGAGGCAGTGCTGGCTATATGATATTGACAGAGCATGACCTGGCTGCAGGCATTTTACAGACAGTACATTTAATTATTTATTTTAGAGAAAGAGAGCAAACAAGCACTCATGTGAGTGCGAGTAGGGAGTAGCTCACATGGGATGGGGGAGAGAGAAAATCTCAAGCAGACTCCCCACTGAACATGACCTGAGCCAAAATCAGCAGTTGGCCGCTTAACCGACTGAGCCACTCAGGTGCCCCCATGCCTATCTTTAAACATTTGACAATGTCTATGAAGCACTAAAGGTTTTCATGCCAAGTACAGGCCTTCAGCTTCCAGTCTTTAGCCTATGACTATATACAGTTGACCTTCCCACACTTGCAGCCACAAAGCCTCCTATAACTTTGGAATCCCCCAAACCTTAACTACTGGAAACCTTATGGATTATATTAATGGTGGATGGATACATATTTTGTGTATGTATTATATCACTGTATTCTTAAAGTAACTAGAGAAAAGAAAATGTTATTAAGAAGTTCATAAGAGGGTGCCTGGGTGGGTTAGTCATTAAGCATCTGCCTTCGGCTCAGGTCATGATCCCAGGGTCCTGGGATTGAGTCCCGCATCGGGCTCCCCACTCAGCAGGAAGCCTGCTTCTCCCTCTCCCACTCACCCTGCTAGAATTCCCTCTCTCGCTGCCTCTCTCTCTCTCCTTGTCAAATAAATAAATAAAATCTTCCAAAAAAAGTTCATAAGAAAGAGAAAATCCATTTTTAGTACTCTACTGTATTTATTAAAAAATCCCCATTGGCGTGGACCCTCATAGTTCAAACCCAGGTTGCTTCAGAGTGGACTGCATGTTTAAATGGTAGTATCTCTTTATATTAGTTGTGAGTTAATCCCTTCAAGGAAAGGATACAGTCACAGTGCTTAAACAAAACAACAGCAGCAGCAGCACCCTATTTATTCCTCATGCAAGGACCTTGGCAGTGTTCCTAGTTGGGTGGTGTTTGTATTTGCTGTCTTCCCAGTAAGCCTGAGGGACCTTGCTTCTCTCCCTACACGGACATTTCTAGATCCACTTGGTATAGATGGGCAGTGGCTCCCTGCTCATTCAATCTCTTTCCTCCTAAGGGGGAAAGCATTTCTCTGACCAGACTATGTGCTCATACCAGACTATCAGTCATAGACTAAAAGCATCTCGGGGAGATGAGGGCAGATCTTAAGGGGGATAAACACCATCTGGTGATGTTTTCACCAAGCAAAGCTTTGTGTTGTCTCTGGGCCAGAGGGAGCAGCTTTCTTAAAGTGCCAGAGGTGAGGATTTCTTTATCAGAGATTGCTCAGGTAAATGTGGGGGTTTGCAGTTCTCAAAGCATCTAGCCAAATAGCCCATCCTCCGTTGTAAGTTCTGATTTCTTCTCTACTGTTGTCCTGATTTTTAGCAGGTTGCTTTTAAGGGCTATTTAATCTGTGGTTTGTTTTTTGTATTTGTCGCACACCATCAGAAGCATGAGGTCCTTGTTACTGTCTGCTCAGAGGGTGATCCACTTTCATCACATCCAGGTGAGGGTTCTAGTTCTGAGGATCATTTCTGGTGTGAGTTGTTTTAAGATTGATCCCCCCAGTAAGAGATTCTGACAGAAGTTTGTGTGTTCCAGTCTAGTATTTATTTGAAAGGTGATAGCAATAAAAGTAATTGATGGCAGCCAATAAGAGGCTTTGTTTAATGGGTTACAACTCTAAGCAAGTGGGATTTTAGAATTTGTATGTTGTTGTCACTTGCAGCCAAACTGAATTCTAGGTAAAGGAGTTAGGGTACATTTCTGTTGTTTGCTACCAAGAATTATGACTGGTGGGGCACATTTCACTCAGCATAATCTCTTCCAGTCCCATCCATGTTGCTACAAAAGTTGCGTATTCATCCTTTCTGATGGAGGCTTAATACTCCATCGTGTATATGGACCACATCTTCCTTATCCATTCATCTTGGTTCTTTCCACAGTTTGGCGACCATGGCCATTGCTGCTATGAACACTGGGGTACAGATGGCCCTTCTTTTCACTACATCTGTCTCTTTGGGGAAATACCCAGTAGTGCAATTGCAGGGTTATAGGGAAGCTCTATTTTTAATTTCTTGAGGAATCTTCACACTGTTCTCCAAAGTGGCTGCACCAACTTGCATTCCCACCAACAGTGTAAGAGGGTTCCCCTTTCTCCACATCCTCTCCAACACACATTGTTTCCTGTCTTGCTAATTTTGGCCATTCTAACTGGTGTAATGTGTTATCTCAATGTGGTTTTAATTTGAATCTCCCTGATGGCTAGTGATGATGAGCATTTTTTCATGTGTCTGATAGCCATTTGTATGTCTTCATTGGAGAAGTGTCTGTTCATCTCTTCTGCCCATTTTTTGATGTGATTATCTGTTTTGTGTGTGTTGAGTTTGAGGAGTTCTTGATAGATCCTGGATATCAACCTTTTGTCTGTACTGTCATTTGCAAATATCTTCTCCCATTCTGTGGGTTGCCTTTTTGTTTTGTTGACTGTTTCCTTTGCTGTGCAGAAGCTTTTGATCTTGATGAAGTCCCCAAAGTTCATTTTCGCTTTTGTTTCCTTTGCCTTTGGAGACATATCTTGAAAGAAGTTGCTGTGGCTGATATCGAAGAGGTTACTGCCTATGTTCTCCTCTAGGATTCTGATGGATTCCTGTCTCACATTGAGGTCTTTTATCCATTTCGAGTTTATCTTTGTGTATGGTTTCGGAGAATGGTCGAGTTTCATTTTTCTACATATAGCTGTCCATTTTTCCCAGCACCATTTATTGAAGAGACTGTCTTTTTTCCACTGTATATTTTTTCCTGCTTTGTCAAAGATCATTTGACCATAGAGTTGAGGGTCCATATCTGGGCTCTCTACTCTGTTCCACTGGTCTCTGTGTCTGGTTTAATGCCAGTACCATGCTGTCTTGGTGATCACAGCTTTGTAGTAAAGCTTGAAATCAGGTAACGTGATGCCTCCAGTTTTGTTTTTCTTTTTCAATATTTCTTTAGCAATTTGTGGCCTCTTTTGATTCCATACAAGATAAATTGTCATTTTAAATAGACATTCTAAAATCTCATTTTTGGCTTACTTTAGCTTCACTGGTGCATATTTTGTGGTATCCTCCTTCATCTTTTTGGAAAACTGATCCTTTGTCCATCTTTGGCTTTCTGACTCCTCTCCTGTTCTATCCAACTCTGTAATGATCACATCTGCCCAGATTCCATTCATGATCCGTCTTCCATTTTGGCCAAGACCTAGATTCATGTATTGCATAAAAGCTGCTTTGCACTTCTGCAACTGCAAGAAAATTCAGAGTCCTCTCAGAAATATTCAGTCACTCTATTTTAGACAGAAAATAATGTTTCTAGATGGAGAAGATAAAAGCAAAATAGTAATTAGAGAAGTTGGAATCTTTTGTTGTTATTCATCAGCTCTGAGCACCACAGCTATGGCTTCCTGGGAATTTGTGGAAACCTCCAAAATTTTAACCTTTTTATTGAAGTAATATGTTAGCAATGTAGGAAAATAAAACTAAGACCACTCCAGACATGTTTGTGCATATGGATGTTTATGAACATTATTATGTTAGTTTACTTTAATGCATACTGGGTATATATTAAATATATAATTGTTATATAATTATATTTCTTGATGGCCCCATAGTATTCCATCATGTGGATTTGCTGTTACTACTTAACACACATGGCTGGGCATTTTCATTCTTTCAGAAGAGCAATTTTAAAATGATACTTACTAAATACAATATATATTTTATTTGAAATTGTTCTCCAGACTGGCAGTGATTTTTATTAGTTTCAGAAGTAGAATTTTATAATTCATCAGTTGCACAAAACATCCAGTGCTCATTCCATCAAGTGTCCTCCTTAATACCCAGGACTCAGTTACCCCATCTCCCAGTTGCCTCCCCCGCAGAAGCCTTCAATTTGTTTCCTAGATTTTAGCATCTCCTATGATTTGTCTCCCTCTCAGTTTTCATCTTATTTTATTGTTCCTTTCTTTCCCCTTTGTTCATCCATTTTGTTTCTTAAATTATATACATGATGAAATCATGATAACTTTCTCTGACTGACTTATATCACTTAGCATAATACCCTCTAGTTCCATCCATGTCATTGCAAATGGCAAGATTTCATTCTTTTTGATGGCTGAGTAATATTCATATGTGTGTGTGTGTGTGTGTGTGTGTGTGTGTGTGTGTGTGTATACCACATCTTCTTTATCCATTCATCAGTCAGTTGACACTTGGGCTCCGCTGTGTGTGTGTGTGTGTGTGTGTGTGTGTGTGTGTGTGTATACCACATCTTCTTTATCCATTCATCAGTCAGTTGACACTTGGGCTCCGCTCTTACATGGTTTGGCTCTTATTGATAATGCTGCTGTAAACATTGGGGTACAGGTGCCCCTTCAAATCACTATTTTTGTATCCTTTAGATAAATATCTAGCAGTATAATTCCTGGGTTGTAGGGTAGCTCTATTTTTACCTTTTGGAGGAACCTCCATAATGTTTTCCAGAGTGGCTGCACCAGTTTACATTTCCACCAACAGTGTAGGAGGGTTCCCTTTTTTCTGCATCCTCACCAACATTTGTTGTTTCTTGAGTTGTTAGTTTTGTAGATTGGCAGTGATTTTGATCTTGAATTACAAGGCACTTAAAATGTTCTTTGTAGTCAGTAAACAACATTGCCTTACATATTGCACTTTGAGTCAGTAAATGGATATTCAGTAGAATTTTAAATAACTAAATTTCAGTTTACTTTTGTATTTCTAAATTATTTTTTGCTTTAGTCCATAAAACTATTGCAATAAACATTCAGTCTTAGTAACTATAAACCCAGGGAAACAAGCAGAAATAATGTGTAGGTATGTGTTTGTTAACTGCACCTCTTAATTTTATAATCTATCTCCTCACAGCTTCTTCATCATATTTTTCCCCGTAAGTGACAGATCTTTCTTACTGGATGATACTAGGTCTTATGTCATTCAAGTAGATAGTTCTAAATTTAAGAATAGTAGATATCCACCAGGTTAAAGAAAAATGAGAGTCTCATAATTATCCATCCTGCCCAGTTTGTAAAGATATATCCAGTTGTGGGATGTAAATTCTCCACATTGTTCCCACATCTGCTTACATTTTGTTGTGGCTGACCTGACCATGATTACTGAAACCTAACTATGAGAACCAATGTAAAAAATAACACATTTTAAGATAAAAGATTTGATAAAACTGTTTTGTTAGGAATACATGACCCTCTGATTCATGTTAATAATGGAAATTCACTGAATACTGGATAGTGCAGGAAACTCAAGAATGGTCTCAGGCTTCCTTAGGCTTCTTGGGTGATCTGTCTTAGCTAAATTATGTGAGCATGGGCAATGTTCATCCCCTAACCCAGAGCTAAAAAGCCAAGGGAAATGTATACTATGAATTAAGTGAGAGATCATGAAGCTCTACAAAGTTGAAAGTCTCAGAGATCACAAATGGTGCAGTGCCCTGCAGGAAGAACCAAGTAAATGAAGGAGGACATGGAACTGCCAGTAAGAAAGCCATGAAACTGAGAAAATTTCTAAATACTCTTTGACCTTTATTTTAATCAACTATCAGTTGGCTGCCCTCAAATTACAGTGGTTTTGGCACTGCTAGAGATAGAAAAGTGATGAGTGAAACCGGACTGTTTTGAGTCAGAGCTTCTGACATCAAGGAAGATGCTGTGTACACAATTAAAATGAGGGCTGGTACCCGTCTGTGACTCTGAAGTACATTGCTGAGAGACATACAGGTGGAGCCCTTCCACAGGCATGGAGGAGTTGGGTAGAGCTTTTGTGAGAACTGGGATCTGAGACAAGCCATAGGGATTCGTATTGTTTGGTATGAAGAGAGAAAGAACAATAGATACTGACAAGTTTATGAATTAATTGAATTCCCTGTAGAATCTGGTGTCTCTGACTGTTTTTCTGATGAGTCCTTTCAAGGACCCTTTTCATATAACCTTGGGCTATTAAAAATTGAACTGGATCTTTTTCCAGCTTCATTAGTTCCCAGGACCTTCATTGAGAGAACTCCGCTGTGCGTCGGGAACTACAGTAGCTCCAGACCAGAAATCTCTCTGTTTCTGTTGGTGAGGCTTGATCACCCAAGGACAGCCCTATATTTTCTGGGGTTTGTGAAGACACAGGCTTCATCAGGCTGACATCTCATAGACTCTCACATTATATAGAAGAGTGGTTTTGTGAGTGGTGGGAGGAAATGAGAGGTAGTAGAGCATTGGGAAAGGATAAAACTTCTTTGAACACTTTGGAAGTTAAAGTATTTTGTTTATTAAATTAGAACTGCTGTATCAAACATACATTTGAAACAAAGTTAACATTTCTTTAATTTATTCAAAGATTCTAAAATGGGAAATGGATATGTAACATTAAATGAATGTGTTTTCAAAGGTTACTCATTATTAGTGCTCATCCTCATGTTTACTCTATTTAATCATAGATAATTAGAAAAATTATGTGATTCAGTTTAGAAAATACACAGAATAATGAAAAGTAAAGTGTATTTGAAAGGCTCTGAAAATATACGATGGCATCAAGTTCAGCTCTCTGAACTGCAGATATTATTGCTCACATGTATCACTGCTTGATATTGAGCAAAGATGTTGTTTTATATTGAACAAAGGCATGAATATGATTAAAGTTGAATATCTTGCAATACAGAAACATATGAGGCAACACATGCTGTTGGAAACCAATATCTGGTAAATATACCACAAGTCTCTAGGCACCATAGTCATAGAGACTTTGCCATAATGCAAAAGGACATGTACTTCACTTTATTTTATTTTGCTGGAATCCTTCCCTAATTCTCCATATGCACAATTGGGGCCAGCCTATATCTTAGCTCTTTGACTTTGATGTAGAATTTAGCTTTGACTTCTTCCCAATAATAAATTTGAATGTCTTCCCAAACATGACTTTTAGGTGGGATGGCAAGGATACTTTGTTAACGTAAATCTTTTAATAATACATTACTAAATACAAAGAGGGAAATGTCCAAAGACATCTTTTTCTGGATATTAGAATGATAGTCTTAATTAATTTAGAATTGAGAATATATTGTTAATATAGTGAATGAATTGTATATCAAATAAGCAAATCATACCTCATCAGTAGTGAAATAGTAACCAAAATACTTTCCAACCTTCCTCATAGAAAAAATTTCAATAATCTAGGAATGCTGCATGCAAGAGACATTTCCTACTGATTTACAATACATACTAGCATAGGAAAAAGGGTCAAAGAACTTGTGTATTAAAGAATTCCACAAAACTTTGTTTTAATCTGTGTACCGTGAAGCTGTTTTCTCGATTTAATTCCTCCTAACCAAGTCTTTGCACATTTGAATTTAAAATCAAAAACAAAAAAAAGCTATTGGCATATCTACAAAATCCTTACGATATTTTTAAGTCTTTACAATGAGCTTATATTACTTTTAAAATCAGAATATATAGTAAAGGTTTTTTTGAGAAAGGTTTTTGAGAAAGGTTTTCATTGAACAACTTTGACAGAAGTATTTTGAAAAATATGAATATCATAGCAAGAGTTTCCTATTTAAAAGAGTATGATGCAGGCATAGAAATATATTGACTTTTAAATTTTTATTGGCTTACAGCAACAGTGACTTATTTTTATTCTTGATTTTGTTGGTTGGGAACAGGCCTTCACTGGGGGTTCATCTGCTGCCCATGGTGGAGGCAGTGGCCACTGCTCTGTGGTGGAGTCCCCACAAGATCCGGGGAGACCGCCCTGGAAGAGCTCAGGCATCTGCGGGGTTCAGAGTTTCCAGGCGAAGCTGTGTGCCAGAGGCAGAGACACTTGGTCACAGGCTGGGTGAGCTCAGAGTGCAGCGGGAGGCCAGGGAGATGGGAGTGACTGAGCACTTTTCTCTGAGGACGTACTGAGGTGTGGGGCCCTGAGCTCTTGGCTCCTCCATTTTCATTCCCGTCCCCTGGAACTCTACAGAAAGTGTTCAGGGAACAAAAGCTCCCAAAAGCAAACGCCAGTGGATTACTTAGCCTGGCTGCTGGTAAGGGTGGTGCAATTCCACCTTGAACAAATACACTTCAGAATCACTACAACAGTCCCTTACCCCAGAAGATCAACAAGAAATCCAGTCAAGACCAAGTTCACTTATCAAGAACAGCGGAATTCCAGAGGAAGAGAAAGCAAAGCATGGAATTCATGGCTTTCTCCCCATGATTTTTAGTCTTGCAAAGTTAATTATTTTTAATTTAATTTTTTTCCTCTGTTAATTTTTTTAACTTTTACCCTTTCCTCTTTTAACGTTTTTTGACTAGTTTATCTTAACAATACCTTTCATTTAAAAAAAATCTTTTTTGAACCTTCATTATAGTCATATTTTATCCTTCATTGTATCTAACTTTATTTTTAGTATACACATAGGGTTTTTTCTTCTAAAAAAATTGGGGTACAACTTCTTCTAATAGATCAAAATATACCCTAAATCTAGCACTGGGCTTATTCTAGTCTCCAGCCTGAGCAAATTCTCTCCACTTTCTTTTTCTTTATTCTCCCCATCAACTTACTTATCAACTCCTTTTTTAGAAATTTTTTAAAAAAATGTTTTTTCTTCTTTATAGTCATATTCCATCCCTTCATTGTGTTTACCCTTATATATGTTTTTCATTCTTTAAAATTTTGGGAGGTCGTTTCTTCTAAGAGACCAAAAACTCCCAATATTAAGTGGTTGACCCTGTTCTAGTCACCAGTCTAATGTGTGCGTGTGTGTGTGTTTGTGTGTGTGTGTGTGTGTGTATCCTTTTTTACATTTTTTCTTTGTTTTCTTTTTATAATTTTTTTTTTCTGAACTTCTTTTTGCCCCTTTTCTCCCCACCACGATTTTGAGTCTCTTCTAATTTGGTTAAAGCACATTTTCCTGGGGTCTTTGCCACCCTTTTAGTTTTTTATTTGCTCCTTCATATATTCTTAATCTGGACAAAATGACAAGGCAGAAAAACTCACCACACACACAAAAAAAGAACAAGAGGCAGTACCGAAGGCTAAGGACCTAATCAATACGGACATTGGTAATATGTCAGACCTAGAGTTCAGAATGACAATTCTCAAGGTTCTATACGGGCTCGAAAAAGGCCTGGAAGATATTAGAGAAACCCTGTTTGGAGAAATAAAAGCCCTTTCTGAAGAAATAAAAGAACCAAAATCTAACCAAGTTGAAATAAAAAAAGCTATTAATGAGGTGCAATAAAAAATGGAGGCTCTTACTCCTAGGATAAATGAGACAGAAGAAAGAATTAGTGATGCAGAAGACCAAATGACAGAGAATAAAGAAGCTGAGCAAAAGAGAGACAAACAAATACTGGACCACAAGGGGAGAATTTGCAAGATAACTGATACAATAAGATGAAACAACATTAGAATAATTGGGATTCCAGAAGAAGAAGAAACAGAGAGGGGAGCAGAAGGTCTATTGGAGAGAATTATTGGAGAGAATTTCCCTAATACGGCAAAGGGAACAAGCATCAAAATCCAGGACATGAAGAGAACCCCCCTCAAAATCAATTAGAATAGGTCCACACCCTGTCATCTAATAGTAAAATTTAAAAGTCTTAGCAACAAAGAAAAAAATCCTGAAAGCAGCCCAGGACAAGAAGTCCGTAACATACAATGGTAAAAATATTAGATTGGCAGCACACTTATCCACAGAGACCTGGCAGGCCAGAAAGAGCTGGCATGATACATTCAGAGCACTAAACGAGAAAAACATGCAGCCAAGAATACTATATCCAGCTAGACTATCATTAAAAATAGAAGTAGAGATGAAATGCTTCCAGGGCAAACAAAAACTGAAAGAATTTGCAAACACCAAACCAGCTCTACATGAAGTATTGAAAGGGGTCCTCTAAGCAAAGAGAGACCCTAAAAGTAGTAGATCAGAAAGGAACAGAGACAATATACAATAGCAGTAACCTTAGAGGCAATACAATGGCACTAAATTCATATCTCTCAATAGCTACCCTGAATGTAAATAGGCTAAAAGCCCAATCAAAAGACATAGGGTATCAGAATGGATAAAAAAACAAAACCCATCCATATTCTGCCTACAAGAAACTCATTTTATACCCAAAGACACCTCCAGATTTAAAGTGAGGGTTGGAAAACAATTTCCCATGCTAATGGACATCAAAGAAAGCTGGGGCGGCAATCCTTATATCAAATAAGTTGCGTTTTAAACCAAAGACTATAATAAGAGTTGAGGAAGGACACTATATCATGCTCAACGGGTCTGTCCAACAAGAAGATCTAACAATTTTAAATATCTATGCCCCTAACGTGGGAGCAGCCAATTATATAAACCAAATAACAAAATCAAGGAAACACATCGACAATAGTATAATAATAGTAGGGGACTTTAACACCCCTGTCACTGAAATGGACAGATCATCCAAGCAAAAGATGAACAAGGAAATAAAGACCTTAAATGACACACTGCACCAGATGGACATCACATATATATTCAGAACATTCCATCTCAAGGCAACAGAATACACATTCTTCTCTAGTGCACATGGAACATTCTCCTAAATAGATCACATCCTGGGTCACAAATCAGGTCTCAACCAGTACCAAAAGACTAACATCATTCCCTGCATATTTTCAGACCACAATGCTCTGAACTCAATCACAAGAGGAAATTTGGAAAGAACCCAAATACAGGGAGAATAAACAGCATCCTTCTAAAGAATGAGTGGGTTAACCAGGAAATTAAAGAAAAATTGAAAAAATTCATGGAAACAAATGATAATGAAAACACAATGGTTCAAAATCTGTGGGACACAGCAAAGGCAGTCCTGAGAGGAAAATATATAGCAATACAAGCCTTTCTCAAGAAATAAGAAAGGTCTCAAATACACAACCTAACTCTACACCTAAAAGAGCTGAAGAAAGAACAACAAAGAAAGCCTAAACCCAGCAGGAGAAGAGAAATCATAAAGATCAGAGCAGAAATCAATGAAATAGAAAACAAACAAACAAACAAACAAAAAACCAATAGAACAAATCAACGAAACTAGGAGGTGGTTCTTTGTAAGAATTAATAAGATTGATAAACCCCTGGCCAGACTCATCAAAAAGAAAAGAGAAAGGACCCAAATAAATAAAATCATGAATGAAAGAGGAGAGATCACAACTAACACCAAAGAAATACAAACAATTATAAGAACATATTATGAGCAACTCTACGCCAACAAATTGGACAATCTGGAAGAAATGGATGCATTCCTAGAGACATATAAACTACCACAACAGAACCAGGAAGAAATAGAAAACCTGAACAGATCCATAACCAGTAAGGAGAGTGAAACAGTCATCAAAAATCTCCAAACAAACAAATGCCCTGGGACAGATGGCTTCCCAGGGGAATTCTACCAAACCTTTAAAGAATTAATTCCTAGTCTCCTGAAACTGTTCCAAAAAATAGAAATGGAAGGAAAACTTCCAAACTCATTTTATGAGGCCAGCATCACCTTGATCCCAAAACCAGAAAAGGATCCCATCAAAAAAGAGAATTACAGACCAATAACCTTGATGAACACAGATGCAAAAATTCTCACCAAAATACTACCCAAGAGGATCCAACAATACATTAAAAGGATTATTCACCACGACCAAGAGGGATTTATTCCAGGGCTGCAGGGTTGGTTCAACATCTGCAAATCAATGTGATACAATACATTAAAAAAAGAAAGAACAAGAACCATATGATACTCTCAATAGATGCTGAAAAAGCATTTGACAAAGTACAGCATCCCTTCCTGATCAAAACTCTTCAAAGTGCAGGGATAGAGGACACATACCTCAATATTATCAAAGCCATCTATGAAAAACCCACCGCAGATATCATTCTCAATGGAGAAAAACTGAAAGCTTTTCTGTTAAGGTCAGGAACATGGCAGGGATGTCCATTATCACCACTGCTATTCAGCAGAGTATTAGAAGTCCTAGGCTTAGCAATCAGACAACAAAAAGAAATTAAAGTATCCAAATTGGCAAAGAAGAAGTCAAACTATCACTTTTCGCAGATGATATGATACTATATGTGGAAAACCCAAAAGCCTCCACTCCAAATATGCTAGAACTTGTACAGAAATTCAGTAAAGAGTCAGGATATAAAATCAATGCACAGAAATCAGTTACATTTCTTTACACCACCACAAGACAGAAGAAAGAGAAATTAAGGAGTCAATCCCATTTACAATTGCACCCAAAACCATAAGATACCTAGGAATAAACCTAACCAAAGAGGCTAAGAATCTATATGCAGAAAACTATAAAGTACTCATGAAAGAAATTGGGGAAGACACAAAGAAATGGAAAAATGTTCCATGCTCATGGACTGGAAGAACAAATATTTTGAAAATGTCTATGCTACCTAATGCAATCTACAATGCAATCTTAATGCAATCCCTATCAAAATCCCATCCAATTTTTTTCTAAGAAATGGAACAAATAATCCTAAAATTTTTATGGAACCAGAAAAGACCTCGAATAGCCAAAGGAATATTGAAAAAGAAAGCCAAAGTTGATGGCATCACAATTCCAGACTTCAAGCCCTATTACAAAGCTGTCATCATCAAGACAGTATGGTACTGGCACAAAAATAGACATGTAGATCAATGGAACAGAAAAGGGAGCCCAGAAATAGACCCTCAACTCTATAGTCAACTAATCTTCAGCAAAGCAGAAAAGAAGGTCCAATGGAAAAGAGACAGTATCTTCAAATGGTGTTGGGAAAATTGGACAGTCACGTGCAGAAAAATGAAATTGGACCATTTCCTTACACCATACACGAAAATAGACTCAAAATGGATGAAGGGCCTCAATGTGAGAAGGGAATGCATCAGAATCCTTGAGGAGAACACAGTCAGCAACCTCTTTGACCTCAGCTGCAGCAATTTCTTCCTAGGAACATCACCAAAGGCAAGGGAAGCAAGGGCAAAAATGAAGTATTCGCACTTCATCAAGATTAAAAGCTTTTGCAAAAGACAATTGACAGAATGGGAGAAGATATTTGCAAACGACATATCAGATAAAGGGCAAGTATCTAAAATCTGTAAAGAGCTGAACAAATTCAACACCCAAAGAACAAATAATCCAATCAAGAAATGGGTAGAGGACATGGACAGACATTTCTGCAAAGAAGACATCCAGATGGCCAACAGACACATAAAAAAGTGCTCCACATCACTCGGAATCAGGGAAATACAAATCAAAACCACAATGAGATACCACCTCCACAAGTTAGAATGGCTAAAATTAACAAGTCAGGAAATGACAGATGCTGGTGAGGATGTGGAGAAAGGGGAACCCTCCTACACTGTTGATGGGAATGAAAGCTGGTGCAACCACTCTGGAAAACAGCACAGAGGTTCCTTAAAAAGTTGAAAATAGAGCTAGCATACCACCCAGAAATTGCACTATTGCATATTTACCCTAAAGATACAAATGTCGTGATCCGTAGGGGCACGTGCACCTGAATGTTTATAGCAGCAATGTCCACAATAGCCAAATATGGAAAGAACCTAGATGTCCATCAACAGATGGATGAATGGATAAAGAATGGATAAAGAAAAGGTGGTATATATACACAGTGGAATACTATGCAGCCATCAAAAGAAATGAAATCTTGCCATTTGCGATGACGTGGATGGAACTAGAGGGTATTATGCTTAGCGAAATAAGTCAATCGGAGAAAGACAACTATCATATGATCTCCCTGATATGAGGAAGTGGAGATGCAACGTGGGGGGTTTGAAGTGTAGGAAAAGAATAAATGAAACAAGATGGGATCAGGAGGGAGACAAACCATAAGAGACTCTTAATGTCACAAAACAAACTGAGGGTGGCTGGGAGGAGGGCGGTCAGGAGAAGGTGGGGAGTTATGGACATTGGGGAGGGTATGTGCTATGGTGAGTGCTGTGAAGTGTGTAAACCTGGTGATTCATAGACCTTTTCCCCCAAGGCTAATAATACATTATATGTTTATTAAAAAATAAAAAAAAAGATTGAATTCATAGTTAAAAACCATCCAATATGAAAACCCAATCTAGATTTTTTTTTTTTCTGGTGGCAAATACCTAATGAACATTTTAAGAAGAAATAACACTCATTTTCCAGTCTCTTCCAGAGATTAGAAAAGGAGAAAATACTTCCAAATCATTTTATGATGGTAGCATTTTTTTAATGTATTACAAAATATTAGAAGAAAAGTAAGTGGTACTTGACTGGCTCAGTAGAGCACTGCAACTCTTGATCTCCAGGTCATGAGTTCAGGCCTCATGTTGGGCATGTAGCCTACATAAAAATAAAATACACGCCCAGATCCCTCATGAACAAAGATGTAAAGGTTCTTGACAAAATTAGTAATTTTAATTCACAGCCACTTTGCACAGCGGTTTGGCAGTTTCTTATATGGTTAAATGTACATTTATCTTGTGACCCTGAAATTACCCTTTTAGAAATATGAAAGCTTTGGTCACAGATGTATCAGTATGCAAATGTCTATAGTAGCTTTATTTATAATCACCAGTAACTGGAAACCCACCAGATCTCCTTTAACCAGTTATAAATAAGCATCCCTACAATGGCATAGCACTCGCCGATAAAGAATGAGGTATCATTTCCTAGAACACTAGTGACTCTCACATGCATTTAGGTGAGAGGATCCACACTCAGAAAGCTACCTGTTGTATGACACTGTGGGATAGGAGGAACTCTGGGGGAATGGGCTGGCTGGAGGGGAATCAGAACATTCTGGCAGTGATGGAGCTCTTTTCTGAGAGGCTGTGATCATCAGTACAATGACTCTGTGAGTCTGTCAGAACTCACAGAGTAAAAAATCACATGTTATGTGACTAAAACCATGCTGACATCACTGGTGCCCAAGGGCACAGTGTCAGAGATGAGCAGGGGCACGGGGGCAGAGGTCAGAGAGGGGGCAGGGCAGGGAGGCCCCACCTGACCCTGCTCAGGGCCTGGTTCTCTCTGCAGCTCCTGGTGGGTGAGGACAGTGCTGTGCTCCCGGTGACAAGGACTCTAGCAGGTGCAAGGCTGGCTTCACTGGCAGCAGGGCCCCTGGCCGACAGGACATGCCTGGCAGCAGGTAGGGCAGCCAGCTGGGGGTCTCACTCAGCAAGGGGGATGGTGGCAGCAGGCAGAGGTGAGGCCTGGCTCCTCCATGGGGGTGGGGCTCTGAGTAAAACTTTCTGCAAAATTTTAAAAATAGATGAAACAGGACTTGAGGAGAATTTGGACTCAACCCATAAGCATGGTGAGGGGTGTGAAGAAGAAAGGAGCTAACCTGAGTAACTGTGGAAAACTCTGTAACTGGCTGTTGCAGGGCTAATGACTGTGAACTCTGCTCAAACTCTGTTCCAGTAGTTAGACTTGTTCACAGGCTCTGTCATAGTATTTCTGGAACTAGTATACGTGTACAGGGCTTGAGCAAGTGCAGAAGTGCACTGTAAGAGCGAGAGACCAGGCTCTCTGGGAGAGTGAGGGGTGCAGACGGAGGCCCACCCTGTGATGCTGGGCTGGAGGTGGAGGCTACTCCATAAGGGTCTCATGTCCACACAGTGTACAGAGTCTCAGTTACACACAAGGACAGATGCGTGTGGATATGCAGGGTAGCAGCTTAGTGTACATACTTGCTGATACATGTTCTCGATGCACAGCATGTTCAGTGTATTTATATGTAGCTCCCAGAAATCATGGGAATGAGGAAAACCAATGGAGTAGATCCCAATTTCCAATAAATTAATCAGGCTTCTGTGGAGGGGCATATTAGGGTTCCTGAAAACAAAGAAGTGATTGGAAGTAAATAAAGGATGTCATCATATCAAAGGACATTTGAAGCCAGTCTTAAAGGGCTCCCCATGGCCAAACCTAGAGCAGGTGTGTTACTGACTACTTCCCTCTTTACATACAGGAGAGGACGCCATGGTGAAGGCTAGTTATCCAGCCTAAATATATAAACACTTAACAATCTCTCTATAGAGATAATACTTGCAAAAACTACCAGGTCTTTGATAGTTCCATGAACTACGTAATCTAATTTAATCTTCAACAGTTGTGTTTCAGAAGTCTCACAATTTATGCATAAGAGAATGAAGACATGGCAAAGTTTAGAAATTTGCTTATCATTTGGTTGACATGGCAGAGCGAAAATTCAAAGTTTAGATTGCATGTCTTCTTAAAGTGTGCTTTTAACTTTTAAATTTCAAGATATTAAATTCCAAGTTTGTCTTATTTGTCTTGTATATGGAGTGAAAGTAGCTTTGGCATTTTGCTTTCCAGAGCATTCATTTAATCCGTTATATTCTTCATAATCATTCAGAGGAAACATAGCCAGTCACCAAAGAAATTCATATGACAAGATTAAAACAAATACACTATCAGCAACAGAGTAAAGTACTAGAATTAAGTATTCACTGCTGCTATAATGAAGATTCATTCAACAAATATTTATCATTCATTCATGTACTTACCACTATTCTACAAAATGGGACATAGGAATTTTAAAAAGAGAAACTTCTGCCTTCATGAAGCTTATTGTAGTTGTCATATATGGGAAAGAAACAAATACCATTTAAATAGTGTACAAGAAAAGATTATGGTGATAAATTTCATCAAAAAGTTGGACATAACCTTTTTATAAGATTAAAGTTTTTTCATACTGTGAAAACATTCATTCTTGAAAGCTTTTTAGGTATTTTGTTCAGTATGGGATAGACTGATTATCTAGCTACCTCTCTGAACTCTGAACAGGTTTGGAAGGTATGCTTACTTTCATCTAAATCTGTGTTGTCCAAAAGATCATCCCCACAAAATTCTGTTTCTTTTTTTTTTTTTTTTTAAGATTTTATTTATTTATTTGACAGACAGATCACAAGTAGACAGAGAGACAGGCAGAGAGAGAGAGAGGAGGAAGCAGGCTTCCTGAGGAACAGAGAGACCGATGCAGGGCTCGATCCCAGGACCCTAGGACCATGACCTGAGCGGAAAGCAGAGGCTTTAACCCACTGAGCCACCCAGGCACCCCCAAAATTCTGTTTCTTGAAAACAGGTTACTGTCTGTTACTAAATGAGAGGAACATGTCCATATATAAGACAAATTAGACTCCATCATTTAAAATGAAGTAAATATATATGCTGTGTTGGAATATTACATGAACTATCACTTGACTTTCATTAAGTATTTGATTTGAAGAGTTTCTTCAAATATATATATATATATATATATGCTTCAAATATATATATATATATATATATATATATGTCAATATATATGCTGTGTTGGAATATTATATAAACTGTCTCCTGACTTTCATTAAGGGCAATCTGTGTTTGATTTGAAGAGTTTCTTACAAGGGCTGTCGCATGATTTGGAAAACAGAATGGTAACTGATGATAGGGCTTCAGAAGATGAACCTGACTGTTTTGCATTGAAACAGGGCAGTGTTTGAGACTCAGGAGTGGGGAGGAACAGATAGAGGGGGATATCTATCAAGCAATAGATAATTGCTTGAACTCATGGCTGCAGGATGGCCTAAGTTGTTAAGAAAATGAAGCCTGGGGGCTCCTGGGTGGCTCAGTGGGTTAAGCCGCTGCCTTCGGCTCAGGTCATGATCTCAGGGTCTTGGGATCGAGTCCCGCATCGGGCTCTCTGCTCGGCAGGGAGCCTGCTTTCCCCTCTCTCTCTGCCTGTCTCTCTGTCTACTTGTGATCTCTCTCTGTCAAATAAATAAATAAAATCTTAAAAAAAAAAAAAAAGAAAACGAAGCCTGCTGCTTTATTTGAACTCAGTTGTATTACTGGAAATTAATGAACTTTGATGATATCACTGATATGCATTGAACCAAGGGGAGATTATGTATCTCAACAAACTGGTAAGAAAGAGAACTGTGTTTTGAAGGGAAAAATTGGAATATAACTTCCTAGCAGCCAGGGGTGTGGCAAGCTGTCAGGAATTCGCTGAGATCTTGAAGTCTTTGGTCTTTGTCAGGACATGATGCTAGGTGTCAGAAAAAGTTGGGTTTGATTGTCCCAGGTAATGAGTGAAAGTGAGGTCATAGCTCACAATTAGATTATAAATATATAGAAATATGATTTCTGGGAAATTTTTATTTAAAAATTGTCAGTTCTGCAACAGCACAGACACTTTGGCTAAAGATATGGAAGCATGTTTCCTCTCAGTTGGCCGTGCAGAATGAGAAGCCATTGGAAATTATAATTTCTTTTTCATGTACCAGAAAAACTGACCCTGGATTCCTCTTCAGTGCTCACCCTAACCACTACCTGTGCTACACAGTCTCATAGTGCAGAAGTTGGATTTCATGAATGCAATGCTGCCTTCCTGATTGATTTTTGGGCACAGTATAGTTCTGATCCACGATCTCTGAGACTTTGTTGACCATCACTTCTTATCTTACACATCCTGAGTTAGTCACAGTTTCAGTGTTTCCCAGGCTCACTCTTCTAGGAACTGATACCACCGTGTCTGACATGTCTATAAAAAGTATCAGACTGAATTTCAGGAACTAACATGCATGCATGCTATTTCCAGGTAAGGAGATAAAATATATACATGACATTTCCAGTTAAGTTAAAAGACTGTTTTGTGACAGTTTTTATTGATAATGATACTGAATCCAAGATGTTTTGTAAGGATATAAAAATATGAAGAGCAACTGCCCACTAATGTCATTGCAGATTAACTTCATTTTGGAAAAGCTTGGCGTATCTTTTAAAGTCTAATTTATCATGGTTAAGGAACCAGGCACTTTAAATATCTGGTTTTTGTCATAGCTTTAATTTTTAACAACAAAAATGTACTTAATTTTTCTATCCATTATTTACCTTATGTGATTTTTCAAAAGAGACTTCTATAGAGAAAGATTTATTTATTTTTAAAAACATTTTTAAAAATTAAAAAAAAATTTTTTGAGAGAGCACCTGAGTGGTGAGAAGGAGAGAGAGAGAATCTCAAGCAGGCTCCACTTTCAACACCCAGCCCAACACCGGGCTCGATTCCATGACCCTGAGAACGTGACCTCAGCTGCAATCAGGAGTTGGGCGCTTACCCAACTGAGCCACCCAGGCTCCCCCAGAAAAGAGATTTAAAACCCCATACATTCAGTCCTCAGTATGAAATAAATACCTTTCATCAATGACTGTTTTTTCTTGGGAAATATTTGCTTATATTGATCCATATATACCATACTGTTTAAATTTGCCTGGAGTGAAATTCTCCAGCATAGATGGGTAAAGCAATACTGACATACATCGCTTTGTACTTACATAAGACATCTTTACTTCTGGATCCTCTCACAGTCTAAGTTCAATAAGAGTAGTTCCTGGTCACAACATATGTTGGTCATCATTTCAGAATTTACTAAAGCATCATTCAGCTTTATCCTTTATCCTCCCCTTACTGGAGATTAGTACAGTAGCCTTCTTTTTTCCAGTTATTTTGACTTCACAGAAGGCATCATTGTGCTAAATTAGAAATGTAGTCTTTATGAAGATGAACTGGAAAGTAAAATTTTAAATACAATATGTTAAAAGTTTGTTTTATTCTTTGTCTAGAAGATAATTAGACAAGAGAAGCCTGGGTGGCTCAGTCGGTAAAGCATCTGCCTTCAGCTCAGGTCATGATCTCAGCGTCCTGGGGTAGATCCCCACATTGGGCTCCCTGCTTGGTGGGAGCGTGCTTCTCCTTCTGCCTGCTGCTCCCCCTGCTTGTGTGCTCTCTCTCTCAAATAAATAAATAAATAAATAAATAAAATTTTTTACCAAAAAAAACCCAAAAAACTAGACACTATTCTTTTCTATCGTTAAAAATATCCATTACTGTATCATAGAACTCAACATAAACATGCTGAATTTTTATAGAAGATAAAGCTTCTCATTTTTTATGTGCTGATCCTTATATTTTTGTGATTATGTTGCCATAAACCTCTGTGGTTTATGGTTTTTTGATGTTTTCTCCATCACAGAATTTCAGATCTGTAAGTTAGTACCCTTTCCACCCTTACCTCCAACACATGCACAGACTAAAACATAAAGGAAAATAAATACATGATGAGAACAAGTTTCAGAAATTCCATTTTAAAGCACTTTGTGTTTCATAACCCCTGCTGGCATCCACCAGATGAGCTAAAACAAATATGTGTGGTTAACCCCTGTCAGGACTTGGGAACAGGTAGTGGTTTATAACTCACATGTTTCATCAGCCCCTTCAGTGCTCCAATAAAACTGACTGTATGAGTCATCCAGTTAAAATTTTCTTTTTGCCAATTTTTTTCTGCACAGAGTGATGATAGTAGCAGGAGTTTGTTAAACTGTAAGAGGTAGTGGTTCTGACATCCCCCCCAACTGGACATCTCAAATCTTCCAGGAAAAGTGGATAGACCTCAAAAGATTCTCAGAATCTACTTATGCTTTGCTGTCATTTCTTGGTTCCCATGGTGGGAACTGTTCCCAGACACAGGTGGTTATAAAACTGTTGGTTCAAAGCTATTCAGAACTGGACTAGCAATTTCATAATAATCATAGGATTTTAAACTAGCGTTATTGAGAAACATCACTAATTTCAGCCACCTTAGTTATAAATGCTCTGAAGAACTTCATCACTTGTTCAAAGCAAAATCTTCCCTAGTGACACCATCAAATGATGAAACAGACACTGAGAATTCATTGTGGAAGGGAAAAGAACATTAGGTGTGAGACTGATCTAAGGGGGCATTTCCCTTCGTGTGAGGATGTGTACGTGGTGAAGACTCAGGTGAGTGATAGTGGAGATGGAGGCAAAAGGAAAACAAAGTAAAGACAAATTGGTAAAAACAATGGGATAGAAACTACAAGTGGTTTCACAGTGCTAAGGAAATAGGAAACGTACTTCACTTCAATTATGGAAGAGACTGTTGAGTTTCTGAAAGAAGCAAGTGAGAGGTGAAATGAATATGCATAAGGAGTTCAGAGCCCTAGTGGACTGTCAGGGCTTAAAAATAATGACTGGGCAAGGTGATACCGTTTTTCCTATTGTCGTGCCTTTTTTTTTTTTTTTTAAAGATTTTATTTATTTGACAGAGAGAGAGACAGTGAGAGAGAATACAAGCAGGGGGAATGGGAGAATGAGAGGGAGAAGCAGACTTCCCACAGAGCAGGGAGCCCAATGTGGGGCTCGGTGCCAGGACCCTTGGATTATGAACTGAGCCGAAGGCAGACTCTTAACAACTGAGCCACCCAGGCGCCCTTGTTGTGTTCTTTAAGGGAGAGGTATCCAACTCTGTTTTGTTTTCCAAGCTTGCCTTAAAAGGCTTCACATTATCCTTTTTAAAGTTTTTCTTCGGGTAAGAGAAGGACAGCCTTGTCACCGAGTGCTTTCCTGGGAGACTCTTCATAGACCCTATACCTGTAAGGTCCCCTACTTAGGAATTTGATGCCATGGTATGATTATTAATGAGATTTTATCTAGACCTTTTTAATAGGACTCTAATTGTAAGCTTTATTTCACCGTTTAATGCTCTGTGTAGTGATTACAAGGAACCTTTTATTCTCCTCTGTAGTGTGCATAGCTGAGTGTCCTGAGACAAGGATCCAATGTGGAACAGTATTTAAATGTATTTTCTTGTGAGTTAATACACAGGCATTAGGAATGAGGTAAAAGCAGAGATGCTCCTCATTGAGGAGGAATAACTTTTATATTAACAAGATGAGTACATTCTTCACATTTCTGCCCCACAAACAAATGGTAAAAATGCAGTGGGATTTTCAATAATTTCTTTTTTTTTTTTTTTTAAGATTTTATTTATTTATTTGACAGAGAGAGAGAGATCACAAGTAGGCAGAGAGGCAGGCAGAGAGAGAGGAGGAAGCAGGCTCCCCGCGGAGCAGAGAGCCCGATGCGGGGCTCGATCCCAGGAACCTGAGATCATGACCTGAGCGGAAGGCAGCGGCCTAATCCACTGAGCCACCCAGGCGCCCCGGGATTTTCAAATGTTAAATAAAACATCAGTGTTCAGACCATTGCTTCAGAGCTAAAGGAAATTTTTACTGTGGAAATATAAGGTCATACTAGAAGAATGCAACTGCTCAGCCAGAGGTTCCGGAGAATAACCATTATTGCTGTTTTCCTTTAAAGTTCTCCAGGCTTAATGCTTTATGGAGAGTGGTATATTCCTATCATCCCACAGTTTGCCCATTGGCGTAGTGTTCATCTGTCCTCTGCACATGGAGGAGTGGATGGACAGTTGGCATGCCTCTAGTTTCCATCAGCACAGACCCCGGAAAGTCACAGTTAAGCCCTCATTTTCCGCAGCCTTGGGCATCCCAGTCACCATCATGTCCTCCGACTTCTGCTTCCTGAATAGGCCTCAGGTTTCTCTCCGTTCATGCCCAACACACACATCTCCAGGCTGCAGAGATCTCTCCCCTGAAACACTGGGTTTCCACTGCCTGGCCCTTAGGGTGATGGCGGTCAACACACAGTGACACGTATGAGCCTGCTTACCGCATGTGCCAGGTTCTCACTTGGTAAGGGAGGTGTGTTTGTATATTTGTTTTCTAGGGCTGCAGTAGAAATGATAAGATTAGTTCCCTAATGTGTCACAGATGGGTGTTGTCATTGTTGTGGTGGTCAGCAGTCTGACAGGACAGTGTCAGCACGGCCACGCTCCCTTGTTGCTCTTGCGGCTCCTCGTGGAAGCCGGTGCTCCTGGCTCGTGGCAACATTGGACCAAGCTCTGTCTCTGTCTTTACATGGCTATCTCAGTGTGTTTTCTCTCCTCCTCTTCTCTACAAGAAAACTGGACACTGATCGTAGAGAGCACCCTAAACTAGGATGTTCTGATCTTGAGATCCTTAGCTTACTTATATCTGCAAAAACCAGTTTTTCTAACAAGGTTACAATGGAAGATTGCAGGGGACGGTAACATTTTCATAGGTCCAACAGCTAAGTAAGTGGTGATAACTTATGTTTGTATTCAGGTTTGACAATCTAATATTGGATGATTGAAATACCTCTTATGCTTGCACTTAAATCCCACTCAGACTTAAGTCTTGCATTTAAATTCCACTCAGACTTAAGTCTTGCATTTAAATTCTTTAGTACCACAGAAAACTCACAATAAAGTGTTCAGTATCATCAAAAAAGAAAGTACATCACCATTGCTCTCATAGGAAGAAAAACAGGCAGGTGGGAGGGCTTTATAAATTTTGGGCAGTGTCCAAGATGGTGGAGGTATAGTTGTGGGGAGTTGGTTGGGTAGATGTACAGAGGTGAGCCAGCTGATGAATAAATGAAGTTCATCTTTTTTCATTTGTTCTCTGACTTTGTCCCTCCCCTAAAACATTTCCAAGTGCCTTCCTAGGTATTTTCAAAAATTTATTTTGGGAAGGCACAACCCCATTACAAGTAATGGCTGTTCACTGGAGATTAACCCTAGTCATCAGAAATCACCTATAGATTTTCTTGCTAAAAGAGTGGTGTTAGGCCTAGATACATACCACTTTCCCATTCTGCCCCCCCCCTTTTTTTTAAATCTCCCCAAGTATCTTCTTAAGGATTTTTTTCATTCATATATACATTTCTATTACATTAATTACCTGTTTATCTATTTTAACCTATTTCTTACTAAAGAATTACAAGGAAAATTGGATTTCACCAAATCTCTTTGTTTCTAAATATTATAGGTTGGGATTTTCTTACTCTTTAAAATATAGTACATAATACTAACTTGAAATACATGATGTGAAATCACATTCTTTAAGACTGAGTAAGAAGATGCATAGGTTAGTGAAATACAGGTAAACAGTTCTTCATGTGGAGAGTGTCTCTGAGCCATACTGGTCATTCAAATGTTTAACATTTTAATTCACTTTTTCTTGGATGGAAGTGATGTATAGACTGACAGTTGTGAAAGCAACAAAATATATAACTTGTATTCAAGGATGTAAAAAACTGAAATTTCAACATTCTTTCAGTTTCCCCTTAATTTTATATATTTCCCAGTTATAAATATTTGGGCAGTACTTTATAGAATCAGGGCTATAGCTTAGCTTGGGGACTGTGCTTGCCCATTTGAGAGTGCCAATATATTTTACCAAAAAGTACAATTCTACTTTTTGCCGTGCATGATCAGCAGTTTTTTAAAAAAGCTTTGACATAATTTTTTTTTAGTGGTAGTTATAGAAAAACTCAGTTTAATTTTGATTTCTAGGGTGACTTTGCAGTGCTTGTAGGAGAGAAGGTAGGAAAGTAGGAAGTGTCACATCAGAGCCCATCAGTACTTTCAGTACTGAAGCATAGGGCTTAAAGTATTTGTGAATAAGTGTGGATGGACATCTAGGTATTTGTTTTTTAGTTTAACTGGACCAAGTTATTCTTTCCTTTAGTTTCCTCACCAAAGATTACTACATATATACTGTATTATTTCCCAGAGTTTTGATAGTTGGCTTGCAGCTTCATTTTTAAGGCCTCTCATCTCTGAGTGTAATAAAATGGCAAATTTTAAAAATTAAACATTTAATAAAGTTATGGTCATGGTATATTTTTGGATCATGGGCTATAAATACCTTTCATTAATGATGATTAGGTAATTACCGAATGGGAGAAGATACTTGGAAAATGACATATCCATTAAGGATTAGTGCCCAAATATATTTAGAACTTATATAACTTGGCACCCCAAAAAACAATCCAATTAAAAATATGCAGAATATGTGAATAGACATTTTTCCATAGAGGATATCCAGATAGCCAACAAACACATGAAAAAATGCTTAACATCACTCATTATCAGGGAAATACAAGTCAAAACCACCATGAGATATCACCTCACACCAGTCAGGATGGCTAAAATTAAAAAATGCAAGAACTACCAGGTGTTGGTAAGGACACAGAGAAAGTGGGACCCTTGGGCACTGTCTGTGGGGATACAAACTGGTGTAGCCACTCTGGAAAACAGTAAGGAGGTGCTTCAAAAAGTTAAAAATGGAGCTACACTATGATCTAGTAGTCACAGTATTGTGTAGCTACCCCCAAAATACAAAAACGCTAGTTTAAAGAGATGCATGCACCCCTGTGTTGATAGCAGCATTGTTTACAGTAGCCAAATTATGGAAGCAGCCCAAGGGCCCATCCAGTGTTGAATGGATAAAGGTGCTGTGTGTATATATATATACACACACAATGAAATTTACTCAGCCATAAAAAAGAATAAAATCTTACCTTTTGCAACAACATGGATGGAACTAGAGAGTATTATGCTAAGCAGAATAAGGCACAGAGAAAGACAAACACCATTATGATTGCAGTCATATATGGAATTTAAGAAACAAAATAAATGAGCAAAGAAAAAAAAAAAAAGAAAGAAACAGACCCTTAACTACAGAGAAAACACTGCTGATCCCCAGAGGGGAGGTGGGTGAGAGATGGATTAAGCAGGTGATGGGGATGAGGGAGGGCACTTGTTCCTATGAGCACGGGGTGGTGTATGGAACTTTTGGATCACTATTGTACACCTGAAACTAATATTACACCCTATGTTAACTAACTGGAATTAGAAGTTTTAAAAAATGATTAGGTAATGCCTTCTTATTTTGAAAGTGTGCTTTCAAAATAATTCACAGGGATTAGTTTTGGTATCAAGGATTGATCCAGTTACAGGGTGGGTAAGCTGCAGGAGTGTTATTTATGTAGAAGCTAGTAGATCCTGCAAGGTGACGACCTCTGCAGAGCCCAATCTCCTCAGGTATATTTATCCAGTGGATTTTAGTGGTTTGTCAAAACAGCCAAGTTCCACATTATAATTTTTCATTTTGATGAGAAAAACACTGTGGGAAAGCTTTTGGATTTTCATTGATTTAAAAAGGACATGTTTCCTCTGAAGAAGTCTTTCCAGTTTGGAATGTGGGATGACTACGTATGTTAATACATGAAGCGTATTCAGAAAGGGCAGTTCTTTGATGTTTGTGGGAGGGGTGTGAGCGAATCTCAGGAGACAGCTCTGAGATGTCAGAAACTTGGAGCAGAGAGCAATATAAAACAGGGAGACAGACATGTTGAACTCAATCACAAATATACATATGGAGAATATATTTTGGGATAATCTGGCTTTGTGATACTGTTGAGGCCAGAAAGCCTAGTGATTTATTCATTTCCTGCTTGCCTTGACTTGTGCCCACCTTCAGGTTGCACATCCTGGGGAGGGACTTCTAGCTCCATACATGCTGAAAGGAGCCACTGGTTGTTAAAGCCCCGATTCTCCACCCATGAGTAAGCATGGTTCTGACCTGTTAAGAATGGACCCAGGGACCAGACAAACAGTTGATGCCATGGGTGAAAGTCAGATTTTAGTAAGTATGGAGTTAGTAAATATGGAGTTAGTAAATATAGTTAGTTTTACTTGTTTAAACCTTGTTGACACTTCTCTATTTTTCCACTTTCTTTTGTTTCCTTTATTTAATGCACCTGTATGTTACCTTTTAAAAAAAAATTTTATTAACATATAATGTATTATTTACCCCAGGGGTACAGGTCTGTGAATCGTCAGGCTTACACATTTCACAGAAATCACCATAGCACATACCCTCCCCAGTGTCCATAACCCAACTACCCTATCCCTACACTCCCCCCACCCCCCAGCAGCCCTCAGTTTGTTTCCTGAGATTAAGAGTCTCTTATGGTTTGTCTCCATCCTGATCCCATCTTGTTTCATTTTTTCCTTACCTACCCTCCACAACCCCCTGTGCTGCCTCTCAAATTCCTCATATCAGAGAGATCATATGATAATTGTCTTTCTCTGATTGACTTCTTTTGCTGAGCATAATACTGTCTAGTTCCATCCACATCTTTACAAATGGCAAGATTTCATTTCTATTCAGTATTCCATTGCCTATATACACCACATCTTTATCCATTCATCTATTGATGGACATCTAGGTTGGCTATTGTGGACATTGCTGCTAAAAACATTTGGGTGCATGTGCCCCTTCAGATCACTACATTTGTATCTTTAGGGTAAATATCCAGTAGTGTGATTGCTGGGTCATAGGGTCTACTTTCAACTTTTTGAGGAACCTGTATACTGTTTCCCAGGTGGCTGCACCAGCTTGCATTTCCACCAACAGTGTAGGAGGGTTCCCCTTTCTCCACATCCTCACCAGCATCTGTTGTTTCCTGACTTGCTAATATCAACCATTCTGACTGGTGTGAGGTGGCATCTCACTGTGGTTTTGATTTGTATTTCCCTGATGGTGAGTGATGTTGAGCACTTTTCCATGTGTCTGTTGGCCATCTGGATGCCTTCTTTGCAGAAATGTCTGTTCATGCCTTCTGCCCATTTCTTGATTGGATTATTTACGTTTTGGGTGTTGTGATAAATTCTTTATAGATTTTGGATACTAGCCCTTTATCTGATATGTCTGTTTGTGAATATCTTCTCCCATTTTGTCAGTTGTCTTTTGGTTTAGTTTATTGTTTCCTTTGCTGTGCAAAAGCTTTTGATCTTGATGAAGTGCCAATAGTTCATTTTTTCCCTTGCTTCCCTTGCCTTTGGCAATGTTTCTAGGAAGAATTTGCTGTGGCTGAGGTTGAAGACATTGTGGCCTGTGTTATCCTCAAGGATTTTGTTGGATTCCTGTCTCACATTGAAATCTTTCATCCATTTAGAGTCTATTTTTGTGTGTGGTGTAAGGAAATGGTCCAGTTTCATTCTTCTGCATGTGGCTGTCCAATTTTCCCAACACCATTTGTTGAAGAGATTGTCTTTTTCCCATTGGACATTCTTTCTTGCTTTGTTGAAGATTAGTTGACCATAGAGTTGAAGGTCCATTTCTGGGCTCTCTATTCTGTTGCACTGATCTGTGTGTCTGTTTTAATGCCAGTACCATACTGTCTTGATGATTATAGCTTTGTAATAGAGCTTGAAGTCTGGAATTGTGATACCACCAACTTTGGCTTTCTTTTTCAACTTTCCTCTTGCTATTTAGGTTTTTTTCTGGTTCCATATAAATTTTAGGATTGTTTGTTCCATTTCTTTGAAAAAAAAATTGATGGTATTTTGAATAAGGATTTAATAATAAATGTGCAGATTGCTTTAGTTAGCATAGACATATTCATCATATTTGTTGTTCCAATCCATGAGCAAGGAACATTTTTCCATTTCTGTATGTCTTCCTCCATTTCTTTCATTAGTATTTTATAGTTTTCGGAGTACAGATTCTTTGCTTCTTTGGTTAGGTTTATTCCTAGGTATCCTATGGTTTTGGGCGCAACTGTAAATGGGATCGACTCCTTAATTTCTCTTTCTTCTGTCTTGCTGTTTGTTGGCATATAGAAATGCAACTAATTTCTGTGCATTGATTTTATATCCTGACACTTTACTGAATTCCTGTATGAGTCTAGCATTTTGGAGTGGAGTCTTTTGGCTTTTCCACATAAAGTATCATATCATCTGCAAAGAGTGAGAGTTTGACTACTTCTTTGCCGGTTGAGATGCCCTAAATTTCTTTTTGCTGTCTGATTGTCGAGGCTAGGTCTTCTAGAACTATGTTGAATAGCAGTGGTGATAGTGGGCATCCCTGCTGTGTTCTTGACCTTAAGGGAAAGCTTAAGAGAGAGCAGGGGATGCAGGTTCCCTGCTGAGCAGAGAGCTTTATGTGGGGCTCAATCACAGGACCCTGAGATCATGACCTGAGCCGAAGGCAAAGGCTCAACCCACTGAGCCACCCAGGCGTCCCTTGTTGGGAGATTTTTGATGACTGCTTCAATCTCCTTACTGGTTATGGGTCTGTTCAGGTTTTCTATTTCTTCCTGGTTCAGTTGTGGTAGTTTATATGTCTCTAGGAATGCATCCATTTCTTCCAGATTGTCAATTTTGCTGGCATATACTTGCTCATATTGTGTTCTTACAGTCGTTTGTATTTCTTTGGTGTTGGTAATCTTTCTTTCATTCATGATTTTATTAATTTGGGCCCTTTCTCTTTTAATAAGTCTCTCAGGGGTTTATCAATCTTATTAATTCTTTCAGAGAACGAGCTCCTATTTTTCTTGATCTGTTCTGCACTTCTTTTGGTTTCCATTTCATTGATTTCTGCTCTGATCTTTATTATTTCTCTTCTCCTGCTGGGTTTAGGCCTTCTTTGCTGTTCTTTATCCAGCTCCTTTAGGTGTAGGGTTAGGTTGTGTACTTGAGACCTTTCTTTTTTCTTGAGAAAGGCTTGGGGCGCTATGTGCTTTCTTCTCAGGACTGCCTTTGTTGTGTCCAAAACATTTTTGAACTGTTGTATTTTCATTTTCATTTGTTCCCATGAATTTTTAAAATTCTTCTTTAATTTCCTTATTGACCTATTCATTCTTTGGTCGGATGCTCTTTAGCCTCCATGTATTTGAGCTCTTTCCAACTTTCTTTTTGTGATTTAGTTCTAGTTTCAGAGCATTGTGGTCTGAAAATATGCAGCGAATGATCCCAGTCTTTTGGTACTGGTTGAGACCTGATTTGTGACCCAGGATTTGATCTATTCTGGAGAATGTTCCATGTTCACTAGAGAATAATGTGTATTCTGTTGCTTTGGGGTGGAATGTTCTAAATATATCTGTGATGTCCATCTGGCCCAGTATGTCATTTAAGGCCTTTATTCCCTTGTTGATCTTTTGCTTGGATGATCTGTCCATTTCAGTGAGGGGGTGTTAAAGTCCCCAACTATTATTGTATTATTGTTAGTGTGTTTCTTTGATTTTGTTGTTATTTGATTTATATAATTGATTGCTCCCATGTTAGGGGCATAGATATTTTAAATTATTAGAACTTCTTGTTGAACATACCCTTTGTGTATGATATAGTGCTCTCACTCATCTTTTATTATAGTCTTTGGCTTAAAACACAATTTATCTGATACAGGATTGCTTCCTCAGCTTTCTTTTGATGTCCATTAGCATGGGAAATTGTTTTCCATCCCCTCACTTTAAATCTGGAGATGTCTTTTTTTTTTTTTTTTTTTTAAGATTTTACTTATTTGTTTGACAGAGAGAGAGATCACAAGTAGGCAGAGAGGTAGGCAGAGAGGGAGGGAAGCAGCCTCCCTACTGAGCAGAGAGCCCGATTCGGGGCTCGATTCCAGGACCCTGGGATCATGACCTGAACTGAAAGCAGAGGCTTTAACCCACTGAACCACCCAGGCGCCTCTGGAGGTGACTTTAGGTCTAAAATGAGTTTCTTGTAGACAGCATAGGGTTGGTCTTTTTTTTTTTTTTTTTTTATCCATTCGTATACCCTGTGTCTTTTGATTGGGGCATTTATCACATTTATATTCAGGGTAGCTGTTGAAAGATATGAATTTAGTGCCATTGTATTGCCTGGAAGGTGATTGTGAATGTATATTGTATCTGTTCCTTTCTGGTCTATTACTTTTAGGCTCTCTATTTGCTTAGAAGACCCCTTTCAATAATTCCTGTAGGGCTGGCTTGGTATTTGCAAATTCTTTTAATTTTTGTTTGTCCTGGAAGTGTTTTATCTCTCCTTCTATTTTCAATGTCAGCCTAGCTGGATATACTATTCTTGGCTGCATAATTTTCTCATTTAGTGCTCTGAATATATCATGTCAGTCCTTTCTGGCCTCCAGGTCTGCTGCCAATCTAATATTTCCACCATTTTATGTTACATACTTCTTGTCCAGAGCAGATTTCAAGATTTTCTCTTTGTCACTAAGACTTGTAATTATTACTATTAGATGATGGGGTGTGGACCTATTTTTATTGATTTTGAGGGGGCTTCTCTGTGCCTTTTGGATTTTGATGCTTGTTCCCTTTGCCATATTAAGGAAAGTCTTTACTATAATTTGCTCCAATATACCTTCTGTCTCCCTCTCTCTTTCTTCTTCTTTTGGGATCCCAGTTCTTCTAATATTTTGTCTTATGGTATCACTTATCTCTTGAATTCTCCCCTCGGGGTCCAGTAGTTGTTTGTCTCTCTTTTGCTCAGCTTCTTTATTCTCCGTCATTTGGTCTTCTAGAACTCTAATTCTCTCTTCTGCCTCATTTATCCTAGCAGTAAGAGCCTCCATTTTTGTATGTCAATAGCTTTTTAAAATTTTAACTTGGTTAGATTTTAGATTTTAGTTCTTTTATTTCTCCAGAAAGGGATTTTATTTCTCCAGAAAGAGATTCTCTAATATCTTACATTCTTTTTTTCGAGCTCAGGTAGTACCTTGATAATCGTCATTCTGAACTCTAGTTCTGACATATTACTAATGTCCAAATTGATTAGGTCCCTAGCTGTAGGTAATGCCTCTTGTTCCTTTTTTTTTTTTTTTTTTTTGTGGTGAGTTTTTCTACCTTGTCTTTTTTTCCAGGTGAGAATAGATGAATGATACTAATGTGTTGCAAAGACCCCAGAAAAATATATGCTAACCAAATCAGAAAAGACCTGAAACCAGGGGAGAAGAAGAAATGGGAGAAATATAAAAAAATAAAAATATATATATAAAACTGTTGAATAGAAGAGAGCCTCCCACTTGATTTTGGGTATATTCTGGTCTCTTAGAAGAAACTACCTCCCCAAATTTTAAAGAACAAAAAGCTTGTATATATATATACAAAAATAAGGGTAAACAGGATGAAGGGATGAAATGTGACTGTAAAGATGAGAATTTAAAAAGATTCTATAAAAGGAATTGATAAGATAAGTTGGAAAAAACAAAAAAAAAGGGGAGAATGTGGTACAGGTGGGGATGAGAAGAAAGCCATGCACTAGATTTAGGGTATATTTTGATCTACTGGAAGAAATTGTGTCCCAAAATTTTAATGAAATAAATCCTATATGTGTAGAAAAATAAGGTTAAATACAATGAAGGGATAAATATGAGTATAACAATGAAAATTTTAGAAGATTTTTTAAAAAATGTATTGATAGGATAAAATAGTTAACAAATGTTAAAAGAGGAAAGAGGCAAAGTTAAAAAAATAGAAAATATAAAATTAACAAAATTTAATTTGGAAAGACTAAAGGATCATGGGGAAAAAACCATGAGTTCTATGTGGTGCTTTCTCATATTTCTGTAGTTTCACAGTTCTCCTTGATGTGTGACCTTGGTCTTGCCTGGATGTTCTTGTTGATCTTCTGGGGAAGGGGTCTGTGGCAGTGATTCGCAAATGTCTTTGTTGGAGGCAGAATGGCACCTCCCTTGCCAGGGGTTAGGCTAAGTAATCTGCTTGGGTTCACGCTTGGGAGCTTTTGTCCCCTGAATGCTTTCTGTAGAGCTTTGAAGGAGGAGAATGAAGATCACAGCCTCCCAATCTCCCTCCCGGAGGAGCTGAGAACTCGGGGCCCCACTCCTCAGTGCACCTTCAGAAAACAGTCAATCCCTCCTGTCTCCCTAGTCTCTGGCTGCACTCAGAGCTCACCTGGCATGTGACTACGTGTTTCTATCTCTGGCGCACAGACGTGTTTGCAGTCTCCAAACTCAGTAGATTCCTACCGTGCGTTCCTGCACCACTCCTCTTGGAGGAGGAAGGTGAGTCTCCCTGGATCTGCTGTTTGAGGGTTCCCTGCTTGAAGAGTAATGTTTCAACTAACCCTCTGGTCATGGTTTATGGTTACTCAGAGCTGAGAGCTCACTGCTTGGCTCCGTCTCTACAATCGGCTTCCCCGCTCTGATACCTGGGAGCTCTGGCACCGTCAGATACCCCCAGTCTTTCTGTGACCCTGCGTGTCTCGAGACCACACTGTCCCCCTGAGGGCTTCACCCCCTACTTAGCCTCTGGAGTGATGTCCCTCTTGGAGCCGACTTTAAAAGTTCTGATTTTGTGTGCAGCTGCCCTACCACTTGCTGGGAGCTGGCCCCTCCCCCGATGGTCTATCTTCCCATAGGTTGCCTGGGATTCACTTCTCCACAGGTCCTACCTTCCAGAAAGTGGTTGATTTTCTGTTCCTAGAATTGCTGCTCTTCTTTTCTATCTTCTGTTGAGTTTGTAGGTGTTTGGAATGGTTTGATAACTATCCTGCTGAACTCTTGGGACCTAATGCTAGTTCAGTCTGCTACTCCTCTGCCATCTTGCTTCCCCTCCCTGTATGTTATCTTTAAAGCTTTAACAAGTCAGACCCATTTCTTTCTTATGTGTAATTATATCCCTTAGTATGATGGTATCTTGTTTGTTCCAACACTGAACAATATTTTATTTAAAAGAATGGATGGATGGATGAGAACCTGGGTGGCTCAAGTCATGATCATCAAGTTCCTGGGATCAAGTCAAAGCTCCTTGCTCAGCAGGGAGCCTGCTTCTTCCTTTTAGCCTCCCCCCACCTCATGCTCACTCTTTCTCTCTCTCTCATTCTCTTTCAAATAAAATTTTTCAAAAAAAGAAAGAATGGTGGATGGAATAGGTGAAGGGGATTATGTGGTACAGACTAGCAGCTGTAAAATAAATAAGAGTAGGATGAATAGAGAATCAAATCAGTAACTCTGTGACAACTTTGTATGGTAACTGGTGGCAACTAGATTTACTGTGCTGACAATTTTGTAAGGTATACAAATATTGAATCACAGTGTGTACACCTGAAACTAATGCAATGTTGTAGGTCCATTATTCTTCAATTAAAAAAGTTAACATTGATTCTGAAACTTAGGGGGAAAAAAAAAGAATTATCAAGTAGTGGTGTGCAAGACTCAGAACCTGCAAGTACAGTGTGGCTGTGCAGGACCTGTTCCTACCACCTGTTCTCACTCTCTTCCATAGTTGTGCTTCCTGGGTTGCTATATAAGTCAGAGACCACATGGTCATCTGACATTCAGCAGAGTGGATGGGTCCCAAAGTGTCCTCTGTGGCATGGCCGTCAAGTGAAGTCTATATCAAAGTGGCCTAGACTCTACTAGGTTTTGCAGAATCTAAAATTAAGTTACTGATCTTTTCCCCTCTTGTAAACAACAGACGTGACCTGTGCACGGGCTGGTGTGGACAGCAGGGATTGGGATGGACTGAGGGCCCCTTTAAGCTGCTCCAAGCCCTTGTTCTGAGAGAAGCTGTGCACTGTCAGCTGCTGTTGCTGATCTTCTGGACTCCTCTGAAGGGCCCAGATGCCAGTGGAGCTCGTGAGCTTCTGGCCAGTGTGGAGAAGTGAGAACATGTTCACCTTACCACTTGTGTACTTACTGTTCTTAGAGGTGGTTGTGTTTTGTTGGAACTCCTGTTTGAGGTGTGTGTTTTGTTAATGGCAGCGGTCTTCTTCTGAATGGAAGGCCTCCGTGTTGGTGTTAAGTTACTTCCATGACACTCATGCCAACTGGATCTCAGTACTCAATGTCCATGTTACAGTTCCTATTATATATTCACTTGTGTCTCAGAACCAGCTTGGTCCCTGATCCAGAAGCACTGGCACTTCGTGACGGGAGTCAGGGTTTCACTAGTGGCCTGTCCCCTCATCTGTTCTCTCCCGTCTAAGTTGCTGCTGGAAGTGACACATTGTGGCCCACGAGAAAGTCCTCAGAACTCATCAGGACTGGGTAGACTGTGTTAGGAATGAATCTGGTGACTTCTCTCTTCCCATATTCTGGTAGAGATGGCAAGGAAGTCACCCTCAACTTGCGAATACTGTAAGTAATTAGAACCTCCAAAACGGAAATAATAACCAAGCAGTTCATGTAGCTCAATTCTCATAGAAGTGCATGGAACTTGGGAAAAATGAATGCTCAAGGTACATGAGTGCCTTGGAAGAAAACACATTCGTAGGAAATAATTTTGTGTGTGGGCTACACTAAATTGTATTCTTTGATTAATCATATTGAATGGCATATCTGGATTATTCAGCTATGAAATAGCAAAAATTAAAATAATGTGTAGGCTTAAGGTCAGTTTACTATTTGGCCTGTAACCCAGCATAGTTTATAAAGATTGAATTTCATTGTCAATATCCAGGTACCATTTTGAATTAATTTTACCAGAGGCTGTATTTCCAGGGTATCCTCACCATGTGTGCTGAACCAGATCTAGAGCCAGTGGTGTTGGATGCTGATAATTCTTGTTAGGTGGTTATAGAACGGAATTTGTTATTTTTCTTTGTAAATTATGTTCACTTGATCTGGTGGAAGTTGAGAAAACCTCCATACAGCTAATACTACAGACTATGTCTTATAAATTGAAAACTAATAATACATTTAATACTACCAAGTGTCTTTGAATTGAGGGGCAAAACCAGAATACACCTGTATCAAGAAGTTTAACAACAGGTGAATATCCATTGGAAAAATCATTACAACAGTTTAAAGTAGTTCTCAGATACAGAATTAAATCAATAATAGGCTACTAAGGCCAACGGTGTGTGTAATAATGTTATTTAAAAATGTGAAATTTTATTATCCTAGCCAAATACTTTTAAACTTACGGTCTATAGATCTCTGATACATTTGTTAACAGATATCTTTAAAGCAAAGGACAATAGAGGATTACTAAATTGGAGAGTAAATCCCAGACAGCTAATTTTAATCTAATAGGACAATACCAGTTTGTTCTGAAAAGTTAGGATTTCATAGAATATGTGGTGCAGGAATGTATGGTACAGAGTGATTAATCCAGAAGTAGCATTTTGTAGAGGAGATACATTTATCCTAGAAATACAAGATGTATGTATACTCAAACACCAAACAAATATCTCAGTAGGCATGAAGGCAAGCCACAGTCCTAGGTGATAGAAAGAAATTAAATAAAGAGAATCCTGGAGTTTATAAACTTCCAGATAATTTGGTTTGGAGACTAAAGACGTGAATATATGAAAACCTACATATCAGTAAAAGATCCCCAAGGGTACTCTGCAGAATAACTATCCTGACACCACAAGAGAATGGTTCAGATTCTCCCATACAAAGAGAAGCACCGTCATGTCACACTGGTGGAAGACGATCTTTGGCAGCAGTGTGAGCAGTTGAGAGAACGGACAGTTAGCATAACTGGATAGCCAGCATCTGTCTACGCCACTACTCTGACAACTGTCATTAGCTGGAGTCAGTTTGTTTTTAGTTCTTTAAGCTACTTCCAGACTGTAATGAATGATAGCTTTACAATGACATTTCACGATTTTGCATTACAGGACATTCGTCTTCTTTAATAAAGCATTGTTCTATTCATATTCATATTAGAGCAATTTAAGTATTTATGTAAATGAAATAATTTTATTTAAATTGTCATCTAGAAAGTAATCTGTTTTCATGAATATTATTAACAGATGTCCTTCCCTGTCCTCCCCACTGCAAAATGGTATCTGTAAGAGAGAGAGAAAGACCTGGAAATTCAGAGACACTGGGTTTAGCTTGCTCCTGGAGACAAGTTTGCAGCTGGGAATTTTAAATGCCAGATAAGAATACTGCAGAGAATGAAGTCAGCACACACAAGAAAAGACCTAAAAAGAAGCATGAGGTTGGCGTGTTAAATGACAGCCAAACTTCTTTCCTTTCTGTTAGGGTTGGATGAAACTTCACATGTTAGTCTCTCTGGGAGTAGAATCTGAATGGGAGGATGGGACGCAGGGCACCAAGGCACGCAGAGAAGAGTGTCCGAGGTGTCGAGGTGCCGAGCTGCTGAGCCTGCTGTAGGCCACAACGTTGTCCCTGGCGGCTTGACCATTTGTAAACTATGTGATTTCTAGGTTCCCAGCCTACTGACTAGTCCTGACTGATCTCACATTTCTGTTTGGCTTGACAGATACCTAATTATGAGGTTTTGCATTCTTTCTAAGTTGGGTAAAAATAAAATACAAGTTTCCAGGTACTGGGCTCATCCAAAGAAAGGGCTTGCTCTAAAATCTGGTTATTTTGTAGAGACTGTGTGTTTCACTGGCTTTAGAGTGTAACCTTGTATGCCAGCCTGAATGCACAGCTTTGGGCTTGCGGTCTCACCTCCTAGGATAGAGCTAGACTGTCCACCCTTTTTCAGGTGGACAGACAATCCACATCCTAGTATTTTTGCCCCACGGACATTCGCCAGTGACTGCGATCAAAATGAAAGATTTCTCCTCACATCTTTGTGTGTGCATATGTCGGTTTTATTGTTTTGAATGACAAAAGCCAACCTGGTAAAGTAGCCATCAAACCAATGTGGTGATTTCTCTTTTAAATATAGGAGGCATTTTGGAACAAACAGTAGTATGTTCATAAATGAGATCAGGTATTCTCTTTTCTTATTTTTCTCCAGCATGGTCAATTATTGCCCAAAATGTAATTAATTTTCTCTAGCAGTTGTACCTGTTTGTGGGGTTAACAAAGAGCTTGACTTCAAGCAGCAAAGCAAATATAAGCTCTTCTTCAGCATGATGTCTCCTCAAAAGAATGACATTGCAGGGCAGGCCTTATCATGTCCTTCAGTCAGTGGGTGCGGTGATTCACCACCAATATTAATGACATGAACTTCCAGTCGAAACTTAAGGTGACTTCTGTGGACTCACAAATTCACCAAGTCCTTCAGCGTCATTATTTTATTATGTCTAAATTTCCACAGCTCATCCTTCCTCAGAGATAAAAAGGCTTTTACATAATAGCTATTAATTATTGTTTTTCTTTGAGCATCCCTAATTTGAAGACCATTTATCTCTTGGTATCAGGCCTACCTCATTTGTTCATAAGTATAAATAAAAGATAAAGGCCTTCACTCAGCCCCTTTTTTATTTTCATGATGTTTTCACTCTATTATTTTGTCCCTTTTCTCCAGGTCTCTTGTTTGATTTGTCTGTGTGGAGGCCGTGTTTATGACCCATTTTATTTAGCTGTTTTCTTGTGCAGCGTGTTTTCTATGAAGAGCATTGTATGAGTGTGGCATTAGTCACCTTGGCCTAATAAATGTTTTATTGAACAGAGTTCCAGTATTCATAATCCTGCTTAGAAAATAGCACTTCAGAGATTAGGTCTTAAAGGAGAGTTTCACCTCTATAATCTTTTGTTTTATATATTGTTTTGCTTTTCTACTTCTTCAATTATAAATTCAAGTAAAGAATTTCTTCTCTTTGAGAAATGGTAGAAGTATTTTTTAAATTGTTTCTGAGAGATTTAACCATGAGATATAGACAGATATGAGGGAGGGAGAGAGGGAGGGAAAGGAAGAGAGAGAGGGAGAAGGAGGGTGAGGGAGGGAAAGAGGGAGCGGAGAGAGGGAGAGGGAGGGCCAGGGAGGGAGGGAGAGAAGGAGAGGGAGAGCGAGAGGTATCTGAAAGCCATACCGAGGGTGCATATTTCCGGACCACAGTTGTCATTGAGCCCCACCATCTTGCTGAATACTGTGGGTGTGGGCTGTCCAGATATATGTATTCCTGCTCAAATCTATGCCGACTCCTCCAAGTCAAATAATTTCTCTTCCTGGGTTTTCTCATTCGTAAATGGGGCTGTCTCTCCTGTAGTATTCTTGTGAGTAAAACTGATAGAACCCATGAAATGACTTAGCCCAGTGGTTGAAATGATGAACTCATCATGTTAGTGATGAATATTGAATGTTACTGTTTTTCATGAATACGTTGCAAGGAATGGGTACTGGTGCCCTCACGTCCACAGGGCTCTCTGCTACCCAGTTGTGCTGGATGTGAAGGAAGTATCAGGACAACTACACGTTAGGGTCAAGAGTTGCAACCTACTTTTGATCCATTCCAGGTTGGGAATTAGGTCAGATTTCCTGTAGGAGCTGAAGGGGAATGATTTCATCACCCACACTGGCCAGGCATATCCTGGTCCATGGGTGGGTGAGGGGTATGTTGGGGGAGGGCCGCAGCAGGAGCCAGTGCACGTGTGATCAGCCGTGGCCGCAGGACCGTGTGCAGCGTGTTCGCAGACTTTGTCCCACACGAGGTGTTTCTCTTCCTGTTTTGTCCCCATTCCAAGCTATTCAAGTAAAAAAGGGGAAATACATGTTTATCTGCTGAGTCATTACAGATGTTCTTACAAGTTCCTCCCAGAGAGGAAACAAAACAGAGGGGAAAAAAAATCAAAATGCAAACTCACTTCATGTGTCTCATGTTTTAAAACTGAAATTCTCCATTCTCAGATAATGTTTTTGCAAACACCGGAGTTTCTGTGTCATCACCTATGAGGGAATTTACAATTAAATGTGGCCTACAGGTACTTTGAACAGTTCATCCTCATTTGTGACTGAGAATCCAGATTTCCTTTTACAAATCCTGAAAATGAGTGTCAGTGATGGTCCTCCATCCTGTGCATAGAACCATGGTTGAAAATAGGGGGATTGCAGATCTTGGCTTTGGGGAATTCTCTACTGATATGTGGATAATTTTTTCTTTCCTACTGGTACTTACACTGACACTATTTTCAGCCTGATAATCCTGAGAGATAGATGGGTTCTTTCTGTGGTCCCCTTTTGTGCTACAAATGAGAAATTGCCTCCAGGAAGGTAGTCAGGGAAATTACAAGGTTTGTATCACCCATGTCACTTATTAGAGCTTTATGTTGCATGTTATACCATGTCTGCAGCTTTTTGCATATTTTCCCCAATTTCTTGTTTTTCATGTAATGATATATTCAATACCAAATATTATGTTTTCTGCCAAGGCAAAAATCTTATAAGTGTTCTTGTTGATTATAAGGTTTATATTATGAACTAGAAATTTCTGTGTATTTCAGGTGGTCTTCTCTCATAAGTAGTCAGAAAACAAACACTAACTGTGGCAGCTACCTGTAAAAGTCTTGTGTGTAACAGGCGCCCCTAAATTTAGTTGTTAAACAATATACACATATTTTTAACTTCATGAATGTTTGATACCTTTATAAAATTTAAAGCTGAGTGAAAGTATAAAGTTGTTAGCTCTAATTCTGATGTTTTTCCAATGAAGTTTCCATGAGATAATGGTGGCCACCCCATTCCCACCCCCAGAAGCGGTTTGAGAGAGTGTGTATTCCCATGCCATTGTAATTCCATGTGCATGTCAATGACGAGACCTTGGAAAACTACAGTCTAAGTTCACAACCGGGATACGTACATCATACACTCGAATACTTGTGTGCGGGTTTCCCTAGCTTTGCATGTGCTGCATGGGTATTTAACTCTGTACCGTTTTGTCACATGGGTCATCTCACATGTCCATCCTCACAGGTGAGTTACAGAACAGTCCCATTGCTTCTAGTGTGTGTTGTATTATTGTGAAAATGCCATCCCATTCCCTCCTTTCATCTCTGCCATCAGCCAGTACCCTGCTCTTCACAGAGTTTGTCATTACAGATCTTTTATAAACGGAATCACAGAGGACAAAACATTTGAGATTGGTTTTTCTCACTTCGTATAATTTGAATTTAAAGTGGAGGTAATTCCATGACTCCATATCTAGAAGAACAGGATGTTGGAATTTACATCTTATTCTTATTCGCACATCTTATTCACATCTTAGTTCTTATTGTTATACCAGGCATTTGAGTCATAGTCTCAGTGTAGGTGAAGCCAGATTAGACTCCCACTCAGCTGCCCACTAGAGGAGCTTTATCTCCTTTCTTCTAGAAGGAAAATATTCCAATAATCCCGAATTTAAAAAACACCTCATGTTTAGAAATGACAAACTAAGCCAAGATAGTTATGAGTCAGTGACTCTGTGATGTATCTAGCTATCAGCGGAAACCATCTAGCTACCAAATATAGCTGTAGAAAAAGCTATTGACAGTTGGGTTTCCTCTACCCTTATAGAGGCCTGTTGAAATGTAATTCCTGGGAACAGGCCCTGTGACTGTATTGCTGTGACGCTTCCCAGATGGTATAGATAGGTTTGGAAAACACGACTCAATGCAAACAGATTACAAGTTCAGAAATGGAGTTTGTGGAATATTAAAAATCCAGGAAAGTAGGATCAAAATTATAAGCAAAGCTGAAATTATAAGCAAGCTGAAATGTATGGTACAACTACTATGGTATTTTTCCAAGTTCTGAATTTTTATAATGGTTTTATTTATTTATTTATTTATTTTTAGAAGATTTTATTTATTTATTTGACAGGGAGAGACACAAATAAAGAGGGAACACAGGCAGGAGGAGTGGGAGAGGGAGAAGCAGACTCCCCACTGAGAAGGGAGCTGGATGCAGGACTCGGATCCAAGACCCTGGGATCATAACCTGCACCAAAGGCAGATGCTTAACGACTGAGCCACTTTAGCGCCATTTATAACGATTTTAAATGTGTCTGATAGAATGTTATTATTGGGCTCCTGAAATGAATAGAACTCTTTCTTGATCTAGAAATCAGCTTTTTATTTTCAAGGATCAGATTGCTCATGGAAGTAAATGAATATTCGTTTGTTATGGAAATAAATGAGTCTTAGGAAGTGGGAATGATTTCTTGGCTCCTTTAGGATATTAGGTGTTACTGACAGTAGGGTCACTGGAAGAGGCTTGGGAAGCAAATAATGACATTGCTGAAATAACTGGGTTCCCTCCCTCGGGAATTTTCCAAGAAGCAATGAAGTCTGCTGACATGGCTACACAGTGGTTTGTGAATACAGCAGAAGATTGTGTGTCTTGAACACAATGTGGAATAATTTGTTAGAATTTATATATACATCTACATCTACATTCTACTCCATGCCATTAACACATACAGAAGACCATTCAGAATAGAATTTGTGGAAACAGAACAGCCAAGCAAGACAACAATGCATAGACCTATGGCGAAGTGCTCTCCAAAACATTTTCATTTTCAGTGCAATTTCTGTTAAACACAAGTGCTCATAGAATTACGTCTTTATTTTATTTATTTTTTAAGATTTTATTTATTTGACAGGAGAGAGAGAACACAAGCAGGGGGAGCTGCAGAAGGAGAAGCAGGTTCCCCACTGAGCAGGGAGCCTGGCATAAGATAAATCCCAGGACCCTGATATCATGACCTGAGCAGAAGGCAGACGCTTAGCCAACTGAGCCACCTAGGTGCCTCAGTTGCTATCTTTTGGAAAAGAAAATCTTTCACATATACTACTAATTTCTGAAAGCTCCAAATATTTACTCTTGTACTTCAGAGTTTGTACATGGACCTTTCTACTTAAATCTTATGTACATTATAAAATGTTTAAAACTTTAAAAATGAAAGAAAGTTCATATGGTAGAAGCTAAATTTTTTTTTTTTTCCTGAATATTAAGCACATGTTTGAACCATTGGGGGTAATTGGGAAGGACAAAACAAGGTAGAGTAGTTTTTGAAGAAAATATTGTTACTCTGGACAGAATGGGATATACTGAATGTCACTGATGAGTGGCCAGTTTAGGGGTGACCTAGCTGCACAATGATGCCACAATGCATACCTTATGATGTATTTCCATCCGTTTCTTGTTATAAAAAGTCACATATTATTAATTTACTTTCTATATTAACACATGATACGAAAGAGTTCTGCCTGTTTCGTATAAGCTGTTTTCTCACTATCTGTTTTTTCCATATTCTCTGAGGTTCCAGTTGAATTCACAATGATACTGGATTACTTACTATCTCTGCTTAACCTTTCATATGAATTTCATCAGTCCCATTTATTCTTCTTGTTTATAATAGCTAAACTCAACATTCCCAAATAATAGAGCAAATATACATTATATCCACCCCTAAAATATTGTATTAAGTAACTCTAATATGTCATTATCAATAAATATAAAACTATAAATTACTAATTTAAAACAGCATCTTCTTAGGACTCACAGCATCAGTATAAGTCCAAACACTGAAGCACCTCCAGTGTCCCAAGAGTGAGTAACATGATTGACTTTGAAACTGTGTGCTAGTGGGTATCTGCCTAGTCGTGACATTTCTGGGTCATAGCATAGATGCATGTGTAGCTTTGAACACTACAGCACACTACAGAGTTCTGCAGTGCAGTTGTATCATTCTTCACTCACACCAGCAAGCTTTGAGATTTCTAATTGCTTTACATCTTGACAACACTTAGTGCCAGTCTTTTTTATTTATGCTACTTCAGCAGGTTTAAAATGGTATCTTAATGTGGTTTTAATGAGAATTTCCTGGTAATTGGGATGCCTGGGTGGCTCAGTCGGTTAAGCATCTGCCTTTGGCTCAGGTCATGATTCCACGTCCCGGGATCGAGTCCCATGTCAGGCTCTGCTCACCGGAAATCTGCTTTTCTTTTCCCTCTACCTTCCCCCGTCCCACTCTCTCTCTCTCTCAAATAAACAAAATATTTTAAAAAGGAATTTCCTGGTGATAAATCATGTTGAATATATTTTCTCATGTTTATTGGCCAGTCATCATCTTATTTTGTAATATTCTATTAGGTTCCATGCCCAGTTTTTAAATTTAATGGTTTGTCTTTATCCTTAACATTCTCATAAGCGTCTTCTCATGGTCTTGATGGCCATCTGTGGATCTTATTTGTTGAATTTCCTGTCCAAATCTTCTGTACCTTTTTATTGAGTTGTTTGTAAGTTTATTCTTTTTTTCTAGCTTTATTGAGGTATAATTGACACATGGAATTGCAAGATATTACAAGTGTACAGTGTGACGATTTGATGTATATATGCCTTGTGAAAGGATTGCGAACTTAATCTTGAGCTGGAAGAGTTCTTATGTTTTCTGGATACAAGCCCTTTGTCAGAGACATGCTGAAAATATTTTTCCCAGATTATGGTCTGTATGTTTATTTTATGCAGTTTTTAGGTGTCATGCTGTACCAACGTTTCTTAGGTCACATGCTTATACCTTCCACGCTGTTATTGATTTTGTTCTGCTTATTCTGTCAGTTAATAAGAGAGTACATAAACAGCAAATTGGACTATGGATTTTTAAAATTTTCCCTTTAAGTTTTGTCACATTTTCTTCCATAGTTTTTAAAGATCCTTTATGAGTATGCCCATTTTTATTGATTTTTTATTGAGGGGTTGGAGTGGGGTGGGGTAGACTTCTTTGATACCCATTATGAAATGTCCCTTTGTGTCTTCCACAGTATTCTTTAAAGGTATTTTTTAAAAAAATATTTTATTTATTTGACAGACAGAGATCACAGGTAGGCAGAGAGGCAGGCAGAGAGAGGGGAAGGGAAGCAGGCTCCCTGCTGAGCAGAAAGCCTGATGCGGGGCTCAATCCCAGGACCCTGGGATCATGACCCGAGCTGAAGGCAGAGGCTTTAACCCCCTGAGCCACCCATGTACACCAAGGGTGTTGGTTTTTTTTTTAATATTAATGTAACCACCACCGTTTTTTTATGCTTAGTGTTTCTGTGGTATATTTTTTTCACCCATTTACTTTGATCCTGTCTTTTTAACTAAAGCATATTTCTTATAAATAGCATATAGATCTTGCTTTTTATGGATTTGGGCTTTTTCAAACAATGAATCCAGCATGTATTGTATGTCTTTTCATTAGATTGTGGAGTCCATTGATAGTCATTGTAATTAATGATAAAATTAATTTATATCTCTTTTGGACTTCTGCTTTTAATTTATACCATTTGCTTTTTGTTGTTCTTACCTATATTTTCTACTTATTTTGTGATGCATTGCATAATACATATGATTACATTTCTTTCTTCCCCATATGAATATACATACATGTGCACACACACACACCCCTGTGTATATGTGCACACACACCTGTGTATTTATATACACACGTGCGTGCACATACACAAACCTGTATATACGTACACCCACCTGTGTATATATATACACATGTGCATGCACACACACAAACCTACATATTCAAACCTGTATATATGTACACACACGGGTGTATATATACACACATGTGCGTGCACACACAGAAACCTGCATGTATGTACACATACATGTGTATATATACGGACATGTGCATGCACACACAAACCTATATATATGTACACACACCTGTGCATATGCACACACAAAGAGGCTTATTTGTCACTGTACTCAGCATATTCCTCTTGAGTGACTGCTGGAGAAACGGCAGTATGCATTTTTAAAGCTGTCACATTCTGTCATCAAGTGTACTATTACATGCATCATGGGAGAACATATACCTGTGTAATTCTCCTTACTCCCTTACCACGCACCTTCTATTTTCTTGTGGTCTTATATTTTATTGACTGTCTACCATAAGACAGTTGTATATTTTTGCATGGAGGAATATTCTCATTTATATTTACCTAGATCGATACCTTTACTAATGTTCTCCATTCTTCCTGCACATCTGGAACTCCATCAAGCATCATTTCTCTTCAACCCTGAGAGCTTCTGTTAGCTATCTCCTGAAGTGTGAGTGTATGTGTGAGAATATCTTTACTTTGCCTCCCATTGTTTCTCAAAGACATTTTCACTGGATATAGGATTTTTGGTTGACAAGGTTTTTTTCTTCATTTCTATATGATATTTTTCATTTTCAGTATTTCCATTTGTTTTATTTTATAGTTTTCTTATCTTTGCTGAAATTTAATATTTTTGGATAAGTTTTCTACCCTTTTCACTATATCCTTATCAAAACTACTTTATACTTTTTCGTGCACTTCAAATATCTGGATAGTTCCTTGTCCTGATTCTGTTGATTTCTGCTCTCCTGAGTTGCTTTCTTTCTTTTTTGGCAGTGTCTCTTAATCTTCACTTGTAGGCCACACCTCTGCTTATAAATCACTCTCTTTCCTCTTCCAGGCGGCTGGAGAGAGGTCTGAGCCAGTCTGATAGGCAGTTGAGCAGGATCTGGGCTTTGGTGCAGCTTTAGTTTGGTTTGGTTCTCTACCACCTTTGGAGGTTTGCATATAGGACCAGTCCTTTCCCCTGGATAGGGTCGAATAATTCAGCATTGGTAAGACACTGGAGGTCTGTCTGTTCTCACTGCTAAGATACCCACTTCGAGGACCGTGGAGATGATTTTCTGCTTTCCAGCCCAGATAAAAGATGTTTTTGGTCACTGGGTGGTTACTTTTGCCCTTCAGCCTCTTGTCTGTTTTTAACTTAAGGAGATCACTTTTGGTTCTCTTGTTCCTCCACTGATGTTTAAAGGCCTTGGTCCTACACTCTTTTAAGGTGTGACATGTTGAAGGATTCTCTAGCCCCATTGTCCAAAGTTGGCAGTGCCAGTCTGGAATTACTCTGAGCTCTTCCCACCATAGTCCTGCCTGGTGGCAGGACACATCCCTGGTCCAATAATTTTTCCTTCTGCTGGGCCCCAGCAACACCCAGCGTTGGCCACATTGCCTTCCTCTGTTGCACTGGGGGAGGATCGGTCAGGCAGAACTGGCCGCGGCCGCAGAATCCCATTTCCTTGGAATGCTTGTCTGCAGGGGCAGGCCAACATGGAAGTTCCGGTTCCATTGCAGTTTGGGTGATTTTGCCTTTCTTGTCTCATGGCAGGGCAGGTTTATCTTCCTCACAAGTCTGCTAGGACTCTTGGCTCATACAAAGGCTTGCTCTTTCTGAGCTTAAACTCCTTTGTGTCTGTAGATCTCTAATTAGGTTTTAAAACTAGGACTTTGAAAAAAATAAAAAAACTAGGACTTTGTAGCTTATCTGTGATCCCTCTGGATTCCTAGGTCTGAAGTATTGTTTTGTTTTTTAAGATTTTATTTATTTATTTGGCAGAAAGAGAGAGAGAGAGAGAGTGTGTGTGTGTGTGTGTGTGTGTGTGCGCGCACAACAGGGGGAGTGTTAGGCAGAGAGGGAGAAAGGAGAGAGGGTCCTGGGATCATGACCTGAGCTGAAGGCAGGTGCCCTGAGCTTGTTCTACCACGTATGTTACAGGGCATCAAGGTCAGCAGGGTGAATGAATGCATGCATGTGTGAATGAATGATGCAGAACCACTCTCCACTTAATGCTGTCCCCTATACCTTACATGTGTCTAATCACTTTCAGTTTTAAAAGCACTTCTATATGTTTTAGTATACATAAGTAAGTGATGATGGAGCTAATACACATTAGATTCACACTGAATCTCAGTCGTGTTCAATGATGGTCAAAGCAATTTACACAAGGTCTCTCATGCATCCTCAGAATCCCTGACTCCTCTTCTTCTTACAGAGCAGGGAGATAAAGAACATGGACTTTAAATAGAAGTAGCAGAACTAGGATTTGAGCAAATCATTTTCTGATTAACAAAATACCAGGTCATTAAGTACTAAAATACTGAGCTTCTCTTCTTGTTTGTACATCCATCTGGGGGAAAATTGTGTGTGTGTGTGTGTGTGTGCATGTGCACGTGTGTGTCTTTTCACTGGAAAGTAATTCCAGGTCAGTAATTTATAATTCAGTTCCTAGCAGTACTCCTTTTACTGCTACACCCCAAGAATGACTTCAGAGACAATTACATTAACATAACTGCGAGCAAAGACTGACAACCAGCATATTCTAAAAATCAGAGGGGTCAAATGGGAAATAATAATCTGGGACTTTTAAAATTGTAATTACATTTTTAATGTTATAACTCCTGTTTTCCCCACAAAAAGAAGCAAAAGAAACTGGGATCATGAAATGAAGAGTGAACTCTATAGATTTCAGGTTTAAAACTTAAAATGTTACAACATAGACTAGATCAAACATTTCTTGGGGATTATCTTTTTCCATTCTCTGTATCATTCCAGCAAGTCAGAAAAGTGGGGGCATAGCAGCATATTTAACCCACTTTTAGCAGAAATACTTGGTTATGGTGGATGGACTTCATCACCTCTGGACCAATAAAGCCTTTCTGGGGGGAAGGGGTGCAATTTAGGGGGCGAGGAAACCCTATAAGGGAAATACATGACGTTTTTGCTCATTTGGAATGGGAATGTGCACGATTTTTGTCTCACACTGCCTACACCCTAACCTTTCGTGATGTTTTATTTTTATTATAGTGCTGCTCTTGACCACATTTATTGCTTGTTGCTGTACAAATCTCTCTCCCCCACCCTGAATATGTGCATTGAAAGAAATGAGCTTGTCTCCCTGCCCAGCCTTGTGTGTCCCATACGGCATCTTACTCATGCTGGGCGCTCCCTGACAGTGGCTGAAGGAACAGATTCTGTGTGCTAGTGCCTTGTGGCAGCAGTTTGCACATAACTAATGTGAAGTAAATAGTAATATTTCTTCTATTTCTTATAATATTAAGAGATTAACTTTGGTATGTAAACTACCACTACCATGTTACAGCATGGAGGGCTCTATGGCTTGAAAATTTTGACTCAACATGCCAAAATAAGTCCATGGGCAGAGGCACAGGCCAGTGATCTGGATTCATTTAGATGTTTCAAGTAATTAATTTGTGAGGAGAAAAGGAAAAACCCAGTTGTAAACTTCGAACTATGCAAGTCTGGCTTTACTTAGCTATTTCCATCACAGAAACCAGACTGAATGCTTACCAAGTGAGAAGTTGCAGGTGTATGTATGCAGTTTGTGCACATGCGATGGTAGGTCAATGAGGAGGAGTCAGGAAGCAGTGTGAGCAAAGTTATCCTGAATCCCAGTGCCCTTGTCTGCAGCCGTTCTCCAGGTGGCAAGAGGGAGCTTCTTTAAATCATTACAAGCGTCTTTCATAGTCACTTTCTAGCTCTCTCTCTGCTACTTCTAACACCAGCCCATCAACACCCTCAGGTTCAATAACTCATCTGATTTGAGTCATTGTTACTGTCATCTTAGTAATCTGACACAAACAAGACATGAATCTGAGTACCAAATGCTCAGGACATCTAGAACATCACCATGAGGTGCTCCTGTGTTGTGGATTTTTAATCTGGAGATTAAATTGACAGCATTTTTGCTAATTGATACACAGAGATTTGCAGACCTCCGTGTCTTTAATAAGGTCCTGCCGGCAGGTCAGCAGGTCATGGCAGGATCATGAACAAGATGGGCTCCATATTTGGGAACTCTGACGGTTCCCATCTGGTGGGGCCAGCATTTCCATTTGGAAGCCGGAGTCCCCTGTCGTGTGTGCAGAGTGGGACAGAATGCGGGAGTAAGGTGTCAGTGTTGTAGCTGTTACCACTGTGGTTCCCTCTGCCCACACTGAGACAGCTCCAGGGGCAGGCAGGGCACATGTACCAAAAGCAATTAAGATAGAGGACAATCATTTTGTTTTCCCTCTGTTTTTCAGCTGGATCTAGTTACACAGAATAAGCATGCTAAAAAAAATCTCCAAGTCTGCCTTGCTTTTTACACTTGGGCAGATTACGTGAAAGCTTTTCTCAGAAGAGTTTGATTAGGTTGATTCTTGTGTTCTTAAGAACGGAGTTCTCTGTTAGGTGAAGAGTTGGATTATTTGTAACTAGGAGCAGTTCCAGGTTTTAGAGCCATCACCCACTCACTGAAGGTCTTCCTTGGCTGGCAGCTTGTGAGTTTTTGAAGTGCAATTTGCTTTTTGTATAAAATAAAATGGTGTCTCAGTTTCTCAGTCTTGCAGTTATTAACATGAAAATCTACAGATGTAGACATTCTGCCCATGTTAATCTGTTTGATGATTGTACTGTTGCTGAGCACTATTGCTCCTGTTTTCTTGTACCTTGGTTGTTTTCATTCCCATAAAATGGAAACCCTCTAAGGTGTCAGTTTTCAGTTCATATTGATATTGAATACATGAATAAAGTGCTATGTATACATTCTTCCTGTTCCATAAGGGAGGCATTTAAATACATAAAGCTGGAGTCTATTGTTTTTAAAGTCAAAGATTGTGAGTTCTCCACGGTTACCATGACATTTCTCATTCTGATATTGCTTGCTCTAACTTTAGTTGTCTTCATTTAAATGGAAGTCCTTCTTGTTTTTTGGTTTTTCTCACCTTCCTTCCCTGTGCCTACTGAGCTCTAGGATCCTGAAATGCAAACCTTGCCGTGTACTTAAATAGAGCTGAGTCTGAGGGGGAGAAAGCTGTTTCTCTGGCTTGTCCAGACTCTCTCACAGAGTCCGATTTCACAAGCTATAACACTCTGAAAGGGGACATTAATTTGGCTGTCTGTCATAGTCCAGAAAGGGGACACAATGTTAGAAAATACTGTCCACTGGCTTTGCAAGAGACGGCTTGATGGGAGTTGCATTTATGTTATAAAATCAGGAGATAGATTCCTTATTTTGAGAGATTCTCTTTGGAGTATTTATTAATAATTTCAAACATTTCTTCTTTGTCCTTGGGGAATAGGACAAACTAGAGGACACAACATAGGGTGAACAGAGAGCCTTCTAATGAATTCAGAGATAAATAAGAACATGCAGGACATGTGGAATGACAACAGGATGGAATTAGTGTCAGGGATACTAAAACACAGAAGGATATGCCCTTGGACACCTTTCAGAAACCACAAATTGAACTCTAAACATTCCAACCACATAAGAATAGCAAATGAGTAGGAATTGACTAGCTGCTTAGTACTAGGGATAATTATTCAGTAAAGGGAAAAGAGAAATGTATGTTGCCATCTCTTGTTTTCAGACTTGAGATAAGCTTATAGATAAAATGCCCACGTATGAAGGACAGAGTCTGATGAGTTTGGCCAAATGTATACACGTGTTGAAGCAACATGACAGTTAAGGCACAGCATGTTACCTTCCCTCTGGACGCTCCCTATCCTTCTCTCTCATTGCAGAGATGGTCACTGTTCTGGCTTGTGTCTCTGTAGATGACTTACAGTTCATGTAAATGGAATTAGAATGCTGCATATAGACTTTTGGTTTGAATTCTGTCACTCAACATTTAAATTTGTTTATGTTGTATGAATTAGTAAGTCCATTTATCATAACTTCTGAGTAATATTCCACTATATGAATACATCACAATCTTTTTTTTTTTTTAAAGATTTTATTTATTTGACAGAGAGAGATCACAAGTAGATAGAGAGGCAGGCAGAGAGAGAGAGAAGCAGGCTCTGCTCAGCAGAGAGCCCAATGTGGAACTCGATCCCAGGACCCCGAGATCATGACCTGAGCCGAAGGCAGTGGCTTAACCCACTGAGCCACCCAAGTGCCCCTACATCACAATCTTTATTCTCCTGTAAGGGATGTTTGAATTGCTTCAAACTACTGCTTTCATGAATAAAGCTGCAATGATCATTCTTATAATCAATCCATATTTATGGATATATATTTTTTAATTTAAAAAATAATAACACAGGAATGGAATTGTTGCATCATAAAGAGGCAATAATGAATTTGTTTCTTAAGTACCAAATAATATTCCAGAGCTGTGCAAATTTATATCCCTGCCAGTAACGCATGAAAGGTCAGACGACTAATTATGTCTTCTGGGACTCCTGCATTGCTCATTACTGTTTTCTTATAGCCGTGCGTGCTGTGGCACCTTCTAGGGGATCTGCCAGAATTTCTCTGCTGAGGAATGGCACTGACCATCTTTTTCTATGCTTGTTAGCCACTTACAGATCTTACTTTGGGTGTGGAGTCTGTACAAGGTTTTTCGTTGCTATGGTGTCCCATCCCTGCCCCCATTGGTTTTCTTTCTTTATTGATTTGTTGAATATTCTTAGATATTCTGGATACATGGTTTTGTTAGAAATGCGTATGTAAATACCTTTTCTCCTCAGTCTGAGACTTGCTTTTCTACTCCCATTATCTTTTGATAAACACATTTTTTATGAAGTTCCGTTTAGCACTATTTTATTATTGTTTACTTAACTATTCCTCTCTGCTTTCTTTTGGGAACTATACTTTTAGGTTGTACTTATGTCTGTGTTAATTTCAGTGTGTGATATAAGGTTAATAAGGTCCTCCCTTAAAGGAGGACCTTATTAACCTTATAAAAGGTTGTTTACATAAACTTTTATATAAAAAGCCAGTTGATACACAATCAGCATCCGAAAGTCTTTTTCTTTCCCATTTAGTTGAATTATTGTCTTTATTAAATGTTTAATCACAGAGTGTGGGATTTTAATGTTTAATTAAACTTTTTTATTTTATGCAGATATACTCTGTCATTGTAGCTTTACAGTAAGACAAATTTATGTAGTATTAATTTCCTTGCCTTGGTCTACCTTTACAAAATTGAAAATAACCATATTTCTATATAAATTTCAACATTGCCTTGTAAATATATGGAAAAAATTATTCTGAAATAACTCAATTTTGACAGATAGATGGCTTTATACTGCTAGTCCTCTTACCAGTGAACTTGGCAAATGTATTCAAATATTTACATCGTGATTATTTTCTGTGCAGTGTTTTATAGCTTTTAGTGTAGGATTATTTTTATAATTTTTTGTTAAAAATTTTCCTAAATATTTGCCATTTTTGATGCAATTGGGAATAATCTTAAAATTTGTTTTTTGTTTCTAATGTACATAAATTAATTTGTTCCTAGAATAAAGAAACAGGACAGATTTTTAAAAAGAATTTTATTTTTATTTTTTAAAAAGATATTTATTTATTTATTTATTTGTTTAGTACAGGGAGAGGGGCCAAGGGACAGGGAGCACTGAGCCTGGAGCCTGAGGCTGGGTTCCATCCCAGGACCCTGAGATCATGACCTGAGCTGAAATCAAGAGTTGGATGCTTAACTGACTGAGCCACCCAAGTGCCCCTTACTGATTTTTGATTTTGTATCCCGGGATCTTGAGGACCTTGCTTTTTATACCTAGCAGGTTTTTGTTGGTTCCTTTGAACTTTCTACATGTATAGTCATGTGTTCTACAAATAAATATTGTCTTAATGCTTTATTCCTTATATTTATGTCTGTTAGATTCATCCTCTCTTTTGCCTTCTTCAATCAGTAGAATCCTCCAGTAAAAACATTTAATTAGAAGTGGTAGCAGTGGAGAGCAGGTTTGGGGGAAGGGGTCTGCACAGGTTACAATAGTAGGAGTATACTTGAAGGGAGGGTCTCCTGTGTGAACATACTTGTGCCCTGATTACCAGACTGAAGCATAGAGAGCAGAGGTCCGTGTGGTCATTGCAGCACACATAAGCTCTGTCTCCCAGCTCGAGTTCTGTTTGAATGTGAGTGTGTTTGTACATGTGAAATACTCTTCAGTTCTCCCTTGAAATCAGCCATTAACCTCCGTTGTTCCAGCTTAATTAATAGATTGAAGTGCAGCGCACATTATTTTAAATATACTCAAAGTAAGATTGTGAGATTTATTGATTAAAGAAGAAACATCCTTTGATTATTTCAGTAGATGCTGAGAGTTAAATTCAATAACTTTTTCTGAATGTAAAAAATCCTCTAATTTAATAATAAATCATAAGCAATGGAAAAGATTCTCAAGAATTACTTGAGAATGGCTATATTCCTAATCATTTAATGAGCATTTGCCATTACTTGTTGGATAGTTTAAAAGAGTTGTTTTGAAGTATTTGTCAGATTGTTTCATTATCTGTGTTGTCTTGGCATTGGGCTCTATGGATTGTGTATGTGGGGAGTAAGTCTGGATTGTAGTTGGTTGTGACCCTATACATTTTGTATAAATCCTGTGGTGGAACATTGTGATGTCGCTTTCCTTTGTTTTTATTGAAGGCAGTCCACCTGGTGAGTTTGGCCCCAGATTCTGAACAGCTTCCTGTGGGTTATGGGTCCAATGTCAGTCAAAGCCCTTGAGGGATTATTCAGGTCTTCCCCATACCTGCCACCTGTGGTCCATGTGGCCCAGATGTTCTTAAGTCTGTGTGTCTCGTTTGGTACCGTGTCCACAGACTCAGGCCTGCTGGTTCAGAGGCTATTAGAGGGTTGACTCAGTATCTCTCTGTATCCTCATCAGCATTTTCTGGTTCTCAGCTTCTTTTTTTCTGCCCTTCTACCAAGAAATCTAGTGTTTTAGTTGACTGGGTAAAATTACAGATAATGGGGAAAGAACTCCCATAATTCAAATTTAGTAAAAACCACACAGTCATCTATTGAAAATATCTGTTAAATTAACTATCAGCATTTACTGATTTTTTCCATCTACACTGACCTGTCTCATAAAGAAAAATAAATAATACAAATAAATGAAGCAGCTTTGTATATTATTAGAAAACACTCATTTCTGTTAGAAAATCCATCTTTGATAGAAAAGAAAGCCATATCATAAGCCAGTTTGACTCATTCTGTGAGGAATTTTACTCCTTTCAACTAGAAAAGATGCTGCGGTATTACCATCATCAAGAATTTGCATCCATCTGGAATAAAAGGTCTTTAGGAATCGGAAGTCAGCAAATGGGATGATTCTGTGTGTGAAATCCAGAAAATCTGACATTTCTCAACATTGTCCCCTCTAAATAATTTACATATTACAATGCAATTTAATTAACATAATGGTTTCTAGTTTCCTAAGAATTAAACACCAAAATGGACTATTATTTAAATGCTTTTTCTCATATTTCTCTTCTACTACTAGAAAATAAATTGCTGTAGTTGAAAGTATAACTCTGGGCTTAATTTTTAGTTCTTCTTTTTAGGGGGTTAAAACTGTTAGCAACTTTTGATTAATGTCTGTGTAATTCATAATGAGTAATTTATGGAGAGCAATTTATTGCACATTAATGTTGAAATTATATGGAAGTTAATTTTCTTTATTGTATGAAGCACAGAGTTCTCTATTATGATGTAAACTACACACTTTTGATGTGGTGTCTGTTTTAAAGTGTTGCAATCAATGATAATATGGTCATAATTTCTAGGAAATCTGCCATTTGCCATTATACATAAATACAGTCTGTTCATATCCCTAAACTCCATTTTTGATTGAATATTAATGAGCTGCGGAAATAGTAGCCATTGTTTATATTGATGATAATAGTTTGAAGGATAGTTGATTTAGTATGTAATATATATAATGACTACCTCTGAGTAAACTGTTTCTTTCAACTGCCTTGAAAAATCTATGCCTTGCTGAGAAATCAGCTGTTTGTAAATAGATTTGGCAATCTTTAAGTGTTTTATTTGAGGGGTTCTTTTTTTTTTTTTTGAGTCAAAGTGATCTAGTTATTTTTTAACCATTTATGGTTTTTATAAAATCTCTGACATCATGGTACTGATTTTTAGAAACTATTTTCAGCATGAGTCCGGGCCTTGGACAGTAAGACCACACAGTGTACGTCTACGTGCTGCATTAGTGATGTAGCTAGAGTGAGCTTGCTGGACTCTGGTGTGTAACCCAACATTTCATTGTCCCTTCCCAGGTCCCAGTGTAGCGCTCCACTTCAAGGTCTTTAAAGTCTGTTGGTAAGAGCCCCACTCTTGGATTCGGCTCAGGTCATGATCTCCTGTGTCATGGGATCCAGCCTTGTGTAGGGCTCTGCGCTTGGTGTGGAGTCTGCTTGAGGTTCTCTCTCCCCCTCTCCCTCTTCCTCTCCCTGTCCCTCAACTCTGGAGCATGATCTCTCTTTCTCTCAGGGGGAAAAAAAAAAGTGTTCTGTTTTCAGTGAACGTCAATCCAAGTAAAATTCCATTAGGTTATTATTTTGAATTCAGGTATGATAGTGGAAATATAATTTTACATGATTTTGAGAATAAAAATGATGAAATAAAGTGAAGTACTCAAGTCTCACTCAAGGAAAACTGGTGCTGAAGGAGCTTAGATTTTGAGGCCTAACCTGTGGGGGTTGGGAAGGAAGTTTGTTCAGTTTCTCATAAATATATGTAATGGATTTCTCCTACACGTAAATACAGTTTTACTTACATGCGTTCTCTGTTAAATCAGCTAAACCATCTTCTTGTGCTTTTCACAGAGTGATTGAAGACACTACTCCTTCTTCTTTCTTTTTTCATTACTCTGTCCCTGGAGATTAGAATACCACTTGGGACTTAGAAAGAAATCAATGAATATTTGTCTAATGCTTTTATTTAAAAATAAGTGCAAGGCCTGTGTTAGATTTTCAGTGAGTCACTTAGATTCTTGGAGCATGTGTCAGTCTTAACATATGCAGGAGGCATGAACAGTGGTTGCTGTCTGCCTCCTGTGTTCTATGTGTGTGTGTATGTGTGTGTGTGTGTGTGTGTGTGTTTCTGCAGGAAGAATTGTGAGGAAAGAATAGTGAAGGGCTGCTTGGTGACCACACGGTGAGCATAGGCCACAGCTGGAGTTCTGGCCCTCAGTCTCTGTAGGTTGGTGCTCTTTAAAGAGAAGGAGACTTGTTTTCCTTGCCATGATTCCAGCGGCCCCTGCTCAGGCCGTGGTGGTTTCTGGAAAACATTTGGAGCTGCCCAGGTAAACTGGGCCTCTGTCCCCATCACTCGCTCACCCTCACAAGGTCACAGAGATAGGGCTGGCTCCAGCCCATGTTCCAGGGGCCTGCAGGCCACCCTCAAAATTCACACCAATGTGACAGCCTAGAACTGCCAAATGAAGGATGAGGAAGTGGGCTCCAGAAATATTTAAAACTTCAATGACAAAACCATTTCCCACATCTTAAAAGTAATGGCAAATTTGATCACATGTTGCCACACAGACGACATAGAAAGGGTTACTACCCTTTCTCTATGCAGACTTTATGCATTATTGAGAAAGAGATGAGCAAACAGATAGGCAGTGGCTAAGGAGTTTTCTTTCATTAATGAATTAAAAAGAACAATTTAGGGGCGCCTGGGTGGCTCAGTGGATTAAGCCGCTGCCTTCGGCTCGGGTCATGATCTCAGGGTCCTGGGATCGAGCCCTGAATCGGGCTCTCTGCTCCGTGGGGAGCCTGCTTCCTCCTCTCTCTGCCTGCCTCTCTGCCTGCCTCTCTACTACTTGTGATCTCTCTCTCTCTGTCAAATAAATAAATAAAATCTTTAAAAAAAAAAGAAGAACAATTTAAAATAGTGGTATATCTTTTCCATTTTATTTGGCAGTAGTTCTAAAGGTACAGAATGATTAGAATGGTTAATTAACTGAGATAAAAGGCATACTTTACACTTCAGAAGCACTCTGGAAAACTCATTTTGAAAACATGTCAGTGACCTACCAATTCAATCATGAAAAATACATATTTATAAATTAGTTGCTTAAGTAAGCAGAAATGTGTTTTTCAGCATATTTATAGCAACACTTGTATTTAATAGCCATCCAAAAAACTTAATGACCTAAAAAGAAGAAAAAGTAAACATTTTTCAAAGAAATAATGTGAACTTCTAAAAAGGATGGTGTAAATCTATATTGTTAATGTTGAAAAATGCCAAAGCATGCACTACTGGTTTTATCTTATAAAGATGCTATTTTTCTAAGCATTTATTTATTTATACATAGACAAAAATACATAAAATTTTGGAAGGCTTTCTGTAAGTAAGTAATAGCTATTACCTGTGGTTTGAGATGATTATAAGTTTAAATTTATGTTCTTGTTATAGCCTATATGAAAAAATAAGAATGAGGTATTAATAAACAATTTTTCTGTTTTGAAAAAGAGTAAAATTAATTCAAACACAAGAAAATCCATAATAGATCAGGAAAGTTCAGGAAAAGCAATATTTTGCTCTCACGCTTAGTGACCCCTCGTCCCGCCCTCTTTCCCCAACTCTGTTTCCCCATTGTCCTGTTTTGCTCCGTGTGGCTGCAGTGGCTGGTGAGGGGACATGGGCACTGCAGCAAAGCACATGTGTCTGTGGCCCTGGCTGGAGCTCTGCCTTAGTGGATGGCCTCGGTGCCCTGGCTCGTTCCGCTCTGTGAGAGAGGAGCCCCATACACCTGGCAAGTGTTTGCTCAGGACACCTTAGTTGCTTTCTTCACTTTTGCTGATCTCACCTGATCCTGACTTAGCTGCACCACTGCTCTCAGGGCCTCCCCGCAACCTTGCCAGAGCTCTGTGGTCACTGGGGAATTCAGGCCTGTTTGTCATTCATCTTCAGGCAAACCCTTGGGGGACATGGAGAGGGCTGGTGTTCTCAGACTCAAGGCTGCAGTCCTCAGTGAGCTTGCTTAACTTGTCTTCCATGGTCATCCCCATCTAGCCCAGAGTGACAGGAAGGCTGAAGGGGTAACATTCCAAAAACACTATTTCGTTAGAATTGTCATTGTTTTCTGAGAACTGTAGTAAAAGTTATGATGATGCACTCAAATGCAGATGAGGTGAAAAGAGACCCTGTGCCAGGAGAAACAGCTTACAGAATTACACAGTGTCCGTGTGTTTGTTAGAAACACAACTGTATTCTGTATTTCTCAGCTGTAACATAACCTGCCGAGTTTTCTGCCATGGGTGTTGTGTTTGTTAGTTCTTAACATTAATAGAAACAAAAAACTAATTAACATCCATAAGGAATTTTCAGAACTAATATGCAGGAGAGTTTCTGGTCTCTCCTGATGATTCCACAGGTATAAAGTAGCTTGAGATCTGTGCCTCTTTAATTCACAGGGCATTTTCTAACTGATGGGAAATCATAGAAGCTTTAAGATCCTAGAGATTAGGATTGCAGGCACAGACATATACATACCACCCCCACACATGCACACATATATGTGCACCCCCCACATGTGCACACACACCCATACACATCTAAGTGAACATGGACACACACATGTGCACAATGCACGCATACATGCACACAGACACAAATTTCTATTGAATTTCTAGCCCAGAATCTGCAGTCTGAAAGTATGCATGGAATTAAAATGATTTGGGAGAGGGCCGCCTGGGTGGCTCAGTCAGGTAAGCTTCTGCCTTCGTCTCTGGTCGTGATCCCAGGATTCTGGGATCAAGCCCTGCATTGGGCTCCCTGCTCAGCATGGAGCCTGCTTCTCCCTCTCCCTCTGCTTGTGCGCATGCATACATAAAAATTTTTTTTTTTTTAATTATTTGGGGGAAACTTATGTCGCAAATGTGGAGCAGTACATAATGAAGAAACAGCCTCAGAAATTTCAAGTGCTTCATTTATTTTCATCCTTAACATCTTTAGAGCACCTTGAACAAGTGAGGATCATCCTTTTCTGGCCTTTATAAATTGAGAGAGCTCAACTACCTGGAAAGGGTTCAGTGAGGACCTTCCAGAAAATTAAGTGGTCTGAACATTAAACGCACAATGGAAAGGCTAAGAGAACTTGGATTAGAAACAGTAAAATTGGTTGTTAGGTAAATAGAGTGTATATTGCACGTGGGGAAATAGTGAAGCACCTTACCTCCCTGTGGCCTTGTCAACATCAGTAATACATAGAATAAAAATAAATGTAAGAGAGATTAAAATGGCTGGGACAAAAAACAGGGCTGAGCAAGAACTGATTTTTTTGGTGTTTATGGTATTTTAAGTTGTGTTATTTCAATCAAGAAAGTTTACACAGGCAAGGCGTTTGCTGCTGCGGACTGAATGTTTGTGTCCCCTCGAAGTCCGCATGTTGAATCCTGGCCCCCAGTGTGGTGGTGGAGGGTGGAGACTCTGGGATTGTTTTTGGCATGAGGGTGGATCTCCTATGGGTGGGATCAGTGCTTTGTAACAGAGACCTCAGAGCACCCCTCCCCCTTCCACTATTTGAGGACACTTGACAGTGGCCCCCAGATCTACCTCAGCCGAGACCTTGGACCCTTGGCCTGCAGAGCAGGGAGGAAGGAGTCACCTAGTCTGTGGTGACAGCAGCCTGAATGCGCTGAGAGACTGGATCACCTGGTGTACTTAGTGACTCATCTTCACTAATTCTCTAAAAACAGTATCTTATTTTGGGTGAAGGGAGGAGGAATGAATCTCACTGAAAAGACAATACAAAACAAAATAAAAAATGAGAAGAAAACAAGCCCCAAACGCAAATTCCTGTGCACCTTTGCAGCTAGATGTTTTTTGTCACAGCTCACGTGAAATAATCACAAGCAGAAATACAAAATCAACAAGGTGTGTTGTTTGTAAGCTTCTTCTCATTCTTCCTCACAGTAATGTGGGTGCATATTCAATTCTAACATCTGTAAATTTTTGGAAATTAAGAGACTTGCTGGATAGCTTGCAGCCACAGGATAAAAAATGATTTCAAAGCAGTGTGACTGGGAGAAAAGGATGAAGGGCACCTTTTGTCCAGGGACCAGAAGTCTCTTATTGGGGAGGAAGAGAGCATATGGTTTCTGGAAGGGGCACTGGATGAGAAGTGGAAGGAGGGCTATGTGTGAGTGCCCAGGCCAATCACATACTGGGGAGCACCCAAGCTGGGGTAGGGGGAATGAGCCTGGGAGGTCTGGGCAGAGGGCATGGCTGCCTTTTGACAGCAGGGGGCTGCAGTAGGGAGCCGGCTTCAAATTCTGACTCTGTTCTTGCCAATAATGTGATCTGGGAAAGTTTCCCAAACTTCCTGTCCTTGAATTACTTTGTCTTTAAATAAGTGAAGTAAATAATTCCAGAGATACTTGTGGGTGAGGATTTGATGATCATACATCAAGTGTATATCATGTATACTTATGATTTATAAATAATCCCAGGACTGGATTGTTCTTGATGGTGCCATGGGATTGTGAATTGTTTGGAGGAATCTGAGGATCATAACGAGGGCTTTTCCTTCTTCCACACCCAAGGAGGTGGTATGGAAATACTAAGGAAGAATTGATCTGAATTTCTTCTAGTGCCCCTATGAAGCATGTGTTTGCATAGTTATAAGTAGAGTGGATTTAAAGGTACTTTCCCCCAAGAAAATGAATAATGGACAGCTTACTATTTTACATGTAATCATTACAAAAGGTGTTTTGTTTTGTTTTTTCCCCCTGTAAAATGTCAAAAGCCACTTGAGCCTGGGAGAATAAGAAGTGAGCTCTCTATACAGTTTGAGGGGGGAGGGAATGACAGTCAGAAGGAGGATGGAACAGTGATGGCATAAAGCAGAGGCCCACATGCTCAGAACTGAGTGCAGACTCCATGTGTGGCAGAGAAGGGCAAAGGGAAGGGATGCAGACCAGCCTAGTGTGAAGGGTGAGAGACCAGGGACAAGGCGTGATGCCCTCCATCCTGTCACGTGAAGGAGCTAGGGGTGTGGTGTGGGGATGGTAGGGCATCTGCTGCTGCTGAATCAGTTCAACATTGGTTTTATTTTATTTTTAACTTCAGAGTCAAAATGAGTTTTCATGTTTCTCTCGTTAAAATATTCAATTTGAATGCTGGTGTCTTTAGTGTTGTCTGAGGAAGATTGAAGACCCGTAGCATGAATGATACATGCTTTTCATTTGAAATCTTAGGAATGTATTAAATGTATTGCTTTTAAGAGGCTGTGATGCTTTCTATTTGAGTTAAAGAAACTAAATCTGTTCTTTCATTACATTAAATGGTGCTAAAAAAAACCCAAACATTTATGTATAAATTATATCACAGTAAAGTCGATTGTTTAAAAGGGTGGAATGTACTGTGAAACTTCTTTATAATTAGTTCACTTGTAATCATTTGTGACGTGCTTTTATAAGCCGCTGGTTAAATATTTGAAACCAAATCTCTCCCATATTTTAGAGAAAGATTAATGTCCTGATTTTTAGTCAAATGCATTACAATCATTTGTATTATACATGTATTTATACATGTATGTGTGTATGTCCTACATATGCATATGTTATACATATGTGTGTATGTTATACATGCGTGCATGCATACACACATATGCCGCACATTGTAAGTACTTATGTGTAATGTGTGTGTGCATGTTTGCTAAACTGTAGGAAGATTATCATTAAAAGCAGCAAAGGATAGGTCTACACATGACACACCTGAAATTAACACTTCTGAGCAAAAGTTATTCATGTATCGCAGTGATCTACTTACTATCTGTGGGGAATAGGTCTGTTTTTATAAACTTTTTCATGGAATCAGCCATGGTCATCCATGCAGTTCCAGTGGCATAATTCAGTGATTGCAACAGAGAGCATATCGGTCACAAAGCCTAAAATATTTAATATCTAACCCTTCACAACAAAAATCTGACAACCCCTTATTTAGAGGTGAGTTGCTGATACTCTGAAGACACAACTAGTTTTAATTTTAATCATTGTTAATTTTTACTCCCTTATTTAATTTAAACTCTTAGAAACATCCTCTAAGTGTCTCTAGTTTTCTCCAGGTCAGCTGGTAGCTAACTTAGTAACATTTTCAGGTCTTAGTTTGTCTGATACACACATACAGTCTGACACTGTTTCCTAGGAGAACCCAGCAGTCTCAGTGTCTCTTGAAAGGCATAGAGGAAACTTGAAGGACAGATCACATGTTCACTCTTGGTGATGATTTTGTTACATTTCTTAGACTCAGTGTGGGTTTCCTCTTTGTCCTTTTTCTTCTTGATAACATTTTCATTTGTTAGTAAGTGCTAGAAAGAAAGATAACAGCAAGTTAAAATAGTCTTTTCAATAAGGAGGCTTTAACCAGACCTACCCAAGGAAACTGGGCTGTTTTATCTTCTAAAAAGACATGCTAAACCAAATGCAAAAATGTGACTACTTTTTTAATTTTTCACTGTCCAAGTGCCTTGGGCAAGTGTCTCTATTCATGGCTCTTTCTGGACTTCAAAGTAATCCAAGAAAGGTCACTCAGAAATTACAGTTGTAAAACAATGAATTTATTTTCCCTTTAAATCCCATCGGTATTAATTTTCTTCCTTTACATCTTTTATCCTTATAATTTGCATAAATAAAAGCAGGACTGCTTTTAAAAGTCCACTATACTCAGCTTTGAAAAATAATATGCGACATCACAACCTATATAATGTTTTAATGTTTATCATAGTAAGTCACTTATCCAAGTTCTTATTTTAGTATTGGTGTGAATCTTTTACTTATTAAGAATGTTAATTCTTAAAAACAAATCTTAATGGCCAGCATCCAAAATAAGATATAATAAATATGAAATTAGAATAAAATTTTGTAGCAACATAATAATAAGTCAGTCTCTTTATTTCAAAACTACCACACACAGGGGATGTATTTACTATTCTCTTTTTTTTTTGCATTTACTATTCTGAAATTAATATCAGAGTTTTGAATGAGAAGCAAGTTGATTGGCTTTCAGATTCCTCTCTTCATTAAATATAAGAAGCAATTACAAAAAGAAGATACGTATGTGTTAAAATAGAAATGTGCACACATAATTTTGATTCCCTTTAATGTTCATAATACTTAATATAAAACTAAAGTTCAATGTTGAAAAGAGTCTGTTATTTTGAAACAGATCAAAGCCATACAATATATACTTACCTTTGTAGCATGTTGTAGAGGTCTGTAGACAACTGAATATTATTGATACATGCACTATACTGTCTTGCCAGAACTTTCAGTATTAAGTATTCATCATGTGTCTTAAAGAAGGTATTAAGTAAAATGCAGCTTTGAGGGGTACGTGGGTGGTTCAGTCAGTTAAGTGTCTGCCTTCAGCTCAGGTTATGATCTCAGGGTCCTGGGATCGAGCCCCACATCGGGCTCCCTGCTCAGTGGTGGGGGGTGTCCTGCTTCTTCCCTGCATTCCCACTTGTGCTCTTTCATTATCTCTGTCTTTCTCAGATAAGTAAATAAAATATTTTTTAAAAATGTAGCTTTGATCTTTTCCAAGTTGTATTAAACATCTTATTTAGATTTTTGTAAAATTTCAATTCAATTTTTCCCAAAAGAATTGAATTCTTCAACTTAGAATAGTATTTCAGATTTACATTGTTAAACATCTCAGAAAGGTAAATAAAAAATGCATGATACGGGGTGGGGGGGGAATAAGATGATGGGGAACCAGGAGGAGGCGCCATTTCAACCTGTACCCTAAAGTGAGCTGATTACCTACCAAGGAACTCTGATCACCCATGAAATCAGCCTGAGATTAGAATTATACACTTCTGGATCTTTATGGGGGCAGAAGACGCCAGTGGGCAGGTAAAGCAGAGTGGGAACGTTGGACTGATATTGGAAGATAAACAAAAAGGGGAGGGAGCCACCAGAAGAGACCCATTGGAAAGTAAATCCCAAAGGAGAGTGCCCTACGACTGGGGACCAGCATTACTTGGAGTCTGGTGGAAAGCACTCAAAAAGAGCAAAGAATCGTGGGAGGAAATTGTGGGAATTGGGGTGGTTAGGGACAAGGGCTCAAGTCCCCAGACCGAGGACAGCCACCCCTGGCACTGAGCCAGAGAGAGTGTGGTGGAGCGGAGAAACCAAGTCTTGGTCCCTGAGCTGTGAGGGAGCGCGCCTGAGGGTGTGTGGGGTATGGCTTCCATGAAGGGCTGGGAGGCTCACCAGCCGGCAGAAACAGCCTTTTTGTAGTCCCCACGGGTGCACTGTGCCATGCTATCAGAGCCTGAGTCGTGCGCCACACCCTCCCCCGGGAGAGGTGCGCACAGGCGCCCCTGGGAGCTCTCGGTGCCGGAAAGGCTGAGTACTCCCAGCCCGGGCCAGTGGGAAAATCTCAGTGTGCGATCGCTGCTTTGAACCTCTCTGGTGGTCTGGAGCTGCCCAGACATCTGCCTCTCTCGTGGTTTTGGGTACAAGCAGGAGTTCCTGTGTCCCCAGGGACCGTGACTCCCAACGTGCTCTGCTGGCGGCTGAGGGGGAACTTATGTGCTCTGCAGCACTCAGAGGGGAAGAGAATGGGGCTTCTCTCTGAGAGGGAGGTCTGGGTACAGTTTGCTTTCCTCTCTTTTTTTCTTTCGTTTGGATGGGGACTCTTGATTGCTCAGAAGCGTTCTAGGGTGCACCTTGACTGCTCCATGGTTGATACATCCAGCTACATCTGTTCAGCCATCTCTCACCAAAATGACTAGGAGGAGGAATGGCCAACAGAAGAAAAATTAAGAGGATGGTCCTTCTGCAACAGAGCTAATGGCTACCGACATAGACAATATGTCGGACAGGGAATTCAGGCTAAAAATTGTCCAGGCAATAGCTAGGTTGGAGAAAGCCATGGATGACAAAACGGAATTGATGAGGGCAGAACTGAAAGCCACCAGGGATGATGTTCACAAAGTTAGGGCAGAACTGAAAGCCACCAGGGATGATGTTCACAATGCTCTCAATGAGTTCCAATCTAGTCTAAATTCTCTAAAACTAGGGTAATTGAGACAGAAGATATAATTAGTGATCTGGAAGACAAACACAGAGAACGGATCAGAAGGAAGTCTGGAAAAAACAGCTTAGAAGCCATGAAAACAGAATTAGGGAAATAAATAATGCCATGAAACGTTCCAACGTCAGAATTATTGGAATCCCTGAGGGGAGGAGAAAGAAAGAAGTCTAGAGAATATAGTCGAAAAAGTTGTCTATGAAAATTTTTCCAATCTCACGAATGGAACAGCATTCATGTACTAGAGGCAGAACGGTTTCCCCCCAAGATTATAGATTCTCAAAAGTCCTCAAGACACCTAATAGTAAGAATGAGGAATTATAATTGTAGAGAAACTCTCTTGAAGGCAGCTAGGACAAAGAAACTCTTTACATACAGAGGAAAGCCCATTAGAATAACGTTAGACCTGTCCACAGAAACCTGGCAAGCCAGAAAGGTCTGGCAAGATATATTCAGGGCACTAAATGAGAAGAACATGCAGCCAAGAATACTTTACCCAGCAAGACTGACATTCAAAATGGATGGAGAGATTAAAGAGTTTCCAAGACCGGCAAGGCTTAAAAGGGCATACGACCACCAAGCTAACACTGAAGGAAATATTAAGGGGGAGTTCTATAAAAGAGGAAAAATCCCAAGAATATCATTGAACAAAAATATAGAGACAATCTATAGAAAGAAAGACTTCAAAGGTAACACGATGTCAATAAAAACGTATATATCAATAATCACTCTCAATATGAATGGCCTAAATGCTCCCATAAAATGACAAAGGATTGCACATTGGATAAAACGACACGATCCATCCATATGTTGTCTACAAGAGACCCAATTCGAACCTAAGGATACACCCAGCCTAAAAGTGAGGGATGGAGAAGCATCTTTCATGCCAATGGGCCTCAAAAGAAGGCTGGGGTAGGGATTCTCATATGAGATAAATTAGATTTTAAACTAAAGACTGTAGTCAGAGATACAGAAGGACACTACATAATTCTTTTATTTTTTAATTTTTTAATTTATTTTTATTTTTATTTTTTTTTACACTACATAATTCTTAAAGGGACTATCCACCAAGATGATCTAACAATTGTAAATATCTATGCCCCCAATATGGGAGCAGCCAATCACATAAGAAAACTATTAATCAAGTTAAAGAGTCATATTGATATGAACACATTAATAGTAGGAGATCTTAACATACCTCTCTCAGTAATAGACAGATCATCCAAGCAGAAAATCAATAAAGAAACAAGAGCATTGAATGACACATAGGACCAGATGGACCTCATAGATATATACAGAACATTCCACCCTAAAACAACAGAATACTCATTCTTCTCAAGTGCACATGGAACTTTCTCCAGAATAGACCACATACTGGGTCACAAATCAGGACTCAACCGATACCAAAAGACTGATATTATTCCCTGCATATTCTCAGATCACAATGCATTGAAACTGGAGCTCAATCACAAGGAAAAGTTTGGAAGGAACTCAAACACCTGGAAGCTAAAGACCACCTTGCTTAAGAATGCTTGGATCAACCAGGAGATCAAAGATGAACTTAAACAATTCATGGAAACCAATGAGAATGAAGACACTTCGGTCCAAAACCTATGGGATACAGCAAAGGCGGTCCTAAGGAGGAAATACATAGCCATCCAAGCCTCCCTCAAAAAAATGGAAAAATCCAGAATACACCAGCTCTCTCTACACCTTAAAGAACTGGAGAAACAACAACAAATTAAACCAACTCCACATGCAAGAAGGGAAATAATCAAGATTAGAGCAGAGCTCAATGAGGTAGAAACTAAAGATACAGGAGAACTTATCAATGAAACTAGAAGCTGGTTTTTTGAAAGAATCAATAAGATTGATATACCATTGGCCACACTAATCCAAAAGAAAAGATAGAAAGCTCAAATTAATAAAATTATGAATGAAAAGGGAGAGATCACAACTAACACCAAGGAAGTTGAAACAATCATCAGAAGTTATTATCAACGGTTATATGCCAATAAGTTAAGCAACCTAGATGAAATGGATGCATTCCTGGAAAACTATAAACTCCCAAAATTGAACCAGGAAGAAATTGACAACCTAATTAGACTGATATCTAGTAACGAGATTGAAGCAGTGATCAAAAACCTCCCAAAAAACAAGAGCCCAGTACCTGATGGATTCCCTGGGGAATTCTACCAAACTTTCAAAGAAGAAATTACACCTATTCTCCTGAAGCTGTTTCAAAAAATTGAAGCAGAAGGAAAACTTCCAGACTCTTTTTATGAAGCCGGCATTACCCTGAACACCCAAAAGGAGAATTTCAGACCAATATCACTGATGAATATGGATGCTAAGATTCTCAACAAGATCCTAGCAAACAGGATCCAACAGTACATTAAAAGATTATCCACCATGACTAGGTGGGATTCATCCCTGGGTTACAAGGATGGTTCAACATTCACAAATCGGTCAATGTAATAGAACAAATCAATAAGAGAAGAGAGAAGAACCACATGATCCTCTCAATTGATGCAGAAAAAGCATGTGACAAAATCCAGCATCCGTTCCTGATGAAAACGCTTCAAAGTATAGGGATAGAGGGAACATTCCTGAACTTCATAAAATCTATCTATGAAAGACCCACAGCAAATATCATCCTCAATGGGAAAAAGCTTGCAGCCTTCCCGTTGAGATCAGGAACACGACAAGGATGCCCACTCTCACCACTCTTGTTCAACATAGTATTAGAAGTCCTAGCAACAGCAATCAGACAACAAAGAAAAATAAAATGTATCCAAATTGGCAATGAAGAAGTCAAACTCTGTCTCTTCACAGATGACATGATTCTTTATATAGAAAACCCAAAAAACTCCACCCCCAAACTACTAGAACTCATACAGCAATTCAGTAACATGGCAGGATACAAAGTCACTGTACAGAAATCAATGGCTTTCTTATATGCTAACAATGAAAATACAGAAAGGGAAATTAGAGAATCGATTCCATTTACTATAGCACCAAGAACCATAAGATACCTGGGAATAAACCTAACCAAAGAGGTAAAGGATCTGTACTCGAGGAACTACAGAATTCTTATGAAAGATATTGAAGAAGACACAAAAAGATGGAAGACCATTCCATGCTCTTGGATCGGAAGAATAAACATTGTTAAAATGTCTATACTGCCTAGAGCAATCTATACTTTTAATGACATTCCAATCAAAATTCCACTGGTATTTTTCAAAGAGCTGGAGCCAACAATCCTAAAATTTGTATGGAATCATAAGAGACCCCGAATTGCTAAGGAAATGTTGAAAAACAAAAAACTGGCAGCATCATGTTACCTGATTTCAAGCTTTACTACAAAGCTGTGATCATCAAGACAGCATGGTATTGGCATAAAAACAGACACATAGACCAGTGGAACAGAGTAGAGAAGCCGGATATGGACCCTCAACTCTATGGTCAAATAATCTTCAACAAGGCAGGAAAAATATACAGTGGAAAAAAGATAGTCTCTTCAATAAATGGTGCTGGGAAAATTGGACAGCTGTATGTAGAAGAATGAAACTCGACCATTCTCTTACACCGTACACAAAGATAAAGTCAAAATGGATAAAAGACCTCAACGTGAGACAGGAATCCATCAGAATCCTAGAGGAGAACATAGGCAGTAACCTCTTTGATAACAGCCACAGCAACTTCTTTCAAGATATGTCTCCAAAGGCCAAGGAAATAAAAGCAAAAATGAACTTTTGGGGCTTCATCAAGATCAAAAGCTTCTGCACAGCAAAGGAAACAGTCAACAAAACAAAAAGGCAACTTACGGAATGGAAGAAGATATTTACAAATGACAGTACAGACAAAAGGTTGATATCCAGGATCTATCAAGAACTCCTCAAACTCAACACACACAAAACAGATAATCATATCAAAAAATGGGCAGAAGAGATGAACAGACACTTCTCCAATGAAGACATACAAATGGCTATCAGACACATGAAAAAATGTTCATCACTAGCCATCAGGGAGATTCAAATTAAAACCACATTGAGATATCACCTTACACCAGTTAGAATGGCCAAAATGAGCAAGACAGGAAACAACGTGTGTTGGAGAGGATGTGGAGAAAGGGGAACCCTCTTACACTGTTAGTGGGAATGCATGTTGGTGCAGCCGCTTTGGAGAACAGTGTGAAGATTCCTCAAGAAATTAAAAATAGAGCTTCCCTATAACCCTGCAATTGCACTACTGGGTATTTACCCCAAAGATACAGATGTAGTGAAAAGAAGGGCCATCTGTACCCCAATGTTTATAGCAGCAATGGCCACGGTCGCCAAACTGTGGAAAGAACTAAGATGCCCTTCGACAAATGAATGGATAAGGAAGATGTGGTCCATATACATGATGGAGTATTATGCCTCCATCAGAAAGGATGAATACACAACTTTTGTAGCAACATGGACGGGACTGGAAGAGGTTATGCTGAGTGAAATAAGTCAAGCAGAGAGAGTCAATTATCATATGGTTTCACTTATTTGTGGAGCATAACAAATAATACAGAGGACATGGGGAGATGGAAAGAAGAAGGGAGTTGATGGAAATTGGAGGGAGAAATGAACCATGAGAGACTATGGACTCTCAAAAACTACCTGAGGGTTTTGAATTGGTGGGGGGTGGGAGGTTAGGGGAACCAAGTCGTGGGTATTATGGAGGGCACACACTGCATGTAGCACTGGGTGTGGTGTAAAAACAATGAATTCTGTTACGCTGAAAAGAAATAAAATTAGTGCATGATACAACAAGATTCTGAAGTACAGAGGTTTATGGAACTATAAAGAAATTCACAGAAAAATGAAACCAAAAGGATAACGTGTGGCATTTATATTTATCAGTGTATGCATTGGTGTTTTGTTTTAGAACTCAAAAGACTAGAAGGATGATGCTAATCTAAATGAACTATTTAGTTTATCCTTGGGTGTGCAATCTTTGTTGGTCTTCTTTGACATTTAATGACTGCCTTTCTAACACTTCTTCATGTCTGACAAGTTTGGTGTCTTTGATAAAGAGAGAGATTAGCTGTGAAAATAATATTTACTCATATGTCAGGATTGTCCAGATATTTAGAGAAAAAGAAATGTGATTTGAAGTCTAGTGCTGACATTGAATGTAAGAGGTCTAATATATTCATGGATGAGTACGGGTCTTTACGTTTCATACTCTCTTGAAAATCCCAAGACCAAAAAAGGAATATCTTTTGGGTCTTGAAGGTTTTCTCTACTGTAGAACGAATGCATATAAAGTACCATGTTTTTTGAAATAATTCATTTTGACTGCTCTGTCACTCTCCTAATTCTACATTCGTATGAGTTCACTATTCAAACCCTGACTACAATTTGTTTTCTTGGTGAAGATTTATTTTTTGGCAAAGACGTGCTGCTCAGCAAATATGAGTACTGCACTTGAAATCAATAATTTTTATTGAAATTAATATTCTGTGTATGTGTTGTTAAACTACTTTTAACAACATGAGCATTTATGAAAAATTATTTGAATTGGTCAATGTGTCATCTATGTCTTCTTGTTGGATAAGTAGATAATTACATTTTTCTGATAACCTTTATGTCCATTTTGTTACCATTTTGGATATATTGCCAGACAGCAAACATTAAAAGTTTTAAGTAATTTTTATCACTGTTGAGCACAACTTAATGCATTTTAATGGAGTTGTAAACTTTACACTCTCCTTATTTTTTTTAAGTTTTTAGTTATTTATTTGAGACAGAGAAAGAGACGGAGCAAGAGTAGGGCAGGGAGAGAAGTAGAGGGAGGGGGAGAAAAACAGACTCCGTGCACAGCAGGGAGCCTTATGCTCCTGGAATCATGACCTGAGCTGAAGGTAGACACTGAACTGGCTGAGCTACCCAGACATCCCTCCACTCTCCTTACCCATGTGCAAAGTTCATTATCTGTGAAAACAAGTCAGTCAGTTCTTTGTAGTGGTATTTGAGTGTATCGGAGGTCAGCTAACTTGTTCTCTCGCTACATGGTCTGTCCTGTTGTGATAAGATGGTGGGTATGTTGCGAGAATTCCCTGAATTGTCACATAGTTCACGTTAAATATAGTAGTATCACAGAGATAGCACATCTTCAACTTGATAAACTGGGGGGGGGGGGGGGGTTGTTTCTGAAGAGGTTGCAGAGTGGAAGGTCCTCTCCCAGTTGTCTTCTGCCCTTGCCAGTTCAGGTGATTCCATGGAAAGAGAAAGACTCTTGAGCTACAACATACATACAAGTTACAATGCATAGGGAGTGTATTCGAACAGATTTTAAACTGTTTTAACTGTGCAAACATGTACTAGCCTTTAGGTTGTATGCAAGCTCACGTGGATATAATGAACAATTATGGTAAGTTTTTCAACTTTTCCCATCACTATTGTTTTCCTTCTATTTATAATTTCAGATTATTTTGATTTTCATATATAACTGTTATTTAACTGGATAAAACTTATGCTATGTATATGGGCTCTATGTACTCTGTATTAGGTATATATAGAGATAAATATATCTATACATAATATAGATATTGGCCATGAGTATCTGTGTATGGATGTATGTGTGTTTGTATAGCAAATTACATAAATTCTCTGTAATTCACATTATAATATATAAACTATACACATATATATTTTATGTATGTATTTGTGTGTATATGTATAAAATAGACATTATTTTCTAGAAAAGTTGTAAGTTCATAGCAAAACTGAGATGACAGTACCAAGTTCATGCACCCCCTGCCACAACGTGCCTAGGGTTCTTGCAGAGCTGGTGGTCACTTTTTTTTTTTTTTTAAAGATTTTATTTATTTATTTGACAGAGATCACAAGTAGGCAGAGAGGCAGGCAGAGAGAGAGGGGGAAGCAGGCTCCCTGCTGAGCAGAAAGCCTGATGCGGGGCTCGATCCCAGGACCCTGGGATCATGACCTGAGCTAAAGGCAGAGGTTTTAACCCACTGAGCCACTCAGGTGCCCCCTGGTGGTCACTTCTTTGGGAATACTTCCCAAGCTGGTATTCAGTTGCCAGTCTGACTTAGATGATGTCCCTCCTCTGTTCACCAACAGCTTCTGTTGCTTTTTAATGAAGTCACAAAGTACAATATTTTTAGTGACTTACTACTGACAACTGTGATAAGGTTTTCTACAACTATTATGAATTTTATTGACTTTCTGTTCTAAAAATCCACTGGAGATGCTGTGTATATAATAACATCACTCAATATTTTGTCATTTTATATATTTTTTTAATCCTTCAAAATCACAGCAACCTATTTAATTTATATTGACAATGGCAATATATTGCAGTATTATCATAGTCAGTAATTTTAATTTTGAGATTCCCAGTCTTAATAAGAAGAAAGGAAAATTGGTATATTAAAGAATATGATATATTTAAATATATTTTTAAAATATAATTTAAATATAAGTTAAATTTAAGTATATTTAAAAAAATAAGCATGTGTTACTCTGTTGGGTAAAAATCTAAGAATAGTCTCACTGGGTGATTACATCCAGGGTCTGTCTCTCATGAGCTTGTAGTAAGGATGTTGGCTGCAGCTGACGGTATTTGAAGGTTTAACTGGGACCGGAGGGTCTGCTTCCAAGGTGGCTCATCCAGGATGCCTGACAAGTCAGTTCTGCTGCTGATGGGAAGCAACTTGAGTCTCCTTGCCAGCTGGGCCTTTCCATACTACTGTTGGGGTGCCCTTGTTACATGGCAGCTGATCTTTCCTAGATAAAGTGACCCAAGAAAGCAAGGTAGGAGCCACAATGATTTTTATGGCTGGCTCAGAATTGAGATGCTGTCCTTTCTGCAGTATCTTTTTTTTTTTTTAAAGATTTTATTTATTTATTTGAGAGAGAGAGAGAGGTCATAATTATGCAGAGAGGCAGGCAGAGAGAGAGGGGAAAGCAGGCTCCCCACTGAGCAGAGAGCCCGATGCGGGCCTCGATCCCAGGACCCTGAGATCATGATCTGAGCTGAAGGAGAGGCTTAACCCACTGAGCCACCCAGGCGCCCATTTCTGCAGTATCCTGTAGGTGACACAGGTCAGCCCTGCTCAGTGTGGGAGAGGCTACCCAGGACTGAACACCAGGAAGTATGAATCCTGGAGGGGTCATAAAAGGGAGAACTTAGAGGCTGCATACCACTGTGATCCAGGCCAGACATTCAGATTCATGAAGCCTGGTGACAGAACCTTAGTTAATCTGGCTCTGCCTGTCACCAGCTGTGTGATTTTCGGTCAATTACTTCACTCTTCTGGATTTTAATTTCTTACTTATGAAACAGTGATGTTAAGAGTGTCTTCCTAAAAGACTTATTTGGAGATCTCAAGATCAAGAAAACTATTAAGTGAAAGTTATCAAACAAACTTGATGAACTTTGTATAAAATAAAATGGGAGAATTTAAGCCAATATCTACCTCTTCATCTTCCACAGCACCTTAAATTTAAGGAGAGAACTATAATAAATTAAACATATATGGGATGATGCAGTAAGGATATTTAGAATAATGCTTACCCAGGAATTTCAAAGAACTGGAAACACTGAATAAAGGGTAATAGAAAAAAGAAGGGGGCACCTGGGGGGCTCAGTTGGTTAAGCATCTGGTTTTGGCTCAGGTCATGATTTCATGGTTGTGAGATGGAGCTTGGAATTGAGCTCTGAACTCATTGCAGAGTCTGCTTGGGATTCTCTCTGTCCCTGTCCCTCTGCCCTCATTCTCTTTCTCATTCAAGTAACTAAATCTTAAAAAAAAAGAAAGAAAGGAAAAAAGGAAATACATTATATCATTTACCGATAATGGATATGTGAGGATTCATCCACTCTGTGTATTTGGCCTGCCATGTGTAGCTGTTATTTTTCTCAGTGTAAATTTTCTTTCCAAGGTTTGCTCGTAGGCATTTCTAAGAGTAGCATAATGTCAAATTTCTCTACTTTTTGTTTCCACAGTTTGGAGAGATTATTTGGGCATTTACTTGGTTTATCATGGCTTAATAAGGACAACTTCATTCAAATTGAGCCCTTAAAATCACAATATCTTCATATTTTAGAGTATAGGAAGGAATATAGATGACATTAGTTTTCTCATTTTATAGTTTCAGAAGAACCCTGGGAAGTGAATGCATGTGTCAAGGCCCACAAAGGATCTCCAGGGATCATTAGTCTCATAAAAATTTGAGTATGACAATTGATATGATGCTTATCCCTTGCAAATATACATTTCATTAAGTTACACTATAATTAACATGCAGTGTAATATTAGTTTCAGATGTACTGATTACACACTTCCATACATCACTCTGTGCTTATCAGGGCAAGTGCGCTTCTTCAGGCCGGTCGTCTCTTTCCCGCATCCCCTACCTACCTCCTCTCTGGTGACCATCAGTGTATTTGCCTCTCTCTCTTTTTGCCCTGCTTTGCTTATTTTTTTTTTCTTAAATTCCACATATGAGTGAAATCCTGTGACATTTGCCTTTTTTGTGACTGACTTATTTCACCTAGCATAGTACTCTCTAGATCCATCCATGTTGTTGCAATTTCATTCCTTCTTACTGCCGAGTAATATTATAGTGTGTGCGTATGTGTGTGTGCTTGCGCACACGTGTGTGTGTGTGTGTGTGTGTGTGTGTATAGCACATCTTCTTTATTCTTCAGTTGCTGGGAATTTGGTCTGCTTCTATACTTTGGCTTATTGTAAATAATACCAAAATAAACATAGGGGTGAATATATTACTTGGTTTCATATTACTTGGGTAAGTACCCAGTAGTGGAATTACTGGATCAGATGATAATTCTATTTTTAACTTTTTGAGGAACTTCCATACTGTTTTCCATAGTGTGTGCATCAACTTGCATTCTCACCAACAATGTATGACGGTTACTTTTTCTTTACAACCTTGCCAACACTCGTTGTTTCTTGTATTTTTGATTTCAGCCATTCTGACAGGTGTAAAGTGATACTTTGTTGTGGTTTTGATTTATATTTCCCTCATAAGGAGTGATGTTGAGCATCTTTTTATGTGTCTGTTGGCCATCTGGATATCTTCTTTGGAAAAATACATGTTCATGTCTTTTGTCCATTTCTTAACTGGATTATTTGTGTTTTGGGTGTTCAGTTTGATAGGTTCTTTTTTATATACTAAACCTTTATCAAATATGTCATTTACAAATATGTTCTCCCATTCCATAGGTTGTCTTTTTGTTTTGCTGATTGTTTACGTTGCTGTGCATAAGCTTTTTATTTTGATGTAGTCCCAATAATTTTTGCTTTTGCTTCCCTTGCCTCAGGAGACCTATCTAGAAAAATCTTGCTATGGCCAATGTCAGAGAAATTACTGTCTGCTCTGTTCTAGGATTTTTTATGATTTTAGGTCTCACATTTAGGTCCCTGATCCATTTTGAGTTTATTTTTGAATATGGTTTAAGAAAATGGCCCCGGTTCATTCTTCTGCATGTAGCTGTCCAGTTTTCCCACCTCCATTTGTTGAAGAGACTGTCTTTTCCCATTGGTTAGTCTTTCCTGCTTTGTCAAGGATTAATTGACCATGCAATTGTGGGTTTATACCTGGGATCTCTATTTTGTTTTATTGATCTGTATGTCTCTTTCTGTGCCAGTGTTATACTGTTTTTATTACTACAGCTTTGTACTATATCTTGATATCTGGGCTTGTGATACTTTCATTTTTTTTCAAGTTTGCTTTAGCTATATGATGCCTTTTGTGGTTTTATGTCAATTTTAAGATAATTTTTTCTAGTTCTATGAAAATACTGGTGGTATTTTGGTAAGGATTATATTAAATCTGTAGATTGTTGTGTGTAGTATGGATATTTGAACAATTTTTGTTCTTCCAAACAGAAAGTAAACAAAAAGACAATGTCTTTGAATGACATATTGGACCAGATGGATCTAACACATATATTCACAGTATTGCATCCCGAAAGAGCAGAATACATATTCTCTTCAAGTGTACATGGAACATACATTCTCTGGAATAGCACATTTTAGGCCACAAAAATAATGATGCAGGTGTTATCTAGTTGTATACATGGGTCCCTGTGAGCTTGGGATCCTACTACTCCACCATCTTTCTTAGAAATACCACAAATAGAAGTTTTTAACATGTAATTTTCTAAAAGGTAAAATCATGAACATATGAAATGTTCATGAATCTTGTTAATTAATGAGGGAATCCCTAAAATGTTCCAAATATTCAAGGAGAATATATAAAACTGGGTATTTATAGGCAATAGCAGGATATGATTGCTGGGTAAATATTAAACTGGTTAATATCCAAAAAGACCATAAACCATACCATTATAATTATTTGTTCCACTAGACAGAAATGATTTGCATCTCTAGTAAATAAAAATATAGAAATTAATCTAGACCCTAGAGAATTGTATTATAGATCAAAGTCATACCAGCACCTCACTGAAAACACATCTGGGAATTTATTTTCTTTCTTTATATTTTGAATAGTTTTTTGTGATAGCCTTTGTGAGAAAGTAAATTTCCAAAAGATAGATACTCTAATTTTGCCTTAAAGGTTTTTAAGCGTTATATGAAAGAAATTATAAGTGAAAACAGTTTGTAAACTAAAATGAAGATACCAGATTCATTGTTTTTCTACATAAATGTAAGAAAACAATGAAAGCTATGAAAACTGTGAAATAAAACTATTTTTGTTAGTTTTGGTCATGTAAATTATATTTTCCCATAATAAAATCATCACGTAAATTCCTGTCAGTGAAGCTTGTAAATCAAACTCCTGTTCTCTGGAGAGATGCACCCACAACCCTGAAGGCTTTGTCAAGAGATGGTCTCCTTTACTGTAAACTTCAGGTGTGTCATCTGTTTCTCCAGATCACGTGTCATGTCTGCATTTTGTGAAGCATAGATTTTGTAAACTCCTTTGCAGTCAGGGAATTGTCACATTTATATATTTGTATTGGTTTCATTCCAGTAAATTATTGATTATCATATGCTGGCATGTGTTATGAAGGAGACAGTTGAGAAATCCCATAACACTTTTGCAAGTTGCCTTGGTGTTGTATACCAGGAATGGCCATTTCTCATGGAAATACTCTCCATAGCCTCTGTGGTTGACCTTATGGATTGAAAGATTGTGGCCCCAAGTCCGTGACCATTCTTTTTTTTTTTTTTTTTTCCCTTTTTATTAATTTTTTCAGCGTAACAGTATTCATTCTTTTTGCACAACACCCAGTGCTCCATGCAAAACGTGCCCTCCCCATCACCCACCACCTGTTCCCCCAACCTCCCACCCCTGACCCTTCAAAACCCTCAGGTTGTTTTTCAGAGTCCATATCAAACAAGGAAAGAATAAAGAAAGATATAATAGTCTTATTCCTCTTTGATAGAACTTTTCCAAGCCCATTTGAGAGAGTCACTCTGCAAATGTCAAATCCACATCTGATGCTTCCTGACAGATGAAGAGTAATGGTTATAAAATTATTCAGAAAGTTAAGGTTTCATTTGTAACCTCTAGATATCCCCTTTGCAAGCCTCCCTTCACTTTTGTGTCCTTATCACTGTAGAACTTCATGATGTCTAATATAAATAACCATACAAGCCTTTAAAGATCAGGTAGATAATTAATCATGTGCATGAGTTCTACAAATGATGGGCTTTGAGGGAAATTTGAATTGCACATTCATGCACATGTCTTTCAAGGCATAAAGATTTTCTTCATGTTCTTCTGGTTGTGGTCATGGTTCTTTGTGAGCTATGTGTTGCTAGAAATTCCAATTATTTTTTTTTTAAGATTTTATTTATTTATTTAACAGATAGAGATCACAAGTAGGCAGAGAGAGGGGTGCTTGGGTGGCTCAGTGGGTTAAACTGCTGCCTTCGGCTCAGGTCATGATCTCAGGGTCCTGGGATCGAGTCCCACGTCAGGCTCTCTGCTCAGCAGGGAGCCTGCTTCCCTCTCTCTCTCTCTGCCTGCCTCTCTGCCTACTTGTGATCTCTGTTAAATAAATAAATAAAATCTTAAAAAAAAACAAGTTTTTTTCTCTGTTAAATAAATAAATAGATAATTTTTAAGTGAAATTAACATTTTTTCCAAACATTTTTTCCTTCATCATTCCTGCATTTATTTAAAAATCCCATTCCAAAGAAGGGTGGATTAAGTTATTTGGTGATTATATCTCCTAATATAATGTGAAATGTTAAGTTAGGTAAAAATCAGATGGCCTAGAATCTGCATTAGCTCAGCAGGGTCACGCTAAATTCACTGAGGTCACAGTGACCACTGACAGTGAGTAGATGTAGGAAAGCTGATAAGAACAAGGCCCCCAGAAGCTCTTCCAGAAGCTATGCTTAAGTCAACATGCACCGTTGCAGTTCTGACCCTGACAGCAGTCACCTCTCACACAGGTGCTTGTCCCAGAGTCACAAGTAGTTTCTTCTGATGAAAATCCTGGGCCAAGTGAGTTAGCCGCTCAAGACTAGCCACCTCATCACTTTGTTTTTCAAGCCTCCAAATGCTACAGTTTTAGCTTCTATTGCTGAAAAATAATTTTAATTTAAAAGTATGTCATGGGAAGTAAATGATCTTTTGATAGAGTCTTATCACCTCTGGAAAATGAGAAATAATACAATCACAGTAAAAAGGCAGTTTTGACAAGGTTAAGTACAGTGTCATTCCAGTAAGAAAACATTACCTTCCTAACGTATTTCCTGCCACAGTCCCCTCAGATAAGGTCAGATTTTGCTTATTTAATCAACCAGGCACCTCATTGACTTAAGGTGAAGGAGTTGGAAAAGGCCTAACTGATGGATTACCATTTTACAAACAAGTGTAACATGTCTTTAGCCTCTCTAAGAATCATAGAGAACAGTTTATGATTTATTATATTATTTAATATAAATAAATACTCATTAGAAAAAATGGGAAAGGTGGGCAGAGAGAAAGAAGCAGCCTACCACTGAATTATAAATGCAGTGTCACGGTACATGTAGTGGATTGTGGCCAGGTTTGTGGTACATCTTATGGTTTCACTCTGTATTGGTGCGGCTCACACATACACTGATGTGTGATGTATTTCTCACTTAGCTTTGTAATGCAGACAATCATGTCATATAATTTTTGAAGTCCCAATGAACAGTATATCATAACAACAAAAACTTACACAGCCTATAACAAATTACCAAAACCTTAGTAACTTAAAACAGTATAAATACATTATTTACAGTCATGGAAGTCAGAAGCGGGCAGTGAGTTTGGAACCTGGCATTTTTTCCAGAGACTGTAGAGGAGAGTCTGCATCCTTGCGTTTCTGATGTCTGGAGGCAGCCTGCCTTCTCTCCTGAGCCTGTGACTCCTGCTTGTACCTTTCCGGTCTTTAGCTGGGCATTGTTTCTGTGCTGACCTGCCTTTTCCCCATCTGGACCCTTATGATTCCGCCAGGCCCTCCCAGGTCGGCTAATCCAGGGGAATTACCCAGTTTCTAAACCCTTCACTTAATTTCACCTACAGAGTTCTTTCTACCGTGGAAGCTGCCATAACTACAGGTTTTGAGATTAGAATATTGTTATCTCTGGGCTGTTATTCAGTGCACGGCACAACCCCGTATGTGACGTTGTTTTGTTGTTAGCATAAGTAACACACAAGTATTTTCTTTACTTTTTTTTTTAAGATTTTATTTATTTATTTGACAGAGAGAGAGATCAAGTAGGCAGAGGCAGGCAGAGTCACGGGGGTGGGTGGTGGATGCCAGCTCCCTGCTGAGCAGAGAGCCTGAGCTCAATCCTAGGACCCTGGGATCATGACCTGAGCCAAAGGCAAAGGTTTTCACCCACTGAGCCACCCAGGTACCCCTGCATGTATTTTTTCTTTCAGCTAACTTTATGAAATGATTTACTTTGTTTTGCTTTCAGAGTAAATCTTTAAAAGTGTAATGATTTAGTGAAATTATAGAAAATAATGATCCTAAATCACTGTATCCAAATGATCTTTAAAAAGATTATTTATTAGAGAGAGCGTGAGTGGAAAGGGGAGAGGGAGAGAGACTCTTAAGCAGACTCTCCATTGAGCATGGAGCTGGGTGTGGGGCTCAGTCTCTCTACCCTGAGATCATGACTGCTGAAACAAGAGTTGGATGCTCAACCAGCTGCACCACCCAGGCGCTCCTCCAAATCACTTTTTAAAAAACCGCATGGATTTCCATTCCTCACTGTCAGGTAGGAGAGTTTCAGAAATGATGTGTGAAGTGTTAATGATTGAAGATGCTGAACTGTTAAATGGGCAAACAGACTGTTGTGGGTAATTACTCCCCATACGGTCCCCTTTCCTCCTTGCAGAGTTCAGTTGATGGCCACTCTGATGTGCGCGGCCCGCAGTGTGACTCCTGGTGCATCCCACACTTGCTCCTCTAAACCATCACAGAGGCCACCTCTACTGCCGGAAATGCCCATGGAAGTCTAGTTAATGAGCTCTGCTTGGCCTTCTGGTCTCCCTGCCTGTCAGTACAATGTTAGCGCTACTCAGAAGACCTTTCCTAGTTTACAGATGGTGTCACATCGTAATACTAAATACCCAGTCCTAAACACTAACATTCATGGATCTGCCCACCTGTAGGTGATGTTCAGATAAACTAAGATTTTAACTTAGAAGGAAAAAAGTTCAAAGGGAGTTTTAGAAATATATATTACTTTCAACCTTCCTTTCACCTCATGGTAATAAAACCCTTTCTATTAATGAACTTTTTTTTTTTTTAAGCTTTTTTACTTCGAAATAGTTCTACATTCACAGAAAACTGTAACAAGAGTGCAGAGAGAGAGATGTCCTGTCATTTTTATTTTCCTAGTGCTAGCAGCCCCATACCTGCAGTAGACCATCAGACGCAGGAAGCGGGCTCCATGCCGGGAGCAGAGGCAGCACAAGGCAGCTGTGTGCAGTGTGGGCTTGTTGGGAGCATATTTTTTTGGAGCCTGTGGGATAGCAGTGCTCCTGGAGTTGTGTTCATTTTCTCTTCGAACCCCATAGTTTACAAACTGTACTCAGCAGACAAAACTCACTACTGTTAGATTTTCTCTGGGATTTCTTCATGAGTCATTTGCAGTGAGGAGTCAATGTTAATTTTAAAGTACAAATAGGTATTAAAGGAGGTTCCCAGGAAATAGGGAACCTTGAATTTACTAATCATTGGTTTTTTTTTAATTAATTTATTTTTTCAGCGTAACAGTATTCATTGTTTTTGCACAACACCCAGTGCTCCATGCAATACGTGCCCTCCCTACTACCCACCACCTGGTTCCCCCAACCTCCCACCCCCACCCCTTCAAAACCCTCAGGTTGTTTTTCAACTAATCATTGTTTTTTAAAAGCTTTTACATCTTTTGGAAGCATATAGTTTGAATAATGCCTCACGAACCCCCATATTTAACATTCTGTGACTCTGTATTCATTCAAGATCTGAACATTAAATTCTGAGGAGCTGGTGTATGATATGCCTGACTTGACAGTTCTCATTAAATAACTCAGCAATGTCACAGTCCTTCAAAGAGAAAACAATCTTGCTAAATAAAATTATATTCTACTTTATTTATCAAAGAGTGATTCTTATCCCAACAATAAGCACTAAAATTATGATCTGAAGAATGTATCTTCCTCATCAATAAGAGTATTATTTGATCTGCGGCCTCATGTATCATCAGAGGAAAACCTTTATTCATGACTGTCAGACCATTTGAAAGCTCCAGGACCTCACAGGGCATGATTTATATATCAGTGTCTAACAGATACCTCTGCCTCTTTCTTCTTTCTTAAACATGCAAAGTTCTTTATGGAAAAATATAAAAAAGAGGTGAACTAATTGCTAGGTTCTTAGATATTTGACATAAAATCTTGTGAAAAGATAAATGATTGCCATAGGAACGATGCTAAGTTGTGAAGAAAACCTGTCCTACCTTGTAATTCTCTTTGTAATAAAAGATCCACACTTTGTTCCTCATAACAACACTATCTTTCTCTTAAATTTATTCTCCCCTGTTTTTGTAACAACACCTGAGCACTTTTTCTTTAGATTTTATTTATTTATTTGAGAGAGAGAGTGTGTGTACACACAAGACAGGGGCAGAGGGACAGGGAGAAGCAGGCTCCCGCTGAGCGGGAATGCCGATGTGGGACTCGATCCTAGGACCCTAGGATCATGATCTAAGCCAAACCAGATGCTTCACTGACTGAGCAACACTAACATCCATACCTAATCACTTTTAAAAAGCAATGATATGAATCTCTGACTCTGAGAAACAAACTGAGGACTTTGGGGGAGGGGTGGGGGGCTGGGTGAGCCTGGTGGTGGGTATTATGGAGGGCACGTATTGCATGGAGCACTGGATATGGTGCATAAACAATGAATTTTGGAACATGAAAAGAAATAAAATGGAAAAGAGTATTTTCACTGTCTAGTGTATGATAGGCACTGTGGTTTAGACCTGGAACAGTCACTGACCATCCACTTTTGCTTCTCACTGTCCATGCCTCTTTACTATGAAGCTTAAGCACACACTGGAGGTTCAGATGTCCATCACTTTTCCTGGCAGCCACCATTCCTTGGTTCTTTGATGTGCACCTCAAGTCTGATACACGTGTGTGTACGTGTGTGTGCACACATACACACATACACACCATTTCCTTCTTTAAAATAGTTGGAAATGAATGTGTGTCAGTTACAATATGTAAGAGGTCATGCGTCCAGATATTTAATCATGTTTCAGATTCGATGTGATTTCTGTGACATCACAGGAATTTGTAGTTCATGATTGATTCTGCTTAATGCTACTCGGGAGTGTAGAGCCTTGATAATCGTAACATAAGGTTTATCTAGAAATAGTGTCTGTTGGAACTAGAGAGCTGCTAGGGAAGAGATCACTTTTTTGTAAATAAGCAAGTAGCTTTTTAAAATTTATAATGAACAGTTTCCTCCAAAATACAGACATATACACTCACACAATTCCTATACAATTGCATAGAAATTAGCATGTGTTAATGCTAGAGAGCAGGAAGTAGGCTCATTAATTTCTCTCTGTGTGTGTGTGTGTGTGTGTGTGTGTGTGTGTGTGTGTATTAGTGTTTAGCTTGAGACAGATTTCTGGAAGGACCCACCAGTGTTTTAGCTTCCTCCTACGTGTTCAGCACTATACTAAAATATTCAGAAAAAATTATGAAACAGAGTTTGTATTGAGGTATATATTTAGTTCATTTTGGGATTTAAAAAAACTGCATTAAATGAATCATGAAAAATAGTTTTATATTAAATAATAAGGAACTTTTGCTAGGGTCAATCCCTATCCCTACCCACATCTTTTGAGCTGGTTTCTCCTGTCTTGGAACAGGATAAATGAAACAGACCTTTTAGTCAGTAGAGCCCTAGATTTGATAAGCTACTCACAGTCTCCCGTGTCAGCACCTGTGTAAATTCCCGTCCCCCCTTCAGTCTGTGGGGGGGGCTTCCCAACCAACTTGCACAGTATCTGTTATCTCTGGGCTGTTATTCAGTGCATGGCACAACTCTGCTTGTGACGTTGTTTCGTTGTCAGCATAAGTAACACGCCAACTTGGTTTCCTGACCCCACCTCGCTCCGCGTGGGGGCTCTTCATGGTGTGGATTGCGGTCATACGCGCTGCTTCAGGTCCAGTGCACTCCTTCACAGCTGTGTGGGGCACCCTTTACCCACCAGCATGGAGGCTGCAGAGGGGTGAAGGCAGGTTCTTTTCTAGAACTAAATGACTCTCACTGGTGCTTATTACTGAACACCTTATTTATTCTGGGTTGTGTGAGTGCAGATGGCTTTGCCATCATTCTCGATTTCTTTTATGTGCCAGAACTGTGCTTTGCACGTAGTTGACTTTTAAGAAATATTTGAAAGAATGTAAGAAATAAGCTAACTTCATTTCTAAGTGAGTGCTCTTCAAGATTATGTCATAATTATTGTCTAATTTTCAAATTTCCGGGGAGCTTATGAATCACATCATCTATACTCATTTGATTATACTAATGAAAAGTTTAATAGCTTATCAAGGGAAACATAATTAGTTAAGCGAAAACTTAACAACTTATTTCCAAGGGGACTTTCTGGTCCTTTTGAGACTAAATGCTGATTTTCTCCAGATGATTCCTATAGAACTGCCAAGGTCCTCTCACACAACTCTCCTCAAGCTCAGTCTGTTATCAGTGTTTAGTCTTTGCAAGCTTTTCCCAACCCCTTGCCAGGCTGCATGTCCTTAGCTTTGGTCATCTGGGAATCTCGGGTCATTTTCACATGGAATCATCACACATTTCTCTGAGTTACAGGCTGTGTTAGCTGTATGCTCTGAAATAATACTCGAGACTTATTAAGTCAAGATCTGCCTGCTGCCATACTGTTTTACTCAGGGTGTCTCCGTGCACATTGAAGTGAACATGTTGAAGATTGCCTTAGTTGTAGACTCTGGGGTATTAACTGTGGGCGGTAAACCCTGATCCTGCTGGCTTGCTGTTAGAGCAAAATGTCTTCCTTTGGCAGATTTTGAATGGAAAACTTGGCTGGTCTCTCCAGTTCTATGGTATTAACTTTAGCAGTAATAGAATGATATGAAGATTTAAAAAAAATAAACCATAAGAATTTGGAGTTTATTGAGAACAAGATGATTAAAATCAATTTGGCAGAATTTTAAATATGTGTATATTATATATAAAGTAAATATATTGATAATATACAATATTTATTTTTAAAATATTTTTATTTTGTACATATTTAATTACTGAAATATATTTGTTCCAGTGATTCCTACCTGGACTCCACATTGAACAACGCCTTTCCGGTGTTCTCAGATTTTAGAGAAGTGATGTTTTAGTCACTTAGTAAGAGTAACTTTGTAGAAAGAGCTTGAATTTCTAAAATAAGTTAATATAATTGTTAAGAAAAATATATTGGTCATGAGGTCAAATGAAATAATCTAATAAAAGATTTCAGTTTACAAACGAATAAAGGTGATAAGATACTTAATGAACATTCAGTATATGCTAATTTTTATCATTACTATCATATAATAGTTATCACAAAATACAGTTTTTAAGAAAAGTTGTCAAAAGGTGAAATATATAATTATATCTACAACCAAAAAAGTTCTAAAATGGTTTTTGACAAATGACATAAATTTGAAAATAGGGTCATTGTAACAGGTTGGGAGGAAATACGTTGAGGTCTTACTAGTGGACGTATCTGCAAACTCACATGCATTTTGCTCTTTTATAAATATTTCATTGTGTCCTACAATATTCCTGGAGAAAAATCAGCATAATTCTTAAAATTAGGAAAAACATTGCTATAATTAGAACTTAAGAATACCATGGTGGCTACAATTCTGTATAATTTATTGTGTCATACATTGTGGTAATATTTACATGGATTTTATTACTTATTTTACAAGATAGCATAAAGGCAGTGACATGAGCTTTATGAAAGTACACAGCTGGGAGAGTTTGAATATTACAGAAAACAAATTCATAGCTTACTCCTTTTAATAATGCCAAGAAGTCAAATACCTTTTGAAATACTTTGAGTTGTGGCTCTTAATTTCATGCAGATATTTGCATTTTTTAGGCAGGGAAGGAGTATATGTGAGGACTAGGTGCTCCCTCTTTTCTCTGGAGGTACCATACAGCTCAGAGGTCTGGGTGCCCGCAAGTCCAGGCCCCTGGGATCCGACTGTCATGTACAGTTTGTTCAGAGCACTGCTTTGTTTGACTGCAACGAAAAGCACTTGGAAGTAGTGTGGGAAAGGACACAGATAGGGTCAGTTAGAACACCTGCTGAGTCTTCAGTATGTCATTGGGCATCATAAATCATGTGTGTGTATGTGTATGTATGTGTGTACATGGCTAAAATAAGTAGGTACCTGACAAGTAGTCATGGTTTTTCCCATGGAACTCTGAGTGACTACTTAAGCTTTAGGCATAGACTGAGCTTTTAGTAGAATACACATTTGCCCTTTCACACATAGGAGCTGCTGAGTCCAGGACAAATGCTGACACAGGGGTGGTCGCAATGTGCTTCCTGAGCATTTCCCAAGCTGAGCAGCAGGCCGGGGACTTCAGGGCCTTTGTTTGGGTTAGCTCCTCTAGGGAAATTTTCTTATTCTGCAAAGTAATTAAAATACATTTCCAAATAAAAATGTTAACACTCTGAATCATGAATCCTAAGTATAAATTACATTTACCAGGAATCCATTAAAATATCTTCGTTTCAATAGAAAGGGTTACATGATGACTCACATTATTCAGGTGTTTTAATGCAATTATGTTTTTTTGTTCCCAAACAGTCCTTTTAAAATTTTGTTTTAAATGAAGATAAATTGACATTAAATTATTTTCTTCATGTGTTGTTCTGTAAGAAAAATAGGTGCTAAGCAGGGTCAGGCCTGGTTAGTACTTGGAGAAAAATAGGTTTCAAAAATGAGTATTTGGTATGGTTCAGTTTTATTTCATATATGTTCAGTAAACAAGGTCTGAAAGTAAGAGTAAACTTTTAATTAATTTCTTTTTATGCTTAACTATAAAGCCTAATTTTTCTAATGATAAATATTTCTACTTATGAAAGCTAAAATTTTAAAAGAACAATTGTCAATTTTAAAAAAGCCCCTGAAAAAATTGAATTTTTTAAATGAATTCTGGGTGACCTCCATACATACATATACATATATATATATACATATACACACATACATACATATATATATGTGTGTGTGTATATATATATATATATATTTTTTTTTTTTTTTTTGCAGTAAACTCAATTTAGAACAGTTAGAGCTATAAAGAAGGCTGGCCTAAGACCTATAAGTATTTGAGAAAATAAATTGTTAATTCCATACATGAAAACAAGTAAATCATTCTAAAAGTGTATTAGACCTTCCATGAAAAAAACAAATCCATAAGCAAAATAAATTTGATTAATGGCAAACATATGAAAAGCAAGATTTAGTATCAGTAAAGCATTCTTATTTTCTATTTCTCTGGTGGTCCTGAGTGGTCTGTTAACTTCTGTGACGATCAGCCTGAGAGAGTAATTTCACATGTGGTCTGTTGAAGGAGTTCAGAAAATACGTTATTTGACCACATATATCAGTTTCCATTTTTGAATGGTGTCTGATGGGCACTTTTTCAGTTTTCATGTCTAGTTTTAGGACATAAACTAAATTGAGTAATACCTCGCATCTGCTTGTTTTCATGGTAAACATATGCATCTAACAGGGAGATGAACTTCCTTGGAAATAGATAGTATGTGCTGTAAGATTCCAAATATAAATAGAAGTGAAGATGATAAGTTATGTGTTGAATTTCTAGCAGCTCATTTTCCTGTGAAATGGTGTGGTACAATTTCAAGGAGCAAAACCTTGTAAGCTGAATTTTGTTTCCTCTAGGTCTATTTACTTCTTCTACATGACAGCTTAACGTGTACTTGTAAGTCTGATACTCTCGTTTTTTTCTTTTCCCTTCAATATACCTTTTCTGAAATATCAACCCCACTTCTGCCATTACTTTATTATTTTATTGTGAAAATAACTTGTATTTTTCAAAAATACCTCCTAACAGTTTTAATTATACATGATTTTCACTTTTCCTGATACATTTTCACATTTGAAAGAAAGCAAGAAAGGTAACAAAATGTAAGTTAAATCTCCAGCTGAAAATGCTGCTGAGGGGCAGAGGTGGACTGAATGGCTGAGGGGTGGTCTGTCCTGCCTGTGGGGTTGACACTGTATCCTGTTCCAGTCACCAGCTGAGTCCCCCTCTGCCATGGGCTCGATTCAGGACCAAGTCAGTGGTACATAAGACACATCGTTGTGCTGTAGGAGATGGGGCAGGGAAAAGATAAGAAGCACGGAAAAGTGACACTTGTATGGTGACTCGGAAATGTCTTCTAGAGGATCATGTTTGCATGCGATCTGAAGGCTGTGACAAGCTTCAGGGTGAATGCTGTGTAATCAGTTAAAGCTGACACATTCTCGAGGGGGAGGTCTGAAAGCAGTAACCACACACACACCACACAGAGGTCAGCAGGAATAGGGGCCGCATGGTAAGCAGGAGGACTGATAAGAGATGCCATGTTTTACCAGCTTTGGATGTTAATGTGGATGGAGGGCAGGTCATTCTGAGTGGATAAAGTCACATAAAACCAGTTTGGGAGGGCAGAACTAGAAGGAAGCTTTCTTTGAGTGATGACTGAAGGGAATCAGATTTGAGGGGCATTGCACGGAAGGGGACTCTGCCCATCAGAGGATGAACTTTAGGAAGGAGCTGGAACGGCAGGTTTGTCATTCTTAAACAATGGATCAGAGTTAGAAATAAACACTTAGGAGCTGTAGTGATATGGGCAATGAAGGTCATGGGCAGGACTACCTAGAAAAGGATATAGAGTAAGAGAAAATGAGCAATTGCTTGCTACCCAAAGCACTCTATTTACCTCCAGAAACCTCAAAATGTCCAGCATTCAGATACAAAATAGAAATTTCTGGCAAAGCCAGAGGACTCTAAGTCTTGGCTTCGGCTGCAAGGTCTGTGTAATTTTCATAGGGAATGCTGTTCCATTCTTTCAGATATTGGCATTCGTAGTTTCGTGAATGCAGGTGATAATACAGAAGGTAATAGTGCAAGAGCTGATGATGATGCAGGAGGGGATGAAGGTGTAGGAGGGGATGATGGCACAGGAGCTGATGATGCAGGAGGAAATACAGATCTGTGACTTGGGACCATCAGCCAGCTCAACAGGGAGCCCATAAATGTATAGTGAAAGTCAGGTGCTGAATGGAGCCGAAGTCAAGACAGTGAGCCCAGGCACCAGTGAGTCCAGGGTGTTGGTGTCTGAGTGAGGTCATGGCCTGGATCTGACATATCCTTTTGCAGTGGGTGGAAGACTCCGCGTCCTGCAGTGTCACACTCATCCAGATGGCGCTTGGCCCCTGCATGGGTCCACCTGTCTTTTTGTGTCTTCTGAAATAGATCAAGATCAGCTTTGCTTACCAGCTATTGAATGACTAATATAACTGCATCTGACCACATTTCCCTTTCTCATGGACTCTCAAAGCACATATGTAAAAGTTATAAAAAGGTGCTTTGTGAGGATAGACTCTCATCTCATCCTTCTTGAAGATAGAGATAGTCACTCCCTGTGGGAGTAATAAGAAAGGAGTCTGCCATGCTTGGCCCCATTAGGGCCTGGTGAGCAGAGTGGAGAATAGATATCTGTCCCCTCTTGTGTCTCTTTGGCCAGTGCTCTTGGCGGAGCATGGTGTGTGCATAGGCAGGGTCTGCCCATTGTCCCCCTGTGCTCATGGAGCTCCGAGGGCTCTCTGAGGGTCTGCCCATTGTCCTTCTGGGCTCACGGAGCTCCGAGGGCTCCAGCCACACTGATGACATGGGATGGTTATCTGGCTTTCTGAAGAGGGTCCCGAGGGCAGGGCCATAGCCAGAGAAGATTTCTCAGCCTTGGTTTTCCCTCAGTGGTGGAACCTGTGCAGTGTGTCTCAGCTCTCATCTCACGTCAGTGTGTGGGGTCGATACCGCATCCTTCAAGCTTCAGGGAGAAGGGCGTGAGGACATCTCTTCAATTACAGAGTTTTCACTGCATAGTTTCTCCTGCCTGGTGGCCTTGCATCCTCGTATCAGCTGCTCTTGCACACCCCAGGGCTCGTCATCTCCCTCACTCTTGTAGAAAGTTGTTCAGTGTGTCTGCCATTTACCTGAAGCGTTTTTCCTCAGGAGCTGAGCTAGCCTTTCACACATGCACAGTATGGGAAGAATGCATTATTTATGAGTGTGAATTGCCTGAGCCCCCCACCATCATACATATGCACTGCATTTTTCTGATATGTTAAGATTAAAAAATACATTTTAAAACCTCTAAAATTATTTCTCAGAGAGGCCCGTGGGCTGGATTTGGGGAGGGATCCTTAGATGTCCAGGGCCTGTGGTAGAGCAGTATTTTACGTGGGTGGAGGAGGCTGGTGGCCTTGTGCTCAGACATGTCCTGAGTTAAGTGGCACTCTGAGGCTGCATTGCCTGGTCTCAGCTGTCCACGGGGAGCTGAAGAGGGGACGGAGTGCCGTGGCTGTCCTGGTGAGGGGACAGAAGGCCATGGCTGTACTGGCGAGGGGACAGAGGGCCGTGGATGTATTAGCGTAGTGTTGTCCTCACAGTGTCTCCACTGGGTGCTCGAACACAGAACCCCGCCAACGAGCGGCTGTGCTCAATTTCCTGAGCAACGTCCTTGGCTTGAGTGTGGTCCCCGTAGGGCCTGTCGAGGACAAGGTGTCCTAACTGCCGTGTGGAAGCAAACATTGCCAGACATGCCAACTGCAAAAACACCGTCATTTCCATTTTCTTTAGAAAGCCCCTGCCTAAACTGCAATCAGGAATTGTAATTAAGTTGGGAAGCCTGGGTGGCTCAGTGGGTTAAAGCCTCTGCCTTAGGCTCAGGTCAAGGTCTCTCTGCTCAGCAGGAAGCCTGCTTCCCCCTCTCTCTCTGCCTGACTCTCTGCCTACTTGTGATCTCTGTCTGTCAAATAAATAAATAAAATCTTATAAAAAATATATTTAAAAAACTTGTTTTAAAAAAAAGAGATTGTAATTAAGTTGATGTCCCTCATAACATATTTGATTTAAACCAGCTTTTTCTATTAAGAAAAATTATTTCAGAGTCCACACTTATTTTTCACAAAGAGTGCATTATAGACGGATTATATCTTTAAACCAGTCCATACAAAAAGTAAACACTCAGTAAGTGAATAAATTTTCCTTTTATTTTAAAAACTTACTAGTCACATTTTTGGTTACATAAGTTATTCACTCAACAGATATTTATTGTGTCTCCATTACAGGTCTGGTGCTGTGGCAAGTTCTTTAGGTATAATAACGACAAATCTTCTAATGCCAGAGGTCTGTTACTATAGTGGGAAAGAGACTTCAGCTAATCGGAGGGGAGAGAGACAAGCAGCCATTAGTGTTCCTGTGAGCTGACCTGGCACTCACGGTCAGGGCTGTGTTGTTCTGTTAACGCACGGACACCAACCTCAGCAGGCACAGTTACTGACCCGGATAGGTTCAGACAAAAGCAAGAGCCCTGTGTTGTCATGACTGAGCACAGATAAACAGAATATTGTCCACCACACAAAATACCAAACAGCCCGCTCTTCCTGCTAAAGTGAGTAGCCGCGGCTTCTTTGCCATTCACAAACCGAGCTTTGCTCCAGACTGCCCCGTAGACAGTGTTTATTAAGATACATAACCCAATTGGTGTGGTCTAAATGTCTGTGTCTTCCCAAAATTCCTACATTGAAATTTTAAGCCACAAAGTGAAGGTATTAGGAGGTGGGGCCTTTACAAGGTGATCCACGAGGGTGGAGCCCTTGTAAAAGGGATCCCACAGAGCTCCATGCCTCCTGCTGTCATGAGAGGATACCAGGAGAAGTGAGCCCTGCCCACCCATGCTGGCCCCTGATCTTGGACGCATAGCTCCCAGAACTGGAAGCAATGTGTTCCAGCTGCTCCTGAGCCCCGCAGTGTGCAGGGTATTGTTAGACCAGCCCAGACAAGTGGAGAGACCAGTCACGCAGGTCAAGTACAGCACCTCCCTGCAAAACCTAGTCCAGAGTGAGGCCCCGTTTCCTTAAACTTCCCCCAAGTCACCTAACAGAAACTGAAACCCTGTGATAATAAGTCCTTCCTGAAACCCCGTTACTAGACCTCTACCTCATGATTCCCAAGTGTGCGTTCTCTCTCTCAACCACAAACCAGAAACACAACCTGCTCAATGACACCTGTGTTCCTAGTGATATCTGGCCATGTGAAGTCGGGAAATGTAATCAGAGATAAACTAGGGGAGCAGAAAAAAGTTGTAAACACACTGTGTGTATGTGAGGGAGAGAGAGGGAAAGAGAGAGAGAAGGAAATAGAGGGAAGGAGAAAGAGAGATGGACACAGAGAGACAAGGAGACAGAGGGAAACCAGAAAGGCCGGAAGCTTCAGAAAGAGTTGAGATAGACAAAGTGGGAGAGGAAAGAACAGATGGAAGCACTGTACCCCAGGTGTGGAATTATGGAGTGACCTGAGCTGGGGAAAGGATGATTATAAGAGAAGCTGGAGCGAGTTTTAATCAAGGTTCGCTATAGGCAGAATATGGTCTCACAATGATGCTATAGCCTGATTCCAAAGCCTGTGACTATATTATATGGTTTGAATTAAGATTTTCCTGGAATACCTGAGAAGGCCCAGTCTAATCCCGTAAAGCTTGAAAAGCAGGAGACCTTCTTCTTTGGGAGGCAGGAAGTAGATGCGGCAGGAGAAAGTGCGAGGGTCGCCAGCGTGGGAGGAGTGACAAGCTGGTTCTCATGCCCAGTTGGAGGGGCACAGAGGACCCCATGTGCAGGGACCACAGAGAGTACTCAGAGAGCTGAGAGTGAGCGCCAGAGGCTGGTCAGCAAGGAGACAGGAGCTCAGTCCTCCGGCTGCAGGGAGCTGGCTCTGCGGGGACGTGGAGAGCCTGGGAGCAGGAAGCTGGGGCATCGTGGAGCCTGAGGCGCAGGGCCCACAGGGCCAGTCTAGATGGCTGACTGCTCCCCGGGGAGGCTGCAGTCTGTGCGGTGTGAATGCTCCCCTTGGGGTGATGCTACCGCTCAGGAGGAAAGTCCTGGTTTGGACTTTTTAATCTCACAATATCAGACTTGTAACATCTGCAAGTACTGAAAAGTTAAGAGGATTTTCTCATTATCTGGAGGCAAGCAAGGAAGGAAATCTTACAAGTGTGTTTGAAGATAATCACGAGAAAAGACGAGTTTGGTTTCCATACACCCATGTAAGTTGGGCCTGTTGAGGGCCCTTCCTATGAACTTCTGCAGAGGTCTTAGCAGTGACTCAGAGCCACGTTTTCAGATGTGGGTCTCCCGGTGGTCTGCACAGCCCTGAGACACAGAGTGTAGAAGAGGCCGCATGGCTGTGCCGTGGTTGGGTGCCTGTGCTGGGTCCCCGGGGGTCAGGGTGGAGTCTCCAGTAATGTCAGAGAGGCCTGAGACTCTCTCAGGAGGCCTGCCCACCTGGGCCTAGCCCCTGCAGAGCTGCCCAGTCCCCAGACCTGATGTTTCAGAGATGCTTCAGAACAGAAGACACCCCCCCCACCCCGCCCCAGCAGGACTTCCCTGCCAAGTGAGCTTGTTGCTCCTCTTCCTCCAGGCTCTGTTCAGACTTCCCTTTTCTGGGCCTTTCCTCTCCTCCTTTTCTCCCCATTTCCCTTCTCCAAAACAGACACATTTCTCAGATGAGTTTTTATTTTCCCCAAACAGCCAAAATTGAGAGAAATGGTATCCATAGCAAGAACACAACTTAAGATCAGGTAACCTTTGTCTGCCTAAAGAACTAATACCATTTTGGAAGTCTGTTAATGTCACACAGTTGCCTGAGACTTTCAAACACCTAAAGAAAAGCTGTAATCACTGAGCACAACCCTTCCAAGTGAACTGCTGTCATCAAATTGTAGGAACATTCCTGTCATTGTCACCTTTCTTCTAAATCTGTACCAAGATCTCCAACAAATATTTTATGTATGTTATCTCCTTTAATTCCTGCAACGCTCTGAGATAGATTTGTCTTCCTATTTTAAGATTAAGAAATTGGGAAATACCATGTACTAGAAATAGCTAGACAGCGAATACAGATTAGAGTTTAAGAGAAAGAAAGTACTTTAATTAGCTTCTCTGGTTACTGGTAGAAAATTTTGTCAGACTCTACTGAAGAAACAACTGAAAAGCAGAAAGGTAACTAAAATCTTGTCTCTTGTCATCTTCATACGTACCTGGCTGAAATGTCTTGACTCACTAATCTGTAAAGAAGTCCCCACTTGAAAGTATTCATGATGTTACAACCATCCTAAAGAGCATAGAAGCTAAATGTATTAGATTTTTTTCATTATTTTATTTCTTGATGCTTTTTGCCTTGGTAATATTTACATATCATAATTTTAAATAATGTTTTCATTTTGTAATACTTGTTTTTAAAAGCAGAGCATACTTAACATATGTTTGATCAATCATCTGTCCCAAGTCAGTCTCTATAAACTTTAGAAATATTTACCCAGTGTGTCTTAGTAAGCTTTAGGTGCTCATTCAACTTACTGCCCTTCTTTCTCTTAACAATTACAAGTCTTCTGCCTTAGATTTCAAAAAGAATGGCCAGGCAGTGAAATTATTTTCTTGGAAAGCTCACTTTAGTGAATTATGATATTCCTATGAGAAGATTTATCTATTAATGTGTGTATGTATTTATTTCCAAAACACTTTATTTCAAGGACCATTTCTTCAAATTGCATGATTCTTGAAGTATCCACCTTATGGAAGAAAAGAGAAACTCCTGCACTTTGATCTTTCACTCTCCAGGTAGTTTGTAATGTGTTGGTCACCAAATTCTTGCATGAACATCAGTATTATAGTTATAATGAAGATGTTTCTGGGTAATATATAGCTCTAGAAGTAGCAATGAATCAATTCATTTAAGGGAAAATAAGTTCTTCAAGAAGAGGAAAAAGTCATTTTTCTGAAATTAGAACTCTCAAGAACAGCATAATCACCAGGAAATTATAATTTTAGAAATGATGATGATGATGACAAACAGTAATACTGTTTTTTTCCCCTTCTAAATTGTTTAATGGATTCTGCTGGGAGACAGAATGGCAGAATTTTTCAAACGGAGGGACATACACATGTTTAGAAATGCTCTTGGGAGTCTTGATTCTCAGATTGTTATATGTTGGGTTTTCTATACTGTAATTGTCTTTAAAAATACTAGAATAAAGTTTGACATCATATTAGCCATTGTGCAACTGAAGATTGCTAAGATTTCATGATTAATATTTCTGTATGATCCTATTTTTGACAAGTAAAAGCCAAATCTAGTGCCTTTTGCACCCAGGTTTTGCCAGGGAACTGGGTGATCCCACAGCACACTCCAGTGCAGCCTGCAGAATTCAGAACTAGAGCCCGCTGTGTACTCATGTCGTGAGCAGGTCCCTTCTCATAGTTGAAGATATTTGCATGGACCAAACAGTCCTCTTATGAAGTAGCAGTAAATATGTCAGAAGTATTTCTCTGTTCTAACAATGACTGGATTACATGCTCCTTCAATTCAGAGCTCATTAAACTGCATGGTTAATCTTATATTGAAAGTAATGAGGTTAACATTATAATAATCAAATGGCATACCTTTGAAAGGGCAAATGCTCATTAGTGGAAAGTTGGATAAATACAAAGGCTGATTATCTATAATCAGAAAACAAAGCTTTAACATTTTCAAGTCTGTATTTACAGTATAGTTTGTAAACGTTATACATAAGTATTATTGAAGGAAAAGAGGGAAAAATAGATTATATATATTGTAAGACATGGCACATCATATTTCTAGTTTAAAAGCAAAATCTGCAATTTATTTCTAACCCAGTATCATCCATTATATTTAATTATAGTTATTAATTAGAATTTTACTATTTTGGTCATTTTGGTTGTTACTAATCTATAGATTTGTCTCTGACTATAGTTGTGTAAGCACCTATACAAAAGGAGTTTAAATATACTCTGTATTTGCACAAATAATAGTAAAATAAAATGGAGGTAAAAAATTAGAGTTTATTTAAAAATATATAATTGAAGTTTGAAAATATTTCTAACATGAGTATTATAATAAGAATATTCATGGGGCGCCTGGGTGGCTCAGTGGGCTAAACCCACTGCCTTCCGCTTGGGTCATGATCCCAGGATCCTGGGATTGAGCCCTGCCTGGGGCTCTCTACTCAGCAGGGAGCCTGCTTCCTCCTCTCTCTCTGCCTGCCTCTCTGCCTACTTGTGATCTCTGTCTGTCAGATAAATAAATGAATAAATAAAATCTTTAAAATCTTTAAAAGAAAAAGAATATTCACATTTGTAACATTTGTAACAAGTTGAAAAAATGCTATTACATCACTTTATTAGTCTCTCAGATTCAGCTTGCAGAGATTTGCCGTTGCGCGTGTTGTCAGTACAATTGGTAGGACCTTTCTCAGGTTCACTCACTGGTCACATGGAAATAATAGCTGTTTCCGTACATTTACAGGTTTATTTTGTCACTCAAGGGATTTATAATGATAGTAAGCAGGTGAAAGCCTGTGTTTAGGCAGTGCACTTGCAGGAACGTGTGGGTCTCTTAGAGCGTCTCAACTTAAAAATGGGAGACACTGTAAATGAGGAAGGACACAGAAGGAAGAGAAAATCGCCTCACTGCCTGGGGATGCTGGTTATTTTGTTTTGTAATTTTGCCCTGTGACCTTCTAGAGGTCATATTGATTCTTTGCAGCTTAACTCTCAGGAAAGATGTATGAAGAAAAAAACCATTTCAAGGGATTTACTCAATTTGCATACCATTAAACTGATCCTGGCTCCTGGGGGAATTACAAAAAAGCCCTATTCTTTGAAAACATTCTTTCCTCTTATTTTCATTGATGGTACTGATTTCTCCATCTGTAAAAGGAGCTTTTGAAATTCTGAAATTCTAAATTATGATGTTAGCTTAACGTATGGAAGAAAATGAGTTTGCTACTCAACTATAATGAGTTTATATTTCAAAGAAAACATTTATTTTTTATTTTGTGATTGAGATTCTGCATATTCCCAAGGGCTTGTTTTTACTAAAGCTCATTTCACTTTGTGGATTTGTGGGTGAGAATGTACTTTTATAGGAGCTGATTGCTTGCGAGGCTTTAGAAAAAGCCTCAAGTCACAAAAGTGGAAATGGGAACTGCACATCATGATGGAGTGGGTGATTGTCAGCAGGGGTAGGAACCATTGACCACTGCTGGTCTGATCACAGACAGACTCCTTAAATGTCAAATCACCAGCAGGGTCGAACAGATGGGGATTACATTGGTTGAGACATTCCGTCTTATTTGAAAACCAGTGGATGTGTTGGGAGGAGAACCTGGGTCCCAATAATTCGTTCGTTCGTTCTTTCATTCACTCAGTTTACGGAGTTGCTGTATCTGTAGAGGGTCTATCGGAGCAAGATAAGATGGTGAGCATCCCTGGCCCTGAGCGTCCACAGTCCGCAGGTAGTGAAGACATATGTGTTTTTGTAGAGATGGGGTCATCGCCACCCATTGGTGATCACTGACATGGGGCCAGACAGTCGATTTGGGGCAGGGACTTCTGGGCTGAAATGTGAAGAATGAGTTGAAATTACACAGGTGAATTTGGTGAAGGGGTGGGTTCCATACAGAGACAAAACATTCACATTCTTATGCAACCTTCTCTTTCCTGCTTCTGTATGTTTTAACTGTTCTTAATTATATGGGGACCCATACAAGACAGACCCTAACATGCGGTAACTGTTCAGTAAGTGCTGACTTCTGTTTTTGTCACCATCAGTGTCTTTATCATCAAAATCACGTGTTTCTTTATGCAGCAAGAATGCTAACACTTCAGAATTCCTTTGGCAATGGATTATCACAGTAAAGTTAGAGGTAATACTTAAATTATTTTCATAGAAGTGTGTATAGTAGGACCTCTGTGAATATTGCAGTGGGTAGCAGTGACATTAGGTCTCTGTGTAGAGATAATCCAGTATTAAAAAATGTACTATCAGGGGACGCCTGGGTGGTTCAGTGGGTTAAGCCTCTGCCTTCGGCTCAGGTCATGATCTCAGGGTCCTGGGATGGAGCCCCGCATCATGCTCTCTGCTCAGTGGGGAGCCTGTTTCTCCCTCTCTCTCTGCCTGCCTCTCTGCCTACTTGTGACCTCTCTGACAAAAAAAATATATATTTCATTAAAAAAAAAAAATGTACCATCAGGAAGTGCTTAAGGAGTCTGAAGTTCAGCATCAGAAAGGTCCTGGTTCCTGGGTGGCTTTGCCACTCACCTGCATTGTGATTTGTAGCAATAATTACATTTCTATATGCTTAAATTTAACTGCAAAATGGGTATAATTATAGTTCACATTCAGTAAATAGTTTTGAGGGTAAGAGGGATCACTCAAGAAGAGAGCATCAAACTCTGTCTGGCCCATAGTCTTGAGTTGGAGTATTTATTATTACCTCTTTTTTTTTTTCAATACTCAGATAATACATTAATTAAATGATTAAAAAAGACTTCCAAGGTTAACACTGACCTAAGCAGCTCCCAGGCATCACCTCCCAATAGCATCTGGGAATAGCATCAGCATACTGCAATCATACTATAGCAGCTACTAAGTAGTAACAATTCACGTAATAGCAGAAGCAGATATATTTAGTTGGATTTTATTCAGGCAGATCCCACAGTTCTAATTATTTTGTGATACCCCCAGTGGTCCAGAGCTTAGAATCCCATTGAGGATGACCTGCTTGGGGTTTAGCTGCAACATGTTGTGCTCCTTGGTGCCGAGAGACCCGATGGGAGTTCAGTGAGAAAACTCAGACTGGGGCTGACAATGCTTTCAGTACACATGGTTGATGACGAAGGTCAAATAATGTGGTTTTCTGTTGACAGTGTATGAAGGAACATAGGAGAAGCCATTTATGGAGAAATTTTGCTCATTTAAGGGGAAAAGAGGGTTTAGTTGTATTGCATTATAGACTATAGATACTTTTGTGATTTCCTATCCAAAGAAAATATCTCTTCCCCTTCGCAGCCACTTTCTTAGTGTGGAGATGTCCTGGACATCCTTCCGTGACCAAATACTATATACTGACCTTTGGGTCTCACCAGGGCCGTGAGAATGGGTGTGGCCACCGTTGTCTGCTTCCTGCAGTTCAGTTAGGATCACGTCATCCTCTTGTTCAAAAACCTTCAAAACTCCTCTAATGAAATTTTTTCTCATAGCCCAAGATTCACGGTCTCTCGAAATTTCATGATAGACCTGGTGTTCTCATTATTTTCTTGTCCTGTCTCCCATGGCACAGCCTCATGGTTCTGCTTACCCTATATGCTGTTTATTTTTTCACCTCTGTGTGCTGTTTTCACTGAAGGAAACCTGCACTTTACCTCTGTCTGTGAGTGAACACCTCCTTCATCTTTTGAAGTCAAGGCCAGAATTCTCTTTGTGTAGTGTATGCTGACTTTTGTGGTAAAAACGTATGCAGCTTCCTCAACAGTTGCTTTAAACTTCTAGGATAACATTTCTGTTCGTGTAACTGTTGATGCTTTGAGTCTGAATCATGGTCTTTATTGTGAATTCCTTCATGTTACAGAACTAGACTCTTCTTAGTAGAACCAGCTCTGCAGTCCAAAATGCACCTTTGTACATAGTAGATACTCAGCAAATAATGCACATTTGCTGAAAAAAGATGGCCATTTGTAATGAGCTGATTCGTATCTGAAATATATTTGGCTAACATAATGTAAATATTTACTTAGGGACCATCTCAACTATGACTGTATTGGTAATTCCTGCCCCCTCTGCAGGAAGAATACCAATTATGTCCAATAAAACGTTATTGCAGAATCCTGAGTAGAGTTACAGGGACTCTGAGGACTTGAGCATACAAAGACTTTTAATGATCACATCATAAATATTACAGAATATACCTTTAAGCTTCAGATGATAAAAATAAATGGGTTTTTAAAATGTTTACCAGATGGTGGATCTGTTTGACCCATTGCTAATTAAATAGGTTGGAAGAACACATTTTATTCCCTTGGTTTAATTTTGCTCTTCTCATATTCACCTTACAGTTAATAGGAACTTCTCTCAGAGAAAAGAGCACGTTACTAAGATCTCAGTTGAATCAATACAGTGGGGTTTTGAATAAAAATGATAGATGCTCATATTTATGAGTAAAATATATTATTGAAATAAAAAGCTTCATATAAAAACGAAGGGAGAAAATTATTAGACACTGTACTATATGGTTCATAGATTCTGAATTTCAGTACTTTAAGACATGAGAACGTCCAGATTATTTTTGAAATGTGTCACAAAAAATGTGTTACTCTGAATTTTCAAAGTTTGCAAACATTTTGCCTTTTAATAAATAACGATTACCATCATTCAAATATAGACCTTAACTGAATTTCAAAATAAGTACTTGTATTTTTGAAAAGGAAGAATTATAGGCAGCTTTCAATGCATCATAACCAAAAGAACATTGAGAAACACTGAGAGATACTATTTTTCTAGCCCCTCAATTCCTTCAGGAGGCTGTGCCTGCCAAAACAGATTGCAAGGTGATTATTGAGCAAATACTAAATACAGAAAATTACCATTCACATAGAAGATACTACAGAAGTAGAAAATATATTCTTCCTTTCGGCATTGTTTATAGTTTGTTAGAAGTACTGGAAAAACAGTAATAGGAAAAATAATAAAATTTCATAAAAGAGTAAATAATTGGCTATGTACTGTGTATAGGATGCAATTATCTAGATCTGAAGACAGGAAAAATACTACACTCAAGCCGTGTGGACTAACTTTGTGCCTTCCTATGATTAGAAACAAGAAAACAGTAAGAGGAAAAGTAAGGAAAGATAAGATGAAACTTTTGTACCCAGAATTCAGTATGCTAGCCTCCAAAGACTTTGAGTCATATGTCCCACTAAAATATAAGCTTCATTAATCCAAGGATTCCAGGTATTTAATTTACCTCTGTGTAGGTCAGACCTTGGAGTGTCTGACGCAAACTAGGCAATAGGTAGCAGCTCATTGCATGATTGAATGAATGAATGGGAATGAGTGAGTGTCATGAAGGCATGCGATGGGGTTGTGTCTTTCCACAGTATCCGCCTTCTTCAGTGATAAAGCAAGGCTGACATGACAAGAAAGCAGTTCAGGATTCCAAACTCAGTGGTGTTTCACCACGTGATTACACCTGGCTTCTTACACAGCCCACAGAGCAGGACAGAAGATAACCACACAGCAAGCAAGATAACGGGTTGGAAGGGAAGGAACCAAACGTGAAGTCAGTCTGTGGGCATGAGGTGGGCATAGGCTTCGTTTGGTCTGGGGAAGCTCCCTGCACTGGCAGCTTCTGATGTGGAATCAGGGAAGGGTCTCATTCTGTTCGGAGCTTCATCAGGCAGAGCCTTCGGCAGCAGCTGCCCTTTAGAAGTGGTCAGATAGAGGGGTCAGGTCTGAGGTGTCTGACAGCTAGCTTTTTGTCTGACACCTTCCCTTTTTGAAGGGATGTAATCGGTTGGGGTCCCTGAAGCCCTCCTCTCCTGCTACTTATCAGTTCTGGGGTGTCCTCAGCCAGTGCTGGTCTCAGCAACACCTCCGGTACCTTACTAGCTTGCGTCGTTGCTAACATAGGCCTCTGCATGATGCGAGTGACACATCTTGCTCTCACCTGAGTGGATGGTTTACTTAATGCACTGAACCCATAAATTCACTTTTTTTTTTTTTTTTTTTTTTACGAGAGAGAGAGTACATGAACATGAGCAGGTGGGTGGGGAGAAGGGCAGAGGGAGAGAGAATCTCGAGCAGACTCCATACTGAGCGTGGAGCTCAATGCAGGGGCTCAATCCCGCAACTCTGAGATCATGACCTGAGCTGAAATCAAGAGTCTGACACTTAACTGACTGAGCCACCAGATGCCCCTCATGAATTTACTTATAAGTGTTCCTTATTTTGGCTTTACTCTCCCCGTCCTGGACAATACAGTTTCTGCCTTTCTGTTGTTAATATTATTAAATATGTCGGCCAGTGGAGGAGGTGGCTCTGATGTGCGGCAGCCTATGTAAGCCAGCCAAAATCTCAGCCGCAGTCAGTGCACTAAATCCCAGAGACAAAACCTAAGAAAACCAATCACAGACAGCCAGCTAACCGGGCTTTCCCAAAGAGGTCAAATGCTGAAGGTGTGGCCAAGCAAATGAGGACCTTGCTTTTTCTCCCCCATCTCTTCTGTGAGCCCCCTCCTCCATCAGCTCCTGTCAGTAGAGGGCTCCTAACCACGTTTGGTTTGGGACTACTCGACTGAAATCTGTTTATGTTCAGATAAACTCTTAAAAATTTAATGTTCTCAGTTTATGCTTTTAACGTGTCTTCTCCAATATAATCTGCTTTCTAATTTCACCTAAGAATATAACCCTGAGCATGTCCCCACTTTAAAATCCCAGTCCCACTGTTACCCTCCTATGATTCTTGCAAGCCACAAAATTCACAAGAGGATATTAAAGAATAGAATGGAAAAATAACATTATATAGGTAGGTTAGTAAGATTTTTTTCTTTTTACTCATTTGTCTTTTCTTCCCATACACTTGTTTAGAATTCATGACAGTTTGGATGTGTCCAACACTTTGGCTGTGTTCGTGTTAAAATATGGCATGAACTGCTTTTTGCCTTAGCATTTCTGACCATTCTAAGAGAGGGGGTTTAGAGAATACTGAGCTATGTAGAAGCTTTCTGAAAACTCATGGACACAGGGGTTGCAAACTCAAGGAAGTAAGACCTAACTAAAGTTCAGAAGCTTTGGGAGGGAACTCTGAAAACCATATCCAGAGACTAAGTGTGTACTGAAAGTAGTTCAGCCCTTGTAACAAAGCAAACTGCAAACACTGAACTCTCCAGCTGGTAAAGGTCACACAGGTTCCCAGGCATACATGGCAAGTAGTTGAATATTGTGAGAGAGAAAACATCATCTTAGACCAAAATTTATCTCTAGACTCCTATCTATAGTGTATAATGCACAGTCATAAATTTAAAAAGACCAACTTGTACAAAAGACAAAATATAGAAAAGAGAAACAGACATGAAAATGATTGAGATAAAAGACTTTGTTGGTATACAGCCATGAGCTGGCTCCTTATATCCTTACCATTTTATAACAGATGTTTCCTGAGGCTGGCTGGATTCAGAGACTTTTTTCTCATGACCAAATTGTGCTAAAGGGGATATGATTCCCTATTGGGATTAGGAGGCAGGAAGAGTGTGACTTCTTTCTTGGCTACCCATGTTGTTCTTGGCTACTCTCTGCTGTGCTCACAGTGAGGGAAGCTAGCTGCCATCTTCTGATATGCTCTATGGGGAGTACCATGCGACAAGGAAGGAATGTCTTCACTCTGTAGTGGTTAACCACATCCTGCCACTAGCTACTTAAGTGAGCTACTTCCTCTCTTAAACCTTGAGATGGCTCCAGTCCCAGCCAGCCCTTCAGTTCAGCCCTGGAAGAGACACTGAGCCAGAGGCATTCAGAGAATCTGTGCTCGGATTCTTGACCCATAGAGCCTTTTTGAGAATTAATGTTTGTTATTTTAAGCTGCTAAAAGTTGAGGTAATTTGCTAAGCAGCAATAGATAATAGAAATTTTTAAACAATATCTAAGAATCAAACTCAATTTAGCCAATGAAATGAAAGATACGATGCTAAAGTCCAGCAACAAGTGAGAGAGTACTTGACTAGATGAGAATTATAAAGTCTGATTAACATGGTGTATCACATTGATTGATTGACAAATACTGAACAGCACTTGCATCCCTGGGATAAATCCCACTTAATCAGGATGAATGATTTTTTTTTAATGTATTGTTGGATCAGTTTGCTAATATTTTGTTGAGGATTTTTGCAGCTCTGTTCATCAAAGATATTGGCTTGTTTTCTTTTGTTATAGAGTCTTTATCTAGTTTTGTGATCAAGGTAATGCTAGCCTCATAGAATGAATTTGGAAGCTTTCCTTACTCTTCTATTTTTTGGAATAGTTTGAGAAAAATAACTATAACTCTTATATGCATGATTGGTAGAATTTGTCTCTGAAGCCATCTGGCCCAGACCTTTGTTTATTGCAAGTGTTTTGATTATCCATTTAATCTCATTGCTACTAATTATTATGTTCAAATCTTCTATTTCTTTCTGACTCAGTTTTAGAAGTCTACAGGTATTGAAATGATTAGAGGCTGGTCACAAGTACGCTGAACTTAGGGGAAAGCTGACTCTTGAAAAGGGGGAAGAGATTTAGGTGAAATTTGTTTTAGGTGTATTTTTTGCCCGAGGGTAAATCCCAGTCCATACTCTTTAAGGCCATTCAACTTCACACAGAGAGTCTTGGTGCTCCGGGACTGAGAGGTGAAATGATGGGTTTCAGGGGTGTCAAAGTTGCTGAACAATGAATGGGGAGTTCTGGAAATGAATAAGGCCCCCTAATCTGCTTATAAGTTGAAAACATAGCATTAGCCAATTTCTGAACCACTCACAAAGGAGAAGACTCCAAGTAGAAAGTGCACATGAAAGCTCAAAGAACTTCAGCAAAATTCTAGCTGCTGCCCACTGCAAAGGAAGCATTCTACAATTAGAGTCCAGCCAACCAACTTTCTGCTGTCAGCAGCCTGCACAGAATTTCATAACATGTCCTCCTCGATATTCAGTACACAATAAAAATTACTGGAGTTGAGAAGAGAATAAAAGTTGGAAACATAGATAAAAAGGGTAATCCATAGTACCTTTGCCCAAGAAACTCGTGATGTGTGAATTAAGAGATTTGATCTTAACACCAATATACATTCAGAGAGTTAATGCAATATACGATAATGACTGACAAGCAGGTTGAGAGTCTCAAGCCAGAGAAAACCAAAAATAGAACAAATGAAAATTCAAGAACTGAAAAATATATAATCAAAAAAAAATCAAGTGTAATTTCCACAAAAGGGACTTTTGACAGCAGTGAAAAAGGAAATTTGATGAATCAATAGAAATTATTTAGTTTAATGAATGGGAAGAAAACATAAAGGTTTCATGAATTTTTTGTTTGTTTGTTTTATACAAAAGAAGAAAAGTGGGATGCCTGGGTGGACTAGTTGGTTAAGCATCTGCCTTTGGCTCAGGTCATGGTTCTAGTGTCCTGGGATCCAGTCCCACATCAGGCTCCCTGCTCAGCGGGGAGTCTGCTTCTCTCTCTGCCTGCTGCTCCCCCTGCTTGTACACTCTCTTTCTTTCTTTCTGACAAATAAATAAATAAAATACTTAAAAAAATAAAAAGAAGAAAAATGCCCTGTGTCTTCGTGATCCTTCACCTGCTTACAGATTTCATTTCTGATGACTTAGTGTTGAGGTGTCACTGGGTTTCAAATGGTTTTCTCAGGCATCTGTGTGTAGAACTGACATTGAGAAGAAACATCTGTGCTAGTAACACACAGTTAAGGGTCATCTGTGTTTAGGTCAATTTTTGAGTCATGGGTATGGATGAAGTCACTTGAGAGGAGCCAGCATCAGGTGAAAAAGAAGAGGACTTACGACTAAAGGTTGAGATGTCCCATATTTAAAAATTGGTAGAAAGCAACAGGCCTGTCAGAAGTTCTGCTGAGAACTTACCCCAGAGCAGTGGCCAAGAAGACGCAGAGAATCGGGGGTGTTATGCTTTCGCCCTGGAACACCCATATTATTGAAGTGTCATCCCCGTTTAACAGTTAAATAAACCAGATTTCAAAGTGATTCATAATTTTCCCAGTTCCATTCAATAATTTTGAGTATAGGTATCATTTTAGCCCACGTTTTTTCTGAGATCTGCTTTATTGCCACGGTGGTTTATTGCTTATAGTTATTACCATGAAGTGGACTTTCAGGAATTGGTGGAGAGAAGGTTTGGACTCAAAGTATCAGAGGGGATTTAGCTAAGGACACAGGTTTGAAGATAGCATTTCTTGAAACTATCTTATTCAGTGTACCTTCTCCAAGAGCCCCACAAAATGGCCAGCAGACGGCAGCCACCTAATAGATATTTGTCAAGGGAACAGATGAATGGATGATATAAGCTAAATGATAAGAGTAGAGTAGTTTAAGAGAATATATTCAATACATATGTAAATACAAATTTAACAGTAACAGATTACTAGTCATAAACTGCATTTATGCATAGTGTCACCTAACAGATATTTTACTCATAAAACATGTAGAACTTTAAGAAGATGTAGAACAAATTGTAACTTGGTATTATTTCTCAAAGTTCCAATATTTTCAATGCTGCTCTTAAAATTGAGCCTGAGACCATTATTACCATACAGCCCCCAACCATGTTGTAGCATAACTAGGAAGATTATTTCATCTGTCTTAGTGATCAGTTGCAGTCTTCAGAATCTTTGCTAAGAGCAAATCAACTGTGCAACAATTTATATCAATTATTTAGAGCAGTGGAATGGCTAGAATATCAGTCTTTGAAAAATAGGATTGAAGAGCCAGAGCCCTTAGAGCAGGACTTTGTTCTATGAGAAATATTATTAATAATTTTCAAAATCCTAAGCAAATGATATTTGGGAATATGCATGAATGGTAGAAAGTATAAATATTAATTGAGGCTGAGGAGTATTAATCCTTGATAATTAGTATTCTTCCATTGTATCAATCAGGGATGAACCTAAAATTCTATAATCCAAAATACACCAAGATGCAAAGGCTCTAACAGGATAGTTTCTTTTCTTTCTTTTTTTTTTTTTTTTTGTCATGTAATAGCATGGAGATGAGGAGAGCAGGTTCCCAAAACAGCTCTGTATCATGAGGTCATGAAGAGACTGACTGACTCACTTTCCTTGAGAGACTTGTCCACATCTACATATGAAGCTAGGTCACCTGTGTACCCACATTCCAGACTGGAGAAAGGACAAGTGCATGGAAAATAAGTGACTTCTTTTCAAGGAAGTAATGTGGAAATTCTGCTGCACAGTTCTGCTCATATTCAATTTATTGAGAAAATAGTCTAGGTGTTATTAGTTCATAGTTGGTTAGCTATATGCCCAGCCACTATTCTATTTTAAAAGAAATATATCCACAGAGTGACTTCCCAATATTGGTTCTTACCTTCTTCCCATATAAAACACACAAAAAATTATGGCAGAATGTTTGTGTGTCCTCCCAAATTCATGCACTAGAGTGCTAACAGGGTGGCTGTATTTGGAGGTGAGGTCTCTAGGGAAGTAATTAAGGTTAAATGTGATCATAAGGCTGGGGCCCTGATCCAATTGGAGTGTTATTCTCATAAGAGGAGGTATTAGAGTCTTTCTTGTTCTCTCTTCCACACACACACACACCAAGAAAGACTGTGGGAGGACATGATGAGAAAGTGAGCATCTGCAGACCAGGAAGAGAATTTTCACCAGAAACAGAATCCACTAGAATCTTGATTTGGGATTTCTAGCCTCCAGAATTGTGATAAAATTAATTTACATTATTTAAGCCACCCAGTCTGGTATTTTGTTACATAGTCCAAGTTGACTAATATACACACACGCGTGCACAGACATACACACACCCCCAATTAATATTCAGGAAAAAAGAATGGAAAACACACAGCAGTAGTCCAGAAAAGCTGTAAAATGCTGGGCAGGAATTCTGCCCTGGCTTAGAATACATTCCTTGGGCATCCCCTCTGGGCTTTGGAAATTGTCCTTTCACCAAGGCACTCAGAAAGATACTGATGAAGAGAATGCTTAAACCCTTCCAAAATGTAGTAATGGATGTCCTTGAAAACTAGGAACAAAGACAGGAAATACTGCGGTTGCAATGGGCTTCTCAGTTCACTAGAAAGAGTTGGATTCTAGGGTGGCTGTGACATTTAGTCAAGAGACAAGGAGAGTGTGATCCCCGTAGCATGTAATGGTACCAAACAGATAATCTTTTTGGTTTTACCTACAAGGATCTTCATGGGTAGCTAGTTGATCATGATGTAGTGTAGGACTAAAGTGGATGGGAAGCATCTTTATATCTTAGTTAATAGAAAAGTTTAACATAAAAGTACTTTTGGTCAGAGTTCTCTCTCCTGTCCTTCAATGCACACTTTATTTTATTAGATTTTATTTTAATTAACATATAATGTATTACTTGCTCCAGGTGTACAGGCAGTACGGGTAGACTCATCAGTCTTACACATTTCACAGCACTCACCATAACATATACCTCCCCAATGTCCATCCCCCAGCTACTCTATCCCTACCTCCCCACCCCCCAGCAACCCTCAGTTTGTTTCCTGAGATTAAGATCTCTTATGGTTTTTCTCCCTCTTGATCTCATCTTGTTTCATTTTTTTTCCCTCCTTACCCCCCACAATCCCCCACCCTGTCTCTCAAATTCTTCGTATCAGAGAGATCATATAATTGTCTTTCTCTGATTGACTAATTTCACTTAGCATAATACCCTCTAGTTCCATCCACATCGTTGCAAATGGCAAGATTTCATTTTTCGATGGCTGCATAGTATTCCATTGTGTATATATAGCACATCATCTTTATCCATTCATCTGTTGATGGACATCTAGGTTCTTTCCATAGTTTGGCTGTTGTGGACATTGCTGCTGTAAATATTCAGGTGCACATGCCCCTTTGGATCACTACATTTGTATCTTTAGGGTAAATACCCAGTAGTGTGATTGCTGCGTTGTACAGTAGCTCCATTTTCAACTTTTTGAGGAACCTCTATACTGTTTACCAGAGTGGCTGCACCAGCTTGCATTCCCACCAACAGTGTAGGAAAGTTCCCCTTTGTCCGCATCCTCTCCAACATCTTTTGTTTCCCGGCTTGTTAATTTCAGCCATTCTGACCAGAGTGAGGTGGTGTCTCGTTGTGGTTTTAATTTGTAATTCCCTGATGCCGAGTGATTTTGAGTACTTTTTCATGTGTCTGTTGTCCATCTGATGTCTTCTTTGCAGAAATGTCTGTTCATGTCCTCTGCCCATTTCTTGATTGGATTCTTTGTTCTTTGGGTGTTGAACTTCATAAGTTCTTTATAGATTTTGGATACTAGCCCTTTATCTGATATGTCATTTGCGAATATATCTTCTCCCATTCTGTCAGTTGTCTGTCAGTTTTGTTGACTGTTTCCTTTGCTGTGCAAAAGCTTTTGATCTTGAAGTTCTATAGTTCATTTTTGCCCTTGTTTCCCTTGTCTTTGGCAATGTTTCTAGGAAGAATTTGCTGCAGCTGAGATCGAAGAACCTTGAGGTTCTCCTCAAGGACTTTGATGGATTCCTGTCTCACATTGCGTTCTTTCATCCATGTTGAGTCTATTTTTGTGTGTAGTGTAAGGAAATGGTCCAGTTTCATTCTTATGCATGTGGTTGTCCAATTTTCCCAACACCGTTTTTTGAAAAGACTGTCTTTTTCCATTTGATCTTCTTTCCTGCTTTGTTGAAGATTAATTGACCATAGAGTTGAGGGTCCATTTCTGGGTTCTCTATTTTATTCCATGGATTTATGTGTCCGTTTTTGTGCCAGTACCATACTGTCTTGATGATGACAGCTTTGTAATAGAGCTTGAAGTCTGGAATTGTGATCCTGTCAACTTTGGTTATCTTTTTCAACATTCCTCTGGCTATTTGGGGTCTTTTCTGGTTCCATATAAATTTTAGGATTATTTGTTCCATTTCTTTGAAAAAATTTGATGGTGTTTTGATAGGGATTATCCACGTACACTTTAGATAGGATCTTCATATTGGTGATAAAATCTGTGCATTGTGGACTAAAATTTAAGGAAGAGTCATGAGAATTCCTAGAACTTTCCCGAAATACTAGAATTATAACCCTAAAGGTACATCCCATCCCTGTGGAATCACCAGCATTAGTTTTGCTCTCAAAGGCTTGAAAAGTGTAGATTGAATGAGTCTTCATGCATCTCATTTCAGCTTACTGTTGGATCTCTGCTAAAGTTGGATGAGTCTTGGAGAAGGTCTGAGTGGTGGCATAAAGTGTAGGTGCTTTTCGAGATGGGTTCATACGTGGGGCCAACCACACATATTTGTTGCTATCATTTTGGCAGATTCTTTCTTCTCTGTCTCAGTGAACAGAGAACACCACACAGTTTACTACACACTAGAGACAGAGGTTCTCATGTGAGGGGACTGTATAGCTTCTCAGTGTTCTGTGCAGCAGGCCTTGAAGTGCTCTGTGGGCTCCCTGGGAGGCCCTGAGACCTTTCTGTGGTGTCTGTCCTTAGCATAAAGGCTATTTTTATAAAAATACAGACATGTTTGTCACCTGTTTGCTCTGTTACTGTTTCACTGAAGGTACGAAACTGGGTAAAGCTGCCAAGTCTTAGAAAAAGCCACGGCAGTTAGTAGTGATGGTTCACTGGATGCACTTGTAGGAACAAAGTTGTTTCTTCCAGCAGCCTGAACTGACAAAGACATGTGTTAGTCACAGTTTCATCAAATGTTTGTATTTTTAGAGGCTAAATGTAAAAGAGACATTGATCTGTCCAAGAGGGTAGATTCAAGTGAAAAGTATATTATGGAGGTCTTTGTGATAGTATAATGGCAGGAGGAAATGAACCAGGGACAAGAAAAGCTAATTTATGTGAGTATCACTAATATGAAAAAAATTGTAATGGGAAGAAACACTTGAAAAACTCAGAACAAAATACATTTGATTTGATTCCATTATAACACAGATCTAATTTTTATGTAAATATTTTCATTAACCCTAACCTTCTAAATTAATTTCCAAAGATACATAATTATCACTTGCTCACATAAATCCACATTGATCCATTCCGAGCCAATAAAAACAGTTCAAGAAATAGTCATGCTTTGAATGGAACTAACATTCAAATCTCAGCTTTTGGCAGAATTCAGAATCCATGTGTATTATCTTGAGAATACATAGAGAGCTTATTTTGAGAATAGATATTAAGAAGAATTTTTTTGAGAATAAATACTATCAAGAACCTATTTGAGAATAAATACTAAGAAGCTCTCAATTGCTAGCCTGCACTTTAAACACGGTTTTGTGTTTGGTGACCAGATGGCACTTCTGATGTCAAACCGTCTGAACATTTTGGCGTGAAATGACCACTCCTTACACTCACTCTTTATCCTTTGATGTGCAGGGAACTTGAAAGGGCTCATAATATGCTTTTCTGTTCATTGATGCTCGCAGCAAAATGACAAGGGTTGCAAACAAACTCCAAATCTTTCCAGTTTCCCCAGGAAAGAGTCAGTGCTCACAAAATCTGATTCCTTAGCCTCATAGAGCTGGTGAATGGGAAAGCTCCAAGTCCAACCCAGGCTTTCCAAAGTGTGTGCATTCCTCTGCACAGATGTTCTGCGTTCAGGAGCAGTAAGCTTCATGAGTTCAAAGAGATGACGTAAACTGAAGAGTGTCTGCTCTGTAATCCAAAGAGAGGTTTTGAAAAACGTGAAATCCAGCAAGTATGTGTCACACAAATAAGCCTCAGAAAAGCAATGAGAGAAATGTATTTCTCAAGTTGATTTTAGGATTTGAAAATATGGATCCATTTTCCTTTCAATAAAAATAGGACTTTTGGGTGCTTGTGTGTCTTAGTTAAGCATCTGCCTTCGGCTCAGGTCATGATCCCAGGGTCCTGGAATCGAGCCCCACATCAGGCTCCCTGCTCAGTGGGGCATCTGCTTCTCCCTTTGCCTTTGCTGCTCTATCTTTCTCTGTAAAATGAATAAATAAAATCTTAATAAAAAATAGGAACTTTTATGGACTAAAAAGAGTAAAATAAGACAATCTTAGAAATCTTTGGGAAATTGTGATTTCTTATGCCTGTGTTTTGAGTGATTCTACAATAATTATTACAGGAGGGAATGTCAGCTTTGAGCTTCTGTCTGAAATCCAAACCACTTGACATGTGTGATTGGACAGTTGAAAGAGAATTTGGAAAGTCAGATTGTTTTCCCTTCCAAAGCCAGATGTCTGAAGTATTTACAGGCTTATAAATATGATTCTAAAATCTCCTGTCTGTCCAGAAGTATAATGCTTATATATCTCTCATCAGTTTTCAAGAGTGTCTTCACCAGTCTCCCTTCTGTGCTTTTTACCTCTCAGAGCTCTTTCCATGAAATCATTTCCAGCCTTCCAGGACTCTGAGAGGGTGAGTGCTGTAGACTACAGTCAGGTCACATTCTCTAGGTCTTCAGGGGGGTTTGTTCAGAGTCAGGGTCCACAACTCCCACAGTAAACTGCTGTGCGTGTAGAGCCTGTCAATCTTATTTCAAGCAAAAATTAAAAAAAAAAAAAGGAAGGAAGGAAGAGAAAAATAATCTCTGTTTAGATTATAGAAAAAGTAAAAGGCAGGAGAATGGGTAAGTTTGCTAAAGTGTTTCTGTGCCATATTATGAGCACAGATACGCCATATTCAAAGATACTCCCTTTTATTTATTTTTCTATACTTAATTTTATAAGGTATCTATAATATTTTTCAAAAGAAAGTCTCACCACACACGTAGGAGGATGGCGAAAGTCTGAAATACCGGCAACGGTGAATGCTGACAAGGATGTGGGACCACAGGGACTCACACTCATCGCCGCTCCAAGAGCAAAATGGTGCAGCCTCTTTGGAAGACCAGTTTCCGACAGGACTGAACAGACTCTTGCCACACGGCCCGCAGCTGCGCTCTTCGGCAATTCCTGAAGAAGAAAAAACACATCCATGCAGACATCTGCGTGTGGATTACCATCATCAACGAAGACAGTAGGTTAGTGGATGATTCAGGGGTGCAATGAGAAGGCCTGCAGGAGTGCCCAGTGTGCATCAGGGAGGAAGGAAGACTGGGAAGCTCTGTGTGCCTTCAGCGATGTGACCTTCTGGAAGACACGATACTGTGGAGACAGTGAAAGACCAGTGGATGCCAGGGGGTGGGGCGGGAGAGAGAAATGGGCAAAGACAAGGAAGGGATCCTTAGGCAGGGCGGTGATTGTGTATGACTCTGTAAGGGTGGGTGTGAGTCCTTACACATTTTCAAACCCCACAGATGGCACGACAGCAAGAATTGAACACTAGTGTAAAGTACAGCCTGTTGGTGATAAGGATGTGCTTGGCTTGGCTCGTCAGTTGTAACAAAGCAGTGTGGGTGCGTGTGGCTAATGCAAAAGACTGTGTGTGTGCCTGGGGTGAGGTGGATGGCAGCTCCCTGCACCCTGGGCTCCATGGTGCCCGGAACCCTGACCTGCCTGGAACAATAGTGTGTAGATTTAAAAGCATTCACAGCATTTCAGAGACTAAATATTCTAAGGCAAAAAAAGAAAAATGAAAAGAGGAGTCATTTGGACTATGGGGGTATTTTTATTTAATTCAAGGTAAGAGGAAGCGAAGCTTAAGTCTGGGAGACTGTGGACTCTGAGAAACAAACTGAGGGTTTTGGAGGGGAGAGGGTAGGGGGTTGGGTGAGCCTGGTGGTGGGTATTAAGGAGGGACATATTGCATGGAGCACTGGGTGTGGTGCATAAACAATGAATTTTGGAACACTGAAAAAAATGAAATGAAGTTGAGTTAAAAAAAGAAGTTCAGAGTATTTCAACTCTATGACTTAAAATTTTCAATCAATCTTAGGGGAGTACTTTTGTCATCTTAGTTGTATCATTGTATGAAAAGCTTTTCAAAAATATGTTCAAGTAAGATGTTCCATAAATTTGCTTATTCTTTATACTGATTTAATATTGAAAATATTAGCTGCAAATTTGTTCCGTTCTTACACTTAATCATTAGAAGTTAAACTGTTGTCTTTAAAGTAGAAGAATGCTTTGGGATGTCTGGGTGCCTCAGTCAGTTCAGCGCTTGCCCTCAGCTCAGTTCTTTATCCCAGGGTCCTAGGAGTGAGTCCTGCATTGGGCTCCTTGCTCAGTGGGGAGCCTGCTTCTCTCTCTCCCTCTGACTGACACTCCCCTTGCTCTCTCATGTTTGCTCTCTTTCTCTGTCAAATAAACAAATAAAATCTTTTTAAAAAATAGAAGAATAGAAGAATTATTTAAATATTTAAACTATTTAAACTATTAAATATTTAAACTATTTAAAAAAATAGAAGAATGTCTCGAGTATTAAAGACTTCAGTAGCAAGCATTTGCTGGCTGTAATTACTGTGCCTATACTTACCATTTTTAGATACAGTTCCTTTTCTTTCCTTTTTTAAATAGACTATAATTATTCTTATCAAGTCCTTATACATTCCATTCTTGAAAACACTAATTTTCCACTGGACCAAGCTATATTTTCAGTGCTTATTTAAGATACAGTTATAGAACATTATCAGACTACATGAAATATTATTCTCTAAATTGTCCTCCTCATTCATTTTTTAAAATCATTTCATTTCATTTCTGATATTATTCCTGAGCAGAATGACCATTTTACTGTGTACTTTTAAAATCATTTCATTTCATTTCTGATATTATTCCTGAGTAGAATGACCATTTTACTGTGTACTCATGATTACTCAGGTGTTAAACTAACAAGAGGTTAAGTGATACATTTCCCAAAATAATTGTACAGATAATCAACAGGCTGTAGCAATGGCAATATCTTTTTGACCGTTTTCTCTATCCAATGTCCTGTTTATATGGATATTCAGATTACTGGATAAAGCCCAGTCAATAATTTTAAGAAAATACAAACTGACTTGGTATTTATATTTAGTATCTCCTTAGTTTTTTTTTTTTCCACTATAACCCAGTTATAGAGATCTTAAAACTTCCTGTTGATCCTATTGTGTTCAGCTCATAGCTTTGGCAAATTGAAACAGTAAGGATTTTGCTAAGTTTGGATAGTAGGATTTCCATATAATACTGGAAGTATTTTTTTTCTGATGCAATGCCAAAAAGATAATTATTAATCATTCTTCAATTTTAAATAGAAACACACTATATGGATGTCACTGTTATATACAGAAAAAATAAAAATACAAATAAAGTTCTTTCAATATATAGATATTTCAAATTTGAAGATCAGTAGAATTCAGGTCATTATTTATACTTTTTGAAAATCTGTAGTGTAGTAGAAACTAATTTAGTTCTGGTATGATCTGTAAACTTGGTATAGGAAAGGAGAATGCAGCGTTTTTGTGAAAGAGTCTTGAGACCGGCCTTGCTGTTCTTGTGAATTTGTAACTCAGTGCACACCTCTTCCCAGTGCTGATGCTCTTGGGCCACCAAACTAGAATATAGATTGAATGTCTCTTGTATGAACTTGAATATTGCAAAAAACCTTAAAATTACTGAATTGTTGAAAACAGTGATACATAATAAATTCTGTCTGCTTCTTAGAAAAAATAGCATGCATAATATTAGTCATTTTAAAATAACTGTGTCAAGAGACGCGTGGGTGGCTCAGTCATTAAGCCTCTGCCTTCGGCTCAGGTCATGATCCTAGGGTCCTGGGATTGAGCCCCACATGGGCTCCCTGGTCGGCAGGGAGCCTGCTTCTCCCTCTCCCACAGCCCCTGCTTGTGTTCCCTCTCTCGCTATGTCACTCTCTGTCAAATAAATAATAAAATGAATAAATAAATAAATAAATACTTGTGTCAACACTTAAATCTATGTAAATAATCTTTCTGACATAAAATCTGTGTTTATCTAGTTAATACTCATGTTTATTTGAATATGTGGTCAATATAGGGTTTTGGTTTTTTTTGTTTGTTTGTTTGTTTGTTTGTTACTGTAAAACTGCCTTAGGAATTTTATTTTTTAGAAATTAGCATTTTAGAGTACATTTTGAATTTTTTTTTTATTTGTTTATTTTCAGCGTAACAGTGTTCATTGTTTTTGCACCACACCCAGTGCTCCATGCAGTACGTGCCCTCCCTATTACCCACCACCTGGTTCCTCAACCTCCCACCCCGCCCCCCCCCCCCCCCCCCCCGTCCCTTCAAAACCCTCTGGTTGTTTTTCAGAGTCCATAGTCTCTCATGGTTCATCTCCCCTTCCAGTTTCCCTCAACTCCCTCTCCTCTCCATCTCCCCATGTCCACCATGTTCTTTGTTATGCTCCACAAATAAGTGAGATCATATGATACTTGACTCTCTCTGCTTGACTTATTTCGCTCAGCATAATCTCTTCCAGTCCCGTCCATGTTGCTACAAAAGTTGGATATTCATCCTTTCTGATGGAGGCATAATACTCCATTGTGTATATGGACCACATCTTCCTTATCCATTCATCTGTTGAAGGGCATCTTGGTTCTTTCCACAGTTTGGCAACCGTGGCCATTGCTGCAATAAACATTGGGGTACAGATGGCTCTTCTTTTCACTACATCTGTATCTTTGGGGTAAATACCCAATATAGGGTTTTTTAAAATGTACTCTTACCATGTTGCTTCCAAACATTTAAAAAGAGTATTGGGGCACCTGGGTGGCTCCATTGGTTAAGTGTCTGCCTTTGGCTCAGGTCATGATGCTAGGGTCCTGGGATCAAGTCTCACACTGGGCTCCCTGCTCAGTGGGAAGTCTACTTCTCCCTCTGCCTGCCACTCCCTCAACCCCCCCTTTGGCTCTCTCTCTCTCTCAAAACAAAACAAGACAAAACAAAAAACTTAAAAAAAATAGTATCAGTGAGTTTATAAACCACATTTAAGTAAGTATATCTTACCCAAGTTTGGTTTCATTTCTTCTTTATGTAAAAAGACAATTGCTGTTACATAGAAAATCACAGTAGTTTTAAAATATTGGTTTCTGTTTTACTTTTCTTATTCAACTTTTTGGTATGACAAACTAAATACATGATATGTGACAAAACAGTACCGTAAACACCCAGGCCTCCCACCCAGACTCGCTGGCCACCGACAGCTTCCCACATCTACTGACTGCCTCTACTTTTATGTGTCTGTCTGTTCACATGTTCACCTCCCTGCCTGTCCATTTATCCATATATATTATTGTATTTTTTTAAAGTAAATTGCATTTCTACAAAACCAGTGCTCTAGCCACTGAGCTATGGAGCCAAGATGAGTGTCATTTTTTTTTTTTTAAGATTTTATTCATTTACTTGAGAGAGAGCATGAGAGGGGAGAGGGTCAGAGGGAGAAGCAAACTCCATGCTGAGCAGGGAGCCCAGTGTGGGACTCGATCCAGTCCTCAGACTCCAGGATTGTGACCTGAGCTGAAGGCAGTAGCTTAGCCAACTGAGCCACCCAGGCACCCCGTAAATTGCATTTCTAATATGGTAACATTAGGCAGAACATGTTTAATAAAGTAGCTCTTAGGACATAGTAAACAGGTCACCTAATTTTTTATAGAAACGAAAAGCACTGAATGATCCCATGGAAGAATGCCATCCTTTGCAACAAACCACTGGATATCCATATTCAAAAAATAAAAATGGAATTTGATCCAGGCCATACACCGTGTATGAAAATTAATGAATCCTAGAAACTAGAAACATTTGCACATTGTATGTCTAATCATCTCAGAATGACTAAAATTAAAAAGACTAAGCATAATAAATGTTGGCTAAGATGTAGAGGAACTAAAACTTTCATATACTGCCCCTGAGATTAACTGGTTAAATGGTTCAGTTCAATTATAAAACAGCTTGGGTTTCTTAAAAAAATTAATAATCATATAGTATGCATTTTTATTACATATATTTTTAAATCTTAAGTTTTTAAAAATTATTTATTTATTTATTTTTAGAGAGAGAGAGAGTGAGCACAATTGGGAGGGGCAGAGGGAGAGAGAAACTCCAAGGATGTGGGGCTCGATCTCAGGACCCTAAGGTCACAACCTGAGCTTAAAACCAAGAGTCAGACTCGTAACTGACTGCACCCCCTAGCGCCTCAAATATAAATGTTTTACCTAATCGTTTAGTGAGCTTTTTATGGAAGTGCCCAATAATGCTTTTATTTTCTTTGCTATAAGTAACACTATTCAGTAGAACTTTTTGCAATAATAACATTTTCTTTATGGGCACTGTTCAGTGGTAGCCAGTAGCTACTTGTGGCCATCAAGCACTTGAAAGGGGTTAGTTTACAGAATGACGTAGATTTTAATTTTTAAAAATTTAAATAGCTACACAGGCTAATTACTAGCATATTCAACAAGACCTCTCTTATGTTCTGTTTTTATGACTCTGCCAAAATATTTAACTCTTTCACTGCGGATCCGCTTTCAGAGTGCTTCCCATTTTTGGTATATATTAATATCGCTGATGTAAATACTGTTGACAGCATTTATATTTTGATAAATACTGTTGACAATATTCATATTTTACATGAATGTGTGCATATACCTGTGTTATGGAATGGGTTTTGCTGCCGCTTCTGTAAAGATTATGCTGAACAGTGTCCAGAGTGTGTGTTGGAGTCACAAGGCACAGCCTGGGGAAGCCTCACATACTCGGACCTGTTGTCAGTGTTGGGATTGACAAGCATGGCCAACTAGTGTGGTTTGGGTCCTCCCACTGAGCAGGCATAGTACCCTACGTGACCTTTGGTCACACTGACAAGGAAGTCATTAAGTTTCCAGAGTGTGTGTGCTATACCCGTGTAGCTTTCACCTTAAATTAGCAATTATTAAATTTTAATTTCTTTTTAATAATTCTTTTAGTAATCCTTCATAATGTGTGAATAAATTCACCTAAGTTCCTATACTCAGGGGTATTTTAAAATTCATTTTCTCTTTATATTTTTATTACTTTATTAACTGAATATTATTTAATTTTCATCTGATTATTTTTGAGGTCTTTGTACCTCACTTTCCTATTTGAAAATGAAAGAGTTACAAAGGGTCTTTACATAATTTTGTACATTTTGCTCCACTTTGATAGGGGCCATGGTTTTCTCTGTTATTCTAATAATGGAAGAAACCTTAACTAATTGAGGACACAACACACAGAGCTTGACAGCCTTATGGAGAGCAAGGACACTGGCCAGATGGTCATTTTCCCCATCACTCTGTACTCCCACTGGTGACAGCACTCACAGTGCTCTGGTTCTCTTTCATAACAAGATTATCAGAGTCATCTCAAGACGTTTGAGTTGTGTATTTATCTTTCATCTTGAACTTACTGGCAACTATTGAAAATAATTAAAAATCCTAAGTGAAACAAGCTTCTAGTAGGTTAAAGTCTGATGGGGTAGTAATAATACTGTAAGGGAACCACCATATGTAAATTATATTGAAATTCAGAGAAATTAGAGTTTTCTGTACACTCCATTATTTAACCAGGTTCTAACTCTGAACGTTTGTAGGTTATGGATAAAAAGAACACTCATCATACCACAGTGTTGTGAGGACTAAATGAGAAAGAGGTATAGAGTGCCTCAGACAGTTCCTGGTATTCTGTAGACACTTGTAAGCAGTGGTCTTTCCTGTGGCTTTGCTAACCCTTATAACAGCACCACCAACAACATGGATATTAGGATGCTTATATTCGAGGGGATTGGACAGACCTAGCAGGAGCGATTGATTGGATTGTTCTGCTTGGGCTGCCATAACTGAAAGCCATAGTGGCTTAAACAAGAGAAGTTAGTTCCCAGAGTTCTGGAGGCTGAAAGTCTGAGGTCAGGGCCAGGAAACCTGTGTTCTCATAGAGATACTCTTCCTGTCTTACCTTGTGGCTGCTTCCCACCTTCTTACTGGGCCCTTGTGTGGCAGGGAAAGATGGTGAGCAGACTCACTGGTGACTCTTCTCCTGAGGGCATTAATCCCATCACCAGAACCCCATTCTCATGATCTCATGTAGACCTCATCACCCCCAGACCCCTACCTCCAAACACTATCACATTGGAGGTTAAGACTTGAGTGTGTGACTAGGGGTCATGGACACAATTCAGTCCATAGCAGTGGTTATACTGAATTCTCTAGGATCCATTAAATGTAGAATTTTGGTTGATGGAATGTGGGCATGGGGGAGACCTTATGTAAGGAGTGAAGTGGGAAGACAGGAACAAATCAAATGAAGTAGTCTGTTGTAGAAAATGCTACCTAATGGCCTCACGTCCTTGAGTGATTGTGGTAGCAATATCAGAAGTATCAATAACCATAGGAGTCCTGGCAGTCTGCATTGATCCAGTATCTACTGGTTATCTGTGACCAAGGGGGCCCTCTCCTTCCCCTTAGCTTGATTAAACTTGTCTCTGTTCTGACTTCCTTCTCATTCTAGCCACCAGAGAGTCTGTGTGCAAAGCAATGAGGTATCTCCCCTCCCTTTTTCTGAGAGCATTTATTTTAAAAAACTTGGAAACCCTTCCTCTTCTTCGAGAAGTCAGTCTTTTTAAAAAGCCTCTTGTCGTTTATATAGCCCAGGACTGTCTTTCTCAAGGATCTGTAGGCTGTCCCTTTGAATATCATCACCAAGGAAGGTAGAGGGTATCCTACCCTCTAAGTTGAGTTCAGACTCCAATCTGGCCTTGTTCTCCTATTGAAATAACCTTAAATATAAAAGCTTCCCTACCTGTCATGTATTGTTCAGTGAAACTTTTTCTTCGACACATGTCACTGTAGTATTTTATTGACATAGAGTACTAGTCAATTATATCATCATCCTAGCAGTCCTGGGAATGAAAAACTTCTATTGTTCCCTTTTTCAAAATTGGGAACTTGGAGGTGGATTCAAAGAACTGAAGGCAAGTGCCCAAAGTCACACATATGGAAAAAGATGAAGCCGGCTCTTAGATCTTAGCAAATTCATCCCACTGACTCCACTGACTCTGTGCCACTTCCTTTCTGATCCCTGGTTGTACTGGAAGTGGCGCAGTGGTTGGGGGACTGCTCTAGCACTTTCTTCCCCATTTGATTGCCGGCAGCCCTCACCCGGGCCCCCATCCCACAGTCAGCCAATTATCTCCTAGGCATGTAGCTTGCATACACACACTCAGGCTTGAGGGCACTTCTTGCCTACTCCCTTGCTCAAGGTGCCTGGGAACTTTCCACAGAATCAGGTGTTGTCCACACCACAACAGCTGGTTGGTGGAAGGGAGAACTGACTTGTGCTGTAGTGTGCATGTGGTCAGCATACATCTTTTCATTTAAAAAAATGAAACTAACACAGGTTTGGATGAATTAGTGTTTGGTATCAATTCACACAACTGGCCTCATGCACAGCTACTTCTATCATGTAATGATACATCTGAAATACATTTACAAGGAGTGTATTTCAGATATAGAAGATGGGGCAGGATGTCACATTTATGGAAAATAGTAATTAGGTTATGAAATGTACGTGGATATCAACTGGATTACAGAGTCAGGGATTCCATTAAAATGGAAGCCAGGAGTCTATATATTGGTTAGCTCTGATGTTTAAGAAGGAGGGTTGGTCTCATGTCATAAGCAGCATAAGTACCTGACCTCAGTAAACATGGGAAATCATTCTGAGCTGAGAGCCTAACACGTTAAATAATAAGCACAATAAATAAATAGCACTCATAATAAAAAAGTATTTAGATGGTGTGAGATAGACTGTATATTTTAGCTTTGTGAATCAAAATAAGAGTTACTTTTTCCTTATCACATAGTCTATGCTTATTTAAAATTTTTGATACAGGTGAGTTTCCTTAAAGGCCTACCACTCTTAAAGATGTTATCATATAGGTTATTTAGAAATTCTTTTTAAAGATTCTATTTATTTATTTGACAGACAGAGATCACAGGTAGGCAGAGAGGCAGGCAGAGAGAGAGATGGGGAAGCAGCTCCCTGCTGAGCAGAGAGGCTGATGTGGGGCTCGATCCCAGGACCTTGAGATCATGACCTGAGCCGAAGGCAGAGGCTTTAACCCACTGAGCCACCCAGGCACCCCGATTATTTAGAAATTTTTAAGAGTAATGTGATGTTTGTCCCTTATAGTAGAAGGCAAAAAGGCATATATAGTTGTTTACAAGATACTTTCTTTTCTCTTTCTATGTGATTGCTAACTACCAACACTATTCATATCTGCAAATCATTTCAGGGTGTGAGCACCAAGAGTCACATTCTGATTAGTATATCTTAACGCTTGCCCAGATTTGAGTGCGGAATCTTTATCTCCATGGTATCATTTGTATTCAGTTCACCTATTGGCATTTATCCTGGATGTTGACTCGCCCTCCAAAGGAAATTATCAATTCAGGAGAAAAATGGGGGCTTAGGCTCTCACTGCAAAGCATAAAGCTCCTCTACCAGGAAAGGAACTTCAGCCAGAGCACTTAATTCCTGCTTGATCATTTGACAAAGAACAAATTTAAGGCTGGCGACTTAACAGAGAATAGATTTTTTTCCATCAGTGGGACAACTCAAGATGTTGTTCATGATATTTAAACTGCATAGGAGAGAGTGCAAGGCCTCCATGTGGTGACTGCACTAAATATCTTGCTATGACAAAATATTTTGAAGATAAAATATTTAACACTATGAAAAGCCACACATCATAGTGTTTTTTAGTAAAAAGTGAAAAAGGAAAAAAAAACATAAATAATATATATAAAGTTGAATGACTTTTTCCTATGCTGAGAGACCACCCTCTTGAAAACAAACCTTCTTATAAAGGCATGTGGCAAATTCCTCCTCACTCTCTGTGAGAATCCCTTAAGAGAATCCCTTAACGGTGTGAAGAAAATACAAATACATCTTTGGATTTCTCTTCAGTAAAGAAGATTCTCTTGGAACCTTCTCTTCAGAAGATCATGTACATAGATCAGCACAACGATGACCTTGAAAATTTAGAGTTTTTTCCCCTATTCCCTGTTTTCTTCCCATGGCTTTTGCTTGGAATTTTTTGTTGTTGTTGTTTTGTTTTTGTTTTTGTTTTGTTTTGTTCTGACAAGGGATGTGTGTATGCATTGTGAACTTGTGTATGTGATTGTGCTGTGTTTCTGTGGAATGTTTCTTTATAAGAATTCTGCAGGTGAGGCTGGCCTGCCTCAGGAGGGAGGCATGGGGCTGGTATTTGTCTGTCTACCATGTTGGAGCAAATACTAAAAGGTGCTGGCTGGCATTTCCAGTGCTGTCTGGACTAAGTTGACTACATCTTGCATATGGGACTACTGAAGACCAAGTAGGTGAATATTTGGCAAAATTAGTCTTATCTCTTATGATACATAGGAAATAGTGCCCTCGGGAGTTGCGGTGAAGGGGATACATGTTTATACCGGCTAGTATTGGGGACCAGTAAATACCCAGATTCTTTCCAGGACATTACAATTGGGCCTAGACTGAGGTATTCTACTCCAAAAGAATCCTGCTTGGTAGGGTTGAGAAATCCACCCAGAACAGTGAACTTTCTTAATTATAGAATCCCTGTTAGGCTTCAGGACCTCTAAATATGGATGTATTTTAAATTACTTTGGAAATTTTATTTCTCTTTGTACTACACTTTCAATAAATTTTGTGAATGGTCACACTCATTTTGAGTTGTACCTTCTTGAATTCTCAGGCTGTTGTAGATCTTTACTGGGGAACCATGTCTGGACCCAGCCATCGGTGGGATACTGGGATTATTTTTTTTTAACTTTTTAAAAAAATTTATTTATTTTTTCAGCATAACAGTATTCATTGTTTTTGCACAACACCCAGTGCTCCATGCAAAATGTGCCCTCCCTATTACCCACCACCTGTTCCCCCAACCTCCCACCCCTGACCCTTCAAAACCCTCAGGTTGTTTTTCAGAGTCCATAGTCTCTTATGGTTCACCTCCCCTTCCAATTTTTTTTTTATAAACATATAATGTATTTTAATCACCAGGGGTACAGGTCTGTGAATCGCCAGGTTTACACACTTCACAGCACTCATGATAGCATATACCCTCCCCAATGTCCATAACCCCCTCCCCCTCTCCCAACCCCACCTCCCCCCAGCAACCCCCCAGTTTGTTTTGTGAGATTAAGAGTCACTTACGGTTTGTCTCCCTCCCAATCCCATCTTGTTTCATTTATTCTTCTCCTATCCCACTAACCCCCCATGTTGCATCTCCATGTCCTCATATCAGGGAGATCATATGATAGTTGTCTTTCTCCGATTGACTTATTTCACTAAGCATGATACCCTCTAGTTCCATCCACGTCGTCTCAAATGGCAAGATTTCATTTCTTTTGATGGCTGCATAGTATTCCATTGTGTATATATACCACTTCTTCTATATCCATTCATCTGTTGATGGACATCTAGGTTCTTTCCATAGCTTGGCTATTGTAGACATTGCTGCTATAAACATTCGGGTGCACATGCCCCTTCGGATCACTATGTTTGTATCTTTAGGGTAAATACCCAGTGGTGCAATTGCTGGGTCATAGGGTAGTTCTATTTTCAACATTTTGAGGAACCTCCATGCTGTTTTCCAGAGTGGTTGCACCAGCTTGCATTCCCACCAACAGTGTAGGAGGGTTCCCCTTTCTCCACATCCTCGCCAGCATCTGTCATTTCCTGACTTGTTAATTTTAGCCATTCTGACTGGTGTGAGGTGATATCTCATTGTGGTTTTGATTTGTATTTCCCTGATGCCGAGAGACGTGGAACACTTTTTCATGTGTCTCTTGGCCATCTGGATGTCTTCTTTGCAGAAATGTCTGTTCATGTTCTCTGCCCATTTCTTGATTGGATTGTTTGTTCTTTGGGTGTTGAGTTTGCTAAGTTCCTTATAGATTTTGGATACAAGCCCTTTATCTGATGTGTCGTTTGCAAATATCTTCCCCCATTCTGTCAGTTGTCTTTTGGTTTTGTTAACTGTTTCCTTTGCTGTGCAAAAGCTTTTGATCTTAATGAAATCCTAATAGTTCATTTTTGCCCTTGCTTCCCTTGCCTTTGCCATTGTTCCCAGGAAGATGTTGCTGCAGATGAGGTCGAAGAGGTTGCTGCCTGCGTTCTCCTCAAGGATTTTGATGCATTCCTTTCTCACACTGAGGTCCTTCATCCATTTGGAGTCTATTTTCATGTGTGGTGTAAGGAAGTGGTCCAATTTCATTTTTCTGCATGTGGCTGTCCAATTTTCCCAGCACCATTTATTGAAGAGGCTGTCTTTTTTCCATTGGACATTCTTTCCTGCTTTGTCGAAGATGAGTTGACCATAGAGTTGAGGGTCTATTTCTGGGCTCTCTATTCTGTTCCATTGATCTATGTGTCTGTTTTTGTGCCAGTACCATGCTGTCTTGATGATGACAGCTTTGTAATAGAGCTTGAAGTCCGGAATTGTGATGCCACCAACTTTGGCTTTCTTTTTCAATATTCCTTTGGCTATTCGAGGTCTTTTCTGGTTCCGTATAAATTTTAGGATTATTTGTTCCATTTCTTTGAAAAAAAAAATGGATGGTATTTTGATAGGGATTGCATTAAATGTGTAGATTGCTTTAGGTAGCATGGACATTTTCACAATATTTATTCTTCCAATCCAGGAGCATGGAACATTTTTCCATTTCTTTGTGTTTTCCTCAATTTCTTTCATGAGTACTGTATAATTTTCGGCATATAGATTCTTAGCCTCTTTGGTTAGGTTTATTCCTAGGTATCTTATAGTTTTGGGTGCAATTGTAAATGGGATTGACTCCTTAATTTCTCTTTCTTCTGTCTTGTTGTTGGTGTACAGAAATGCAACTGATTTCTGTGCATTGATTTTATATCCTGACACTTTACTGAATTCCTGGACAAGTTCTAGCAGTTTTGGAGTGGAGACTTTTGGGTTTTCCACATATAGTATCATATCATCTGCAAAGAGTGATAGTTTGACTACTTCTTTGCCAATTTGGATGCCTTTAATTTCCTTTCGTTGTCTGATTGCTGAAGCTAGGACTTCTAGTACTATGTTGAATAGCAGTGGTGATAATGGACATCCCTGCCGTGTTCCTGAACTTAGTGGAAAAGCTTTCAGTTTTTCTCCATTGAGAATGATATTTGCGGTGGGTTTTTCATAGATGGCTTTGATAATATGAGGTATGTGCCCTCTATCCCTACACTTTGAAGAGTTTTGATCAGGAAGGGATGCTGTACTTTGTCAAATGCTTTTTCAGCATCTATTGAGAGTATCATATGTTTCTTGTTCTTTCTTTTATTAATGTGTTCTATCACATTGATTGATTTGCGGATGTTGAACCAACCCTGCAGCTCTGGAATAAATCCCACTTGATCGTGGTGAATAATCCTTTTAATGTACTGTTGAATCCTATTGGCTAGTATTTTGGCGAGAAATTTTGCGTCTGTGTTCATCAAGGATATTGGTCTGTAGTTCTCTTTTTTGGTGGGATCCTTGTCTGGTTTTGGGATCAAGGTGATGCTGGCCTCATAAAATGAGTTTGGAAGTTTTCCTTTCATTTCTATTTTTTGGAACAGTTTCAGGAGAATAGGAATGAGTTCTTCTTTAAATGTTTGGTAGAATTCCCATGGGAAGCCGTCTGGCCCTGGGCTTTTGTTTGTTTGGAGATTTTGGATGACTGTTTCAATCTCCTTACTGGTTACAGGCCCGTTCAGGTTTTCTATTTCTTCCTGGTTCAGTTGTGGTAGTTTATATGTCTCTAGGAATGCATCCATTTCTTCCAGATTGTCAAATTTGTTGGCGTAGAGTTGCTCATAGTATGTTCTTATAATTGTCTGTATTTCTTTGGTGTTAGTTGTGATCTCTCCTCTTTCATTCATGATTTTATTTATTTGGGTCCTTTCTCTTTTCTTTTTGATGAGTCTGGCCAGGGGTTTATCAATCTTATTGATTCTTTCAAAGAACCAGCTCCTAGTTTCATTGATTTTTTCTATTGTTTTTTTGGTTTCTATTTCATTGATTTCTGCTCTGATCGTTATGATTTCTCTTCTCCTGCTGGGTTTAGGGTTTCTTTCTTGTTCTTTCTCCAGCACCTTTACGTGTAGGGTTAGGTTGTGTACTTGAGACCTTTCTTGTTTCTTGAGAAAGGCTTGTACCGCTGTATATTTTCCTCTCAGGACTGCCTTTGCTGTGTCCCATAGATTTTGAACTGTTGTGTTTTCATTTTCATTTGTTTCCATGAATTTTTTCAGTTCTTCTTTAATTTCCTGGTTGACCCATTCATTCTTTAGAAGGATGCTGTTTAGTCTCCATGTATTTGGGTTCTTTCCAGCTTTCCTCTTGGGATTGAGTTCTAGCTTCAGAGCATTGTGGTCTGAAAATATGCAGGGAATGATCCCAATCTTTTGATACCGGTTGAGACATGATTTGTGATTATTAGCCTGTAAGGTGACTGTTACTGTATATTGTCTCTGTACCTTTCTGATCTACTACTTTTAGGCTCTCTCTTTGCTTAGAGGACCCCTTTCAATATTTCCTGTAGAGCTGGTTTGGTGTTTGCAAATTCTTTCAGTTTTTGTTTGTCCTGGAAGCTTTTTATCTCTCCTTCTATTTTCAATGATAGCCTAGCTGGATAGGGTATTCTTGGCTGCATGTTTTTCTCATTTAGTGCTCTGAATATATCATGCCAGCTCTTTCTGGCCTGCCAGGTCTCTGTGGATACGTCTGCTGCCAGTCTAATATTTTTACCATTGTATGTTATAGACTTCTTTTCCCGGGCTGCTTTCAGGATTTTCTCTTTGTCACTAAGACTTGTAAATTTTACTATTAGGTGACGGGGTGTGGACCTATTCTTGTTGACTTTGAGGGGGGTTCTCTGCATCTCCTGGATTTTGATGCTTGTTCCCTTTGCCATATTAGGGAAATTCTCTCCAATAATTCTCTCCAGTAGACCTTCTGCTCCCCTCTCTGTTTCTTCTTCTTCTGGAATCCCATTTATTCTAATGTTGTTTTGTCTTATGGTGTCACTTATCTCTCTAATTCTCCCCTCATGGTCCAATAGCTGTTTGTCCCTCTTGCTCAGCTTCTTTATTCTCTGTCATTTGGTCTTCTATATCACTAATTCTTTCTTCTGCCTCATTTATCCTAGCAGTGAGAGCCTCCATTTTTGATTGCACCTCATTAATAGCTTTTTTGATTTCAACTTGGTTAGATTTTAGTTCTTTAATTTCTCCAGAAAGGGCTTTTATATCTCCAGAGAGGGTTTCTCTAATATCTTCCATGCCTTTTTTGAGCCCGGCTAGAACGTTCAGAATCGTCATTCTGAACTCTTGATCTGACATATTACCAATGTCAGTGTTGATTAGGTCCCTAGCCATCGGTACTGTCTCTTGTTCTTTTGTTTGTGGTGATTTTTTCCGCCTTGTCATTTTGTCCAGATAAGAGGATATGAAGGATCCAATAAAATACTAAAAGGGTGGCAAAGACCCCCAAAAAATGCGCTGTAACCAAATCAGAAGAGACCCCAAGTTGTGGGGGGAAGAAAGGGGATAAAAAGAGGTTCAGAAAAAGAAAGAAGAAAATTTAAAAAATAAAATAAAGAAAAAATATATATATTTAGATAAACTAGTCAAAAAACGTTAAAAAAGAAAAGGGTAAAATTTTTAAAAAATTTAGCAGAAGAAGAAAAAAAAAGAAAAAAAATTGAAAAAAGAAAAAAAAATTGATTTAGCCGCAAGACTAAAGAATCATGGGGAGAAAGCCATGAGTTCCGTGCTTTGCTTTCTCCTCCTCTGGAACTGCGCTGCTGTCTTAGGAATTGAACCTGCTTTCCTTGATAGATGAACTTCGTCTTGGCTGGATATTTTGTTGATCTTCTGGGGGAGGGCCTGTTGTAGTGACTCTCAAGTGTCTTTGCCCGAGGCGGGATTGCACCGCCCTTACCGGGGGCCGGACTAAGTAATCAGCTCGGGTTCGCTTTTGGGAGCTTCTGTTTCCTGAACAGTTTCCGTAGAGTTCCGGAGGATGGGAATGAAAATGGCGGCCTCCTAGTCTCCGGTCCGGAGGAGCCGAGAGCCTGGGGCCCCACTCCTCAGTGCTCCCCCAAAGGACAGCACCCAATCACTCCCGTATCCCCAGTCTCCAGCTGTGCTCCGAGCTCACCCAGCCCGCGACCAGTTCAAGGTAACCCTGAGCTGAGAGTTCAGTCCTCGGCTCTGTCTCTGTAGCTGGCTTCTCTGTTCTAATACCTGTGAGCTCTGCAACACTCCGACAGCCCCGATCCTTCTGTGACCCTGCAGGACCTGGGGCCACGCTGACCCCGTGTGGGCTTCACCCTGGTTTAGCCTCTGGAGCAATGTCCCTCAGTGGAACAGACTTTTAAAAGTCCTGATTTTGTGCTCCATTGCTCCGCCGCTTGCCGGGAGCCGGCCCCTCCCCCCGCGGTCTATCTTCCCGTTGTTTTAGATTCACTTCTCCGCCAGTCCTACCTTTCAGAAAGTGGTTGATTTTCTGTTTCTAGAATTGCTGTTCTTCTTCTCTTCGATCTCCCGTTGGATTTGTAGGTGTTTGCAATGTTTAGATAAGCTATCGAGCTGATCTCTTGCTACCTGATGTAGTCTCAGCCTGCTACTTCTCTGCCATCTTGACTCCTCGGGATACTGGGATTATTAACAGAAGAGCAAATACTCAGGCAACAGAACTGAGTAACATGGAATTCTTCTGGAATGTACTTGACCTAGTACAGTGGAGAATATTTATTATTGGATAGGGGTGTGGTAATGAAAAGAGATAATTTCTGCAATCATTTAGGTTAAATCATAATGAAGAAATTGATACTCTGAGGCTGGTAGTCTGGGAATATGTGGTTGGTAATGTACCTCGAGTATTCTGTGTGTACTTGTTTTTCTCTAGAGATCTAAACACGTAGCTGGGAAGTCAGTATGGGCAGGTACAATGTCTGAGGCCCTCCTCCCCCATTCAGATTTCAGCAGCTGTTGGAGAGCATGTGCTCTCTGGGACCAGCTCAAACTGTGGAATGGCTTACACTCTGATGTTGATCAAATTATGTTCATGACATTTAGAATATGTCTGCTTTTAATTTGTCATAATACCAACCTCAGCGTTTGAACAAGGACTTCTCTTTCTTTTATCCCCCAGATGGCACCCCAGATCCCCAATTCTTTCCTCCCATTATACAGCTGATCTTCCTGTTCTGTTGCTTGCTACTGAAAGACTCCAAAAGGTTGGACTCCGAAAGTCCCAAAGTTCTTGGGACTTTACTTTCTACTCCTATGCTTATGGAATTATTTTCAAAACTCACACCCACACATGAATGGACACATGTGAATGCACGCACCACACCCACATGCACATACACACAAACATGTGAATGCACACATATCCACATACATGCATGCACACATGCATACCCACCCACATGCAAGAATTCACCCACGCACATGCATGTGCATGCCCACACCCACACATGCATGCATACACACCACACTTACACGTACACATGCAGCCATGCATGCTTGCACATGTGTGAATGCACATGTACCCACACATGTGTGCACACAGGCACACCCACCCACATGCAATCATACACTCACCCACACACACACCACACTCACATGCACACCCACACATGCATACACACATGGGAATACCCACACGTGTTTATGCACACATGCACGCCCACCCACCTGTAAGCATATACCCATGCACATGCACACACATGGACATGAATGTGTGCACACCACACCCACATGCACACACACACACATACACAAATTGTAAATATATGAACTAATTTTTATTAGTGGATATGTCTATATGTTAAAATTATAGGGCTACTTTAATTAGCTTATTTTTCTTTATTTCTGCTGTCCAGATTTTCCAAAATGAAACTATATTATGTTGCCTCATAAAATTAATAGAATGCATTACAAACAATTTCTAGAATAAAATCACAGTAGTGTAAGTATCAAAGATGTGACAGATTGCTATATTAGCGTTTCTCCTCATTTGCCTACTTTGTGCTTTCTCTCTCTTCTCTAAACTGTTGTGAATCATGAGTAAATCAGAGGTACATGCATGTAACATAAATCAGGGATACACACACACACACACACATACATATTATGTTAATGATTTATATTTTATAGGAAGTTATGTTCCAAATTTCTGAATCAAGGAGTCATCAAATACATTTTCATCACCATAAAGGGAAAACAATAATATTAGTAATACTCCTTTCAATATCACTGCAGGCAAATTTGAACTCCTGTGAGGCACAGAAGTTTCTGCTTGTAATAATGTTACAACACAAACCTAAAAAGATACAACTCTTCAATTGTGAAAATATTCCCCTCTCTTCACTTCTTCTTTGCCACGAGCCTGTTATTATCCCAATAAATATGGTCCAGTATGTGTGGTGTCTAGAAGCCACAGGCAGTTAAAAGCCCTGGGCCCTTTTATTACCTGAACCATGTTTCTTACCTTTGGAATTAATGAAGACACCCTGGTGTTTCCTTTCGCAAGGAGATTTCTTTTCAGCCTGAAACAAACTGAAAACACAGAATGAGAGATAATATTGAGTGTATTTATTTCCCACATCTATTTCCTGTATGAAATATAGAAGAAATTTGGTCATAATTTCTCTCTGATCACTATAATTTTGTCTGTAATTAACCTTGGGTATTATTCTGGAATAACTGATGCTTCCAGAGTACAAGCTTGGAGTGTGACTAATGTTTGAATAACCCTCCCTTGACATGTTAAAAATGAGGAACAAAGAACTCATCTTTAAATTTGCTTTACCACGTTTTTCAAAAAAAATCAGGTATTGAAAGACTATATACATTTGATAGATGATAACATTATTACAAATAAAAAAACAAGTTGCATTGTTATTCCTTAACTCAAAATGAAAAACACAAGCCTTTTGGAAGTGACTAATCCTTTATGTGAAGAGGGAAGGAGCAGCAGGGGACGCACATGCACATGAGGAAGTGTGAGTGTGGACAGTGGGAGTACAGATTCAAGGGCTTTTGTATTTTAACTATTTGCATCTCTTAGTTTCAAACTCCAAAGAGCATTCACATATGGGCTTTATGTTTGGATTTAAGTTATCTTTCAGCAGAGGACAACTAGTGAAGCAAATATGAAGTCTCTTCTTCAGATACTGTTTATTTTTACTGTCAGGCTGTGTTTCTGTATCATTTTGCTAGTGCTTGAGAAGTCCTTTATTTGATAGACCATTGACTATAACATTTCCCTATCAGAAGAACGTAATGGGCATTCCTGAACGCTACCTAAGCAACCAGTCTGTGTTTGAGTCCCTAGTCCCCTGCTTTGGGGAGGCTGACAGTCTCCTCCAGCTCTGGTAGACCACCCAGAGTGTTCTAAAAATACCCTTCCTTTTGTTGACAGGCTCCCATCAGCCCTCCCATCTAAAGCTCTAACACATTCCTTGTCCATCTCTGTCTAGTACAATCACACACATTTGAAAACTAACTTCCTTATCCACCTTTTCAGTGCCCTTATATTCCTCTGAAATAGAAAAAAATCCCACAAAAACCTTTTCTGAATTCCTTAATTAATCAGTTAGATCACACACAACTGCTTTTGTGTTTTATATACTAATTGAAGAACATGGCTTCATGTCATCGCCTAATATGAAACCCCAGAATTCTAGCAGCCTGGATGAAATCATTGTATCTCCTAAGTGGTGTAAGACAGTAATTATGTCATTAGTGGATGCTGAATCGTATTGACTGAAATAATAAATTATTGGCGATGTAAAATGCCCATATATAAATCTTCATATGCTTCAGAAACTGCCATAACAATCTGTCAACTGTGTTGTATTCTCTTGATGGCAAAACAATTAATGAGGGTGAGAAGAAAGAAAAAAAATGGAATTTGCAGGCAATTAATTTTCAAGATTCAGGCAAAAGCTAATTATCATTAACACTTGGCATAAAGGATTTTCACATGTATTTCATAATAAGATACTGAAAAACCTTAAAATAGGTGAAAAATACTCACGTTTTCTTTCCAAGTAATGAGGTACTAATAGAGTATATATATCCTTGGCCTTACTAATAATAATCCTTGCCAAATACAAGTTTTCTCTCAGATTGCACTGTTGAATTGGGCTATGAAATAAAGGCCTAGGAAATTAAACATCCATTCTGTAAGAATATAAATACACTAGAAATATTATGGGATTAAAAAAATCTAAAACCTGTGCTCTAGTGATCCTAAGGCTGTTACTTAACCTTTTTAAGGTACTGTATCATATATAATGTGCTAGATTCGAGCCTTAAAAATCTCTCTAGGATATGTAACATTGGAATAACTTAATTTACTATAAATTTGTGGATTGTTCCAATGAAATGCACAGTATTTTGATATTCTATTTGATATAAATTTGATTCAATCTCTGAAATGACGCGAGTTCAAATTGGATCAAAACTACAGAGGAAATCTGAGGGGACTCCAAAGATGACACAAACTCAACATACTGAGTTTGGAGGGATGGGCAGGGAAACTTCAGGCCCTCTGCATTTCTCTGCTGATTTTCTTAAATCTCTCTATGAAAAAGAGGTAGTGGGGTGCCTGGGTGGCTCAGTGGGTTAAGCCTCTGCCTTCAGCTCAGGTCATGATCTCAGGGTCCTGGGATCGAGTCCTACATTGGGCTCTCTGCTCGGCAGGGAGCCTGCTTCCTCCTCTCTCTCTCTCTGCTTGCCTCTCTGCCTACTTGTGATCTCTCTCTGTCAAATAAATAAATAAAATCTTAAAAAAAAAAAAGGAGGTAGAAATAGGACTGATAGGATTCTTGTAATGTTGGTTAGACCATAGGTTGAGGATAATTGTGAGGTTCTCATTTCTCTCCCTGTTCCTCCTTCTGTATATGTAGTTGATGTGAGAATGAACTTGTAAGACTTAACCACATTGATTCAGTGTCTACTGTTTGGCAACAGGCCCCCAATTTGTTTTTCACATCTATCTACTTCCCTGTCCCAGTATGTCCTATATATGCACATTGCATCATTGTCTTAGGTTTGAGAGCTGATTGTACAATCCAGTTGGGAGCTTGGTGCAGAGGTAGCACTGAGGGCCTATATGGGGACAAAACATAAATATGCACTTATCACATGACTCTGTATTTGGCTGCCTTTAAAACTTGAGGAGAATATGATTATTTTGTTAAAACTGTTTAAATACTATGATATATCATTGATACACCATCTTTACTTCTTAAAATACCCATTTATTTAAATGAGAGAACACATAAAATAAGAGTGCCATAAATAGGTCTCTGCTACCTTGCATTGTTTGAGTATGTTGGATTGAGTTATATAAGGTATGAGAGGAAATTATTTGATTATGTATCAATAGCTATATATCCATGTTACAAGATTAAGCCAGAGTGGCAAAAATATCAGAACATCTAAACATGTCACGATTCTTCATTTTTAGCATATGTATAAATGTATGTCCTAGGATTACTATTCAGATCAATAATCAGTATATATGACTCTTGGTATCTGACCTGATCATGTAATGGTATTCTTTGATTAGTTAATAATTATCACAGTTCAAATATCAGATTCAATAGCAAATATAATAATAGACATTAAGATAATGTATGATCTTTGCTTGGGTGTTTGAAAAAGACCACAAGGTCTGGTAGGACCTCAGAGCAACCATGAGGAAAATAATTTAACCTAGTACTTGACAGCTGTGTAATAGTTTGTGTAAACTGAGTGTTCCTGTTGGTGGAAAGTAGTTATCAAAGAATAAGCTTAATAATAGGCCTCTAATATTTTAATTCTATTGATAGCATAACCTACTAAGAAGTAGGTTATGTCCATATGTTTAAATTGAGGTCAAGTATAATACATATTTTACAGTCAACTATTGATTACCAAAGCAATAATAATTTATATTACTCAGTTTCATATCGATCAATCCTAAGTCAAGTGGTTTGAAAAAAATGTATACAAGTAGTGCTCTATAAATATTCAGAAGTGATGAGTCCAAACAGAGACAATTCCTAGTAAATCTTTATTTGAAATAATTTTAGGAGAAAAAACACAATATTGCATACTGTTCAAGTAAATTAAACTTCACTAGCAATAATGATGCCTACATTTATGTAGAACATTAATTTTAAAACTACGTGTATGTGGATTTGTTGTTTAGCAAAAAGCTGGCTTCTGTTATTTAACCCTTTAATACCTGTGCAGACTTTGGGAATTTGGGATATGGAATGTTGCTGTCATACTAGCCACGTTCAAGCATTCAGGGACCACTGAATGGCTTGTAGTTCCCATGATGGATAGTGTAGATGTAGAACCTTCCATAATCACTAAAAGATCTACTATATAGCCCCGCTTTAGAACACTTCTAATTTCTCTTCTTCAGTGAAAATTTTCCAGACATTTGCACCAATCTGTCTCAGTTTTCCTGGGTTCTCCCCTCTGGGTTCAGCACTTCTAGTCCTTTCCACTGGTGATAACCTGAGGTGGATTTGAGTACTACTCATAATTCTGAACTCATTCTTCTTGAAGTACTACAATGTATGAATAACCCTCTTCATTTCTTGGGAATCTGCCACAGATATTAGTACATTAGACAGTACTCTTTGCCCAAGATATTTAAATAGTTATAAGTCAATGTAAATAATGGTGTCATTAAGCACACATTTCTCAATCTTAGAGTTTTTTGCAGTACATTAAAAAAAAAAACATATTGTTTTGTTTTTGTTTTTGTGTTTTTCTTTTTTAGGTGTTTAATGTATTATGTAGTCTTAATGGAATTATTGACTAGTGCAGTTGATAGACCGTATTGCTGGTTTAATACATGGGGTTATGGAACTCTGTTGAACTTTGTTTTACAAAAAATGCAAAAGAGTGTGGAGAAAAGGTCTGATCTGAAGGCTCATAGTTGGGTCATTCCCACATCTCTGAAGTTTGGGTTTATGAATTAGGCTACAAATACTTTAAAAACATTTGTATATTTATTTGACAATATATTTGGAATCAAAATAATACTAATTATTGGGTGAACATCAATGCTCTGTAAAGTTTCTTTGCTCCCTGAGTGTGTATGTATGTCTGTATTTGTGTATTGTGTATTGTATTGCCAAAAGAATGGAATGTTTCTTTAATTGGAAACAATGTAAAAAAGTGATTTTTCATCATTTGTGTAGGTTCAGATGTCTGTCATGACAGCCAAGATACTAAAGACTTTCAGCACCACAGAGGCACCTCATATTGCCATATTTATTTTATTGTGTCTAACAGTATCTGTAGTGTTTAATAGGAAATAGATCAATGTATCATCTATGAAGCTCAGTTTTGTATATGGGAAATATTAGAGGGTAATGCTTATAATGTATTTAGCAACATAAGTATTCATGATTCATATTTGAATTTCAAGGTATACATGTATTCATTGTTGGAAATAGGCCAGATGTGGTTTTCATGTAATGTATCTTAGCATTAAAGCAGTGTCAACCAATAATGGTGATTAAATCTCTGTAATTTATACTAAAAGAACATGAGATAAAGATCATAGCTAGCCCAAAAGAATTCTGAGGAGCACTGGTAAATAGCATTTTTCTAAAGAAAAGTGAAAAAAAAAAGTGGAAATTTAATTATATGCTGTGTACTTAAATCTAAAAAAAAAAAATGTGCAAGTTTTCCAAGTCAGACTTTTAAAGATATTATTGGAGACTTCTCAGTAATATATAACAATGCAGTAACTTTCACTTAGGAAATCAGTGAATGTTAGAAACTGTTATCATAGAATGATAAATTCTTATAAATTATTAAAAATGGAAATTTTCAGGATGATTTTTCTTTTACTGTCCTATAATTCTTGAGAAATTTACAGAATTCAGTGCTCCTTTTATGCCCTCGAAATTAAGAATGTTATGTTATAAGGAAAACAGTGTAAAAAGACAAAACAAAGCTACTCCTTTACTTGTTGTCAAATCCCTCATACTACTAGGGAGAATTTAGTAGATTCCTGAGATCCCTGATAGGGACACCTAGAGAAGGATAAACCTTATAGTAACTGAAATGAAAACCACTGATTCTAGAGGAGGACAGGCAGGAAGGGAGACAGAGGCTGATGTCTCACTGGGTTCAGGGACTGTGCTCTGCCTCTGAATCCATCCTGAACATTCCCTCCAGGGAAGTTAACGCCTCCTCCCATGCAGCTCTGGCTTCCAGAGGTGCATCCTTCATAGGCACATCCTCTTGAGCAGCCATCTTCCCACATTACCAGTAATGCTCTAATTCCCTTTAGCTACACCATGAGATGAAGTATTTTACACACAGGTCAAAACCCCATTAAGCATACATTTTAGGACTTCTATTTATAAACTGAAAATTAGAAGTGTGATGTAATAAATAAGTGGAGTGATTTAGAGAAATTGTAAAGTTTTAGACCAAAATTCATGAGTTCTAGCTGATCTGCCATTTCTTTCATATAACAGTGTAAACTCTATTAATCTGGGGCACCTGGGTGGCTCAGTGGGTTAAAGCCTCTGCCTTCAGCTCAGGTCATGATCCCAGGGTCCTGGGGCCCAGGGTCCAGGGTCTCTGCTCCACAGGGAGCCTGCTTCCTTCTCTCTCTCTGCCTGCCTCTCTGCCTAGTTGTGATTTCTCTCTGTCAAATAAATAAAATATAAAACAAAAACAAAAACAAAACTCTATTAATCTTAAGGGAAGTCTGGGAAAGACTGTTTAAATAGAACCGTACATTTTGAAGAAATAATATAGCAATGTAGCTTACAAATCATCAAATACAGTATTATTATTAAATAGTTTATCATGCATATCTATATATAATATATTTAAACCATCATATATATCTGCATAGTCTAGATACGTATATCTATATGAAGTATATATATTGTATAGATAAATAATAAACAGATAATGCATATTACACACAGTTGTAAAAAATAAAATATAATGCTATATGTGTAATGTACATATTTGTCTCTATATAGCGCCATATCTATCTAAGCCATATGGATACATGTATAGATATATATCTTTATTCTGTAGCTCACATACTTCTCTTTTCTGACTTGTCCTTCTTATACAAAGTTGTTGTTAATGCCTTCATTTGCACATTTTAATATCATATGTTTGTTTAGGATTCCCTAAATACCACTACTCTTATTCCTGATTTTCCCTGGAACCTATCTTGCCCAAAATTAAGAGGAATTCCTCTTCTAATTTACTACAGAAATTTATTTTTTATTTTTCCTACAGTATTTTTGACTATCTATAGGGTAGTCTGTTAACATTCATCCTAAAAACTCTACGGAATCCCAAGTTGATTAAAGAAATTGTCAGGTCTATTTTCACATGATCTGTATAGTGTAGCTTATTTGCAGTGGTATTCAGTACTTACTTGGGGAATAAGTAAAAGAAGGTTATTTCTTTAAGGTAGGTATAACATAGTGAAGTGTCAGAATTCCAAAATGGGAAGAAACATATTTTAACTTCTATTTTTGATTTTATGTCTAAAAAAGATGTTTGATGATGCTCAGATTCATTTAGATAGTGTTGTCCAACATGTTTTGGAACTTTGTTTAGTTTTAAGAATTATTTCCTGCAGTGTTGACATAGTACTCTTTTAGTCAGATTATCTAGATTTAATCCATTTGAAATGTAAGATTTACTTTGTGACTTTATAGAATATTCACAATCAACAAGGATCCCACCAAAAAAGAGAACTACAGACCAATATCCTTGATGAACACAGATGCAAAAATTCTCACCAAAATACTAGCCAATAGGATTCAACAGTACATTAAAAGGATTATTCACTATGACCAAGTGGGATTTATTCCAGGGCTGCAAGGTTGGTTCAACATCCGCAAATCAATCAATATGATAGAACACATTAATAAAAGAAAGAACAGCTGAAAAAATTAATAAAAAGGGGAAAAAAAATAAAAGAAAGAACAAGAACCATATGATACTCTCAATAGATGCTGAAAAAGCATTTGACAAAAAAAAAAAAAAAAATTGACAAAGTACAACATCCCTTCCTGATCAAAACTCTTCAAAGTGTAGGGATAGAGGGCACATACCTCAATATTATCAAAGCCATCTATGAAAAACCCACCGCAAATATCATCCTCAATGGAGAAAAACTGAAAGCTTTTCTGTTAAGGTCAGGAACACGGCTGGGATGTCCATTATCACCACTGCTATTCAACATAGTACTAGAAGTCCTAGCCTCAGCAATCAGACAACAAAAGGAAATTAAAGGCATCCAAACTGGCAAAGAAGAAGTCAAACTATCCCTCTTCGCAGATGATATGATACTATATGTGGAAAACCCAAAAGGCTCCACTCCAAAACTGCTAGAACTTGTCCAGGAATTCAGTAAAGTGTCAGGATATAAAATCAATGCACAGAAATCAGTTGTATTTCTGTACACCAACAACAAGACAGAAGAAAGAGAAATTAAGGAGTCAATCCCATTTACAATTGCACCCAAAACTATAAGATACCTAGGAATAAACCTAACCAAAGAGGCTAAGAATCTATACGCAGAAAACTATAAAGTACTCATGAAAGAAATTGAGGAAGACACAATGAAATGGAAAAATGTTCCATGCTCCTGGATTGGAAGAATAAATATTGTGAAAATGTCTATGCTACCTAAAGCAATCTACACATTTAATGCAATTCCTATCAAAATACCATCCACTTTTTTCAAAGAAATGGAACAAATAATCCTAAAATTTATACGGAACCAGAAAAGACCTCAAATAGCCAAAGGAATATTGAAAAAGCAAAGATTCTCAACAAGATCCTAGCAAACAGGATCCAACAGCACATTAAAAAGATTATGCACCATGACCAGGTGGGATTCATCCCTGGGATGCAAGGTTGGTTCAACATTCGCAAATCAATCAATGTGATAGAACAAATCAATAAGAGAAGAGAGAAGAAACACATGGTCCTCTCAATTGATGCAGAAAAGGCATTTGACAAAATCAGCATCCGTTCCTGATGAAAACGCTTCAAAGTATAGGGATAGAGGGAACATTCCTGAACTTCATAAAATCTATCTATGAAAGACCCACAGCAAATATCATCCTCAATGGGAAAAAGCTTGCAGCCTTCCCGTTGAGATCAGGAACACAACAAGGATGCCCACTCTCACCACTCTTGTTCAACATAGTATTAGAAGTCCTAGCAACGGCAATCAGACAACAAAGAGAAATAAGAGGTATCCAAATTGGCAAGGAAGAAGTCAAACTCTCTCTCTTCACAGATGACATGATTCTTTATATGGAAAACCCCAAAGACTCCACCCCCAAACTACTAGAACTCATACGGCAATTCAGTAACGTGGCAGGATACAAAAACAATGTACAGAAATCAGTGGCTTGGAGCGCCTGGATGGCTCAGTGGATTAAGCTGCTGCCTTCGGCTCAGGTCATGATCTCAGGGTCCTGGGATCGAGCCCCGCATCGGGCTCTCTGCTCCGCAGGGAGCCTGCTTCCTCTTCTCTCTCTGCCTCTCTCTCTGCCTGCCTCTCTACCTACTTGTGATCTCTCTCTCTGTCAAATAAATAAATAAAATCTTTAAAAAAAAAAAAAAAGAAATCAGTGGCTTTCTTTTACACTAACAATGAAAAAGAAAGCCAAAGTTGGTGGCATCACAATTCCGGACTTCAAGCTCTATTACAAAGCTGTCATCATCAAGACAGCATGGTACTGGCACAAAAACAGACACATAGATCAGTGGAACAGAATAGAGAGCCCAGAAATAGACCCTCAACTCTATGGTCAACTCATCTTCGACAAAGCAGGAAAGAATGTCCAATGGAAAAAAGACAGCCTCTTCAATAAATGGTGCTGGGAAAATTGGACAGCCACATGCAGAAAAATGAAATTGGACCACTTCCGTACACCACACATGAAAATAGACTCAAAATGGATGAAAGACCTCAATGTGAGAAAGGAATCCATCCAAATCCTTGAGGAGAACACAGGCAGCAACCTCTTCGACCTCAGTCGAAGGCAAAGACAAGGCAAGGGAAGCAAGGGCAAAAATGAACTATTAGGATTTCATCAAGATCAAAAGCTTTTGCACAGCAAAGGAAACAGTTAACAAAATCAAAAGACAACTGACAGAATGGGAGAAGATATTTGCAAACGACATATCAGATAAAGGGCTAATATCCAAAATCTATAAGGAACTTAGCAAACTCAACACCCAAAGAGCAAACAATCCAATCAAGAAATGGGCAGAGAACATGAGCAGACATTTCTGCAAAGAAGACATCCAGATGGCCAAGAGACACATGAAAAAGTGCTCCACATCACTCGGCATCAGGGAAATACAAATCAAAACCACAATGAGATATCACCTCACACCAGTCAGAATGGCTAAAATTAACAAGTCAGGAAATGACAGATGCTGGGGAGGATGGGGAGAAAGGGGAACCCTCCTACACTGTTGGTGGGAATGCAAGCTGGTGCAACTACTCTGGAAAGCAGCATGGAGGTTCCTCAAAATGTTGAAAGTAGAACTACCCTATGACCCAGCAATTGCACTACTGGGTATTTACCCTAAAGATACAAACATAGTGATCCAAAGGGGCACGTGCACCCGAATGTTTATAGCAGCAATGTCTACAATAGCCAAACTATGGAAAGAACCTAGATGTCCATCAACAGATGAATGGATAAAGAAGATGTGGTGCATATACACAATGGAATACTATGCAGCCATCAAAGAAATGAAATCTTGTCATTTGCAACGATGTGGGGAAGTAGAGGCTATCATGCTTAGTGAAATAAGTCAATCGGAGAAAGACAACTATCATATGATCTCCCTGATATGAGGACATGGAGATGCAACATGGGGGGTTAGGGGGATAGGAGAAGAATAAATGAAACAAGATGGGATTGTGAGGGAGACAAACCATAAGTGACTCTTAATCTCACAAAACAAACTGGGGGTTGCTGGGGGGAGGTGGGGTTGGAGAGGGGGAGGGGGTTATGGACATTGGGGAGGCTATGTGCTATGGTGAGTGCTGTGAAGTGGGTAAACCTGGCGATTCACAGACCTATTCCCCTGGGGTTAAAAATACATTATATGTTTATAAAAAAAAATAAGAAATGAATATTCACAATCAGTTTCTGTTGTGGCATCTAATATTTCTAAATAAAATACCTTTTATCATTCCAAAGGCGTTCCCACCAGAATGGTTCTTCATAGATGAGAATAAATACCTCAGCTTGGAATATCTAGGCCCACTGTAGTATCAAATGTCCTTTGGTGCTATACTCTAAGTTAAATATGGAGATGAGTGTTGATTGTTTTCTTTCTCACACTACATGCCAGATATTTATTTATTTATTTATTTATTTATTTATTTATTTGACAGAGAGAGAGAGAGATCACAAGTAGTCAGAGAGGCAGGCAGAGAGAGAGGAGGAAGCAGGCTCCCCGCTGAGCAGAGAGCCCAATGTGGGGCTCGATCCCAGGACCCTGAGATCATGACCTGAGCTGAAGGCAGAGGCTTAACCCACTGAGCCACCCAGGCACCCCTACACTCCAGGTTTTATGCTTAAATCTTTGATCCATTTTGAGGTAATTTCCATAAGTGTGTATGATGGGCCCCAATTTCATTTTTCTGAATGTGATTATCCAGTTTTCCCAACATTATTTATTAAAGAGGCTATCCTTTCTCCACTGAGTATTCTTGGCTCCTTTGTTGAATATTGGTTGACTCTATATACTCAGTTTATTTCTGGGTTCCTGTCCTGTTCTGTTGGTCTATGTGTCCATTTTTCTGCCAGTACCATGCTATTTTAATTACGGTAATTTTGTGTACTTTGAAGTCAGGAAGTGTGATAACTCTATCTTTGTTCTTTCTCAGGTTTTCTTTGGCTGTCCAGGATCTTTTGTGGTTCCATGCTAATTTTAGGATTGTTTTATTCTCTTCCTGTGAAAAATGTCATTGGTATTTTGGTAGGGATTGCATTGTTTCTATAGATGGCTTTGTGTGGTAAAGATGTTTTAATAATATTATTTCTTCCAATCCATGAACATGGGATAGCTTTCCAGTTGTTTGTGTCTTCTTCAGTTTCTTTTCTCAAAGTTCTGTAATTTTAATTGTACAGTTATTTCCCTTCCTTGGTTAAATTTATTCCTAAATATTTTATTGTTTTTGATACAGCTGTGAATGGGATAGTTGTTTTTTTTTTTTTAATTCTACTTTCAGGCATATCATTGATGGTGTATCAGAACACACTGATTTCTATATGATAATTTCATATCATATAGAATGCAGCTGTAAAGCTGCAGGATTTTTTATTGGTTCTAAGAATGTTTTTGTTTAAGTCTTTAGAATGGTCTGTACATAAGTACATAAGATCATACATATCATTAGCAAATGACAGTTTTACTTATTTCTTTTCAATTTGGTTGTCTTTTTGTTTGTTTGTTTTAATCTTGGCTGATTGCACTAGATAGAACTTCCAGTACTATGTTGAATAAGAGTAATAAAATAAGGTTACACATACATCTCCCCTTCGATACAACAATCTCTCCCTGAGTTATTTACTCAGGAGGAGGGAATATGGGTATAAAAATCCTTGTTCTTAAAAATTTTATAGTAGTCTTATAATCCTCATCAATGGTGACCATCCCAAATACCCATCAACAAGAAATACTAGCCAGCAATGCAAATGAAGGGTGTACTGATACAGAAAGCAGCATTGTTGAAGCTGAACAACAATGTGTAGCAATAAAGGCAGGCATAGATTATATTGTTTGTGATCACATTTTTAAGGAATTCAGGATCCTGGGAAACCATTGTGTGATGGTAGACCATCTAGTGGATACCACAGTCTGAGAAGGGTTGACTGTAGAAGGCAGGGCAAGACCTCACAAAGTCCTGGCTCATGTTTTCCCTCAGGCTCTATTTTAGGTGTGTTTATCACATTTGTCAAGACCTATCCTTTTATTGTTGGTAAATAATTAGTTAATGATTTGACTAGGTGTAGCTACCTAGATAGCTAGGTCAACTGATTACTACAGGGATTCAGCCGGAATTCCAGGTAAAAGCATTTTCCTTTGGCATCGTCATCAGATCTCACTAACTTAGTGTAAAATAAAATAAGAAACAAAGAGATTTATTGCACAATACTATCTTTAACTTAAAAAGACCTCAGCTGCTATGTATTTTCCATGATATATATATAGAACACACATGTCTGGAACCCTCAGTAAATGTCTTGCAGAGGTCATGAGGAATAGAGGAGGTAAATAAATAAGTGAAAACAAATTCAGTAGGATGAAAGGAGACAAGTACCTCCTCTGACCTATAATGTTAGTATGCCATGAAAAAGAAGAACAGTATTGACTTCAATATCCAAACAAATAAATATATGTGTTTGTTAAATTAATGAAAAGAAGATAAAAAATTTAATAGAAAAATTATCCAAGTAGAAAATTCATAAAAGGAAAATATAAATGGCCAATATAACCTCAAGAATGTTTCCTTTTTGAGTAATTATCAGGCATATATAATTTAAGATAACATTATAAAAGAAAAATACAACACTTTTTCTTCTCATTATAAGAACAATAAAAGTTCATAATACTTGATATTGGAATCTATGAAAAAGCAATTATTTCTTAATGGTGTTGAGTTCTGTATTGACACTTTTTTTTTTTAAAGATTTTATCTATTTATTTGACAGACAAAGATCACAGGTAGGCAGAGAGGCAGCCAGAGAGAGAGGAAGGGAGGCAGGCTCCCTGCCGAGCAGAGAGCCCGACGCGGGGCCCGATCCCAAGACCCCAGGACCACAACCCAAGCCGAAGGCAGAGGCCCCAACCCACTGAGCCACCCAGGTGCCCCGACACAGGTTTTTTTGTTGGGGGGATAATTTAGCAATATCTGTTACTCTTGAAATGCCTTCGCCTTTTCCACATTTGAGAAAAGCACAGAGTTACTTACTATTGCACAAGGCAATAAGTGGCTTAGATTTTTCTCCCACAAGGAAACTGTCAGAAAATAGGCCTCACCCACTGTCTTCTCCAGGAGCCTAGTTTTTTCCATTTCTCTTCTTGACATCATTGGACATCACTGCTTTGCATCACTCCTCTGTTGTATCTACTTGAAGCCACACAGACCCCTGGGTATCACTGCTATTGTGTAGCCAGACCTACAGAGAGAGAGGCCAGAGAACAAAGGTTTTTTGCAGTTTTTAAGTAAATGGACTATTGTTCAGCTTTACTGAAGAGAGAAAACACAGAGTTGCCCTGTACATGCTTCTCCTCCCACACACGTGTATTGCCTCAGTGTAGTGCATTCGTTGTGATGTGAGCACCAAAATCAGTGCATTGTCATTAACTAGGGCACATTCTTGGTGTTGTACACTTCTGTGCAATTCATAACACTGTATTTCCACCATTTCCCCTCCTACACAATAGGCTCAACATTTAAAAAGTACCTATGCTCCACCTGTTAAGCCCTCTCCCATCCCTGTCACTTTTTTTTTTTTTCCTCCAAAGGTTTTATTGAGACAAGTTGCACATCCAAGTCCAGGGCAGGGGCTTGGGGGCTTACAAACAGGAACCTGGAAGGGAGCCTTAGGGCTCAAGGTGGAACTTTAAAAAGAGCATGAAATAAATAGAGGAAGACAGAAGAGGGCCAGAAGAGGAAACACAGACTATCGATACCCAGTGATAAGGACATGGGATGGGGGGGGGCGAGGCTCCATTAATATGCCATTTATTTATACAGATATACACGGAGTTGTGGGGGATCCAGGGGACCCACTCTGGCCTCCATGCCTGTCATCTGGCAGTTGGGAATCTTTTTACTAACTTTGTAGTTTTGCATTATTCAAAATAGCTACCTCGACATACATCATAACTAGCTTGGGAAGAAAAACATTTTCATTTTTTTAAAACACATTTTCATTTTTATTGAAATACTATTTTTTAAAATAACAGGGTTAACTTAATTACCTCATTTTTTGACATAAAATAGTGTTTTTTTTTCCCCCATGATTATAGAAATGCCTTTTAGCATATTGTTCAGAATGCAGGCTCTCATGAGAGTGTGCTGCGTTGGTGTAAAGCCTGATTCTGTCACCTACAACTTTATGAATTCCGAATATCACCGTTTCTGAAGACTATAACAGTATTGACTGCATAGTCTCGTTACGGGAAATTAAAGAGATGTGTGTGCACAGATCATTTAGCTTAGCATCTAGAACACTTGCTGCTTATTGCTCGGTGGTTGTTAACTCTTATTTCAGTTTTTACAACATGAGGGATATCAGTTAGACATAAAAAGTATAGGTTCTTTTACTTATCTTGATGGACAGTAGAATGGATGACTAAAGACTTGGAAGATTTTATTTTTCGTGATGTCTCATAAAATCCCAAAGCAGTGTTTGCTCAGGACAGATTAGGTATGTTCTTTTTCTTTAACTAAGCCTTCATATTCTGAAATAAGTTGTTATAATTCAGAGAAAAATGGATCCGTTTCTAAACTGAAGGCTCTTCTTTCCTTCTAAAGAATCACACTTAATACTTCATGAAATACTAGAAACATCAAACATTCTCAGGCTGTGAAATTACCCGTGAGGAATAAATACACAAGGCAAGAAAAATAATGAACATTAGGACAAATAGAATTAAATCTAATCTAATGCATGCTTTACCAAAAGAGCAAGCTTTGAACTGAATTTCCTGAATTGGTCAAGGCTGGAAGTCTGTTAGAAATACTAGAGATGTAACACAAATGAAGTCAAGGCTTGGCCCAGCCGGGGCAACTCCATCCAGACCTCTTGGCTCTCATGCATCCCAACCACTACTTTCTCCCCATGATTTCTGCAGCCGCAGAGGTGCAGTCTGATTGCCAGTGCTGTAGGGAGACTTTGTTTGTGTCATATATATGTGTGTGTATATTCATGATTTCTTTGTAGATAGAGCACATCCGTATTAGGAATCTACCTAAACATCGGTTTGCAGTGTTGAACGCAGTATTGAATATGTGCAACATGTGGGAAAGGGAATGGAAGTTCATTCCCTAATTTTTTTTTTTTTTTTTTTTTTTTTTTTAAGATTTTATTCATTTATTTGACAGAGAGAGAGATCACAAGTAGGCAGAGAGGCAGGCAGAGAGAGAGGAGGAAGCAGGCTCCCTGCGGAGCAGAGAGCCCGATGCGGGGCTCGATCCCAGAACCCTGAGATCATGACCTGAGCCGAAGGCAGCGGCTTAATCCACTGAGCCACCCAGGCGCCCCCATTCCCTAATTTTTTAAAGGGAAGTTATTTCTCTTGTCTTTGAAAAATAAATTTGGTGATCTATTTTTTTAAGAAACTCTTGATATTATACATTTTCCTCAAAGTGAGTTATTGAAAAATAAAACCAAACTTTCATGTAAGAAAACTTTCTGACGTAAGATTTACTGACTACATGACTTGGATGGAGTTTTAGCCTCCTGCTAGTAGCTAAGCCTACCTGTGCCATGTAAACATTAACCATATCAAGTATCAAAGAGCAACTCCATTAAGTTTTAAAAAGAATGACAGTGTTGATAAATACTCACTTCATAAAACAATAACTCTCAAAGCCTTTTTTACTCCTTGCTAATTAATTTAACAATTTACTTTCTACATTTAATTAACTGTCATATCATATCTTAAAGCTTCCATAAACAAAATAGTGGAAACTCCAAAGAGAAAGATACACAAGACTAAAATTGGCTCTCCAAAATATTTTAAATGTATATTATAGGATGGAAATTGTGTAAGTCATGAATGATTGATAGAGAAGAAAAAGACTATAAACAGCCACATTTTGGCAACATGTAATTTATAAGAAATACCTGATGATGTTATTTGAAAAGAGAAAGGCCGCTGTGCTGGAGTAAAGAATAGCAGTGTGCCATACTGGTCCCCGAGGCAGCAGAGAGAATGGACATGCAGCTGAAAGCTGGTATGCAAGCATCCATTTACATTGAGAAATAAAATGTATCATCCCTCATTTGTTCTGTGGGAACCTAGAGCAGAGTGGAAAAGTTCCCAAATGAGACAAAAACATTGTAGGAAAGGAAATTACAAAAAAAAAAAATCCTTCGTGAAAAAGTATTTTTAAAATATTAGCAAATTGTATGTAGCCATGTATAAAAAGCATAATACACTGAGGCCATGTTGGGATATTCCCAGGAATGAAGATTGTTTCAAAATTCAATTGAATTCATAATAACAACAAGATAATATATGGCAAGTTTACAGCCAACACACTTAGTGGTAAAAAACTGAAAGCCTTTCCTTTAAGATCAGAAATAAGAAAAGGATGCCCACTCATGCCACTTTTATTCAACCTAGTACAATAGAGCAATAAGGAAAGGAAATAAATAAAAAGAATTTAAATCAGAAAAGAAGTAGTAAAATTATCTCTATAGATGACACAGTCCTATCAGTAGAAAATTCTAAGGACTTCACAAACAAACATCTTAAAACCAGTAAATGAAATCATTCAAGTTGTGATATACAGAATCAACATACAAAAATTAGTTGTATTTCTGTACACTAACAACAAACCATCTGAAAGGGAAATTACAGAGATGATCCCATTTATAATAGCACCAGAAAGAATAAAATAGGAACAAACTTAACCAAGAGGTAAAAGACTTGTACAATGAAAACATTGATGGAAGAAATTAAGAGATATAAATGAAAGAAAAGCATTCTATGTTCATGGACTAGAAGACTTAATACTGTTAAATTGACCACATTACTCAAGACAACGTACAGATTCGATGCCAGCCCCATCAAGATCCCAGTGGCTTTTTTTTTTTTTTTTTTAATAAAAATAGAACAAAATGTCCTGAAACTGATACGGAACCACAAAAGATCCAGAATTGTCAAAGGAATCTTGAACAAGATGAACAAAGATAGCAGTATCACACTTGATTTCAGACTATATTACAAAAGTACAGTCATGAAAAGAGTAAAGTATTGACATGAATGCAGTCGTATCAATGTGTAGGAACTGAATAGAGAGCCCAGAAATAAAGCTCACATAGAGTCAACTGATCTTTGATGGTGGTGTTGAGACCACACAGTGGGAGAAGGATAGCATCTTCAACAAACAGTATGGAGAAAATCTGATATCCACATGCAGAACAGTGAAATTGGACCCACCTTCTACCACATGCAAAAACCAGCTAGTGGATTAAAGACTTACTGTAAAACTCGTAGAAGAAAACACAGGAGAAGAGGTTTTCATCCTGTCTTGGCCATGATTTCTTGGATGTGACACCAAATGCACAAGTAGCTAAAGCAAAAAAATCTATAAGAGAGACTCCCTGAAAATCTGCTTGTTTTCTTCAGTACTTACCTGGCAAGTGTTTCTGTGTCCTTATGTTCTCCAGCATCCTCTGTCGTCTGCATTCACGTGTACATCCCTCTATGTTACTTTGGTTTGCTGACTCCTCAACCCAAGTGGAGGAGTGAGATTTTTGTTTTTTTTGATTTTTGTTTTTAAAGATTTATTTTTATTTGTTTGAGAGAAAGAGTGGAAGCAAGGGGCAGAGGGAGAGGGAGCATCTCCAGCAGACTCCATGCTAAGCATGAACCTGACATGGGGCTTGAGTCCACGACCCCAAGATCATGACCTGAGCCGAAATTAAGAGTTTAATTTATTAAATTAAATTAATTAATTAAATAAATTAATTAATTAAATTAATTAATTAAAGAGCTTAACTGACTGAGCCGCCCAGGTACCCCTAGAAAAGTGAATTTTGAAGAGTAATCAAAAGCTATAATATGAAAATTAGCATCAACAACATCAAGTACAAATAAAGGTGACTGAAAACACTAAGCCACACTTAGGACTTTTGACCTATTTTGGTAAATGCTGTTTAGCTTTTTATGCAACCAGTATCTGCTAAGGAAAGTATGATGTAAGGAATTAAAGTATTTTCTGGTAAGGCCCATTCTTTTGGTGAAAAGGTTACCACATTTAAAGAAAACACATTTAAAGATTTTGTTTCGAGTTGGTTTTCATCCAAAGACATGTCTTTATCAGACTAAATAACTGAGTTTTTATAAACTGTGTTTGGTGTGGCTTCAAGAGAAGTCTGCACGCAGGACACCTGGTGAGCAGGGGAGGCTAATGGTGCAGCCAGGGCCAGGCTGGGGGCCAGAAGGAGTGCCACCACAGGGACAGGAAATTGCCTCTTGTTTTAGATAAACTCCATGCCAACACAAGTCCTGGTTTCCATCATTGCACTTACCAGCACAGATGATGTGTTTGAAGAGAACGCACGTAGGAATGTGTCTGATGGCACTCAGAAGACGCGTGTCTGCCTGGGTGTATGTGCCCAGTGTACCCGTGGCCGACACTGAGCTTAAACATCAGGGTAAAAAGTACTCTTTTGGCCTAGGGTTTTCCCAAATGTACCTTTCTGTGTCTCTGTGTGTGTCTCATGTTGTTTCTTCCCCTTTATGATAGTTATGCTTTTCTCCCTCACTGTCCCTCTCCTCCTTTCTCCCTCTCAGTTGTCGATGTCATTGTATTGTAGCCCATAAAAGAGATACCTAAAAATAAACAAATCATTGGAGACCTGGGGCAGTTGGGTGGCACCTTGGGCTAAGCCAGTGGCTGACTCTTGATTTTGGCTCAGATTGTGATCTCAGGGTCATGAGATCAAGTCCTCGTGGGGCTCTGCGCTTAGCATGGCATCTGCTTGAGATTCTCGCCTCTGCCTCTACTCCTTCCCTGCCCTACACAGGCTCACTTTCTGTCTCTCTGTCTCTCCCTCAAATAAATAAACGCTTGATAAAAACTTAATGGAGACCCAGTAGAATGAGAAACACTGAAACTCCCACTGAGTTTCTTGAAGGTTTATATATATATTTTTTCTTTCCCAATAACTGTGTGTGCTTCAGAAATGGTTTGAGCAGTGTCACCATAGGAAGGGATTCAGTTTGAGTCTCCTGTGGTATTTGCCCACCTGACTGACACTCAGCCAGCATCTCTCTGTCAGGGGAGGCCCAGCCCTTCAGACAGTTCCTGCTCACTCATTATTTGACTTTGTATATTTGTGGTATTTGCAGTGCCTGGGTGCTGGCCTCTGTGGATGACCTCAGATAATGGAGAAATGGCCAGATTATGGTGCAATGTCTCTAATTGAAGGAGAGACAAAGTCGGGGGAGATATTCTTTATAATTACTAGAAAATTGGCTATTTCTTGCACACCATTTTCTTTAGTCCCTGAATGCTTTATACAGATAGAACACATTTTCAGGTCATGCATTTTTCTCAGCTAACACAGCACGGGCACACAGACACCCACACACACAGACACACATATAATCAAACTAAGTGAGGTGACAAGAACCAGGAAAAAAAATGCTGCTGTATGAAGACACCAGACCAAGTCCTTCCTTCCAGTCAGGTTCTTTGATGATGGGATTTAACTGTGTAAAAATACAATATATTTAAAATCAAACAAATGCTTTATTTTTAAGGCATTTAAAAAATTAGTGGTGGGATAAATCTTACACAGCAAAACATCAAAATTTCTTTCTTTGAAATTTTGAAATGAATATTTAAAGAGAACCCCACTGCATTCATCAGATATGCTGAGAATAGCAGACTTTTAAATATTTAGCAGTGTACAGCCTTTTTCAGAATGATTTGTTTTTGTATCCTCTTCTTAGGAAGAAAGGCACATATCCACAGACTTTCAGAGAATATATTTGTAGGCCCTCTGAAGCAAATTCATGGCTTAATGGTTTTCAGACTTAAGATTAAGAATCCTGACATTAGAGGTCATATATTCAATATGATCACTTGTGCTTTTAAAAACATGAACCATCTCATGTCATTCTGCCTTCAGACAGAGTGTACGAAATACAGACCTGAATATCCAGGTCGAATTTGCTTTTCTATAATGAAAATAAGAGTTTTTCGCTTCTTTTTTTTTTTTTTAAGATTATTTTACAAATTTAGATTATATTGGTTATGCTCTTATCCTTGTGGTCAGAAGAACAAGCTTTCTAATTTGCAGTATAGTTAACACAACTAAAACCAAAAGTTAATGACAAGGGTAATATTACTATAAGAATTTCACATACTTATATCAGCACTGTATAATAGTCAGTAGGCAAGAAAGAAACTCACTGATTTTTCTTTTTCAAGTTATTTTATTTCATGTGACAAAAATCCATGGCCCATTTGTGCAATGTGAAAGAAACCTGTCTTCCACTACACCTGCACCTTGTTGGGGGGATCCCAAGTTTAAGTAGGACAGTGCCAAGCCCTCAGCAGTTGGTCTGGCACACTGAGTCATGGTCCCTGGATGGTCCCTGGACCCTGTGATGATCAGTCAGTTGTTGGGGACACTTCAGAGCACAGGATGGAGGAGGTCTTGGGATCTGGAACAGCATGGTCCCTGTGGGCATTCTGTAGATGCTGACCAGGATGTCCATCCCAGCACTTACCTATTATAAGGTTTTACAGGCGAGATAAACATGATACCAAGCGAGGTAGGTGCAAGGTAAGAGGAGAGTCGGGGAAGTCACACCGGGAGTGAGTTGGGGGAGTCTTTTATCTGGGTTAAGACAGGGCATAGGTTTACAGCCATATAAGGCAGGGTATTTGGTGATTGGAGGGTCGGGGGAGTTCTGATGCTCCTGTTTCCTGCATAGGTATTGGGTTACTTCTGGAGACATGACTTGGGCGTACATCCTTATGGTGGGAGAGTCAAGGGTTAGGAAAGGGGTGGGGGCTGGAAGATGGTGGCCCAGCGGTCATTTTTATTGTTTCTCCTGCATTCCTGGCGCCGCCGACCCAAAATTCCGACCTTTTTGGTGTAATAGGGGCAGCAATTCAGATCTGGCTACTTCCTGCTGATGAAGGGGCGTCATTATAGGGTCTTCAGATGTGGGTAGGCAGGTATAGGGATACAGGAGGAGTAGGTTGACAGTGACCCTGGAAACCTCATGGATGCGATCCTGAATGAAGCAAAGAACACAAGGGGCAATTAGTAATGAGAGGCAAATGAGAATGAGAGGACTTAGGATCGGGAGGAGCCGGGTCATTAAGGGAGAGAGCCACCATTGAGAGGGGTTTATTCCAGGGCGATGCTGGCTATGAAGGGAGTCACAGATTATTGCCAGGGCATCGATATTGGTTTCAACTATACTGGATTTGTTGCTATAATAACAGCATTCTTCATTGAGGAATACAGTTTCCTCTCTTTGTGAGAAGGTCCAGGGCTCGTTGATTCTGTAGAGCTACCTGGGTCACTGAGGTAATCTGCCATTGTAGGGATGCCAAGGACTCGGCTGAGGCCTCAATGGCTGTCCAGAGCTATTAGGATAAATCTTGGGTAAATCTTAGGATAAATCTGTGGAGTGGTCTAGGGCCCTGGTGTCCAGTCTGGTGGCCACTAAGGAAGACGCTAAGGAGACCCCAATAACCAGGGGAAGAAATACAGCCCTCTTCTGTCGGGGGAGGGGAGTGGAGAGGATGGCCATTTCTGCTAGGGCTGTACCCTCTGGGCTGGCAATCTGTGGTGACCAGCTGACTAGACCATGTGGTGTCCCCATGGGTCCAAGTTTCCACTATGAAGAAGCGCCACCTGAACGCAGGGTCACCAGAGGGGCAGCTATGGGGAGAGGGGTAGAAGGAGGAGGGTGAGAAGTGGTGCGGGAAATCTGCAACTGCATGGGCCACAGGGTCTGGGAAGTCCAGCCATCCTGTAGTGGAGTTTGCTTTAGGCTGGAGACATGTACTCATGGGTGGTCTTCCAGAAGTTTTGCCGTGGTGGGAGTTGTAAGAATAACAGTAAGGGGGCCGGTCCACCGGGGCTGTAAGGACTTTGGGTAAAGTTCTTGTAAGAAAACTTGGTCCCTGAGATTTAGGGCCTGGGGGAAGTCTCCACCTGGGCTGTCAGGGGCGGGGATGGTTGCATCTGCCTGAGCCCTTAGGAAGGCTCAGAAGAGGGTCAGATGTGTGATGTTAGAGATGAAGGCTGGTCCATTGTTCGATTGTAGGGTTCAAGGGAGTCCAAATCTCGGGATGATGTGCTCAATGAAAATTGTGGTGACCACATCTGCTGTTTCCCTAGCGGTGGAGAATGCCTCGATCCAACCTGTGAAGGTGTCCACAAGAGTTAGTAGGTATCTGAAGGTTTTGTGTCGAGGCATGTGAGTGAAGTCAAGTTGCCAGTCCTCGCCTGGCTGATGCCCGCGGAGCTGCTGGGTGGGTCCAGGTCTGGGGAGGCCACCCTGGGCATTGACCACAGAACACGTTCTGCAGGCCTGGTGCATCTCCTTAATGGTCTTTTGGAGGAGGGAGTGGTGAAAGAGAGGTTGGAGACATTGGTATAGGGCTTTTGGACCGATGTGGAGAGACTGGTGGATGTCAGTAATGAGGGTGTGGATTAGGCTGTTCGGGAGGGCAATTTTGTCCTGGACATAATACCATCCCTTGTTACCCAAGCTGCCACCTAATGTTTTGAGGGCCTGAGTCTCCTCATCAGTGTATGAGGGACTGTGGGGAGTGTTGAGAAACAGAAGAGGGGCTGGAGAGCAGTTTAAGGATGTCTGTCGGGCAATAGAGTCGGCCTTGTTCCCTAAAGAGATGGGGTCTTTGGAGGCTGAAGGCCATGGCAGTGGACAATAGCCACCTCGGTAGGGTAATTGAGAGCCTCAAGGAGTTTGGCAATAAGAGACCCGTTGACTATGGGTGGTTCCCTTGGTTGTGAGAAATCCCCTTTCTCACCAGAGGACAGAGTTAGTGTGGGTAATAAGGAAAGCATATTTGGAGTCAGTATAAATAGTGACCTGTTGGCCCTCAGATAAGTGAAGGGCCCTGGTAAGAGCCACGAGTTCTGTCTTTTGAGAAGTAGTCCCGATGAGAAGGGGGGCCGCTTCTATGACAGCGTCCAGGGTGACCACTGCATAGGCCGTGTGTCACCATCCATCTGGTGCTATGAGGGTGCTCCCATCCACGAACAGAATGCAATCAGGGTCAGGCAGCGGCCGGTCCGAAAGTCCTGGATGGGAAGGAGAGAGTTCTTCCAGGGGTTGAGGGCAAGAGTGGGAAGGAGTGGGGGTAAATGAGGGTGTCCGCAAGAGAGTGGCGGGATTTAGGAGAGGGGAGACAGAGAGTGTGACCTGGGGTTTTTCTAGGAACAGTAGATGGTAGAGTTGGAGACGGGAAGGAGTGAGTTGTGCCAAGGATTTGTGATGACTAACTCCATCAGTCGATATGGGGAGAAGACCATGATGGGCTGTCCTAAGGTAAGTTTGAGGGCCTCCTTTGTAAGAGAAGCGGCTGCCGCTAGGGCCCTGAGACAGGGCTGCCATCTCTGGGCGGTGATGTCTAGTTGCTTGGTGCTTGGTGAGTTAATGGGGATACGGAGACCCTGCTGCCGGAGGCGGTCGATGATGGCCTTAAGTCCTTGCCAGTGGGTTGCTATTATAGGTCTGGACATGTCCCATACCTGTGGGTCTACGGAGGGGAGACAGTCTGGGATAGAGGATGAGTCAGAGGGGAGTAGAGGGAGGATGAGGTGAGCAGAAGTCGAGGGAGAGGGAGAGAGACGAATGGTGGTCTGAAGTTTGTGGAGGATGTCCCTGCCTAGTAGGGGAATGGGGCAGGAAGAGATAATGAGGAAGGAGTGTGAGAAGGGGAACCCATCCAGGCTGCATGTAAGGGGTGGGATTGCCTTTGCAGTGGAGGAGGTACGTCAGTTCCCATGACTGTGACTTGGGAGGGACGAGTAAGATCCGAGTAGGAAGGCAGCATGGAATAGGTAGCTCCTGTGTCCAACAGAAAGGAAATGGACTTACCCACTACCTGGAGTGTGACCCTGGGATCAGCGTGGGTGAGAGGGGTGTCCGAGTCTGGGCTCTATCAATCATCCTCCAAACCAAGAAGTTGGAAGGCAGGACTTACCATCTCAGGGTCTCCCCCACATGGAGGTGCTGGGAGTCCCCCGAGGTTGGGGCAGTCCTATTTCTAGTGGCCCATCATGCAGCATTGAGGGCATGGCCTAGTAGGTGCTTTTGGATTGGAGCATTGATGGGTCCAGTGTCCTTGGGCTCCGCACTTGAAACAGGTCCCCGGAGGGGTGCAGTTAGGTGCTCCCTTCTGTTGACCCCCAGAACCTGCCGGCCTCAGGGCTGCTACCAGGGCTTGGGTCTGCAGTTGGACCTTCTGTTGGGAGTCTGGCCTGGCGCTTAAGTTCTGCTGCCTCCTCTCGCGAGTTAAAGACTTTAAATGCCATTTTCAGCAGATCAGAAATGGGAGTTTGAGGGCCTTCCTCCGCTTTCTTTAATTTTTTCTGAATGTCAACAGCTGACTGATAAATAAAGTGGGTAGCTAAAACAGTCACCCCTGCGGGAGAGGCCAGATCTAGGCAAGTGTATTGAGTCAGCGCCTCAGTAAGTCGGTTAAGAAACATGGCCGGGTTCTCGTTGGGTTCCTGAATGGTTTCCCCTCACAAACCTTCTACAACTTTAAAGCACAGGGACAGGACCCATGGGTAGGAGGAGATGCTGCCCTGATATCCTGAGGAGTGGCTGATTATATACACAGGAGTTGGGAAGTGACGACAAAGGGGATGTTAAGAAGGGTTGTCACAGTAAAGAAGACTGTCAGGATACTGGAGGCCTGGTTATTGTCAAGCCAAGGCTGTCTTTCCCTCTAATGAGGCACTAACATGAAGATAATTGGCAGTTTCCTGGTGGAATGTCACATTCCTTCCTTTTTTTTTTTTTAAGATTTTATTTATTTATTTGACAGATTGAGATCACAAGTAGGCAGAGAGGCAGGCAGAGAGAGAAAGGAGGAAGCAGGCTCCCTGCTGAGCAGAGAGCCCGATGTGGGGCTCGATCCCAGGACCCTGGAATCATGACCCGAGCCGAGGGCAGAGGCTTTAACCCTCTGAGCCACCCAGGCACCCCTGTCACATTCCTTCTATCAAACATCCTTGTCAGTGAGTTTTAGGTTTAGAAGAAATTTAACTTTATTTACATTTCCTTCTGCCTCAGCCTCCTTCAGTTTTATGGAGGGGAGGGCGATGTTAGGGCTTGAGGAACTGTTACTTGTCTCTGGAAGTTGGGCTATTGATAAGATAGCTTCTTTGTTGTAAATCAGTATGACATTTGTAAACTGAGGGAGACTCCTGTCTTGCAGAAATGTGATCTCTGCAAGTTAACTTTTTGTTTTTCTTTTAGGGCAGCCAGGAATGCCTGAGGAATGCCACACATGTTACCGAGGTGAGGGGGAGAGGGGGTGTAAGGTGCCAGCCTTTGCTTTGTCCTCAGTCAGCCTTCTGCTCCCTCATCAATTTGACCTTCAGTAAACTTTGATTGAAGTTTCATGACTGCTGATAACTTTGTCAGGAGTTGGGATAGGAGTGGGGAGGGAGAGGGGTAGATGAGGGCACCTGTTCAGAAGGCCTGAACAGAAGGGGCCTTGGCCCATCTGCCTTGGTTATTTAGGTACATGAGAATCTGATAATCAAACGTGCCTTCCGGAAGCCATTGTAACATCACTTTCGCAGGTCCTGGTCCAGTTCCAGAGTTTTAAGTGGCCACCAGTCACCCCAGGGGTGTTTTAGGGTCAAATTTGGATTGGGAGGTCCCCATGATTCATTGCCAGGCAACCCAAGGGCTGGAGGAAGTCATCCCCTTGTCCACCACTGGGTTGTGGAAAAACTGTATTGACTGCCATAGAGGTTAGGACATCGCCCAGACTTTCAGAGTCACGGAGTTCACCTGGTGACCTGCAGGGTCCGCCCTGACGTGGCTATGGTTAGGGCAGGGCTTTCCGAAGGAGGCACAGAATCAGGGGAAACTCACCATGGCTTCAGAAGTGGTGTTCAGAAAGGCAGGTCCAGGTCTGGATAGGGAGGGAAGAGAGCCTCCCCACCAGGGTGGGGGCTTGATCTCCTCCCGGGTTTCGGCATCAAATGTAAGGTTTTACAGGCGAGATAAACACAACACCAGGCAAGGTAGGCTCAAGGCAAGATTTATTAAAGGCACCCTCCCACGAGGTTCTGTGACTCGAGAGGAGAGCTGGGGAAGTTGCTCCAGGAGTGAGTTGGGGGAGTCTTTTATCTGGGTTAAGACAGGGCATAGGTTTACAGCCATATAAGGCAGGGTATTTGGTGATTGGAGGGTCGGGGGAGTTCTGATGCTCCTGTTTCCTGCATAGGTATCAGGTTACTTGTGGAGATGTGACCTGGACATGCATCCTTATGGTGGGAGAGTCAAGGGTTAGGAATGGGAGAGGGCTGGAAGATGGCGGCCTGGCGGTCATTTTTATTGTTCCTCCTGCATTCCTGGGGCCGCCAACCCAACACCTACCACTGGCAGAATGGGGAGGGGGTAATGTGAGACCCAAGACGGTGCCATCCTTACACCCCGCCATGTGCTTCTGGCCCCCCTGCAGGTGGGCTGCCACCACCTTTGGCCATGTCCTCCTGGGCACTTGATTCTGATATTTAACCAGAGATCTTTAACATAGTTCCAGTACACTGAACATGGACTTACTGTGTCATTGCATATGCTAGTCTACCTATAGTGCATACAGGAAATCAGATCTGTGAGCACATTTTCTTTTTCCTTCCTTTCTTCTTTCCTTCCTTCCTTCCTTAGAGAAAGCATGAGCAGGGAGGGATAGGGGAGGGAAAAGGAGAGAGAAAATCCCAAGGAGACTCCACACCTTGTGCAGAGCCCCATATGGGGCTTGATCTCAAGACCCTGAGATCATGACTTGAGTTGAAATCAAGAGTCTGTTGCTTAACTGGGGCGCCTGGGTGGCTCAGTGGGTTAAGCCTCTGCCTTCAGCTCGGGTCATGATCTCAGGGTCCTGGGATCGAGCCCCGTATCGGGCTCTCTGCTTGGCAGGGAGCCTGCTTCCTCCCCTCTCTGGCTGCTGCTCTGCCTACTTGTAATCTCTCTCTCTCTCTCTCAATCTGTAAAAAAGAAAAAAAAAAAAAAAAAAAAAGAGTCTGTTGCTTAACTGACTGAGGCACCCAGATGCTCCATGAATACCTTTTGTTTAAACATTGCTATGTGAAGTGTTATCAGTCTTATCTTAATTTTAATATAGACTGCTGACCAAACTTCATAAAGTTGGTATTTTCAGCCGGTTTTTTGGAGATACAAAAAGTTAAATGTTACTGAGACCAGATTTTTTTTCTTGGAAAAGAAAATCCATAAATCAGATTATCTGATTCATAATTATATTAAAGAAATTATATATCATTCTAAGAACACATTCTCTCAAAAATCATGAGTCCCAAAATCCGCCATTACTGTGACTAGAAAATGAAAGTTCCCCCAATAATGGGTCCGTGATTAAAGGAGCGAGACTGATAGAAAGCAAAGGTCAAGCAAAGCTTTATTTTGTGCCAGGCATTAAGAATCAAACCAACCATCAACTGGCCGGGGAGACACCTCTTACAGAGAGAGGGCAACCCCTCCCTGCCTTACAGACTAACTTTTATAGAGCAAAGGCCATGTGTTTGGGCCTGGCCACACACAGGTTGCCAATGAGATTGCAATACACAGAGAAAGCTGCACAGTCATGCTAGGTCACACATGGGTGGCCAATTGAACTACAATTTACCCTATAGTAGCTATTTGAACTAGCCTATCACCTTGGTCAGAATTGGTGCCCAAAAGGTGGGGCCCACACTCCTTGGTAGCTAGGGACGATTCATCCCTGCATTCAGGCTCTTATCTCCACCTGACCTGACTCACCCTTGTATATGGACTTTGTTACCAGGGACTGGTTTCCCCGGACTTACTTTTAAGTAAGTTCCCCTGGAGGCGGACAGGGGTAATTTAAGTTTTACTGCATAAACAACAAAATGGCTGTTCAACCGAGGTGGGGCCACTCTGGCTAAATAGGCCCTTACAGAAAATAGTTACTTTGTGTCCTCCTGCTCTGTCAGCTCCGTCAGCTTACCTCTCTTATCCATCCTTGGAAGGGCATTGGTCCCTTGGCCTTGAGCCTTCGTGCTCTGTCTGTGTGAACACCCAGCCCTGCATGGAACTTGTATGCTTGGCCGTTGCTGACTATCTGGTTTCTGCAGCTGTGTAGGGAAAGAGGGATCATATTACTGTATGGTGTTAGTTATCTATGTTAAGAAAGTCTGATGCTGGTTTTAAAATCAAACTATATTTCTGTGATCAACATGTGCTTCTGCTGGACACTCCCTGAAATGTGCAGTCCTTGCTGTACCCTTAACACCAGCAGAGGCTGGCCTCCTTCCTACTCCACAGAGAGCCCTGTGACAAACTACTGGAGTTTCCCAAGATTCCTGATGCAAAGCCTCACCCTGCCTGTGCCTCTCTCTCTTTGTTCTTCTGCTTCCCTGAGGGAGTGCCCTGCATTCATAATACTAGTGTTTGCCCTTGTATTTGTTTTCAGTTTCAACTCTCTTCTCTCTCTCTTTTTTTTAAGATTTTATTTATTTATTTGAAAGAGAGAAATCTCTTTCTCTTCTCAACATATGTGAATGTTTATATTCAAGTGGATCATTTCTAGGTGATTGAACCTGTAGACCCGTATTTTCTACTTCTTATTTGGAGAACTATCAAAGCTATTCTAAAGAAGAATGCAGTGAACATTCCTTACCTTTCATGCATTATTGAATTGCTTAATGTTTTGCTAATTTAAAAAATCCTCCCTTTTTAAAACTATTTAGCATGTTTGTCCTGTAGATGAGGATATCTTCCAGTATCTCTCCAATACAGTGACCACACTCAGAAAATTTAACAGTGCTGCTGTACTATTTTAAAAAATTTCAGGGGCACCTGGGTGGCTCAGTGGGTTAAAGCCTCTGCCTTCAGCTCAGGTCATGATCCCAGGGTCCTGGGATCAAGCCCCACATTGGGCTCTCTGCTCCGAGGAGAGCCTGCTTCCTCCTCTCTCTCCCTGCCTGCCTCTCTTGCCTACTTGTAATCTCTGTCTGTCAAATCAATAAAGTCTTAAAAAAATTAAAAAAAAATCAGTGCATGTTAAAGTTCATAATTATTCCACTAAAGTCCTAAGAGTTTTACTTTCTTGATTCAGAATTCAGTTAAGTATCATGCAGAGAGGTTCTGGTCCAAGATGTCAAAGTAGGAGGCTCCTCCTCCCTTGGACACAGCAAACCTTCATCTGCACATGCAGCAGTGCCCTAGGAAGAAAATCCAGAAAGGGGCTGGGTGGCTTGTACACAGGGGCAAGTAGGAGAAGATTGACTCATGCTCTGTCATGCTCCCTTCCCTTGGCATTGCGCAATACACTGAGGAGGGAACTCAGAGTTCCCCGCCTCTTCCTGAGGCGCAGAAGGTTTAGACCTCCTATCTAAGGACCAAACTTTGAAGATTTCCATGGAAAAACAGGCCCTTAAAGCACAGGGCTCTGATAGCTAATGGGATTTGCAGCGATGAGACATGCTAGACCATAGCACAGGAAGAATCTGTCCTGAACCGGCTTCCTAGGAGTTGCTACTGTGCCTGAGGGCTCCGAGCAGACTGCAGACAGAAGAGCCCTGAAAGAGGCCTCCAGGTATGCCTTCCAACAAAGCACATATCCCCATCTGACTGTGCTTCTCCCTGGAGATGGGGAAGACAGCGGCGCCCCCTCCCCATGCCCCCTGCTTTATTCTAGACTGCCCGTGTCACCTTGGGTGGAGCTTTTGCACACGTCGGGTAGCCCAACTTTGGGTCACTGCCTCCCGGAGAGGTACCCAGGATTGCCCGGCTCTGTGGGCTCACGGAGCTCACATTCATGGAACCCATGGGACACAGCAAACAAATATCCATTGACCAGTGGACGACTCCCCAAGTGTATTACCATTGTAGGATTACCTTCCTGCATGTCCTTGTGGACAGTTGTAGTGTCCCTGGTCTGTTAGCCGTGGGTCAGTGTACCTTAGTAAAACTGCGCATCAGTGTGGCGATGTAGCTTAGCTATGCAGTGATCCTTCCATAGGCTGCATAGGATTGAATGTTAAAGGGATTTCTGAGACTTATAAATGTATTGGAAAGTATAGCACTCATCTGTATTTTAAATCAATCAGTTCTTTGTTGTTTACCTCTATCATGACCTTCTAATAGATGAATCAGTCCCTTACTTGATCTTTCTGATATCAGTTTCTTCATCCTTTTTAGAAAGATTTTGAGTAGTTAAATGTTAATCATAAGTTTTAAATTAATATGATAGTTATGATTTAGCAAGATTAATAAAAGTAAAAATAATTGTAATATACAGAATGGAAATGAACAAAAGGTAATGACATTGGTGAGCACATTTAATATAATGCCAGCTTATTCATAGATTAATTACCATCTGGTTATATTCATTACATTAAGCTTAAAATAAATATGTACATACCTAGTTAGTGTATATGCACCTAGCTATGAAAGTGAAGCATTCCTATAAATATTATTGGGAACCAATGGATGAAAAACAATGAAGGCCATGCAAATTAAACTTTCATGTAAAGCCTATTAGAGACCATTAAATAGAAGAGCTTTGTGGCCATCCGAATACTTCAGCATAAGTGAATAAAACTGAAAATCCTCTCAGGGCTTCCTAAGGATGAGCACACACTGACCTGTCAGAAGGATCATGGTACAGAATTCACTATTCCCCAACCTTGAAATTCTAGCAGAATTTTTTTTTAAAGGCTTTATGGTGTTTATGATACATAGAATTAAAGTGAAGAACAATAGATAATAAACCAGTAGAGGACATAAAATGAAATAATAAAAAAACATTACTCAGTTATTCCAAATGAAGTCAAGTCAAAAGAAAGTAAAGGATCAAAGTAAATATAAGACATAGAAGAAACAGTCATTTAGGTGACAAACATAAGCCAACCGTATCATTAATGTTATTAACTCTAATGGATTTATGCCTGCCAATTAAGGCAGAGGATTTAGGCAGAATAGAAATTCAAGATGGAGGTATGTTCCATAGACATAGAAATAAAAACCCCTATCAAATACAAAAACACTGAGAGATTAGAAGTAAAAGGAAGACTAAGCAAACCATGTAGGCACTAAGCATGACAAAGCTGGAGCGGCTACATTAATATCAGACAAGGTAGAGTGCAGAGCAGGTTTTCTAGCGATAATAGAGGCATTTAAGAATAGTAGATCAGTCCACAGAAGACATAAAAATCACAAATGCTTTAAATTAAACAAAATCAGAGGATACTGAAAAGAGAAATATATAATCCCACAAATATATTTAACACTCTTCTCTCTGTAACTGACAAGTAGACAGAAGAGAAGTAAGTGTATAAAAAAGTTGAGCAGCACCATCAACCAACTTGACATAATTTATATTTGTGAACCAGTGCTCCAGACAAAAGTAGAACTCACATTTATTCTAGCTGTCAAGAAATACATAAAGATAAGAATTATAATGGACCAAATTATGTCTCCATTAACTCAAAGGATTGTACTTATACATACCATGTATCCTAACCACAACACACATAAATTAGAGATCAGTAAGAGAAAGATAACTGAAAAAAATACCAAAATAAATAATGAAGACAAGAACAGGACCAAAAAATAAAACAGATTTATGGTAAAGACATCAAGTCAATCTAATGACAGTTCATCCAAAAGGTCAGTAAAATTGATAAACTCGTTCCAAGATATCCAGGGAGGAGGGAGAGAAGGCATAGGTTAACAATATCATGTGCAAAATAAGAGCAATCGCTCAAGATCCTGCAGGCATGAAAAGGATAAATGGAAGAACTATGAAAAACTTTATGCCAATAAAGCCCATAAATTAATGGAATGGACAAAATCCTTAAAAGATGCTTGTATACAAAATTGAAAAATAAAAAAGATCTGAATAGATTTATGATTGCATAAGGAAATTTACTTTTTATTTTTGTTTATTTTTTAAAGATTTTTTTTATTTGTCAGAGAGAGAGAGAGAGCATAAGCAGGGGGAGTGGCAGGCAGAGGGAGAAGCAGACTCCCTGCTGAGCAAGGAGCCTGATGCGGGGCTTAATCGCAGGACACTGGGATCATGACCTGAGCCAAAGGCAGATTCTTAACTGACTGAGCCACCCAGGTGCCCCTACTTTTTATTCTTTAATAAAAAAGTATTTTTTTTTAAAGTTTTTATTTTAACTCCAGTTAGTTAACACACAGTGTTATATTAGTTACAGGTGCACAATATAGTGATTCAACACTTCTGTACCTCACACCCTGCTCATTAGACAAGTGCAGTCCTTCATCCCCACCACAGATTTCCCCCTACTAGCCTCCCCTCTGGTGACCATCAGTGTTCTCTGTAGTTAAGAGTCTGTTTTTTGGTTTGCCACTCTCTCTTTTTTTCCCTCCTTGCTTGTTTGTTTTGTTTCTTAAGTTCCACATAAGAGTGAAATCGTAGGACGTTTGTCTTTCTTTCTCTGACTTATTTTGCTTATCCCAGTACTTTTTCACTTCATTCATGTTGTTGCAAATGGCAAGATGTCATTTTTTAATGACCAAGTAATATTCCATTGCATATATATATACCACCTCTTCTGTTCATCATCGATAGACACTTAGACAGTTTCTATAATTTGGCTCTGGTAGATAATGGTGCTATAAATGTAGGAGTGCATATAACCTTTTGAATTAGTGTTTTTTTTTAATTCTTTGTGTTAATACCTAGTAGTGCACTTATAGAATTGTAGGATAGTTCTATTTTTAACTTTTTAATAAATCTCTGTACTGTCTTCCACAGTGGTTGTACCAATTTGCATTCCTGCCAGTAGAATCCTGCAAGAGGATTCTCTTTTCTCTGCATCTCACCAACATCTGTCGTTTCCTGACTTGTTAATTTTAGCCATTCTGACAGGTGTGAGGTGGTATCTCATTGTGGTTTTGATTTGTATTCCCCCAGTGATGAATGAGTTTGAGCATCTTTTCATGTGTCTGTTGGCCATTTGGATGTCTTCTTTGGAAAAATGTCTGTTCATGTCTTTTGCCCATTTCTTAACTGGATTATTTGTTTTGGGGTATTAAGTTTGATAAATACTTTATAGATTTTGGATACTAGCCCTTTATCCAAGATGTCATTTGCAAATATCTTATTCCATTCTGTAGGTTGCCTATTAGTTTTGTTTATTGTTTCCTTTGCTGCGCAGAAGCTTTTCATCTGGATGGAGTCCCAGTAGTTCCTTTTTGCTTTTGTTTCTCTTGCCTTTGGATATGTATCTAGTAAGAAGTTTCTCAGATAATGTCAAAGAAGTTGCTGCTTGTCTTTATCTCTAGGATTTTGATGGTTTCCTATCTCACATTGAGGACTTTCATACATTTTGAATTTATTTTTGTGTATGGTGTAAGAAAGTGATCTAGTTCATTCTTCAGCATACTTCAATCTTGTGTTCCCAACACCGTTTTCCCCCCCATATATTCATTTCTGCATTGTCAAAGATTAATTGACCATTTAGTTGTGAGTCCATCTCTGGATTTCCTATTCTGTTATACTTATCTGTTTGTGTGTTTTTTGTTTGTTTGTTTTGGAATTTTATTTTTTTTCAGTGTTCCAAAATTCATTGATTGTGGACCACACCCAGTGCTCCATGCAATACGTGCCCACCATAATACCCACCACCAGGCTCACCCCACCCCCACCCCCAAAAACCCTCAGTTTGTCTCTTAGAGTCCACAGTCTCTCATGTTTTGTCTCCCCATCCGATTTCCCCAAATTCACGTCTCCTCTCCATCTCCCCATGTCCTCCGTGTTATTCCTTATGCTCTACAAGTAAGTGAAACCATATGATAATTGACTCTCTCTGCTTGACTTATTTCACTCAGCATAATCTCTTCCAGTCCTGTCCATGTTGATATAAAAGTTGGGTATTCATCCTTTCTGATGGAGGCATAATACTCCATTGTATATATGAACCATATCTTCTTTATCCATTCATCCATTAAATGGAATCTTGGTTCTTTCCACAGTTTGGTGACTGTGGCCATTGCTGCTATAAATATTGGGGTACAGGTGTCCCTTCTTTTCACTACATCTGTATCATTGGAGTAAATACCCAGTAGTGCAATTGCAGGGTCATAGGGAAACTCTATTTTTGATTTTTTAAGGAATCTCCACACTGTTTTCCAAAGTGGCTGTACCAACTTGCATTCCCACCAACAGTGTAAGAGGGTTCCCCTTTCTCCACATCCTCTCCAGCACATGTTGTTTATTGTCTTGTTGATTTTTGGCCATTTGAACTGGTATAAATAGGTGGTATCTCAGTGTGGTTTTGATATGATGATAAACATTTTTTCATGTGCCTGTTTTTTTCAACATTTCCTTAGCAATGTGGGATCTCTTCTGGTTTCATACAAATTTTAGGATTGTTTGTTCCAGCACCTTGAAAAATGCCAGTGGAATTTTGATTGGGATGGTATTGAAAGTAAAAATGGCTCTAGGCAGTATAGTATTTTGACAGTGTTTATTCTGGTAAATGAGCATAGATTGCTCTTCCATCTGTTTTTATCTTCAGTTTCTTTCATGAGTGTTCTGTAGTTCTTTTTTTTTTTTTTAAAGATTTTATTTATTTATTTGACAGAGAGAGATCACAAGTAGGCAGAGAGGCAGGCAGAGAGAGTGAGAGGGAAGCAGGCTCCCTGCAGAGCAGATTGCCCAATGTGGGACTCGATCCCAGGACCCTGAGATCATGACCTGAGCCGAAGGCAGCGGCTTAAACCACTGAGCCACCCAGGCGCCCCTGTTCTGTAGTTCTTTGAGTACAGATCCTTTACAGGGCCTGTCTGTATGTTGTCTATAAGAGACCCATTTGGAGCCTAAGAATACATCCAGACTGAAAGTGAAGGGATGAAGAAGCATCTTTCATGCCAGTGGGCCTCAAAAGAAAGCTGGGGTAGCAATTCTTTTTTTTTTTTTTTTTTTTTTAAGATTTTATTTATTTATTTGATGGAGAGAGATCACAAGTAGGCAGAGAGGCAGGCAGAGAGAGAGGAGGAAGCAGGCTCCCTGCGGAGCAGAGAGCCCGATGCGGGGCTCGATCCCAGGACCCTGAGATCATGACCTGAGCCGAAGGCAGCGGCTTAATCCACTGAGCCACCCAGGCGCCCCATGGGGTAGCAATTCTCATATCAGTTAAATTAGATTTTAAAATAAAGACTGTAGTCAGAGATAAAGAAGGACACTACATCATTCTTAAAGGATCTATCTACCAATATGACCTAACAATTGTAAATATTTATGCCCCCAATACAGGAGCAGCCAACTACATAAGACATCTGTTAATCAAGATAAAGAGTCATATTGATATGAATACATTAATAGTAGGGGATCTTAGCACTCTACTCTCAGTAATAGACTGATCATCTAAGCAGACAATCAAAAAAGAAGCAAGAGCACTGAATTACACATTGGACCAGTTGGATCTCATAGATATCTACAGTACATTGCACCCTAAAACAAAAGAATACTCATTTTTCTTGAGTGCACATGGAACTTTTTCCAGAATAGACCACATACTGGGTCACAAATCAGGGCTCAACCAATACCAAAAGATTGAGATTTTTCCCTGCATATTCTCAGACCACAATGCTTTGAAACTGGAACTCAATAACAAGAAAAAGAAAAATAACAAAAAGAAAAAGCTGGAAGGAATTCAAACACTTGGAAGCTAAAGACCACCCTGCTTAAGAATGCTTTGATTAACCAGGAAATCAAAGAAGAACTTAAAGGATTCATGGAAACCAATGAGAATGAAAACACTTTGGTCCAAAACCTATGGGATATGGCAAAGTTGGTCCTAAGGGAAAAATACATGGCCATTTAAGCCTCCCTCAAAAAAAAAAAAAAAAAAAAAAAAGGGAAGAAAAATCCAGAATACACCAGATCTTCTTATGCCTTAAAGAACTGGAGAATCAATAACAAATTAAGCCAGCCCTCCACACAAGAACGGGAATAATTAAGATTAGAGCAGAGATCAATGAGATAGAAACTAGGGATACAGTAGAAAACATCGACGAAACTAGAAGCTGGTGTTTTGAAAGAATTAATAAGATTGATAAATCATTGGCCAAACTAATCCAAAAGGAAAGAGAGAGGACCCAAATTAATAAAATTACAAATGAAAAGGAAGAGATCACGACTAACACTAAGGAAATAGAAACAATCATCAGAAATTATTATTAGCAGTTATATGCCAATAAGTTAAGCAACATAGACAAAAGGGATGCATTCTTGGAAACCTATAAACTTCCAAAACTAAATCAGGAAGACACTGACAACCTGAATAGACCAATATCTAGTAACGAGATTGAAACAGTGATCAAAAACATCCCAAAAAACAAGAGCCCAGGACCTGATGAATTCCCTGGAGAATTCTACCAAGCATTCAATGAAGAAACAATACCTACTCTCCTGAAGCTGTTTCAAAGGATAGAAACAGAAGGAAAACTTCCAAACTCTTTTTATGAAGCCAGCATTACCCTGATTCCCAAACCAGGCAAAGACCCCACCAAAAAGGAGAATTTCAGACCAGTATTCCTAAGGAAGACGGATGCCAAGATTCTCAACAAGATGCTAGCTAATAAGATCCAACTGTACTTTAAAAAGATTATCCACCATGACCAGGTGGGATTTATCCCTGGAATGCAAAGGTAGTTCCACATTCACAAATCAGTCAATGTGACAGAACAAATCAATAAGAGAAGAGAAAAGAACAACATGGTCCTCTCAATTGATGGAGAAAAAGCATTTGACAAGATACAGAATCTGTTCCTATTTGTTTTTGTGCCAGTACCATACTGTCTTAATAACTACAGCTTTGTATTATCACTTGAAGTCCAGAATTGTAATGCCTCCCACTTTTCTTTTCTTTTTCAAGATTGCTTTGGCTATTTGAGGTTTTTGTGGTTCCATGAAACTTTTCAGATTGTCTTGTCTAGTTCTGTGAAAGATGCTGTGGGTATTTTGATAGGGATTGAGTTAAATGTGTAGTTTGTTTTCGGTAGTATAGACATTTTGACAATATTTGTTCTTTCAACCAATGAGCATGGAATATGTTTCTGTTTGTGTTTTCATCATTTTCTTTCATCAGTGTTTTATAGTTTTCATACTACATAGTTCTTTCATTTCTTTAGTTAGACTTATTCCTAGGTATTTTATTATTTTTGTTGCAATTATAACTGCACCAAATTTATTTTTCTTAATTTCTTAATTTCTCTTTCTGCTGCTTAATTACTGGGTGTATAAAAATCCATAGATTTCTGTAGATTGCTTTTGAATCCTGTAACTTACTGAATTTATTTATCAGTTCTAACAGTTTGTTGGTGGAGTCGTTTGGGTTTTCTATACAGAGTATCATGTCATCTGCAAATAGTGGAAATTTTACTTCTTTTTTGTCAATTAGGATGCCTTTTTAATTTTTTTTTTCTTTTTACTGTATTATGGCTTTGGTAAGGTCTTCCAGTACTGTGTTGAATAAAAGAAGTGGGATTGACATCCTTGTCTTTTTCCTGACCTTAAGGTAAAAATTTCTGTTTTCCCCCAATAAGGATGAAGTTAGCTGTAGTTTTTCCATATGGGGTCTTTATTATGTTGAGATGTATTCTCTCTAAACCTACTTTGTTGAGGGTTTTTATCATGAGTGGATGCTGTATTTTGTCAAATGGTTTTTCTGCATCTATTGAAATGATCAAATGGTTTTTATCCTTTCTCTTATTGATGTGATATATCACATTGATTTACAAATATTGAACCACCCTTGCAACTCAGGAATAAATCCCACTTGACTGTGGTAGATGATTTTTTTAATGTATTATTGGATTCATTTTGCTAGTTTTCATTGAGGATTTTTGCATCTATCTTCATCAGGGATATTGACCTTTAGTTCTCTTTTTAAATGGTGTCTTTATGAGGGTAACACCAGATAGAGTGAATTTAGAAGTTTTCCTTCTATTTCCATTTTTTGGAATAGCTTAACAAGATTAGGTATTAAGTCTTCTTTAAGTGTTTGGCAGAATTAACTTATGAGGTTATTTGGTCCTGGGCTTATTCCTTATCTCTGTATTAAAGGTTTTACTCATGTGTTCTACACATTTCTGAAGTCCAGTGAGTATGATCATTATCTTAAACCGTCTATCAGGTATATTAACTTATATCCATTTCACTTAGATCTTTGTGTTCTCATTTTGTTTAAGTTTCTGTGCCTGTTTCTGTGTGTGTATGGAAAGTCAGCTATGCCTCTTATTTTTGAGGGTAATGGCCTTATGAAGAAGAGGTCCTATAGTGTCCTGCAAGCAGTGTCCCCTGTTCCCCAGGACCTGGCATTTTCAGGAGTGTCTCTAGTATGTGTTGTGTGTTCTTTGTTTTGTACTTGCTACTTTATCCCTCAGGTCATTCTTTTGCAGAGGCTTTCTTTGCCTGTTGTGGGCAATATTTGGTCCCTGGTCTGAATGTGGTGCATTTTAACTAGGTGTATTCTGTTCCGCTTGTGAAATGAGACCTGTCACCACCACCACCACCAGAACCAAGGCTCTGGAAAACTCCCATGTCAGGAAAGGCACTGTGCATAGGCATTTGGCCCAATCTCCTGTGGGAAGGGGGATGCTATCCTGGGATTGAGGGAGGTGTGACTGGGAGGGGCAGTTCTACTTGAGTGTGGTGTGGGGTTGATATAAGCAAGTGAGTATTGGCTCTGCACTTATTTCCACAGGTAGCTCTGTGTTTATGCTGAGAGGTGGGGGAGGAAAAGGGCACTTGCCAGTTCCTTTGTTCCTGAAGGGGTCCTGTGAATGCTGCTTCTCTGAAACATACAACTAACCTCCCCACTGTGGGCCCTAGGTGCTCTTCAAATCACTGTTTCCTCACTGTTAGTCCACATGCTGTTTTTCATGCCTTTTCTCCAAGAACAGCACAGTGTCCTCTGAACTTTCCCAGAACCAAGCATGCTGACTTTTGAAATACAGGCATGAAGCCCTGGTGGTTGCTAAGTCTTATAAAATTCAGCCCCTCTCATTTTCCAAGCCAGTGACTTTGGGGAAACTTATTCATCCTTATTCATCCCTCTCTGTGCTCCTCTCTCTCTTGCCTTTTTTCTATGACCACAGCTCCCTCCCTTCTGCAACAGCCAGGACCTCTCCCTCCCCAAGCCAGTCTCTGCATTTCCTGTCTCCTTTCATATGGCCTCTTCTTTCTTTTAGTTGAGGAGTTTGTTCTGCTAGTTTCTGGCTTGATTTGGGGGATATTTAGGATGGTTTGATAGGTATCTAGTTGTGTTCATGGGACAAGCCAAGCCTAGGGTCCTCCTACTCCCAGCCATCTTCCAGTGTAATCTAACTTAATTTTAATTAAAAATAACTCTCCATGAAAACCTCAAGCCCAGAAATCTTTATTGGTGTATTCTATCTAACATTTTAGAAAGGATTAATATCAATTAAATACAAAGTCTTTTGAGTAATACAGAAGAGAGGAACTCTTTGCAGGAGATATCTGCAAAAATATATATCAGTATATTTTTAAAAGAGTGGTTTAAAATAAAAACAGGGTATATAAAATTATAAAAACAGCAAATATAAAGGAAAATGTATTAAGGAAACTGAAAGACTTCATCATTATGGTTAACCTTTAAATCTGACTTTGATATTCCAAGGAAGTAAATGGAAAAATACATTTTACCTATTGCTTCAGAAACTTGAGATATAAATAGGGTGGGGGAGAAAGATAATTTGTTAATGTTTTTTCTTGAGCTCATCAGGATATTAAAAACCATTAAGTTTTTAACTTGATAAGATCTTACTCTAGTGGTAACCTGAGAATATTCAGTCCCTCTTGGATGGGTAGAGGAAAAAGAGCTCTTCATTCAAATACACCTGGACATGCTGAGTTGTACTAAATTAAAGGAGTTTTCTTCATTTGACACTTCGGAGAGTCTTGGACACACTAACACTTGCCAAAAGAGTTCCAAAATGAAAATATACTTTACTGAATTTCACAAACTTACTTTACCTTGATTCACTGTTCTCCTTAAGAACATATTATGGGTCTATGTGTTGGCAAGGAAAACTTTGCATTATATTGCCGAAGAATGAGAGAATACTCATTGACAGATGTGAGAACTTGGAAGGCTGCATTGGGTTACAGTATTAAATGGAATATCACCTAACCTGAAACTTGTACAATCAAAATTATACCTGGCCCAATGGAATTGAGAGTTAGCAATGAAAGAAATAAAAATTCTGATATTTATAATCATGAGTCAGTGACAACTGACAACAGGGTAGCTCCCCAATCCCTGCAAAAAGTGAGATCAAACTCCAACATCACTTTGAAGTCATGATATCCTGAAAGATGTCTTCCAAAATGCTTTTCTTTCTCAATATGTATCTATGCGTATACACATATATGTCAACATGGTGAAGTCATTTATGAAAACAAATTTAGTAAAGCATTCAAGTGTTACGTGTAAACTGTGCATCAAAATTTAATTCCTTATCATCAGTTAATTTATAATCTGGAAAATGAAATGAAGTATATACACAAAATATCTAAAAATGAGACAGTATATGATTTTCAGCATAGAAATTGACAGGACTAATGAACATGAGACTAGCAGAGCAGGTGTTCACCTGGGAAACATGTGTGAATTAGCTTTCCTTTCACAAAGAAATATGCTCTCTCCCATGTTTCAATACACCTATGTCATGAAATAATAAATGTATTTCTTAACTCTGTAGAAAATGTAGAAAACAGAGGGTATTTTCAGTGGTAAAGGGCATCTCACAGAGTAAGGAATGATGGATATGACGAACTAGCAAGTCCTACCATGTGGAAGGCCAGTCCTGGGGCTGCCAGACATTCTAATAGTTTAGGAGAAACTGGAAATCAGCATTGTGATATTAAAAAGATAACCTGCGGGACACCTGGGTGGCTCAAAAAAAAAAAAAAAAAGATAACCTGCAAAAATTATTTTAACACTCGTGGGTAAAGTATACATCACAATATTCAAGGTGGATGCAGTCTTGCATGTCACCTTCTTGCTAGACACATGGAAATTTAAAGTAAACCTATTCGGAGGAGAGAGAAATATTTTCCCCACTGGTGGCTGTGCAGAATATATCACAGAGAAAATGAAGACTCATGGCTTCTGACTGGAGCAAAGAGTGGCCTGATGTCCGCAAGGAAGTTTAAGAGAGAGAGAGACTGATGTGCATTTGGATGCACATGGCATTTTGTGCCAAAAAAAAATAAAAATAACCAAAGTTATGGAAGCAGAAAAATAAAAATATGAAAATACTGTTTGTTAATGAGGTTGTATTTGCTTTAATACTGAGATAATATGAAGCATCATGGCTGCTGCTACTGTTAACGTCTTACGCTGTGCAGTCACTAGTGTGAGAGCGATGTACGCACTAACCCGTGTAATTGCTGCGGTGGTTCTGGAAGTTGGACAGAGACAGATCAGAGACAGTTAGGATGCTGATGTACTTGTATGCGCATACAATAATGAGTTTTATTTGGGTGGTAACACTGGAAGTGCAGTTAAATAACTCTAAAATATTTCAGAAAATTTTTTAAAATACAGGATTTCTTCAACTTATATGCACACATCTCATTTGGTTTGCCAAAGCACTGTGGAAAGAATTCACAGTAAAATTAATAGAAACATCACAATGTTTGTTTTACAATGAAATCAGACACATCTGAAATCTATGTGCTGTTTTGACTTTTCACACCATTTTTACAGGTATGCAAAATATCATTTTCCCCTGTAAATTTTCTGTTTTCATGTGGGGAAAATGTCAATAAATTTTAGGAGAGCACATTATATTTAAGTTTCTGGATAAATTCTTTTATTCGGTGTGGTCTCCTCTGTATTGTTCACCCTTCTGACACAGCCTCTAAGCTCTTGGGACAAAGAATCTTGTGTAGCCTCTCTTGCACCGTGCTGTGTGTCAACCACAGTGTCACTAAGCCACTCTCCACTGTCATTAGCTTTCCTCTTTGTCAGCTGGTTTTGACTGATTGCATTAATGTCCCCAGTCAGTGTCTTCCTCCTCCTCACACCTTTGCCATGTCACGATATAGTCCCCTCTTATGACAGACACTTTACCAGGGCAGTGACAGCTTACTTTGAGCAACTTGGAAATATATTTGCACGTCTCTTCTTCTTCCTTGGGCATTGCCACCAAAATAAGAATGTGCCTGCTCTGGAGAATGTGAGAGATGCATGCATGAGAGCAAACCCACTGGATCTGAGGTTCTCCTAGACTCACCTCGTCAGTCTCTAGCCAGAGATTCAGCTTCACTACACACTGGTGAGTAGTGCTTCCAAGAACAGATCAAGCTGACAGGGCCCACGTCACCCACAGCAAACCCACAGACTGTGAGAAATAAACTTGGAGTTTCAGGCACCAAAGTCTGAGAGTGATTTGTTACACAGTGGTAACTCATTAGTGTAGCTTCTACTGGAATGCGTGTATGCCCACGTTATTCTCATCATATAGTCCACAGTGCATTTTGCTGCGGCGTTCCCTCAGTAGGACCATGGATCTCTTTGACCCATTGATTTCATCCTCTCAGAAAGTCCCCAATGTCCTTCAAGGGAGCACAGTCAAATTTAGCTCTTCTCTAGTCATGCTCAGGCCATCAGGAAATTCAGACTGTCTTGAGCTCACTTTGTTCTTCTGAGACATGCCAGCCTCTCTGTTCTGAGATCACCATAAATCTCTTGGTCTAATCTGATTCCATTTAATTTTTTTTATATTGAGTTATTTGAATTCTTTTTTTACTTTGGAAATTTACCCCCTATCAGATATATGATTTACAAATGTCTTTTCCCATTCAGTAGTTTGCCTTTTTGTTTTGTTAATTGCTTCCTTTGTTCTTCAGAAGCTATTTAATAGAAAATCTGAATAGACCAGTTATTAGGAAAGAGAATGAGACAGTAATCAAAAACATCCAACAAATAAAATACAGATCAGGTGGCTTCACTGGTATAATCTACCAAACATTAAAGAAGATTTAACCCTTGTCCTTCTCAAATTCTTCCCAAAAAAATTGAAGAGGAGGGAATGCTTCCAGATTCATTTTACAAGTCTGTTATTACCCTGATAAGAAGACTAGACAAGGATACTACAAAGAGTGAAAATTATAGGCCAGTATCCCTGATGAACATGGATCCAAAAATCCTCAATAAAAATATTAGCAAACTGAATTCAACAATACATTAAAAGGGTCATACACTGTGATCAGATGGGATTTATTCCAGGCATGCAAGGATGGCTAAACATCCACAAATAGATCAACATGACAACATCAACAAAAGGAAAGCTGCAAATCGTATGATCATCTCAATGATGTAAAAGCATTTAACAAAATTCAGCATCTATTTAGGGTAAGAACTCTCAACAAAGTGAGTATAGAAGAGACGTACCTCAGAAGGCTATATATGATAAACTCTCTGCTAATATTTTCAACAGTGAAAAGCAGAAAGCCTCATCTTGTCACTTTTAATCAAAATAGTATTAGAAATGCTCCTCAGAGCAGTTAGGCAAGAGAAGAAATCAAAGGCATCCAAATAGGAAAAGAAGTAAATCTGTCATTGTTTGTAGATGACATGATACTTTGTATGGAAAACCATAAAGACTGTATTGAACAATTCTTTTCTCATAGCAAGAGATTCTTATATAGATTATATTTTTCCATGAGGTAGCTTGGATGCAAGGGATTGCTTGTAAGGAGCACCCACAAATCATTCCAAAAGACTACTACTGTTGTTGTCTTTGATTTATCTTCCCTAAACTAATTTTGAAATTCAAAAGTTATGTATCAACTCACCCTCATTGCCAGCATTTTTGAAGTAATGACCAAGCACTGGGGCATATGCTTAAACCATCCTCGCTCGCTGCTCTGCTCAAGTGTCAAGAATAAAAAGAAGTTGAGGGTTTTTAAAAATATTTACATACAAGTGTGTTAGCTTAGGTTTTTAGAAGCTGAAATCATCATGCTGGCACACTCCTTATGTGAGAAAACCAGCCAAAACATAGTTAGAAACAAAATAATGAAGTCAAAGTAAGGTGGGATCTATAAAAACTTGCATAGGATTCTAGGACCTATTGAGAGTACCATGCAGAATAATTCAGTCGTCTATTTTAAACATTAAGAAAACTTTTAAAAATGACATTTAAGATCAGTATTTTAATTTATACCCCCTAGGGGAGGATGATTCTTATTTTCCTTTAATATATTCTATTACTTCCATTTTATATTTTTCCTTTAAAATGTAACTGTCAAGTTGTTAGTTGCTGTGGCAAGACTAATTACTGTTAATGACCCAGAAAGTCCATGACTGACCTTGCTGTTGGGTGAAAATCTTCTTTAATTCCTCTTGTAGTTATTTTCTTCCAGCTGGATATGTTTCCTTTCCCAGGATGAGGTTTAGAGCTAGAGATGGGTTACATTTGGATGAGAGGCATCTGGCAATCTGTGCAGGCCTCTGTAACATAGAAGCTTGTCAAATAATCAAGAAAGAACAACAAAGGAAGCCTTTTTCTTCCCTGACCTGGATGTACTCCATCATCGTAAGCCTCATCAGAAGTGATTTTCTCATGGAAAATTAATACGAATGCAAGACCTTGTATCCTTAGCCTCAGAACCACTCTTATCTCCCCCAGAAATCAAATAATTTGTGAGACTTTGGGAGATACGTTATGTTAACACTTCAGAAAATTATACATGAGACAGCTGAGTCCCTTCAACTCAGAACATGTGTTTCATGATGGCGTCAAGAGAAGTTCTAGAAAGATCATGCTTTTTGATGTCTAATTAAAAAGCATGCAGACATGCACAAGAGGTGTCAGGGTAATTGAATTGGTTTGAGTTTTCTCCTTATAACAAGGGGAAGAATTGTGTATAGCCCATTATATTTTAAAATAAAATATAATTTTAACTACTCAGTACTGTGTAGAATACTTAGAACTGGAAACTCTTATATGCTGCGTTCAGAGTCTAAAGTAGTTTCTCAGTGAATTTGGGAAATGAGCAATACCAGGAACCTGTAGATACAGACAGAAAACCAATGGTGTAGGAATTCTGTGGCTCTGTCTCCAAGAAGTGCACCTCTCTGTTCCCCAGAACACATGTAAGAGTATCATGGTGGCTCTGTTTGTAGTGGCCAACCCTTGGAAATCTGCAGCAGGCCGACCAAGGGGATCCCTACATAAACTGTGAGATAATCACAGAATGAAATGCTGTGCAGTGACTAAGAATGAATTGATTACAAGTACATTCTACAGTATAGCTAATCTCACAGACATTGTCATGAATGTAAAGAACCAGTCACAGAATTTATATGCTTACCTCTCACACCCCTTGACTCTTGAAGTTCAAAAGATTGCAAGACTAGTCTCTGTTTAAAAATCAGGATATTGGTTACACTTTTAGAGAAGTAAACTAGTAGAAGACACAAGAAGGGGCTAGTGTTGTGCTAAAAAATGTGCAGTACCTCATCTGGGTGCTGATTAGGCAGGTGCTCATTCTGTATAAATTCATCAAACCACACAACTTATTTTTATTTTTTTAATTATTTATTTATTTGGGAGAGATACAGTAAGAGAGAGCATGAGAGAGGAGAAAGTCAGAGGGAGAAGCAGACACCCTGTGGAGCTGGGAGCCTGATGCAGGACTTGATCCTGGGACTCCAGGATCATGACCTGAGCTGAAGGCAGTTGCTTAACCAACTAGCCACTCAGGCTCCCTAAACTACACAATTTTATACACACACACACACACACACACACACACACACTTTCCTGTATATGTGTTGTCTGTCAATAAAAATTTAAAAAATACAAATAGGCATATGGCACTAATGAAAGCTAGCAATATGTACGTGATGAAGAATCATGTTCCCAGTATCAGTATATTCACAAGAAGCATGAATTAGACAGGGAATTACAAAATGTCCTTTCATTAGATTCACTGCATTAGTATTATAACTGAACATTAAATGAATTCAGAAATGCTGGAGCTCAGCTTGGCATCGTCTCTGCATACAGCGTGAAATGCCCTACAATATGGCCATCGTATTTACTGTGACAACAAAATGGGACACACACAACTGGCCCTGTTGTAATCCCTACTCCATAGAACCTTCCTGTGCCCAGTATTCATCCCAGCTAGTCATTTTATCTGAACTAACTGTAGGGAGCTAGAAGGCCGAATTGTGTTCTGTATTGATTTACATGCTAGTCAGCTGCGCACACAGTCAAGTACATAGTTTTAAGTAGGGTAAAGTGAAATTGCTCGTGATGGCCATAGCTTCCTGATTTAATTCGGGTTATACAAAATTCATCTTCAATATAAGAAGCTAAAAATTCTTAGCCCATGGGCTAAATGTATCACACACACATTTATACACACACACAGATATATATGTGGCCCTCAGAGTGAATGAGCCTTTAATATTGCATTTTCAAAAAAAAAACAAATGTTTAAAGATAGATGTTTCTTACTTCAGGTCTGTGTTTTTGGTTTCTCTAGAAATACTAGATTTTCAAGGAACCCTCAGACTGCATTTTCACATGGTGAAGATATGTTGGATAGAAGTACTAGCTGCCCCTTTAGAAGGGACGTGTGATTTCTGTTCCCAGTATTCCCCAAGGCTCCTTTGTTAATTCCTCAGTATTGATCTCAAGTATAAATTGAATTTGTCATTCTTATTTTTTACTGTTCTTAGAGAAGAAAAACATTTCTCTATTACCCAATATTTTATAATAAGGAAACAACATTTAGAGTTTTATGTTTGAAGGAGAACAAATGGAGAGCATATTCTTTGCTTCAAGTTTTTATTTCAACATTTCATCGTGAAAACCAGAGTGGGACAAAGACTAGGCAGGTATGACCCGCATGGAGCTGGAGGCAGCTGCGTTTGTGCCTCGTGCTCTGCAGAGAGCCATCCTGTGTTTCTCAGGCGCCACTCGGCAGACCCTTTGCAACGTCGCTGTGTGCCCTGGAGGGTGCGCCTGTGCTGCTGGAGCTCAGGGCTGCTTAGGTAGTACAGGCACAGAAGAGCAGGAGGGGTGGGGAAACGCCCGTGGAAGAGGCTGGCGGACCACCAGGCTGCTTAGATGAGCTCCAGCACCCGGGAGGGAAACTCAGAAGCATGTGCTTGATGTTGCAGTTTTACCTTAATTTGTGTAATTAAGAAAGGAGGATCTTTGTTTTGTGTTATCTGGAACAAGGGCCAAAGACTTCTATGTTCACAGGAAGTACGGTCAAGATAAACTTTTCCATTACAGAAATGGGATTTGTTTCCAGTGCACTGTTTCTGTCTTCGTATAAAAACATAGTTTTGCAAGGCTTTTACTCTGACTCATAATTATTATCTGAACCAGTTGATGGCACTCATTTATTCTAAAATCAGAAAAGTGTCTGATTTCTGTTCTTTGGGATTCGTTATCACGTACCTTAATGACAAATAGTCTTATTCCTATGCAGGATGGGAAGCTGTCGAGCTTGAATTTCACCAAGAATGGTGAAAAATAGCACGCGCTGTTCTATGATACATACCACTTCCAGCACAGTCCATGGTGACAGAGAAAATTAAAAATGCTTTAATTTTTAATTAAACATTAACCAAACATTAACCAAAGACAAGTCCCTTTGTTTCGCTGGACGGTTTGCATTGAGTGAATGCATTGCTGACGGGTTATAATCCGGGCTTGCTTCCTGACCTGTAGCCTTTAAATTGTGCTCTGAGCTTCTGAGCACAGAGGGAATGATCCCAGGTCTTCTGTCGACCTTCTGACCTTTATACTGCCTGTCACTTGTTTTCCTGCTGTTCCTCTGGTTCTTTGGACTTATCTGGCAAACTGGAATCCAAAGTGGGGCTGAAATACAAAGAAGAGTGATTCCTTCTGCGCAGGCCTTTCTCTACATTCCAGGGTGAAGTCACACAAACTCTTGTTACCGAGGGCAGAGCTCACATTCAGAGTGACAGCCAGGGCCTCGACTGGGAGAGGGAACCTGTGCTGTTGGGGGGGGGAGACATTTACCATCCTTGGAGCTCAGAAATGGTAATTTACCGGCGTTGATGGAAATGTGGGGAATGGATGAGCCTGGCCTGTGTAGTGAATTCAAATTTAAACCCAGTGAAATCAAAGCAACACTAGTCCCTCCAAGGGTCATTCTCACTGATACCCATTGGAGAGTCCTTCTGAGTCCACACAGGTACCCGCTGGTACTGGCACTGTATTGCAGATGTGTTGTGGGTGGGATAAGGTTCTGCGCCCAGAACACCTGGTTTGTCTCTGGTTCGAGAAGTACTCAGGATGCACTCAGTTTCTCATGATCCTTGTGAATATAGCAATAAAAAATCACTTACGGAGATTTTTTTTTTTTTTTAATTTGACAGAGAGAGATCACAGGTAGGCAGAAAGGCAGAGAGAGAGGGGGAAGTAGGCTCCCTGCTGAGCAGAGAGCCTGATGCCGGGCTGGATCCCAAGATCTTGGGATCATGACCTGAGCCGAAGGCAGAGGCTTAACCCACTGAGCCACCCAGGCACCCCGAGAATTTTTATTTAAAAATTCAGTATAGTGTCAAAGGGGTTGCCTTAGTTTATTGCCTCAAAAAGTTGAAATGCTGGAAAACAATATTTAAGTGTTTGGAATCAGAAAATAAGAGCCATAGTCTTGACTCTGCATTTAATAATCACTTGGATAAATTACAAAATTGTTTTGTTATTCCCATCCATAGAGAATTGCTGTTAAAATTAGATGAAATACATTGTGTGAAAAATCCTAAGATACTTGTAAAAGCTACAGAAACACGACTTCTTTTTAAAAAGAGGAGGTCAAACTGCACCCTCTCAGAACTTTGATACAGGTGTCAGCAACTTCTCTCTTCCTACGAAGTGAAGCTGTCTTTTCATCCCCAGAGCAGAACCGGCAGGACACCTTTGTGAGCCCAGGAGGCTTGCATCCTCCACCGTGGCTGGTGACATGAGGGGGGCATGCAGACCAGACCCTCGAGGGTCAATGATGCCCTCAAATGGAGAGATTGAGTTGTTTGTCTGGGGTTGGGAGATGGAGACATTTTCTTTTTGCTTTTGCAATGTTCCCATTGAAGCTCAGCAGATCATTAACGTTTGGGCTTTCTGCTTTCTTTTTTGAAATCTCAAATGAACATATATCCCTAAGTAAGCTTGGTAATTCTATTTTCATATTATTCCTATAAGGAACTTTCTTTGTTTATTTTGTCTGCAACAGTTTATTGTCTAGAACTATTAAATTTTAAAAATGGAATTACTTTCAGTCTAATGTTTCCACTGTTTTTATCATTATGACACATTTTTAATGTGTTCATTTTTTTAACAAGGTGAGGAGTCCAAGTTTTCTACGAATGGTAGAGTGGTGAATAAGGAGCAGTCAAACATATGGATGCATTAGTAGTTCTTATCAAAGTTCAAAAACAGGTTGAAATGGTTACCTGATAGCTTCCATTCTGAATGTTAGGGTCAGGAAGGAGAGATGCCTGTGGTGTAACTTATCTGGGAAAATTTTCTTAGATGACTTTGTAGATAGCCATCTTTAGCTCTGTCCTTCTTACCTCAGCTTTACTGGACCAGCTTTGTTCTTTCATGTTGCAGCCTAAAAATCTCTATCAATAAATGTTACAAGAATGAAATGTACATTACCAAGTCAGTTGTTACAGTCACCCAAAGCTGGATTATCCAGAGCATTTATTTAAAACTAAATAGCCCATGTGTATCTTTGACTGTGGAATGGGAAAAATACTTACGCAATGATTTTTTATATTCAGTGAAGGGATTTTAAATGTTTTACAAATACTAATCCTTTTAACACCTCAGTAGGTAAGGATCATAAATGGCTCTTTGCTGAAAGAGACTAGGAGATAGTGCATGAGTTTCTCAGGTTGTCAGGGTATGAGGCTAAGACCACAGCTAGGGTTTCTGGGATCATAGCTTATTCACTGCTCAGAATAGTGGGCCACTGTGCCTCTCAGTAAATGTTAGCCACCAAAATATTTCTGAACTTTGAGTAATCAAACTACAATGAGCTTGTTTTCCCACATAAAGTGAACAATGTGTAAGGCAATCGCTTTTACAAATTTCTAAAGGGGGAAAATAAATTATCTAAACGTAGAGTTTAGAGGATTTTTTTCTTTTGAATTATCTTTAACCTCTGAGGTATTTACTCTGTTGATTTGATAAGCAGGTAAGTCAAGGATAGGAGATGTTAGGTATCTTCCTTAGAATCCTCATTAATATGTAGCAAATCTGAGATCCAAGCTGTGTCTTCTTACCCTAGTGTACCTGATTTTCTCACTTTTCATTCTGTCATCTTTGGGACAATTTGTAATGTAACCATAAGCTCAAGGCATTCAGTATTTTTACTTTCATTTACTAATGTCTGTCTTGTTATTCATTTGATGTTCAAAGTACACTCCCTCCACCCCCAAATTGTGTCAGCTAACAGTGAGTAGGCATGAGTGTTTATACTTCCAAATTAAAGTGCCTAAACTGTTTCTGCCAATTATTTGAGAAAGCCATAAACAAATACTGATGCAGTAACACATCATTTATCCAGAATTAGGCTGTTTCACAAATTTACCTTTTAAAACAGGGTAATAGTCAAAAAGCTTCTGAGTAACAAGGCGTATGTCACAGCACCAGTATAAAAATATATTAATTGTATAAATGTCAGAAACATCAGTGGTAAAAAAGAGACACCCATTTTATAGAAGAGTAGGGGAACCAGACTGTCATCAGTACTGCACTTAAAATGCTGACAAGTAAGAGTTAAATGTAAAAGTGAAAGAAAATGCTAGATAAATTATACCAGGTAATTCTCAAATTACAGTAATTCACAGTCATTCATATGAGAAAATCATTTTCATTGATAGGAATTATTATAAACTTTAAAAAAATTATTTGTATTAACAAATAGCATTTGTTACAGGTCCGTGAATCGTCAGGCTTACACATTTCACGGTACTCACCATAGCACATACCCTCCCCCACGTCCATAACCCAACCACCCTCTCCATACCCCCCTCCCCCAGCAACCCTCAGTATATTTCCTGAGATTAAGAGTCTCTTATGGTTTGTCTTCCTCCCAATCCCCTCTTGTTTCATTTTTTCCTTCCCTAACCCCTGCAACCCCCTGCTCTGCCTCTTAAATTCCTCATACCAGAAAGATCCCAAGATAATTGTCTTTCTCTGATTGGCTTATTTCAGTCAGCATAATACCCCCTGGTTCCATCCATGTCATTGCAAGTGGCAAGATTTCATTTCTTTTGATGATTGAATAGTATTCTGTTGTGTGTACACACACAGACACACACAGACACACACACACATCACTTCTTCTTTATCCATTCATCTGTTGATGGACATCTAGGTTCTTTTTGGCTATTGAGGACATTGTTGCTATAAACACTTGGGTATATGTGCCCCTTCAGATCGCTACATTTGTATCTTTAGGGTAAATACCCAGTAGTGTGATTGCTGGGTCATAGGGTAGCTCTATTTTCAATTTTTTGAGGAACCTCCATACTGTTTCCCAGGTGGATGCACCAGCTTGCATTCCCACCAACAGTGTAGGAGGGTTCCCCTTTCTCCGCATCCGTGCCAACATCTGTCTTTTCCTCACTTGTTAATTTTAGCCATTCTGACTGGTGTGAGGTGGTATCTCATTGTGGCTTTGATTTATAATTCCCTGATACAGAGTGATGTGGAGCACTTTTTCATGTGTCTGTTGGCCATTTGGATGTCCTATTTACAGAAATGCCTGTTTATGTCTTCTGCTCATTTCTTGATTGGATTATTTGTTCTATGGGTGTTGAGTTTGCTAAGTTCTTTATAGATTTTTGGATACTAGCCCTTTATTCTGTCAGTTATCTTTTGTTTTTGTTAACTGTTTCCTTTGCTGTGCAAAAGCTTTTGATCTTGATGAAGTTCTATAGTTCATTTTTGCCCTTGCTTCCCTTGCCTTGGCGATTATTCTAGGAAGAAGTTGCTGTGGCTGAAATCAAATACATTGCTGCCTGTGTTCTCCTCAAGGATTTTGATGGATTCCTGTATTACACTGAGATATTTTCTCCATTTTGAGTCTATTTTTGTGTGTGGTATAAGGAAATGGTCCAGTTTCATTCTTCTGCATGTGGCTGTCCAATTTTCCCAGCACCATCTGTTGAAGAGATTGTCTTTTTTCCATTGGACATTCTTTCCTGCTTTGTCAAAGATTAGTTGACCATAGAGTTAAGGGTCCATTTCTGGGCTCTCTATTCTGTTGCACTGATCTATGTATCAGTTTTTGTGCCAGTACCATACTCTCTTGATGATTACAGTTTTGTAATAGTGCTTAAAGTCTGGAATTATGATGCCACCGACTTTGGCTTTCTTTTTCAACATTCCTCTGGCTATTCGGGGTCTTTTCTAGTTACATATAAATTATAGGATTCTGTGTTCCATTTCTTTGAAAAAAAAATGATGGGATTTTGATAGGGATTTCATTAAATGTGCAGAATGCTTGAGGTAGCATAGACATTTTCACAGTATTTGTTTTTCCAATCCATGAGCATGGATCATTTTTCCATATCTTTGTGTCTTTCTCAGTTTCTTTCATGAGTCCTTTATAGATTTCTGAGTACAGATTTTTTGCCTCTTTAATCAAAGATTATTTATTCCTAGGTATCTTATAGTTTTGGGTGCAATTGTAAATGGGATTGACTTCTTAATTTCCCTTTTTTCCGTCTTACTATTGGTGTATAGAAATGCAACTGATTTCTGTGCATTGATTTTATATCCTGACACTTTACCGAACTTTTGTTATCAGTTCCAGTACTTTTGGAGTGGAGTCTTCTGGCTTTTCTACATAAAGTATCATATCATCTGCAAAGAGTGAGAGTTTGACTTCTTCTTTGCTGATTGGGATGCCTTTTATTTCTTTTTGTTGTCTGATTGCTGAGGCTAGGATTTCTAGTACATATTGAATAGCAGTGGTAATAGTGGGCATCCCTGCCGTGTTCCTGACCTTAGGGGAAAGCTCTCAGTTTTTCCCCATTGAGAATGATATTTGCTGTGGGTTTTTCATAGATGGCTTTGATGATATTGAGGTATGTACCCTCTATCCCTACACTTTGAAGAGTTTTGATCAAGAGTGGATGCTGTACTTTGTCAAATGCTTTTTCAGCATCTGATGAGAGTATCATATTGTTCTTGTTCTTCCTTTTATTAATGTATTGCATTACATTGATTGATTCGTGGATGTTGAACCAAGCTTGCAGCCCAGGAATAAATCCAACTTGGTCATGGTGAATAATCCTTTTAATATACTGTTGGATCCTATTGGCTAGTATTTTAGTAGGAATTTTCGCATCTGTGTTCATCAAGGATATTGGTCTGTAATTCTCCTTTTTGGTGGGTGCCTTGTTTGGTTTTGGGATCAAGGTAATGCTGGCCTCATAAAATGAGTTTGGAAGTTTTCCTTCCATTTTGATTTTTTGGAACAGTTTCAGGAGACTAGAAATTAATTCTTTAAATGTTTGGTAGAATTCCCCTGGGATGCCATCTGGCCTTGGGCTCTTGTTTGTTGGGAGATTTTTGATGACTGCTTCAATCTCCTTACTGTTATGGGTCTGTTCAGGTTTTCTATTTCTTCTTGGTTCGGTTGTGCTAGTTTTTATGTCTCTAGGAATGTAACAGTTTCTTCCAGATTATCAAACTTGCTGGTATGTAGTTGCTCAAAATATGTTCTTATAATTGTTTGCATTTCTTTGTTGTTGGTTGTGATATTTCCTCCTTCATTCATGATTTTATTAATTTGGATCCTTTCTCTTTTCTTTTGATATGTCTGGCTAGGGGTTTATCAATCATTAATTCTTTCAAAGAATCAGCTCCTAGTTTCGTTGATCTGTTCTGCTGTTCTTTTGGTTTCTATTTCATTGATTCTGCTCTGATCTTTATGATTTCTCTTCTCCTGCTGGGTTTAGGGTTTCTTTGCTGTTCTTTTTCCAGCTCCTTTAGGTGTAGAGTTAGGTTGTGTACTTGAGAACTTTCTTGTTTCTTGAGAAAGGCTTGTATTGCTACACACTTTCCTCTCTGGACTGCCTTTGCTGTGTCCCAAAGATTTTGAACTGTTGTGTTTTCATTTTCATTTGTTTCCTTGAATTTTTTCAATTCTTCTTTAATTTCCTTGTTGACCCATTCATTCTTTAGTAGGATGCTCTTTAGCCTCCATGCATTTGCATTCTTTCCAGCTTTCCTCTTCTGACTGAGTTTTAACTTCAGAGCATTGTGGTCTGAAAATATGCAGGGAGTGGTCCCAATTTTTGTACTGGTTGAGACCTGATTTATGACCCAGGGTGTGATCTATTCTGGAGAATGTTCCATGTGCACTAGAGACGAAGGTATATTCTGTTGCTTTGAGATGGAATGTTCTAAATATATCTGTATGTCCATCTGGTCCAGTGTGTCATTTAAAGCCTTTATTTCCTTCATCTTTTGCTGGATGATCTGTCTATTTCAGTGAAGAGAGTGTTAAAGCCCCCTACTATTATTGTATTAGTGATGACGTGTTTCTTTGATTTTGTTATTAATTGGTTTATATAATTGGCTGTTCCCTTGTTAGGGGCATAGGTATTTAAAACTTCTTGTTTGCAGACCTTTTATATATGATATAGTGTCCTTCCTCATCGCTTACTATAGTCTTTGGCTTGAAGTCTTATTTATCTGATATAAGGATTGCCACCCCAGCTTTGTTTTGATGTCCATTAGCATGGTGAATTGTTTTCCACCTCCTCATTTTAAATCTGGTGGTGTCTTTGCTTCTAAAGTGAGTTTCTTGTAGACAGCATATCAATAGGTCTTATTTTTTTTCATGGTATTTTTAAATTTATTTATTTATTCAGCATAACAGTATTCATTGTTTTTTGCACAACACCCAGTGCTCCATGCAAAACGTGCCCTCCCTATTACCCACCACATGTTCCCCCAACCTCCCACCCCTGACCCTTCAAAACCCTCAGGTTGTTTTTCAGATCTCCCTGATATGAGGACATGGAGAAGCAACATGGGGGGTTAGGGGGATAGGAGAAAAATAAATGAAACAAGATGGGATTGGGAGGGAGACAAACCATAAATGACTCTTAATCTCACAAAACAAACTGGGGGTTGCTGGGGGGAGGTGGGGTTGGGAGAGGAGGAGGGGGTTATGGACGTTGGGGAGGGTATGTGCTATCGTGAGTGCTGTGAAGTGTGTAAACCTGGCGATTCACAGACCTGTACCCCTGGGGATAAAAATACATTATATGTTTATTAAAAAAAAAATTGGAAGGGGAGGCGAACCATAAGAGACTTTGGTCTTATTTTTTTAATCCATTCTGATACTCCATGTCTTTTGATTGGGGCATTCAACCCATTTACATCAAGGTAACTATTGAAAGATGTGTATTTAGTGCCATTGTATTTCCTACAAGGTGACTGTTACTGTATATTGTCTCTGTTCCTTTCTCGTCTATTACTTTTGGGTTCTCTCTTTGGTTAGAGGACCCCTTTCAATATTTCCTATAAGGCTGGTTTGTTGTTTGCATATTCTTTTAGTTTTTGTTGATCCTGGAAACTTTTTATCTCTCCTTCTATTTTCAATGATGCCCTAACTGGATATAGTATTCTTGGCTGCATATTTTTCCTGTTTAGTTCTCTGAATATGTCATGTCAGTCCTTCCTGCCTTGCCAGATCTCTGTGGATAAGTCTGCTGCCAATCTAATATTTCTACCATTGCACGTTATAGACCTCTTGTCCCAAGTAGTGTTCAGGATTTTTTCTTTGTCATTAAGACTTGGAATTTTAACTATTAGATGCCAGGGAGTGGACCTATTTTTATTGGTTTTGAGGGAAGTTCTCAATATGTCCTGAATTTCAATGCTGTTACCTTTGTCCTATTAGGGAAATTCTCTACCATAATTTGCTCCAATATACCTTCTGCCCCTCTCTCTCTCTTTCTTTGTCTTCTGGGATCCCAATTATTCTAATATTGGTTTGTCTTATGGTATCACTTATTTCTCGAATTCTCTCCTTGTTGTCCAGTTGTTGTTTGTCTCTCTTTTGCTCAGCTTCTTTATTCTCTGTCATTGGGTCTTCTATAGCACTAATTCTCTCTTCTGCCTCATTTATCCTAGCAGTAAGAGCCTCCATTTTTTAAAAGATTTTATTTATTTATTTGACAGACAGAGATCACAAGTAGGAAGAGTGGCAGTAGGCGGGGGGGGGGGGGGAAGCAGGCTCCCTGCTGAGCAGAGAGCCTGATATGGGGATCGATCCCAGGACCCTGACATCATGACCTGAGCCAAAGTCAGTGGCTTTATCCACTGAGTCACCCAGATTCCCCAAGAGTCTCCATTTTTTAATTACACCTCATTAATAACTTTTTTGATTTCCACTTGGTTAGATTTTAGTTCTTTTATTTCTCCAGAAATGGATTTTTTTCTCTAAAAAGGGATTCTCTAATATCTTCCATGCCTTTTTCAAACCCAGCTAGCACCTTGGTGATTGTCATTCTGAACTCTAGTTCTGACATATTCCTAATATCCATATTGATTAAGTCCCTAGCCATCAGTACTGTCTCTTGTTCTGTGTGTGTGTGTGTGGTGATTTTTTCTGCATTGTCTTTTTATCCAAATAAGACTGGATAAGATAAGATAAATGAGAGAACAAAATACTAAGGGGTTGCAAAGACTTCAGAAAAATATATGCTAATCAAATAAGAAAAGATCCAAAATTAGGGGGAGAAGAATGGGAGGAAAGAAAATACAAAAAGATGAAAAATATATATATTTGAATGGCAAATAGAACAGAGCAACTCACTTGATTTTTTGTGTATTCAGGTCTCTTAGAGGAAGCTACCTCCCTAAATTTTAAAGAAAAAAAAATATATATATGTGTGTGTATGTGTATATATGTGTGTATGTGTATATATATATATATATATATATACACATACACACACACACACACAACAGGATTATCACGATGAAGGGATGGAATATGACTGTACAGATGAAAATTAAAAATGATTCTAAAAAGGAATTGATAAGTTGGTCAGAAAAAGAGAAAGGGGGGGGAGTCAAGATGGCGGGGAAGTAGGAGGAGGCACCATTTCAACCTGTACCCTAAAGTGAGCTGATTACCTACCAAAGAACTCCGACCACCCATGAAATCAGCCTGAGATCAGAATTATACACGTCTGGATCTCTACAGGAGCAGAAGACGCCAGTGGCAGGTAAAGCAGACTGGGAGCGTCGGACTGATATCGGAAGATAAACAAAAGGGGGAGGGAGCCACCAGAGGTGACCGATTGAAAGTAACACCCCAACGCGAGAGTGCTCTGCATCTGGGGACCAGCATTAACTTGGAGTCTGGTTGAAAGCACTCAAAAAACAAAGAGCAAAGGATCACGGTGGGTAATAGTGGGAACCTGGGCGGTTAGGGTCAGGGACCTAAATCCCCAGACCCAGGACAGCCTCCCCTGGTGCTGAGCGAGAGAGAGTGCGGCGGAGAAATCAGGTCTCCGTCCCTGAGCCGCCAGTGTGCCTGAATGCCAGCGCGCCCGAGAACGAGTGGGGTCTGGCTCTGGTGAGGGGCTGGGAGCCTGGCCAGATGGCAATCCTGAAACGCACGTGTCCCACACCCTCCCTTGAGATAGGTGCTCATAGGCACTAGCCTGGAGCTCTGGCATCCGGAAAAACCAGACATTCCCAGCCCGGGACAGCGGGAAAATCTCAGTGTGCGATCTCTGCTCGGAACCTCTTTGGCGGTCTGGAGCTGCCTAGACAGCCACCGCTGCCCTGGTTTTGGGTACAACGAGGAGCTCCTTCATCCCCAGGGACAGTGACTCAGAACCGACTCAGCCAGCAGCTTTTCCAAAACATTCTGGGGCTTCTCTCTGAGAGGGAGGTCGGGGTGCAGTTTGCTCTCCTTTAAACCTCCAAAAACCATCAAAAGCTGTCAAGGCAAGAGAAAGCAGATGAAAGAACATAAAAACCCCCAGAGAGCAAAAGACTGAAAAAACCAGTTTCCTCAGAGCTCACCCCCTTGAGGGGAGCGGGAGGACCTAACTCAGGGAACATCAATTGTCTGAAAACCCACGTGGCAGGCCCCTCCCCCAGAAAACCAACCAGGAAGGAAGAAAAAAAAAAAAAAGACTACAAGAGAACAACCACCACTACTTCATAAATACAACTTTTATTTTTAACTCTTTACCAATATTCTGGTTCTTTTTTTTATACATACAGATAATTTTTTAACCTATTTACCACCACACTGAGATGTCCAGTACATCAAATACTTTAATAACCTTCTAACCTGAACTTTGATACATACACCCGTGTTTTTCTTTTGCTTTTCTAATTTTTTAATTCTTTTTTAATTTTAACTTAGTTTAGTCTAGTTTATTCTTTTTTAATTTTTATTTTCTACTATACATATAGAGTTAAACTTCAAGGTAATCCCCTTTCCCCAATCAATGCTACCCCTATAGGCAAACCAGTTTCTAATCCCCCTGTAACTTAGGAAAGTTGAGTCCCTTAACAAAAACATCAAGATACCTTCAGGAAGAATCAAAATAACCTTCCTCACCCACACTAAGAATTTATAACCACTCTCCCAATTTTTCCTTCTGTCAGTGTTTCTGTGAATTTGTGTTTGTCCTGATAATATATAAATCATATACTTGGGGTTCTTTCTAATGAGGTTCTTCCCTTTTTTTTGATTGCATATATATTTTTTTTTCTCTTGTCATATACTTTTATCAGTCTTTTTGTCTGTTTTTGTTTGTATACTTCATAAATCTTACCTTGTGGCCCATTTGGGCTGAGCCTTCTCTTTTATCTTCCTTTTTTTTCCCTATCACTCTCTCTCTCTCTCTCTCTTTTTTTTTCCTTTTTTCTTTCCCCCCTTTTTTTTCTTTCTTCTTCTCTATCTCTTTTTCTTTTCTTTTTTCTCTCATTTGGGTGGTGAATCCTGATTGCACAGAAGCTTCCAGGGTGCACATTGACTGCACCACAATCGATAAGTCCAGCTGCATCTGTTCAGTCATCTCTTTCCAAAATGACTAGGAGGAGGAATACCCAACGGAAGAAAAATACAGAGGATGGGCCTTCTGCAACAGAGCTAATGGCTATCGACATAGACAATATGTCAGAAAAGGAATTCAGACTAACAATTATCCAGGCAATAGCTAGATTGGAGAAAGCCATGGACGACCAAACAGAATTGATTAGGGCAGAACTGAAAGCCACCAGGGATGATGTTCAAAATGCTCTCAATGAGTTCCAATCGAATCTAAATTCTCTAAAAGCTAGGGTAACTGAGACAGAAGATAGAATTAGTGATCTGGAGGACAAACAGATAGAGAGAAAGGATCAGGAGGAAGCCTGGAACAAACAGCTCAGAAGCCACTAAAACAGAATCAGGGAAATAAATGATGCCATGAAACATTCCAACGTCAGAATTATTGGAATCCCTGAAGGGGAGGAAAAAGAAAGAAGTCTAGAAGATATAGTGGAAGAAGTTGTCTATGAGAATTTTCCCAATCTCACGAATGGAAACAAAGTTCATGTACTAGAGGCAGAGAGATTTCCTCTCAAGATTTTAAATTCTCGAAAGTCCTCACGACACCTGATAGAATGAGGAATTATGTTTCAAGAGAGACCCTCTTAAAAGCAGCTAGGACAAAAAAGCTCCTTAGGTACAGAGGAAAGCCCATTAGAATAACGTGAGACCTTTCTACAGAGACCTGGCAAGCCAGGAAGGGCTGGCAAAATATATTCAGAGTACTAAATGAGAAGAACATGCAACCAAGAATACTCTATCCAGCAAGACTGACATTTAAAATGGATGGAGAGATAAAGAGTTTCCAAGACCGGCAAGGCTTAAAAGACTATGCAACCACCAAGCCGACACTGCAGGAAATATTAAGGGGGGTCCTATAAAAGAGAAAAAATCCTAAGAATATCATTGAACAGAAATATAGAAACAATCTATAGACAGAAAGACTTCAAAGGCAACACGATGTCAATAAAAACCTATCTCTCAATAATCACTCTCAATGTGAATGGCCTAAACGCGCCCATAAAACGACACAGGGTTGCAGATTGGATAAAACGACAGGACCCATCCATATGTTGTCTACAAGAGACCCATTTTGAACCTAAGGATACACTCAGACTGAAAGTGAAGGGATGGAGAAGCATCTTTTCTGCCGACGGGCCTCAAAAGAAGGCCAGAGTAGCGATTCTCATATCAGATAAATTAGATTTTAAACTAAAGACTGTAATCAGAGATACAGAAGGACACTACATAATTCTTAAAGGGACTATCCGCCAAGATGACCTAACAATTGTGAATATCTATGCCCCCAATATGGGAGCACCCAATTACATAAGAAAACTATTAATCAAGATGAAGAGTCATATTGATATGAATACAGTAATAGTAGGAGATCTTAATACACCTCTCTCAGAAATAGACAGATCATCGAAGCAGAAAATTAATAAAGAAATAAGAGCATTGAATGAAACATTGGACCAGATGGACCTCATCAATGTATACAGAACATTCCACCCTAAAACAACAGAATACTCATTCTTCTCAATGAGCAAATGGAACCTTCTCCAGAATAGACCACATACTGGGTCACAAAGCAGGACTCAACAGATACCAAAAGACTGACATTATTCCCTGCATATTCTCCGATCACAATGCTTTGAAACTGGAGCTCAATCACAAGGAAAAGTTCAGAAGGAACTCAAACACCTGAAAGCTAAAGACCACCTTGCTTAAGAATGCTTGGATCAACCAGGAGATCAAAGATGAACTTAAACAATTCATGGAAACCAATGAGAATGAAGACACTTCGGTCCAAAACCTATGGGATACAGCAAAGGCGGTTCTAAGGGGGAAATACATAGCCATCCAAGCCTCCCTCAAAAACATTGAAAAATCCAGAATACACCAGCTCTCTCTACACCTTAACGAACTGGAGAATCAACAACAAATCAAACCAACTCCACATGCAAGAAGGGAAATAATCAAGATTAGAGCAGAGCTCAATGAGGTAGAAATGAGAGATACAGTAGAAGGTATCAATGAAACTAGAAGCTGGTTTTTTGAAAGAATCAATAAGATCGATGAACCATTGGCCACACTAATCCAAAAGAAAAGAGAGAAAGCCCAAATTAATAAAATTATGAATGAAAAGGGAGAGATCACAACGAACACCAAGGAAATAGAAACAATCATCAGAAATTATTACCAACAGTTATATGCCAATAAGCTAAGCAACCTAGATGAAATGGATGCATTCCTGGAAAACTACAAACTCCCAAAATTGAACCAGGAAGAAACTGACAACCTGAATAGACCGATATCTAGTAACGAGATTGAAGCAGTGATCAAAAACCTCCCAAAAAACAAGAGCCCAGGACCTGACGGATTCCCTGGGGAATTCTACCAAACTTTCAAAGAATAAATAACACCAATTCTCCTGAAGCTGTTCCAAAAAATTGAAGCAGAAGGAAAACTTCCAGACTCTTTTAATGAAGCCAGCATTACCCTGATCCCCAAACCAGGCAAAGACCCTTCCAAAAAGGAGAACTTCAGACCAATATCACTGATGAATATGGATGCAAAGATTCTCAACAAGATCCTAGCCAATAGGATCCAGCAGCACATTAAAAAGATTATCCACCATGATCAGGTGGGATTCATCCCTGGGTTGCAAGGTTGGTTCAACATTGGCAAATCAATCAATGTGATAGAACAAATCAATAAGAGAAGAGAGAAGAACCACATGGTCCTCTCAATTGATGCAGAAAAAGCATTGGACAAAATCCAGCATCCGTTCCTGATGAAAACCCTTCAAAGTATAGGGATAGAGGGAACATTCCTGAACTTCATAAAATCTATCTATGAAAGACCCACAGCAAATATCATCCTCAATGGGAAAAAGCTTGCAGCCTTCCCGTTGAGATCAGGAACACGACAAGGATGCCCACTCTCACCACTCTTGTTCAACATAGTATTAGAAGTCCTAGCAACGGCAATCAGACAACAATCCAAATTGGCAAGGAAGAAGTCAAACTCTCTCTCTTTGCAGATGACATGATTCTTTATATGGAAAACCCCAAAGACTCCACCCCCAAACTACTAGAACTCATACAGCAATTCAGTAACGTGGCAGGATACAAAGTCAATGTACAGAAATCAGTGGCTTTCTTATACACTAACAATGAAAATAGAGAAAGGGAAATTAGAGAATCGATTCCATTTACTATAGCACCAAGAACCATAAGATACCTGGGCATAAACCTAACCAAAGAGGTAAAGGACCTGTACTCGAGGAACTACAGAACACTCATGAAAGAAATTGAAGAAGACACAAAAAGATGGAAGACTGTTCCATGCTCTTGGATTGGAAGAATAAACATTATTAAAATGTCTATACTGCCTAGAGCAATCTATACTTTTAATGCCATTCCAATCAAAATTCCACCAGTATTTTTCAAAGAGCTGGAGCAAATAATCCTAAAATTTGTATGGAATCAGAACAGACCCCGAATTGCTAAGGAAATGTTGAAAAACAAAAACAAAACTGGCAGCATCACGTTACCCGATTTCAAGCTTTACTACAAAGCTGTGATCACCAAGACAGCGTGGTACTGGCATAAAAACAGACACATAGACCAGTGGAATAGAGTGGAGAGCCCAGATATGGACCCTCAACTCTATGGTCAAATAATCTTCGACAAAACAGAAAAAAATATTCAATAGAAAAAAGACCGTCTCTTCAATAAATGGCGCTGGGAAAACTGGACAGCGATATGTAGAAGAATGAAACTTGATCATTCTCTTACACCGTACACAAAGATAAACTCGAAATGGATAAAAGACCTCAATGTGAGACAGGAATCTATCAGAATCCTAGAGGAGAACATAGACAGTAACCTCTTCGATATCAGCCACAGCAACTTCTTTCAAGATATGTCTCCAAAGGCCAAGGAAACAAAAGCAAAAATGAACTTTTGGGACTTCATCAAGATCAAAAGTTTCTGCACAGCAAAGGAAACAGTCAACAAAACAAAAAGGCAACCCACGGAATGGGAGAAGATATTTGCAAATGACAGTACAGACAAAAGGTTGATATCCAGGATCTATAAAGAACTCCTCAAACTCAACACACACAAAACAGACAATCATATCGAAAAATGGGCAGAAGATATGAACAGACACTTCTCCAGCGAAGACATACAAATGGCTATCAGACACATGAAAAAATGTTCATCATCACTAGCCATCAGGGAGATTCAAATTAAAACTACATTGAGATACCACCTGACACCAGTTAGAATGGCCAAAATTAGCAAGACAGGAAAAACGTGTGTTGGAGAGGATGTGGAGAAAGGGGAACCCTCTTACACTGTTGGTGGGAATGCAAGTTAGTGCAGCCACTTTGGAGAACAGTGTGGAGACTCCTGAAGAAATTAAGAATAGAGCTTCCCTATGACCCTGCAATTGCACTGCTGGGTATTTACCCCAAAGATACAGATGTAGTGAAAAGAAGGGCCATCTGTACCCCAATGTTTATTGCAGCAATGGCTACGGTCGCCAAACTGTGGAAAGAACCAAGATGCCCTTCAACAGATGAATGGATAAGGAAGATGTGGTCCATATACACAATGGAGTATTATGCCTCCATCAGAAAGGATGAATACCCAACTTTTGTAGCAACATGGACGGGACTGGAAGAAATTATGCTGAGCGAAATAAGTCAAGCAGAGAGAGTCAAGTATCATATGGTCTCATTTATTTGTGGAGCATAACAAATAACATGGCGGACATGGGGAGATGGAGGGGAGAGGGAGTTGAGGGAAACTGGAAGGGGAGATGAGCCATGAGAGACTATGGACTCTTAAAAAACCAACCAGAGGATCTTGAAGGGATGGGGGGGTGGGAGGTTGAGGAACCAGGTGGTGGGTAATAGGGAGGGCTCGTACTGCATGGAGCACTGGGTGTGATTCCAAAACAATGAACACTGTTATGCTGTAAATAAACAAATAAACGAATAAAAAAAAAAGAAAGAAAAAGAAAAAGAGAGAGAAAAAAGAATGTGATCAGGTGGAGAGTAGAATAAGGCATGCACTAGATTTAGGGTATATTTTGAAATATTAGAAGAAATTGTATTCCAGAATTTTAAAGAAAAAAAAACCTATATGTATATGAAAAATAAGGTTGAATAAAATGAAGGGATAAAATATGACTATAACATTGAAATTTTAAAATATTTTTAAAAGGTATTGATAAGATAAAATGGTTAAAAATGTTAAAGGAGGAAAGAGGAAATGTTAAAAATAATAGAAGAAAAAATAAAATAAAAAGAATTTAACTTTGTAAGACTAAAGGATCATGGGAAAGAAGGCATGAATTCTATTCATTGCTTTCCCTTAGCTCTGGAGTTCCGCAGTTCTCTTTGATTGGTGAACTTGGTCTTGGCTGGATGTTCTTGCTGATCTTCTTGGGGAGGGGCCTGTTGTAGTGATTCTCAAATATCTTTGCCAAAGGCATCCACCCTTGTCAGGGCCCAGGCTAAGTAATCTGCCAGGGTTCTTCCTGGGGAGCTTTTGATTTCTGAATGCTTTTCTTAGAACTTTGGAGGAGAAGAATGAAGATGGCAACCTCTCAGTCTCCATCCTGGAGCAGCTGAGAGCTCAGAGCCCCACTCCTCAGTGTGCCATCAGAGAAAAGCAGTCATTCCCTCCTTTCTTCCCAGTCTCTGGCCACATTTCGTGCTCACCTGACTTGTGCTCACCTGGCTTGTGACTGAGCATTTGTGTCTCTGGCACACAGTCCTGTTTGGAGTCTCCAAATCCAGCAGATTCCTGCCATATGCTTCCACACCACTCCTCTTGGAGGACAAAGGAGGGGGTCTCCACAGATATTCCACTGGTGGGGTCCCTGATTAAAGGGTCCTGGTCTGACTGTGCCGTAGATCACGGTTTAAGGTAACCCCAAGCTGAGAGCTCACTCCTCAGCTCAGTCTCTATAGCCATCTTCCCCCCTCTGATATCTGGGAGCTCTGCCACCCTCAGACACCCCTGCTCTTTCTGTGATCCCAAGGGACCTGAGACCACACTGTCACCATGAGGGCTCCACTGCTGCTTAGCCTCTGGAGCAGTGTCCCTCAGTGGAGCAGATGTCTAAAAGTTCCAATTTTGTGGTCCATTGCTCCAGTGTTCTCCGGGAGCTGTCCCCTCTTCCCACGGTCTATCTTCCTGTTGCTTCGGAATTGCTTCTTCACACATCCTAACTTCCAGAAAGTGATGGATTTTCTGTTCCTGGAATTGCTGCTTTTCTTCTGTTCTATCTCCTGTTGAGTTTGTAGGTGTTTAGAACGGTTTGATAACTATCTAGCTAAACACCTGGGATCTCATATTTCAGTCTCCTACTCCTACACCATCTTGCTTCCTCCTCCCTGGAAGTTTTTTAATATTTAAGAGCACAACCTAATAATGGAAATTTCTAGTCATTACCTGGGTTTAAATCAATCATAAACAACAATGTTATCAGTTTTTAAAAGAAGTTTTGTAGAGAAATTCATACTCTGAACTATCTAGATATTCAGGGAACATCACAAGAGGTTTATTGTGTGTAAATGAATACAATATGTTCGTAATTTATTAAACATTTAATAATTAAATACTAACTATATATTCAATTTAGACTATTTTAATTTTCTGATTAACTTATACATTATTTATTGGAATTGAATATTAAATTTAAAAATAAAATCTCCCCCCGCAGGAATTTTATGTTGCTTTCTAAATTCATTTGTATGTTGGATTCATCACTTATTTCTAAAAAGTAAAGATTTCACCAATTTTATTGTGAATTGTTCCTACAAAATAAGTCCAGTTTAACTGAATTTTCTGATTAGTCAAGCAGAAAAGATTTTTTTCTCTTTTTTTATTTCTGTTTTCACATTGTTAGAAATTTAAGACAGCTTACACTATTAAGTGTTATTTAACATTTTCTTGATAATGAAATAACATATATTCTTAAAGTATTAGCTCACTGCCGACTGCTTCAGCTGGGGTAGACTGAAACAAATATGTACGCTCAGCAGCAATCTCTGTAGTCTCAGGGTTGCAAAGTCAAGACAGTACAGTCCAGCAAGTACAGCCTCATGTGGAGGTGGGGGGCGCGTATGGGTCAGGGGTGCTTGGCTTCCCCAAAGTGGTGTAGCTAAGCTCTGGCTTAGTTGTTGTCATGTTGAAAATATGTTGTCAAAACTTTGAATTCTTGTCAACAGAGACTAGAATTTTTATATATCTATGTGTGAGTATCTGTGTGTATGTTCTCATGTATGTTTATTCAATTTAGAGTTTACAATTTGTGATTAACTTATAAATATTTATTGGATTTAAATATGAAATTTAAAAATAAGATTTCATGTATATAAAATATATTTTTGAAATACACACATATGTATATACATATATATAATACATATTTTGTGTGAAATGTCCCATTTTTTAAAATCTACTTCAATCCAAAAGCAGTATGAGTTAAAGAAACCTTTATCCTCATGGGATATGGTTTATAACACACTACCTTGCCAGTTCTACTCTGAAAAGGGTAAAACAACAAGAACATTTATCAACTAATTTTCTGTGATTTTTCTTATTCAATTATTGATTACAAAGTGTTCCAGACTGAGGGTTAAGAAACAAATTTTTGTTATAAAATTTAAATAAGCCCTATGAAATATTTGTCACACATTTAATAGAAAACTCCCATGACTTGAAACACCTAGGAACTGATCTGAGCAATGGGAATAGGATCTCCATAGGCAGACAGTCTGGCAAGTGTGAGGTATGAGAAAGTCAATTAGGGGAGAGGAAAACTTCAAGGGGGGGGGATGGAGCCCCTTCTATGGAAGAAGAAAAGGGAGAGAAAGAGGTTGAGAGAGCGTGGCATCCTATTCAATGGTAGAGCTATTTTGTTTGGTGCATTATTTAATCATTAAGTAACAATGCTTGAATACCTGTCATGACTAACTAATTTATTAAAAGTTTGGATAGTTTGCAGATACTCTGTAGATTGGACCAGTTCTAACTCATGTTCTTTAAAGAGAAAAAGGAAAAAGTTTTTGTACCAGTTTTGTGTGAAGGGCTATACAGTAAGGGTATGTGGAAATGTGGGAAATGGATGGGCTGGATATTACCTTGGGCTCTGGTCCAGATCTGGTATAACTGAAACATGTAAAATGTAAAGAATTCAATACTTCGGGTCCCTGGGTGGCTCAGTGGGTTAAAGCCTCTGTCTTCAGCTCAGGTCATGATCCCAGGGTCCTGGGGTCGAGCCCCACATCGGGCTCTCTGCGCCGCAGGGAGCCTGCTTCCTCCTCTCTCTCTGCTTGCCTCTCTGCCTGGTTGTGATTTCTCTCTGTCAAATAAATAAAATATTAAAAAAAAAGAATACTTCAAACCTCTCATTGGCAAAATAGAAGTTTGACGTGGTTGTTAAACTGGAGTCACCCCTAACCATGTTGACATTGAGTGGTGGGTTAGATATTCCTTAAATTTCCTTAAATAATAAATAAATAAGTAACTCATGTTCTTGGAGAAGGTATATCAGCTAAAAAAACATGACCCATATTGATCTGATGGTTATAATTGTTAGCTTAAGGTTGCCAGAGGTGTTAGTAGAAGATTTTCAGATAAAAATCTTTAGAAAGAGATTTAAATTTCTTGTATTGCAGTCCAGCAAGAGAAGGAACATGGAGCTCCATGACATGAAAAGAATGCCCCTCTTAGTTTGCAGGATTTTTCTTGATGGTACCTTTAACCACACCTGACTGTATTTGAAAAGGTTTTTACTTTCAGTGCTTGGGGAAGTGTGATAGCAGTGGGTCATTGGGATCTCTAAAGAATTATTACTGATTCAGTGGAGGGAAAACCAGGAGGAAAAAACAAAATGCTGAATGTTAGACTTGTTCAATTCAAAATTTTAAAGCCCTTTTTATTTCTTAGCTTATTGAGGTAAGCTGGTAGAAGTATATAAAACTGTGATTAGGTGACAACATATTGACAGGAGGAAGCTGAAGGAGGGCTTGGTAGAGAAATAGAGGTGATGAGTGTCTCTACCTTGGTGGTCACGTAGGCTTTGAAATGACATTACTCTGAACATAATGTAAATTTGGGTATCTCTTTAAGGTACCCTACATGTTGAGTCATTCACAGAATTACAGGAGATACTAGCAAAGTAAAGACAGCCTCTGTCTTGCATATGTCTGCTGCTCATGCTTAAGAATCCAGACCAAATATCCCAGGTTTCCCTGTATATAATTTAAGCCTCATTTTCCCACGTGTCTTTTTTCTCTAAAGAGTATTCTGTTCCCTGAACAATTTGGAAGGTTGTTCAATTTTTTGTTTTATTTAGTTTAATCTTACTGAGGAATAATTTACAAATCTAACTGTATATATTTGAAGTATACAGTATGGTTATTTGCTAGAAATGCATATTGTGGGATGATTGCCATAATCACGATGATTAATACATCTGTCAACTCACATAGCTAACTTTTTCTTTTATTTTTTAAAATGGTAAGAATGCTTAAGATTTACTCTCAACAACTTTCAAGTACATAATACTGTATTATTAACTGTAGTCACCATGCTGTGTATTTGATCTGTTATTACCACAACTGAAAATTATACTGTTTGATCTGCATCACCCCATTCCCCCACCTCTCCCTCATTCCTAGAAACTACCATTCTTTTTTCTGCCTTCATAAAATTGGCTCTTTTGTTTTGTTTTGTTTTCAGATTCCACGTATCAGTGGTTCACACATATGTCCTTCTCTCTCTGGCTTGTTGTACATAGCATAATGCCCTCCAGCTTCATCCGTGTTCTACAAATGGCAAGATTTCCTCTATTTTATGAGTGAATAATACTCAGGGTGTGTGTATGTCTGTGTGTGGGGAGGTGTCTCTGTGTGTGTATGTGTCTGTTTGGGGACGTGTGTGTACATGACACATGCTCTTCATCCATTCATTTGTTGGAGGACATCACAGTTGCTTCTGTAACTCAGCTGTTGTGATGAATGCTGCAGTGAACATTGGTGAGCAGGTAGGTGTCTCCTCAGGAGCTGATTTCAGTTCTAGACGTATATGTAAGAGTGGGCTTGCTAGACCATATGGTAGTTCAATTCTCATTTTTTGAAGAAGCAGCATACCATTTTTCATAAACAGGCTTACAATTTATTGTTTGTTTCCCTTGCTGTGCGGGAGCTTTTTAGTTTGATGTAGTCCTACTTGTTTATTTTCGCTTTTATTGCCTTTGCTTTTGGTGTGTCATCCAAGAAATCACTGCCAAGACCAATGTCAGGATCTTTTCCCAGTGTTTCCTCTAGGAGTTCTATGGTTTCAGGTCTTACATTTAAGTCTTTGATCCATTTTGAGTTAATGTTTTTAAGGGGTATAAGATTGAGTCCAGTTATCTTCTTTTATATGTGGGTATGCAGTTTTCCCAGCACCATTTATTAAAGAGACTGCCCTTTTCCCGGGAGTGTTCTTGGCTCCCTTGTCAAGTACGAGTTGTCTGTATGCTCAGGGGTTTGTGTCTGTGCTTTCTGCTTTGTTCCACTGGTTTATGAGCCTGTTTTCATGCCACTAAAACACTGTTTTGATTACTATGGCTTTATGATATGGTTCAAATCAGGAAGTGTGTTACTTTTGACTTTTTTTTCCTTATATTTTATTATTTATTTGACAGAGAGAGATCACAAGTAGGCAGAGAGGCAGGCAGAGAAAGAGGAGGAAGCCGGCTCCCCACTGATCAGAGCTCAATGCAGGGCTCGATCCCAGGACCCTGGGATCATGACCTGAGCTGAGGCTGAGACTTTAACCCACTGAGCCACCCAGGTGTCCCAGACATTTTATTTTTTCTCAGGATTGCTTGGCCATTCGGGGTTTTTGTGGTTCTGTACAAACCTTAGTAGAGTTTTTTTCCTCTTTCTATGAAAAATGCTTTGGGAATTTTTGTAGATATTGCATTAGGACTATAGGTTGCTTTTGGTAGTGTGGGTATGCTCACAATATTAATTCTTCTAATTCAAAACACAGGCTACCTCTTCATTTATCTGTGTGTTCTTCAGTGGTTTTCATCAGTGTTTTATAGTTTTAATACACAGGTTGTTCACCTACATGGTTGAATTTATTTCTGAATATTTTATTGCTGTTATTATAAATGGAATTGGTTTCTTAATTTCATTCTCAGATATTTTATTTTTATTGTATAGAAACACAACTGCTTTCTGGATGTTGACTTTATAACATGCACCTTTACTGAATTTATTAATTCTAACAGATTTTTCTTGCAGGCCTTAGAGTTTTCTACAGATAAGTGCATGCCATTTGCAAACAGATCATTCTACTTCTTCCTTTCTAAATTGGAAGCCTTTTATTTTTCTTCTTTGCCTAGTTGCTCTGACCAGGACATCCAGCATTATGTTGAATGGAAATGAGAAGAGGGAGAATCCTTGTCTGGTTCTTGATCTTAGAGAAAAGGCTTTTACATGTATGATGGAGTATTATATTTGCTTGTGGGGTTGTCCTATATTGTCTTTGTTATGTTGTGGCACATTCTTTCTACATACAATTTTTTGAGAGTTTTTATCATCAAAGGATGTTGAATTTGGTCAAATGCATTCTCTGCAACTATTGCAGTGATCTGATTATATAATTATCAGTCATTCTTTTACTGTGTGTGTCACACCTGCTGTTGAGCCAGCCTTGCATTCCAGTGATGAGTATCTCTTGATCATGGTGCATGCTTCTTTTAATGTGCTCTTGAAATTAGGTTTGTCTGTGTATCTTTTTAGGATTTTATCAGGGATATTTGCCTATAATTTTCATTTCTTGTAGCGTCTTTAACTGGCTTTGGTCTTAGGGGAATGCTGGCCTTATCAAATGAATATGGGAGTGTTACCTCATCTTCAGTTTTTTTGGAAAAGCTTGGGAAGGATTGGCATTAAGCCTTCTTTTAAAAATTGTTAAAATTCACCCGTGAAACCATTTGGACTTTTTTGTCTGGAAATTTTTGATTGCTGATTCAGTCCCCTTGCTTATTATTTGTTCATATTTTCTATTACTTCATGATTGTCTCTTGCTAAGTTTTGTGTTTCTGGGAATTTATCCATTCTTCCATTACCCTTGTGTTCGTGTATAATTGTTCATAGCAGCTTCTTATGATCCTTTGTATTTCTGTGGATCAGTTGTAATGTCTCCTCTTTTATTTATAATTTTATTTGAGTCCTCTCTCCTTTCCCTTAGTCTAGCTAAAGTTTTGTCAATTTCATTTATCTTTAAAAAAAATTTAAGTTTATTGCTCTTTTCTCTTGTCTTTCTAGTGTCTGTTTCACTTATTTATTCTCTAACCCTTACTATTTTCTTTCTTCTGCTAACTATGGGCTTAGTGTGTTTATCCTTTTCTATTCCTTGAGGTGCAAGATTAGGCTGTTTATTTGAGATCTTCCTTTTTTCTAAATGAAGGCATCATTATAAAATTCCTTCTTTAAATGGTGATAGTAGATAGTGCTTTCACTATCTCTTAAGTTTAGTAAGCCATATTTCTATTTTCATTTATCTGATGTGTTTTTTTTTTTCCACAAGATCTCAAGATTTCCCTTTCGATTTCATCACAGATACATTGGTTTTTCATAAGCGTACTGTTTAATTTATACATATTTGTGCATTTTCTAGCTTCACTCCTCTTACTGGTTTTGTAGTTTCATACCATTGTGATTAGAAAAGGTACCTGATATGATCTCCATCTTCTTAAATTTCAGATTTGTTTTGTGGCTAACCTGAGACCATGTGAGCTTGAGAGGAGCATGTGTTCTGTTGCTGTGGGATGGAATGTTCCTTGGGTTTCTATGAGATCCACCTGCTCTAAGGTACAGTTCAAGTGTATTATTTCCTCATTGATTGTCTGGTTGACCTGGCCTTGCTGAAAGTGGGAATATTGAACTCACCTGCTATTATTATTCCATTGCAGTCTGTTTTTGCCTTTAGATCTGGTAATAGTTGTTTAATATATTTAGATACTACAATATTGGGTGTGTGTATACTTAGAGTTGTTATGTCCTTTGATCAGTTGGCTTCTTTATCATTATATGTAGATCTTCTTTGTCTCTTATAGTCTTTGTCTTAAAGTATATTTTGTTTGATACAAGCATAGTTGCCCTGATCTCTTTTGGTTTCTGTTTGCATGGAATATATTTTGTTATTCCTCACTTTCAGCCTCTGAGTATCCTTAAAGCTTAAGCTTTAGGAGCACCTGGGGGGAGGGGCTCAGTCAGTGACATAAAGAAAGATAGTAGATGGCAACCAATGCCAATGCAGAAATTTCTATAGGAAGGGGTTAGGAGTAGCATTCTTACTTGAATTGGACTGGATGCTCCCCTGTATCATGATTGAGATGTTATCTTTCACCTTGAAGATTGATGGAGAGGAGATTAATGGAGATTTTGGGGTGATTAAAGTTCTTATCCAAGCTCTGCTTTGTCACTAACACTGATGGCAATAAAGTTAAGAAGTGACTTTAAAAAGCATGTGTGAAGGAGAGGGAGATGAGTGATGTACAAGAACTTTTTCACCTTGGGTCAGCGTCCCTTCTTTCTTTAGGGTTCTAAAATGCTAACATTCCAAAAACAAAACAAAACCAATGTTCCCAAACCATACCTCTGGGGTAGAGGTGAAAAGACAGGCTTATGATGGAAGGACACTAATTCCTCTAAGTTCTGTCTCATGCAGTGTATTATGTAAAACAAATGAATCTAATTTCAAAGAAGAAAGAGTTGAGTTTGGAAAATATTAAAATAACTGTGTACTATCAGTCTCTGCTTTGAGCGTGGGGGAAGTGGCTGGTATTGGATGGAGTAATGTCCCTGGAAATAACTATAAAAACTAGATTCAAAACACAACAACCAGAGAGACAAAATAAGACAGACAGGCTGAAGGTAAAAAGAACAACTAAGGCAGCAGCAGGATTTGATGGGAAAGAAGGCAGATATATTTTTTTTCCCCTCAAAGGTTATTTGTCAACTCACTTCATGGGCCACAACTTGAAAAGAAAGCAGCAGATGAGGACTTGAAGAAATCTTACTGGACTGGGCAGGGGTGAACACTTTGCATTCAGGGCTTTCAGGGATTAAAGGGCCAAGAACATCAATCAAGACTGTGCAGGAACGTGCATTTTCTATCCTAGGAGTGACTCTCCATGAGGTGACTGTGCAGGGTAAATCCCGAGGTTGTCCATATGATGCCTGCCTCTTGTTTTTCCTGGACTGTATCATCCCTTTAGGGGTGAGGTCTGTGACCTGCTGCTTGCCAACAGGACAAAGTGAAAGAATTCTGCAGGTGTAATTAAGGTTCCAAGTCAGCTGACTTTGAAGTCTTTGGAACAGTTATTCCACAGGGTGGATGTCCCTAAATCAGGTGGAAGCCTCTAAAAAAAGGATTAAGGTTGCTCCGATGGAAGGGTGTTCTGTTGGCTTGAAGAATTCAGCAGCCAAGGAGAAGTCCATTTGGGAAAATCTTCCATAGACTCTAGGGGTGGTGAGTGTCCTTTAGAACAAGCCGGCGGCCTCCTTTGGCAGCCAGCAAGGGGTGGGCCTACCCTAAATAGGTCAGACTGGAGTGGATTAAAGAGGTGGATTGCTTTCTCATGTAATATTACACACTCACACTTACACATGCACACACACAGAGACACACATACAGAGACAGAGAGATAAGGAGAAATGAATAACAGACATTCAAAGTGATCTAGATTTTTATAGTTATAGGACAGACATTTAAAAATAACTGAAAAATATATTACAGAAAATATCAGACAGTTGTGTCTGAGAACTTGAATTTATTTAAAAATATGGTATTAAATGGTTATGTCTAAAAACAGTTTAGACACAATAAGAAGATTGGTGAACTGGAAAATAAGGAGTAGAAAACATCCACATTAAAATGCAGAGAGAAAATGTGTTACAAAATATACAAGACGCCCTAAAAGTAGCATAGGAAATAGTTCAAAATTCTAAGATACACATAATTTGTGACTCAGAGGAGGTGAACACAGCAAGAATTAGGAACAGAAATGTTTGCAGAGATACTGCCTGATTAAAAAAATAATAATTCAAAACTGACAACAGACATCAGACCAAAGAATCAAGAAGGTTTATAAACCCTGTGCTGGTACGTGCACATGCACACACACACACGTGTACACACACACATGTGTAGACGATGCCACATACCTGAACATCACAGTAAAACTGTTGAAAACCCAAAGACAAAGAGAAACTTAAAAAAGTACCCAGAGAAAAGAAGACACTTTATCTTTATGGAACAGTAGAGAAAGGGACATATGATTTTCATAGAGACATTGGAACCCAGAAGATAAAAGAATAACATATTGAAATTGCTGAGAATAGTAAGTGTAATGGAAAATTCCATAATGTAGCCTTCAAAAAGTGAATGATATCACACATTATTTCCTATCTTCTTCATAGTTCAGTTATTATGTTACTGTTTTCTGCTTCCTGCCACTAAGATGCTGTGGGAAGAAATGTTGATGCTGGCTTGAGACCATTTTTCTGTGTTTTGTTTGCTTTCATTACTGTATTCCCAGGGCTTAGGACATTGCTCTTTGATAAAGTCTCAAGAAATATTTTTTGACAAGTGAATATATCATCCAAAGTTTTATTTCTTTTTTTTTAAAGATATTTATTTTAGAGAGAGAGAAAAAGAGAGAGAGCAGAGGGAGGGGCAGGCAGTGGGAGAAGAAGACTCCCCACTGACAGGGACTCAAGCCCAGGACCCTGGGATCGTGACCTGAGCCAAAACTGAGAGTTGGACGCTCAACCCTCTGAGCCACCCAAATACCCCCAATATTTTTTTTCTGAAATAAAACCAAACATAGGTATGAATATTTAGTGAGGATTTTTTTTTCTTTGAAGTTTACTTTTGATGACTTCTAATGTGAGTCCTCCTAGTTTATGAATGGGTTTGATAGTGATAAAGAACATACGTGGATATCCTTATATCCTTCTAAGTCAGGATTCTCAAATATCAGTATATATTAAATGTTTTAGATTCCTGTGCCAAATACTGGTACTTTTTATCGAATTTGTCTGAGGTAGGGCCAGACGATCTGAACAATGAATGTACAAACCATGCAGTTCTCAGGAAGTGGCCACAGACCATATGAAAGGAGTGTGGCTGTGAGGGGTGGCCCCGCGCTTACAGCCATTCCCCCAACAAGTGATGAATATCACCACTGTGTCACTGCAGTTATGAAACTAGTAAAAATGCAATGTATTTGTAAGATGCCTTTAAGTGGGGTAGATTAAAACAGTAAAAGACTATTGGTTTTCTGCTGCATTTACTTATTCTTCATATTGATTTACACTGTGACCACATTAAAATTAGCCACACAGTTTCTAAGTTCACTGGTAATTTTTCATTTTTTATGCGTTGTCGCATGTTCATTTGTGAGTGAAAGTTAAGTCCAGCATTCAGCCATAAACTTCATAATTTACCCAAATGACACTGTTTTGAGTTGATAATTAAAATGCAGTCATTTATTTCCCACAGAATACCAGTGATTGGTACATTCAGTCTAAAGATAGTCCTGTCAAGGCTGCTTTATCTGCATTAGCACAATTCAGACTCTCATCTCATTTTAAGTAGCAGTTCCCAAAGTCCTTATGCTTTATTTTTTTAGGCAGAATCCCCCTTTATGTGAAGCAATAATGATTGTAATGAATCTTGATGGCAAGTCTGCAGACGATTCTCTCCGCAGCAATAGATAACTTGTCATAAAGACATACACAAAATATATGTGTCTTCTGAGGTTTTCTTGCAAAACTTACTATACTTGTTCCAAAATTGGAAGGATCACTGGAAAATATATAGCTAATAAAAGGAATAGTGTGAGAAGAGTGAAATGGCGTGTTAGAGAATGTTGTATTTCTTCTTTAAATTCCCTTTATTTGACTTAATTTTTCTATTGTAATAATTTAGGAGACATGGGGACTCTCAAGCCATGATATCTAAAAATAAAAATGAAATTATCTCCTTTTAGTGTTGGATTGACTTCCTACTGAGTACGGAAATGAAAATACTTTTCTCCACAGTGAAGAGAGGAAGGAGAACATTGCTTCTTAGAACTAAAATCACATAGAAATCACCTTATCCTAATACACCCCATTATTGCTGAAATGGCATTCAACTTGTAAAGTCTATCACAGTGTACATCTGTTTGCCTGTGTTTTCAGAGATAGCACATTATGAATGATAAATTTCAAATACCTGGAAATATATTAGTCTGCCATGTCATAGAAAGATTACCCCATTAGATTGGAATTCCTTTCAGCATCTGTGTATATCTGTGTACTTTGTGCTCAGTGTTGGGTTGGGAAGTGGAGGAGGGGGGAAGGGTGGCTCAGTGGGTTAGGCCGCTGCCTTCGGCTTGGGTCATGATCTCAGGGTCCTGGGATCAAGTCCCGCATTGGGCTCTCTGCTCGGCAGGGAGCCTGCTTCCTCCTCTCTCTCTGCCTGCTTGTGATCTTTCTCTGTCAAATAAATAAATAAAATCTTTAAAAAAAAAAAGGAAAAAGAAAAAACAAAGGTAGGGTACCTACAGTTAGAATATTTATGAATTTTAGAGAAACAAAAATAATTTTTAAAATTCATGGCCAAATGATTCTCATCTAGTATGTACGTAAACAAAACCTGTAATTCAAACAATCACTGTTTCCCTATTTTATTTCTCCTTCACAAATTTCTTCAGCACAGTAAAAGAGATCCAGTAAGAGTGACAGGTGCATTTTCATATTTGTGATCCAGATATAATCCAGATTGGGCTCCCATAAACAGAGTTGATCTGTCCTGAGATTACGTTGGGGAGGGGAATGAGGGTTATGGGAACAGTCACAGTTCTGTGCGAGGAGTGAAGATGGAGGTACAGAGTAAGTATTCCCACTGTGTCACATGTTCTCTCTTATCTTTGCTCTCTATATTTCAAGCCTCAGGTCAAGGATATGTTCCTCCTAAAAATATTCCAGTTCACTTTCCTGTGCCTTGTGTATGTTACTCTAGACATGAGTGTATTACTCTATGCTTATGTATTCTGCTGTGGATTTGTTTATATGCTCCCGGTTGTGTGTATGCGTTCTGGATTTATGTATGCCTCTTCAGGTTTGTGTATGCTGCTCTGGATTTGGGTATACTGCTCTGGGTTTGTGTGTACTGTTCTCTGTTTGTGTCTATCACTCTAGGTGTGAGAGTAGAGCTCCAGGTGTGTGTATACTGCTCTAGGTTTGTTATGCTACTCTAGTTTGTTAATATTACTCTGTACTAAAATTGACACAAGTCATCCCCTCACTGGTCACCTCATCCCTAAATAGATACCTTTTTCATTAATATAGAGCCACAATTTTGTACCTGGAAATTATTGGCTTCCCATTAGTATTTTTCTCAAAAACAATTACAAGCAACAAAATATTCCAGACTTCATCTTTTTAAAAAGAGCTCAGGAAGAAAGAGGTATAATTAAATAGGATTTAAACAGCCAAGAATAAGGTAATTTGTGACTTGAAGAGTTTTAATAGAGTTGCACTGCCTGAAGCAAGATCAGAGTGAGGGGCCTTAATAGGGAGTCCACGATGGAGAACTGCTGTAGCTGCCTGGCAGTGTAAAGAAAGAAAACAGAACTTAGAAATAGTGGCAAGGTCATGCTGAGATAGATAGATAGATATATATATATATATATGTATATATATATATATATTTATTTATTTCTTTTCAGCGTGACAAAATTTATTGTTTTTGCACCACACCCAGTGCTCCATGCAATCTGTGCCCTCCATAATACCCATCATCTGGCTCCCCCAATGTCCCACCCCCCGCCCCTTCAAAACCCTCAGGTTGTTTTTCAGAGTCCATAGTCTCTCATGGTTTATCTCTCCCTCCAATTTCCCTCAACTCCCTTCTCCTCCCCATGTCCCCATGTCCCCATGTCCTCCGTGTTATTTGTTATGCTCCGCAAATAAGTGAAACCATATGATAATTGACTCTCTCTGACTGACTTATTTCACTCAGCATAATCTCTTCCAGTCCCGTCCATGTTGATACAAAAGTTGGGTATTCATCCTTTCTGATGGAGGCATAATACTCCATAGCGTATATGGACCACACATCTTCCTTATCCATTCGTCCGTTGAAGGGCATCTTGGTTCTTTCCACAGTTTGGCAACTGTGGCCATTGATGCTATAAACATTGGGGTACAGATGGCCCTTCTTTTCACTACATCTGTATCTCTGGGGTAAATACCCAGTAGTGCAATTGCAGGGTCATAGGGAAGTTCTATCTTTAATTTCTTAAGGCATCTCCACACTGTTCTCCAAAGCAGCTGCACCAACTTGCATTCCCACCAACAGTGTAAGAGGGTTCCCCTTTCTCCACATCCTCTCCAACACATGTTGTTTCCTGTCTTGCTCATTTTGGCCATTCTAACTGGTGTAAGGTGGTATCTCAATGTGGTTTTAATTTGAATCTCCCTGGTGGCTAGAGATGATGAAATTTTTTTCATGTGCCTGTTAGCCATTTGTATGTCTTCATTGGAGAAGTGTCTGTTCATATCTTCTGCCTATTTTTTGATATGATTATCTGTTTTGTTTGTGTTGAGTTTGAGGAGTTCTTTTTTTTTTTTTTTTTAATTTATTTGACAGAGAGAGAGAGATCACAGGTAGGCAGAGAGAGAGGAGGAAGCAGGCTCTCCGCCGAGCAGAGAGCCTGATGTGGGGCTCAATCCCAGTACCCTGGGATCACGACCTGAGCTGAAGGCAGAGGCTTAATCCACTGAGCCACCCAGGTGCCCCGAGTTTGAGGAGTACTTTATAGATCCTGGATATCAACCTTTAGTCTGTCCTGTCATTTGCAAATATCTTCTCCCATTCCGTGGGTTGCCCCTTTGTTTTGTTAACTGTTTCCTTTGCTGTGCAGAAGTTTTTGATCTTGATGAAGTCCCAAAAGTTCATTTTCGCTTTTGTTTTCTTTGCCTTTGGAGACATATCTTAAAAGAAGTTGCTGTGGCTGATATCGAAGAGGTTACTGCCTATGTTCTCCTCTAGGATTCTGATGGATTCCTGTCTCATGTTGAGGTCTTTTATCCATTTCGAGTTTATCTTTGTGTATGGTGTAAGAGAATGGTCGAGTTTCATTCTTCTACACATAGCTATCCAATTTTCCCAGCACCATTTATTGAAGAGACTTTTTTCCACTGTATATTTTTTTTCCTGCTTTGTCAAAGATTATTTGACCATAGAGTTGAGGGTCCATATCTGGGCAATGTACTCTGTTCCAGTGGTCTATGTGTCTGTTTTTATGCCAGTACCATGCTGTCTTGGTGATCACAGCTTTGTAGTAAAGCTTGAAATCAGGTAACACGATGCCCCAGTTTTGTTTTTCTTTCTCAACATTTCCTTAGCAATTCGGGATCTCTTCTTATTCCATACAAATTTTAAGATTATTTGCTCCAGCCCTTTGAAAAATACCAGTGGAATTTTGATCGGAATGGCATTAAAAGTATAGATTGCTCTAGGCAGTATAGACATTTTAACAATGTTTATTCTTCTGATCCAAGAGCATGGAACAGTCTTCCATCTTTTTGTGTCTTCTTCAATATCTTTCATGAGTGTTCTGTAGTTCCTCGAGTACAGATCCTTTACCTTTTTGGTTAGGTTTATTCCCAGGTATCTTATGGTTCTTGGTGCTATTATTGGTAAATGGAATCGATTCTCTAATTTCCCTTTCTCTATTTTCTCTATTTTCATTGTTAGTGTATAAGATTCTAATTTCCCTTTCTCTATTTTCTCTATTTTCATTGTTAGTGTATAAGAAAGCCACTGATTTCTGTACATTGACTTTGTATCCTTCCATGTTACTGAATTGCTGTATGAGTTCTAGTAGTTTGGGGGTGGAGTCTTTTGGATTTTCCATATAAAGAATCATGTCACCTGCGAAGAGAGAGAGTTTGACTTCTTCATTGCCAATTTGGATACATTTTATTTTTCTTTGTTGTCTGATTGCTGTTGCTAGGACTTCTAATATTGTGTTGAACAAGAGTGGTGAGAGTGGGCATCCTTGTCGTGTGATCAACCAGGAGATCAAAGAAGAACTTAAACAATTTATGGAAACCAATGAGAATGATGACACTTCGGTCCAAAACCTATGGGATACAGCAAAGCCGGTCCTAAGGGGGAAATACATAGCCATCCAAGCCTCCCCCCAAAAAATTGAGAAATCCAGAATACACCAGCTGTCTCTACACCTTGAAGAACTGGAGAATCAACAACAAATTAAACCAACTCCACACATAAGAAGGGAAATAATCAAGATTAGAGCAGAGGTCAATGAAGTAGAAACTAGAGATACATTAGAACGTATCAATGAAACTAGAAGCTGGTTTTTTGAAAGAATCAATAAGATTGATAAACCATTGGCCACACTAATCCAAAAGAAAAGAGAGAAAGCTCAAATTAATAAAATTATGAATGAAAAGGAGAGATCACAACTAACACCAAGGAAGTAGAAACAATCGTCAGAAGTTATTATCAACAGTTATACTCCAATAAGTTAAGCAACCTAGATGAAATGGATGCATTCCTGGAAAACTATGAACTCCCAAAATTGAACCAGGAATAAATTGACAACCTGAATACACTGATATCTAGTAATGAGTGATCATTACTTCCCCAAAAACAGTGATCAAAAACCTCCCAAAAAACTAGAGCCCAGGACCTGACGGATTCCATAGGAAATTCTACCAAACTTTCAAAGAAGAAATAAACTTATTCTCCTGAAGCTGTTTCAAAAAACTGAAGGAGAAGGAAAACTTCCAGACTCTTTTTATGAAGCCAGCATTACCCTGATCCCCAAACCAGGCAAAGACCACACCCAAAAGGAGAATTTCAGACCAATATCACTGATGAATATGGATGCTAAGATTCTCAACAAGATCCTAGCAAACAGGATCGAGCAGCACATTAAAAAGATTATCCACCATGACCAGGTGGGATTCATCCCTGGGTTACAAGGTTGGTTCAACATTCACAAATCAGTCAATGTAATAGAACAAATCAATAAGAGAAGAGAGAAGAACCACATGGTCCTCTCAATTGATGCAGAAAAAGCATTTGACAAAATCCTATATTGGTTTGTCACACTCGCAGGGACAGAGGATAGCCATGTGTACTGCACTGTGTCATGGTTGCATGGCGGGGGCGCAGAGGACAGGGGTGTGGGTGCGCTGTGTCATGCTTGCAGGGGCAGAGGACAAGCATGTGGGCCATACTCTGAGGGTGGCAGGGGCAGAGGATAGCTGTGTGGACTGCACTATTTAGGCTCATGAGGGTTGTGCTATATCAGGCTGGTGGGGGCAGAGGACAGGGTATGGACCACGCTGTGTCAGACTGGTGGGGGCAGAGGACAGGGGTGTGGGCCATGTGTGTCAAGCTCGCAGAGGCAGAGGACAAGGGTGTGAGATGTGCTGTGTCAGGCTTGCCATCTACGTCACCAGATCACCCTGTGACCAGATCCAGCTGTGACTGTTTCCAAGAGCCTCTCTTCCCAGTTCCCCAGATTTCCAGTGGAGCCTCATGACCGTCCAACACCAATTGTCCATAAATTAATTCCTGCATCACACAGATCAAGTCCATGGCAGAGCCGAGATGAAGAACCTCAAAGATTTGCCCGTATCTGCATTAGTCTGGGAGTTGATGAAGAACATGTCAAAAGGCAAAAAATAAAAGGAATAAAAAATAAAAGGAAAAGAAGGATGAATCATCACCCCCACAATAGAAATAAGAAATGTACTTCAAGTATAGGGAGACAAGTACTAAAGGCAGATTTATTAAATACCTAATTAGATAAATTAACTATCTCTTAGATCCTGACATAATTTACCAGCTCGTCACCCGCCATGGAAATCTCTGGTGGCACATGGATGATGTTGAGTTTGGCCTAAGGAGAGCTTGCAGTGTTATACAACTTTATCTGCTAAAATCTGCTGGTTATTATCCACAAAATCCTCAGTACCGTCCTGATAATGTTCATTTAGAATCCCAACCAGCTGTGTGCGTAAATGAAACATGAGCTCACCAGGAAAGGAAAGGGTCTTGGCAGGTCTCCACAGTGACAGCAGCGACCGGGACATTCCACAGACAGGCTTTGGTTCCTGCATCATTTCTTCAGAGTTGGGTTTTTAGGGAGGCGCAGTTCATGAGCCAGGGAGTGAACATAGCCATACGCAGGGAGTGGACATTGTATGCCAGGTTATTTTGGATGACTTTCCTCAACAGGATGCTACAGTCAGGGACTGCACAGGGCAGGGCAGGGCAGTGATGCAGCGAACAGTGGGACACCGCGCTGTGGGAGCACTGCCGTGCAGTGAGATTTGGCAAGGCTCACCCTCTGACTTCCCATGCTGGATGATGCTGTTTTCTATGCACATTGCCCCTGGAAGACTTGGGGAAAGTTCTTAACCATCTTGCAGCTCAGTGTCCTCGGTGTCAAAGTCATGACCATGGGCTCATGGGAATGCACAGTATTGTAGAACTGTAAGAGTGTGTAATTTGTACACTGAACAAGTGGGACTCAGTGGGTATTAACAGAAAGTACTTTCATTCTTTTCTTTCCTATACCCATCATTAACCACCCTGTGGAACTGATTTTTCTTTCTGTCTTGGTTGAAATCTGGGTTTACACTCGTCAATTTTTTCTGATCATCCTTAGGTAATAAAAAAAGATATGTTCTTCCGTTTTAGATTCCCAAACTGTTTTATCCCTAACACTGTATGTCCAACCATTCAGGTTATACCTTCTGCTCTGGGCAGGCCTGCCCCAGGCTGGCTCCTGTGCAGGGATGTGGCAAAGGCTGGAGGTCAGCTTCTTCCCCCACTTCCTGCTGAGAGCTGAGGTCCTGGTGACCTCCTGCTGCTGTTGTGCACCAGGCAGACAGCAGCAGTCTTGTCTCCTCTAGCTCGTGTGTGATGCTTATGTACTTGGGAGAGTCTCCCACTGTTGTTGAGAACCACCTACCTGAAAATCTGTGACCTCAGGGAATGGCATGCACATCCAGTGTGGGAAAGCTTCACACTCCCCTGCAGAGTTTATGGTCACTGTGGCCTTCCCAGTCTTCTTTGGGAGTGAGCTCTCTGCTCTGCCACCAGCCCTGCAGAAAGGCAGTAAGTGGTGTTTCTCTTGCCCCCCTTCTCCTCTCCCCGTGGGCCTCAGTGCACATGTTTGTGCATGATTTGCCCTGATCGGAGCTGGATGACAGCCTTGGCCCAGGCGGTGACATCTCTACTGTGCTGTCAGAGAAGCTGGTCATCACTGAGGGTTTGTCCAAACAAGTCAGACATCCATTCACATTGTCAGCTGAGTTTGAAGATACGCATGTTAAACTCTCCTAGTGGTCTTCCTGACACGCTTTCTCCACGTGTGAGTGTCTCAGAGCACAGGATACTCTCCCACCACCCTGCTCGGCCCTCCCAGCTCCTTCGTAAATGCACTTAGTCACATGAACGGTGCAGGCCAACCCTCCGCTGAGCTGCGTTACATGCTGGTGTGAGAATTTCACACCTCCCTTTGTACCCCACGACCTCGGGACCCATGCTCTTATGACCCCTAGCCACACAGAGGCTACCGAAGTTTAGCTTGTTTGGAAACTGCACACTATTTAACAGCTTTCAAAGTGTTCTTGCCAGAATAGTTAATGGGTCTTTTCTTGTAATTACTCCTGACATTCTGTGGAATAATGTGGCTTTCTAGGGGTTATTATTTTGAGACCAAAAAATCTGAGAAGTTTTCACTCATGTCAGGTTTCCTATTTAAGTGCTTCCTACTCAGATAAAGCCATGTCATTAATATCAGGCTGATATATGGTGATGGACAACATTAATTTAGGTTGTAACTTGGGCTCTGAACATGAGATGTTGTAGAAAAATGAATTCAAGGGAAGATACCTTTCCAAAATCACATACCCATTCATCTCCTTACACAGACACGTTGCAGAAGATTAATACATACATTTATTTATTTCCTCAGAAATAGTTGAGTTTTTGCTGTATGTTCTACAGTGAATAAATTGCTAGAAATGAGTTTTAAGTTTCCTAAGAGTCATAACTAGTATAGGAAGACTGGTAAAAAATGTGTCAGTACAGTGCTGCGTATTGGGGTTTAATGACACTTGACTGAGTGCGTCCTCTGAAGTTAGGGCGGGCACCATCCCACTGAACAATTATAATCACCATCCGAAGTACCTACCAGTGTGGCCTCAGTGACACCATACAGAATTCAGACCCACGGAGCATCAGTGACTGCCGGAGTTCCATTACCAGCAAGTTTTGGTAGAAGGATACAGTTATTGTCAGCAAAGGAAATAGACCTGAATTTGGGGAAATAGCCTTAAAATTGAGGAAAATCTTTGTAATTTTAAGGATTTATTTGTTACTTATTTGAGAGAGAGAGCAAGAACATGTGTGCACATGTGTGAGCAGGGGCAGGAACAGAGGGAGAGAATCCCCCGCAGGCTCCCCACTCAGTGGCCCTGAGATCATGACCTAAGCCGAGACCAAGAGTCAGATTCTCAGCTCACTGAGCCACCCAGGCACCCCCATCACTGAGGAAAATCTTTATAAATTGAGTAGGTATTCTCACAAAGATCAAGGATTTCCATGCCAAGGTGAAGCGTGGTGAGGCTATGGAGTGACAGCCACTTGTGAAGATCAGGGCATTTGGTGGGACTGGGATGAAATTTTGCTCAGGAAGCAGTGGGTGCTGTCAAGACTTAGGAAGTGAACTGTAACAAAACAGGAATCCTGTTATAAAGAAACCTACATGTGCATCAGCAGTTGTTGTGGGGGAGGGTTAACCTGTAGGGAGCATCCTTGACATGCGATCCGTGTGGTGGGCATCGGTCACGCAGACGGGTTACTGACACTGGAGCAAAGGGTCGGGGACAGATGACCCACCTGTTGTGCAATATTCCTGCCCCAGGTTGAGAAGCTCTGGAACAGATTTCACCCTTCTCTAGGACATCCTTGTCACAAACACGTTTGTTTATCTGAGTCTAGAATCCACCTCTTCAATTTACATCATTTTAATATATACTACCTTTTTCAGGATTGTGACTTCATTGTAAATAAAGAGAAACCACAGTATATTTTTGAGGATTTCTAGAAGAGGTTCTTTCCCCCTCAATTTCAGATCACGTTGGTAATGGCTGTGCTGGCTGTCATACTTAATTGCCTGAGTGTGTATGCTGCCGTCATGGGTTGCCATGTCTGACTATGATTCTAGGGTGAACAAAGACTCAGTTATTGTGACTTCTAAGGTAAATATATGTGAGTACATATTATTATAGTTAATCTCCTTTATTTCTTCTTAGGATAATGGTTGGAATTAATTTTGGCCATCATACTGATTATTTTTATGTTTTGTATAACATATACAACTCTTTCAGAATTTTATTTTACAATAATAAAGGAAGTACTGCAAATATTTCTTAGAAAAAATGTATTGGGGACGCCTGGGTGGTTCAGTCGGTAGAGCTTCTGACTATTGATCTCAGGTCTTGATCTCAGGGTTGTGAGGTCAAGCCCCAAGTTGGATGTGCACCAAATTAAAACAAAAAAGGGTGTTGGATGTGATAATGAGGAGAACCATGGGCATGTTCTCCACACTGATAAAATGAAAAGTACCATGTGGATAGCTCAATACCCATTCACACTTTCTCCTCTACAAAGAGAGCTCTACAAAGGATTTTCTCAGAGTGGCAAAGTGTCCAAATAATACACTCTGCTTCCAGAATATCCGTGAAATTATGAGAGTACCTGATACAGTTATGGCCAAAAATATGTCCAATAACCCCTGGTTGAGGAAAAAATTTGTGTTTTTAAGGGCTACAGATATGTCCACATATTCCTTTTAATTTTTCTGTTTTTCTTTCTTTTTTTTCTTACTTCTTTCTCATTCTTCCTGGCTGCAACACAGATACATTACTTATTACAGCTTTGACAAACATCCAAAATCAGCAACATAATTAGCAGGACCTGGTGTAAATGAAAATATAGGACCCCCCATTCAAAAAGCAGGGGTAAAATATATGGATAAATCTAGAACATTTCCTTTAAAGTATTTCATTACTTTAGTATGTAAAAGGATTAGTACTAATACAGAAGTAACAATATCATGGCAGAAAAATATTGCAAGTTGCAATAAAATATTTTATATTAAATAAAATTTATTAATGTGTTATTTGATTATCCTAAGATTTTTGTCTCTTTTTTTGCATGTCTGCAAAATATTTTATGTAATCAATCTATATACTTCTAGCAACTTCATTTTTAAACAATATAGTTAAAAATGCCAGTTTCTCTTGGTAACTGCAAAATCATAAATCTCAATTTTTAATTTTGAGAAAGGTTTTTCTCTCAATGCCATTGTTACTGCAATTGTTAATTATACTTTATAAGGCAAGAAATCTTTGTAGTAGTTTTATGATTAATTATTTCAGAATAACAATTTTAGTACATCTGTTGCTGATGATTCTTAGGGAAATTTTTTCCCCCAAAATACTTAACTCTTCAAATTACTTTTTTGTAAGTCTAGATTGAATTATAACTTTATACAATGGCATTTCTTTATTCTCTCTAACATTTACTGTCTGTGCCTTGAGCCCACCAGGCGGTCAGCCAGTCTGCTGGGCACAGGAGTTGTCTGTATGGAGCTCTCCCTGCCCGAAGCCCAGAGCATGCATGCAGGCTGCCCCAAGTGTCTGGTCTGTCCCTGCACCTGCTTTGTGCTTCAGTGGACTTCAGTTACAAGAACAGAATGCCTTCTGAGAGTAGGGCTTTGTGTTACTACGTAGTCTCATGCCTAGAAAACGAGCCTTGCAGATATCTTGAAAGCATGATGGGAAGGGGAATAAGCCCATGCTGGAATAATGGGTGGAGACAGAGTAGGATCCAGAGTCCTTGACATAAAAATGGAGTCACCATACAACTCTTTACGGCCCTCTCATGACTTCTAACATGTTGTAAACAAATAAGCAAATAAACACCTGATGAAGTCATTTGGGGGGATAATCTGTTTTGGCGTCTAAGTGCGTTCATGAATACAGAGTTAGTTATCCAGGAAAGTGTTGTGGACAGAACAGATTTTAATATATGGAAAAGCAGCCTGGACGAGGGTGGGCTGGAGGCATCTGACCTCAATCTGAAGCTCTCACGTGCCAATCACCTTTGGGATGGACAGCTGGAACAGTCAGGCGCTTGAGGTGAGGTTTCGTGTTCAGACTATCAAGCAGGATCCCTCATGAGGACCGAGCAGAAGAAGCAAGATAAACAGAAAATCAGACTTGCTTTCTTGTTCATCTTACTGCTTCCACTGAAGGCCTCTGTGACAGGGCAAGTGGCATATGCTGAGGCCCAGTCCCTTTGCAAGCAGAGGAAGAAGGAGTACGCAGGCTGTGACAGACAATACACATTCAGTGAAATTCCCAGTGCTTGTAAACTACCCTGACTCAAAGAATGTGGCCCTTGCAGGCCTCAGGGAAGGGGCTTGAAGTTGCTGCAAAAAGACAGGCTAACCATGAGGAAAGGGTATGATCTCAAGCATCTTCTGTTAAATTTCCTCTGCCTTAATGGAACACTGCAGCTCAAATTGGATTAAAGATTATGTCCCCCCAATAGATATTGCAGTGCTGGATTCCTTCAAGAGAAGGTCCGTTTCCTTAAGGGCTAGTGAGATGTGTAGATGGAAGAGTGCACCAGAAGGACGGAATCCTTTATGGTTACTAAGCACAGCTGTCGCTGGGAGGTAAATGATAGGACATTTATGATGTTTCTTAGGAAACTGCATTGCCAAAGAAAACCTGAGAATTGGTAGTGGTAATTTGCAAACCTTGAATTCCTAGAAAAATCTCTAGGATGCTGAACTAAATGTAAAAGAAAAAGTCTGGGAAAATAAAAATGCTACCATAAGATTCCTAACATTTATATAACCATCAGTTTTTTATTCCAATTTGAGGGAGAAACATGGTTTATAAGAAATCAGTTTTGCCAACAACACTGGAGAATACTGAAATAAAAAATAGGTGCCTCAGGCATGAATTTGCATTAGGGTGAACCTGAGAGGTTCTGGTTTCAGCTAATTTTGAACAAGGAACATGGAGAAAATGATGGACCTGAGGTAGAAGAGAATGTATGATTTTTATGCTATTTGAATATCATTTTATATTTGCTATTTTGTTTTTTTCCTTCTGTTTTTAGGGGAAATTTTATATGTCACTTAGATTTTCCCTATATAATGTTAATGATATTTTGATTCTCAGGTTATTTTTCTATTCTTTTTTAGTTAGGAAATACCAATAATCAAACATACCTTTATATGTTTTGAATATACCTTGAGTATATACCTTTTTAGAATCTGAATTTTAGTCTTTACTGTGATTTTCTTTCACCTTTGCAATTTCAGTTAACAAAACCAAGGATAGTATTCCACTACTCCATCCTGTTCATCAGTATAAATCACAGAAAGAAAACAGCTCAGTCCTCACAATGTAGCCAGGGAGAAGGATGGGCAGGGTTGCCATCTACCCTGCAGCACAAGGAGGAGAGACCAGAAGAAAGGCCTTCCTTAGCGCACCAGCTTCGTTGGATGGATACAGGTAGATCAGAAGTGTGTTGGAGTGACCCATGTGAGATCAGAAAAGACTTCTAAAAGGCAGCTTCTGTCCCTCCACAGAAGCATCTAGAAAACAAGCAGATTCTTCCACAGCCAACTGTATCAGAACCCTGGAAAACCGTCAAAGGTTTTCAGCAACCAAGTGAATGCTGAATCAAGATAAGTGCCGTTTCAAACTGGTAGGAAGGCTTTCAAGTGGCCCTTTTATTTGTCTTGCCTAAGTCCCTCTCTGTCATGGCAGAGACAGTGCTGCAGATAAGACTCTCCTCCTGGTGTGAGACTTTGTTCAGGGGGGAAGAGAAAAAGACCCCATTTCTGAAAAATTGTGTGGAGGGGAACTGCACCAAGAAATTTTCGAGGTGCTTGATCTGTTTTGCCAAACTCAAGTTAGGCTGGAAAAACCATGGTATCTTAAAAATGCAACAAGGTGAACTAAAGACCTGTAAATTTCAGAAACAAATTATTGCCATCAAGTTAAGCAAGGGGATGCCTGACAGCTGGGAGGAAAATCTGGGAGAGTTTGGGAAAGCAGGGCATTCCAAAGCATCCTTGTATATGGGGAGAATTTAGAAAGCTGTGCACATGACTAAAGCAAGACACATGCTCAGAAAAGAATCAAATATCTTAAATTTTCACTTTGGGCTGCTCGCAGGGCTCAGGACCAGGCTAACCAAGTGTGGACGTGTCCAACACAGAGCCGGTCTACAGAGAGAGGGGCGTTTGGATGTTCTGTTTTTGTTTCTATCTTTTGTTGCTGTTTGGTGGATGCTTGTGTTTCTGTCGTATTTCTTGTTGCTATTTTATTGATTTCTTCTTTTATTTGGTGTCCAAGGAAATCTGTCTAAACATTAGCTCAACACAAGATAAAGGGGTAGAGACTTGAGTGGTCACACAGAAAGAGAAACACAGTCTTTGCAGAACTAGTTAGGTGACATAATTTACAAATGCTCTAGTTCAAGCCTTCAGCAATCAACATCATGAGGAAGGGCAATCTGGTTTCTGCAGTTTCCACCTTTATCATACTCAGATGTCCAGTTTTCACTAACAACAACAACATCACAAGACATACAAAGAAACTGGAATGAATGCATGTTCTACTCAGAACAGCAAAGCAAATTGACAGAAACCATCCTTAAGAAAGTCCAGACATTGGATTTAACTGAGAAAATATTTTGTAAAAACATCTTAAATATTCTCAAAGGGCTAAAGGAATAGATGGACAGAGAACTAAAGAAAATCATGAAAACCATGTATAATAAAATAAAAATGTAAAACAAGAGATCAAAAATTATAAACTAAACAAGTTATCGTGCTGAAAAGAACAATAGCTAAAGTGAACAATTGCCTGTAGGTATTCAGCAGCAGATTCAAGCAAGTTAGGAAAAGGTTATGACACAAGAAACAGAGATATAACAAAAGGGCCTAAGTCATCTCTTGATTATAATTAGTTTCCAGTGTAAATGAATTCATCTTTCTAATCCAAAGACAGAGATTGGCATAATGGATTTTTTTAAAGAGTAAAAGTCTTATTTAAAAAAAAAAAAGCATACTGTTGGGGTGCCTAGGTGGCTCAGTCAGTTGAGCCTCCAACTCTTGGTTTTGGCTCAGGTCCTGATTTCAGGAAGCTGAGGTTGAGTCCCCCTCCCCTGTCAGGGCTTAGTGAGGAGTCTGCTTGAGATTCTCTCTCTCCCCACCCCTTCCCCTCCCCACTATGCTCTCTCTTTCTTTTTTTTTTTTTTAAAGATTTTTATTTATTTATTTGACAGAGAGAGAGAGATCACAAGTAGGCAAAGAGGCAGGCAGAGAGAGAGGAGGAAGCAGGCTCCCCGCGGAGCAGAGAGCCCGATGCGGGGCTCGATCCCAGGACCCTGAGATCATGACCTGAGCCGAAGGCAGCGGCTTAATCCACTGAGCCACCCAGGCGCCCCTATGCTCTCTCTTTCAAGTAAATAAATCTTCAAACAAACAAACAACATAGGGGTAAGTCTTCATGACTTTGGACTTGGACGTAGATTCTTAGACATGGCACTAAAAGCATAAGCAATAAAAGAAAGCTAGGTAACTTGTACTTCATCAAAATTTTCAATTTCTATGCATCAAAGAATATTTTTAAGAAAATGAACAAACAGCCCCATTTATAAAATGGGCAAAGAACGTGAGTAAAAATTTCTCTAGAGGAGACATACAGATGACCAGTGAGCACTTGCGACCTCAGCAGCATTAGTCATTAGGGAAAGGGAAGTAAAAAACTCCTTTAAAACCACGTCACACCTACTAGACCCACAATAGGAAACAAAGGAGCAAAGAGAGGCCACCTCGTGTAAGCAGAGATGTGGAGAATTGGGCACTTCACTGCTTGCTTGTGGGCATGTTACCGGGTGCAGCCATGGTGGGGAACAGGTGGGAGACTTCCTCCTCACGCAGAACCGGTGTGTGGCCCACCCGCCCAAGAGTTCCTGAGAGGACCGAACACAGGACAGCAAGTCACTGCTGTGTGCTGCTGTTCACTACAGCTTTATTCACAGTAGCCAAGGAGCAAACAGTCCAAGTGTCCATCAGCAGAGGACCCAACAAACAGCACGCGATGTGTATCTAGACGATGGCACTATTCAGCCAGTGCGGACAATGGAGTCGGTACATCCTGTAGCTTGGATGAGACTTAAAACAAGTTTGCTGAGGAAAGCCAGACACAAAAGGACAAATGCTGTGTTATTTATTCAACTTAAAAGAAATATCTAAAATAGTGAAATTCAGAAACAGGTTCCAATTTATCGGTGTGGAGAGCTACTACTGAGGGCTCGGGGAGGGTGGCGAGCATGGGAGAGCAGGAGATGGCACGCGGCACTGTGGGGGTAACTAACGCCTCTGAGCCAGATGCGTAAAAATAGTTAGAATAAAAAATGCTCTTACATATATTTACCACTACAAAAGCCAAGGATCTAAAGCAAAAGTTGCTAGTGGAAATAAAATGATGCAAAGGCAAATCCATCTGAAAAACAAAAACAAAAAAAAAAAACGAATTTACTTAGATTCTAAGAGCCCAGACACTGAAATATCTCTAGACATGATGGGCCCTATTCAACGACTTATGTGGCCACGGAATGCATTTGAAAGCAGAGATATCTACAAAGTGTGTAACTTTAACACTTCCTCTTGGCCTGAACCTTTTAGACACAGTTATCAGATGCCGTGAATGTCGTGTCATGTGTCAGACGTATGGATTTTTCCCAGGCGTGTAATGTAAAAAGAACGTAGTACACAGTGAGTTCCCTTGCCACGAATACTGGGAGGAAAGAGAGTGATACAAACCATCTTTACCTAAAAACCATAGAACTTAAATAAAGGATCGTAGTGTCCAGAGTCATTGATGTATCTCTGGGACAAAATATTAGGGAAATGACATGGGTCTGTGGCCATGGTCTGGAAGAGTCAATGCTACGAGATGGGGATGGTGTGGATGAAGTAGCTAAAGAAGGGACTGTATATGGCACAAAGACAGAGCCTAGAACAGAAAGAAAAGAAACAGCACAGCAGGAACCCAGTCCTCTGCCCCCCTTGGAGCAGGAGGCACCAGCGTCTCTTAGTCTGTGTTACTACAGGCTGAGAATGTGATCTCATGACCAACAGACCTGTCACCAGGATTGAAGGTCAAATGAAGAAACTGGTAACAGAATTCTGTGGCAGAGCTTCCTCAACTAATCTTTCTAACCTGTGTGTTTCCTTGTCTTATTAACTATCTTGTTGGAATTTAAAATGAATCTCTGAGATTTAATACATTAAAATTGAAGAAATTAAAATTTATAATAATAAGAAAACTTTTTAGAGATGTTCTCTAGCAGCCAATTTGAAAATAATCGTTTCCTAATCAAACTCATGTTAGGTCTTTCTAATAGCAATTATGAGAAACAATAAATCAATTCAAGCAGGTCTAGATGGGATTTAGCTCCATGCTAAAGTCTGTTTAGCATGAAATATTTTTGTTCTAGAAGTATTTGTGTGGAGGTGTGCATGTGTGTGTGTGTGTGGGTGTACACACATGCATGGGTGTGGGTTTAGTTCCAGAATGAAGGATTTCTTAAAAAAAAAAAAAGATTTTATTTATTTTAATTTAGAGAACACACACAGGCATGAGCAGGGAGAGGGAAAAGGAATGTCAAGGAGACTCCCTGCTTAGTGGGGAGCTCAGTCCCACAGCCCTGAGATCATAGACCTGAGTCAGAATCAAGAGTCAGATGCTTACCTGACCGAGCCACTCAGGCGCCTGCCCTTAGACTGAAAGATTTCTAACCAAAATGTACTTTGTTTTCAGATATTGATTACATTTCTTTTTTAAAGTTTGAATTAATTGTGCTCGCTTCGGCAGCACATATACTAAAGTTTGAATTAATTTACAACACTCTTATAATGTAGCAAAATGCTAGGTAAAAAACAGTGATAAATTGTCTAGGTAAAATTTAATTGCAGGTAATACTGTATCATATAACCGTGGGCATAAAAATTTTCTGTGATGTGGAAATGAAATTAATATCACATTTGACATGAATAGAGAAAGTCTGGAAGGAGAGAACAGGAGAGATGGATTAGTTAGAAAAAATCTTATTTTAGAGAGGAGATTTTTGATGTCCTTGATTAAATAGCTATTTGAGTCTCAGATACTTGATTATTTCACATTTGTTGTCTCTGTGAGACCAGTGTTCTTTATGATAAAACCAGTTTTGGGGTGAGCACCTTCATCTCTGGCTCACCAGCAGACTGTTTTGAGGCAAAGTTCGTATGAATGTATGGGGACACTTGCTCATTTCCCCTCTAAATCCTTTGCTGCCTCCTTACCCTCTTTACCGCTGTGTGTGTGAGAGAGAGACATGATTTCAGTGCTAGCCCATCAAGGACTTTGGCCCTTGATCCTTGACCTCCTGATCTCCGTGACTTTCTCCTCTACCCACCAGAGCCATGTTTCCTCTGACAGATCACTTGACCGTGTTTTCCCTTGGGTGATACTGGCCTGTGATGAAGAGCTTCCATCCTGTTTTCCATGGTTCATGCTTCCTTGTCTGTTCTTCAAACTTCAGAGGGACCCAGCCCCTCTGGTCACTGCTGTCTCTAGAGTGTCCTTTCTGTTTTTTTCCCTGGTTTTGTCCCAGGTTACACCTAACAGGCTGTAACTTCAGCTCTTTGGTTCTAAGTATCCCCACACTCCTCTGTCCCTCGTCTTCCCAGCAGTTCTGTCCGTTCGCTGTTCCCTGACACTCAGGTGCCAGCCACAAAGCCTTCCAGAGCAGCAGAGCTGATTTCCTCCACTTGCTGTGAAAATGTGCAGTCCCCTATAAAGCTCATGCGTCTCCCTTGGCTTTGAAGCCAGCCACGTCTGCCTCGTTAGGAAAAGCGCTTCAATTCCAGTCTACCTTCCCTGGGTTGTTCTCAGCAGTCTCCCTGCGTCGGCTTCCTGCTGTGAGCGCTGACCCTCCTCACATGTCTATGCCCACCCCCACCATGGCCTAGCCATCATATTTCTATGCCCTGTTCAGCCGAACTGCTGTTAGATGTGATGTGTATATTTTGGTTTAATTACCTATTGTACACTCATTACTCAGCCCATTATAATCTACTTTCTTCCCCAACTAATCTAAGGAAATGTCTTACAAGGACCCCTAAGAATCACATTCATTTAACCAGTGAGACTAGAGGCACTCACTTCTTAAATAGCTTTTTAAAAAATCAGCCCACTAATTTCCGTGCCATGAGTACTTTGACTCTAGGCTGACATCTCTGGCGGCCCAACTGTGGTCCATCCGTCTAGCTGGTGCACAGTCCATCCCATGCCGCGCTAGAGGATTCTCCCCAGAATCTCAGCAGACAAACCCATTCATCGTACTTGTCTCTGCTCTCAATTCCACATTGAGCGGTGCTGTCCTTTATTGATTCTCTGCATTGTTTTGTTTCTGAGAGGACCTAGGGATTTGATTATTTCTTTTCTGCTTTAACTACAAATCAAGCGTGAACCACAGCAGTGTCCAGATTTCTTCGTGCTCTGCTATATCTGAATCATCACAGTGTGCTAAAGATCTATGCAGGAACAGTAGCTACTGTTTGTTTGGTTTTGGTTTTGGTTTTGGTTTTGTTTTTTAATTTTTTTTTAATTTGACAGAGAGAGAGATCACAAGTAGACAGAGAAGCAGGCAGAGAGAGAGGGAGAAGCAGGCTCCCCGCTGAGCAGAGAGCCCGATGTGGGGCTTGATCCCAACCTGAGCTGAAGGCAGAGGCTTTAACCCACTGAGCCACCCAGGTGCCCCTGATTTTGTTTTTTTAAGGAAAAAATATGAAGAAAGAATTAGGAACTCCTTTAAAATTACTAATCTTTGTGTAACTGATCATTACTGACATTTGAACGAAGCCAGGCCTGATACAGCAAATTCACCTCCTTTCCCCCATAGGTCCTTTGCTGTCTTGGAAAATAGAGTCACTTCTGGATAATTTAGCATTTCAAAGATTTTGTGGCACAGATGTAACTAGGTCCACTATACATGACACGACTGATCTCGCTTACAATTCTTTTTCCTGAACTGAACATTTCTCCGATCAGTCTCTTAGACTGACTAGCTCAGGCTTTAATCAGGGACCCCCTTCTCTGAGAGCACAGGCTCCTGGAGGCGGCTTTGGCCCGGGGCCAACAGAGACGCCATGCCCGAGCTGGGTGGTGTCTTTAAGGGCAGAAGCTCCTGGAAGACTCTCTGGAAGGTCCTCTTGGTTCTCACAGTCTCTGGCGTTCATTACTTTGTCTACAACCATGTTAAGTATTTGTTGTTTAGGCAAAGTCAAACTCTGTGTCCAGATGTGTTACTCTAAACATATGTGTTCACTCTCACAGACACATTAGCTCTCACTGACAAACTCAGTAGGCATCTAACTTCTTCTTTCACAGAACTTGGGTCCTCTGTCAGCTTTGCATGAACTTCCCACTTGATTCCATTCTCTGTGCCCATTTCCTGGTTTTGGCAGCTCAAATGCAGGCGTGGTTCAGAAGGAATTACTCACGTTCCACGCCAACCAAGCCTCACTCCCACTGTTTTTTTGTTTTCTTTTTGTGTGTGTGTGTGTGTGTTTTTTGGTTTTGTTTTTTTTTTGCATCATTTCAGTGAGGGAACAAGCCTTCTAGACATATGCTCTCCTATTTGAATTACCAAAATACTCTTAACCATGTAAACAATGGCATTTTTCGACCAGTGAAGAAAGTTCGTTCCTCTCTCAGAAAAAGCGCTGTCTATGTAAGAGGCTGCTGGGATCGGGGTAGTGCACTGCTGTTAGCCACGCTGTGTCCTACAAACCTCCCCTCAAACCTGGTTCTGAGTCAAACAGGACCCCAGCCTGCCTTCGGGAATTAAATATATTGTTCTGTGCTTTGAAATACACTGATTCTGATGCTGATCTTTGAGGCTGTAAAGAAATGCGTCTCTAGTCTGATAAACATAACCCCTGTTAGGTTGCGTCAATCTAAAATGTCTTGGTGGGGCTCTGTTACTGCACCTAACCCAAAATTTTACACCCCCTTCCATTCTGATGTTCCACAAGAAATGACAGGCCGTGTTTTACCTACTGAGAGATATGACATGAAAATGAAAAAAGAAGAAAAGGAATTAAACTGCGATGCTGTGCATCGTATCTTTTTGTTCCTATCTTCATAGTCTGTCATTTTAACTGCTTCTGTGTCCTAGGTTGCATGTTTACTGCTAAATATCTCTAGAAGAAAATATCCTTCTGAAATAGACGAAACATGCATCTCAGAACATGTCATGTTTAAAAACCCACAGAGAGGGGCACCTGAGTGGCTCAGTGGGTTAAGCCTCTGCCTTCAGCTCAGGTCATGATCCCAGGGTCCTGGGATTGAGCCCTGCATCGGGCTCTCTGCTCAGTGGGGAGCCTGCTTCCTCTCTCTCTCTGCCTGCCTCTCTGCCTACTTGTGATCTCTGTCTGTCAAATAAATTAAAAAAAAAAAAACAACAACAAACCACAGAGACTTTGAAACAAAGCTCAAACCCTTGTTTTGGCATATGCCACAATTACGCCTTTGGCGTCTGCCTGTGTTTCTAGCCATCTTTCCCTCTGTGCTCCTCCTCTATTTTAGGATGTAGTTATTTCAGCTCTTGAGGGTTGTACACATGTGCTGGGTTTTCCTCCTCCTCATAGCTCTGTACCCACTGACTCTTCCCTGCTCAGAACCCTGTTCTATCTCCTGCCCTGTCATGCGGGGTCATTGAGGGACTGTGTTTACAAACAGTTCCTGAATCCTCCCGCTCTCATCTCAGAGGGATTCTAAATTCCTCCTGTTATTACTTGTTACACCCTTCTTTGTTTTATTATCATGGTGTGAGTCATACTAGCTTTTGAGAATAGGTTTGGAGCCTTGTTCATTAGTGTCTGACATATCAGGTACCCAAAAGTATTTTAGTAAATGTATAAAATAAAGACCTTTTATGATGATGCTTTAAAATAAATAGTTCATATAAATAGTATTTAATTACCAAAATGGATTTGCATTTCAAATGAATTAAAAACCTTAATTCATATTTTATATAATATAAGCTGCAGCATCTTCAGTTCAGATTTCGTTTGGCATAATGCAATACAGATTTTAATATATACAAATGAATGTGCCTTCTAACTACAAAAAGTGTATTGGGTGCATCACTCCTTACTTGATTCAGTGGTTTTAAAGTGCTTGTTAACCTTTCAAATTAGATTTGCCCTCTCAGTTATACTTAGCATGGAAATTTGTATCTTTCCCTTTCAGATTTCTTTAATTAGGTCGATTATTCATTTTAGTATTTTTATGATACGGAAGATGCGTACATAGCTCGGTAGCATTCAAAGACTTCTCCATGATTTGTTCAGTGATAGCTAGTAAAAGAATAAGGTGTAGGTTCTCCCAATACTTGAATTCATTATTATGGAAAGGTTTTTATAATCAGACTAACACAAATGTAAAAGCAAACCTCTCTTCCATGACTTTCCTTGTCAGCAAAATAGCATAAAACTGCATTTATTACTGATACTGTTTTTTTACAAATTAATACAATGTATTATGTGAGTGGTGAGCAGAAAAAAGGGAACTCATATTCTTTATTTTAAAATAAATAAGGTCTCAAGGTATTTCTCTAATGAATGCATCGACAGGATAACAAAAAAGTTGGTTACCTTTTGTGGGTCGGGTGGGTCTACCAAGTATCTGAGTGTCATATATAAGTGAGCAAGTGCTTTGCAAATTAATAGTACCATTAAAACAGAGTTTTCCTCTTGCATCCTTGTCTTATCTCAGCTTGTCATGATATTATTTGGTGACAGTATAACAAATTTGAATGATTAACATGTGTTTGCCTTGCATGGCACATTTTGGACCCTTTGATCTATTCTGGGCTTTAAGACCCATCCCCAACATACACACACACACACACTCACACACACAGACACACATACACACTCATGCACCCCATCACGAAGTCAGCTGACACTTCTGCTGTGCTCATCCACTCATGGGAGGAGGATGAGAGCAATAAGAAAACACCACCCCTGCAAAAAAAAAAACAAAACAAAAAAAACCTCCCAAATATTCTCACATTTTCTTGCATTTTGATTTTGCCAATTTAGAACCTCAGGGACTAGAATGGTTCCCAACTGTGAAATTTATTTTACAGGAAGCAGATTGATAAGTGAACAGTGCTTTTTATTTTGAGACTAGAGAAGAGAAAGTGATGTTTGTGGGGGTGAGGGTGGTCAGGGGTAGGAACCTTGTGCATCAGCATTCTTGGCTTCCCGGAAACAGGAGTATGTTTGTTAACCTGCTACAAGGGCTGAACCCTGAGAAAGAAGACAGTAACGTGAAGAAGGAAAGAGCCGTGTCCTTTAGGACATTTCAGAGCAGAGTGGTATCATGTTTCTGAGAATCAGCTTCAGGACGGGATAGAGAGCTAGAAGGGGTGGAAGAATGGGCACCCGAACAGAAGAGGACAGAGTGGCCGGGAGGGGCACACTGAGTGTGCTGCTCTCACTGCTGCGGAGGCCGGAGGGACAGTGCAGGTCAGGGGTGTGTAGACACACGGTGCAGTGTCAGCCTTAAAAAAAGAATGAGATCCTGTCACTGTGACAATACGGATGAACCTAAAGGGCATTATCCTAAGTGAAATAAGGCAGGAAAAGACTAAAACTGTATAATTTCATTCACATGTAGAATCTTAAAAAAACAAACAACAGGACAGAAACAACGTCAAATATGGGACTGGTCGTTACCAGCAGGGCAGGAGCAGGTGACGCAGGTGAAGGGGACTAGGAGGTACAAGGGACTAGGAAGACACTGGACATAACATGCAGCACATGGAGTATAGTCAATACAGTCATGGGAACAGATGGTAACTGGAGTTGTCATGAGCATCATTTTCTAACACACAGAAATAGCAAACCACGGTGATGTAACCTGGAGCTACTGGGATATTGTGTATTAATTATACTTCAGTCAAAATGTAAAAATAAATAAAGTAAAAAGAGTTGTTGCAGGAATTCTCTGGCTGCTTGTGTGGACTGGTGGTGAGGACGTCACTGGCTAAAGGTCATGAGGTTGGATAGTGATGTGAAGACAGGTAATCCCCTTCTCCCAATCTGTGCATTTAGATAAAGCAGTAGATGATAGGAAGGAATCTCAGGTTAATTTCCTTTGTTTGGTGAAGTGGACACATGGCAGAAATTAAGTCGAGTTAAATAAATACACGGGCACTTAGATCCTGATTATTGCCGAGGTGTACTCTTAGGTTTCAGGGACAAGCCGACCTTGTCCCACCCTCTTCTCATGGCCTCCCCCAGTGGTTGACTTCCCTGAGCTCTGTGTTCTCTCAGGCCACCTGGGAGTCTATTATAAAGTTGTTTTAATGTTAATGAAAAATGGAAGTATTCTGAAGGTTCTAAAATTAATCATTGAAGTTATATTGAGATAATGGGAAAATGTGACTTGTAGGCACATAAATAAATGAAATCCATGTTTTCTAAAATGGACATATTTGGAAATTACAGTTAAAACACACAGGTTTTGAAATATATAACATCATATACTTAATAATATTTATAGTAAGTGTATATCCTACCTACCTAAACTCAATAGTTCCTTTGATATTTGATCTATTATTTGTCTGCCTTTCTAAAACTGAAATGCACTAGTAGTTATTTCTTATAACTGGAATTCCATTAACTCTCACATTTTTCTTAATGTGTGAATGACTTAACACTGTATTTATATTTGATATTATTTAGATATCAGCTTACCCCAAACTAATTTATAGATTTAATGTAATTCCAATTAATATCTAGCAAGTGATTTGCAAAAATTGTCCATTTGATTCTAAAATGTGTATAGAAATAGAAGCTCCATTTAATTTCAAAAGCTTTCTAGACAAAGAACAAAATAGAGGACATCCATTAACTAATTTCAAGACTTACTACAGAGTAGTCAGTACAGTGTGTCACTGGAGTAAAAATGGACACGTGGACTCAGTCAAAAGAATTTTGAGTCCAAACTAAGTCCCACATGTATGTTCAAATGGTTTTTGGCTTAAACTCCAAGACTATTAAATGGGGGAGAGAGCAGTCTTTCTTATAAGTGGAGATGATGGGGCACCTGGGTGGCTCAGTTGGTTAAGCATTTGCCTTTGTCTCAGGTCATGATCTCAGGGTCGTGGGATCAAGTTTGGGGTCAGGCTCCCTGCTTGGCGGGAGCTTATTTCTCCCTCTGCCACACCTCCTGCTTGTGCACTTGCTTGCTTGCTCTCTCTCTGTCAAATACGTGAAATATTAAAAACAAAATAAATGGAGATGAAAACCTTTACATCTTTTTTTTTAAATTAATTTATTTATTTTTATTTGCTTATTTACAGCATAACAGTGTTCATTGTTCTGGCATCACACCCAGTGCTCCATGCAGTACGTGCCCTCCCTATTACCCACCACCTGGTTCCTCAACCTCCCACCACACCCCACCCCCTCCCGCCGCCCCTTCATAACCCTCTGGTTGTTTTTCAGAGTCCACAGTCTCTCATGGTTCATCTCCCCTTCCAGTTTCCCTCAACTCCCTCTCCTCTCCATCTCCCCATGTCCTCCATGTTATTTGTTATGCTCCACAAATAAGTGAGACCATATGATACTTGACTCTCTCTGCTTGACTTATTTCGCTCAGCATAATTTCTTCCAGTCCCGTCCATGTTGCTACAAAAGTTGGGTATTCGTCCTTTCTGATGGAGGCATAATACTCCATTGTGTATATGGACCACATCTTCCTTATCCATTCATCCGTTGAAGGGCATCTTGGTTCTTTCCACAGTTTGGCGACCGCAGCCATTGCTGCAATAAACATTGGGGTACAAATGGCCCTTCTTTTCACTACATCTGTATCTTTGGGGTAAATACCCAGCAGTGCAATTGCAGGGTCATAGGGAAGCTCTATTTTTATTTCTTCAGGAATCTCCACACTGTTCTCCAAAGTGGCTGCACTAACTTGCATTCCCACCAACAGTGTAAGAGGGTTCCCCTTTCTCCACATCCTCTCCAACACACGTTGTTTCCTGTCTTGCTAATTTTGGCCATTCTAACTGGTGTCAGGTGGTATCTCAATGTTGTTTTAATTTGAATCTCCCTGATGGCTGGTGATGATGAACATTTTTTCATGTGTCTGATAGCCATTTGTATGTCTTCGTTGGAGAAGTGTCTATTCATATCTTCTGCCCATTTTTTGATATGATTATCTGTTTTGTGTGTGTTGAGTTTGAGAAGTTCTTTGTAGATCCTGGATATCAACCTTTTGTCTGTACTGTCATTTGCAAATATCTTCTCCCATTCCGTGGGTTGCCTCTTTGTTTTGTTGACTGTTTCCTTTGCTGTGCAGAAGCTTTTGATCTTGATGAAGTCCCAAAAGTTCATTTTTGCTTTTGTTTCCTTGGCCTTTGGAGACTTATCTTGAAAGAAGTTGCTGTGGCTGATATCGAAGAGGTTACTGCCTATGTTCTCCTCTAGGATTCTGATAGATTCCTGTCTCACGTTGAGGTCTTTTATCCATTTCGAGTTTATCTTTGTGAACGGTGTAAGAGAATGGTCGAGTTTCATTCTTCTACATATCGCTGTCCAGTTTTCCCAGCACCATTTATTGAAGAGACTGTCTTTTTTCCATTGAATATTTTTTCCTGTTTTGTCGAAGATTATTTGACCATAGAGTTGAGGGTCCATATCTGGGCTCTCCACTCTGTTCCACTGGTCTATGTGTCTGTTTTTATGCCAGTACCACGCTGTCTTGGTGATCACAGCTTTGTAGTAAAGCTTGAAATCGGGTAACGTGATGCCGCCAGTTTTGTTTTTGTTTTTCAACATTTCCTTAGCAATTCGGGGTCTCTTCTGACTCCATACAAATTTTAGGATTATTTGCTCCAGCTCTTTGAAAAATATTGGTGGAATTTTGATCGGAATGGCATTAAAAGTATAGATTGCTCTAGGCAGTATAGACATTTTAACAATGTTTATTCTTCCAATCCAAGAGCATGGAACAGTCTTCCATCTTTTTGTGTCTTCTTCAGTTTCTTTCATGAGTGTTCTGTAGTTCCTCGAGTACAGGTCCTTTACTTCTTTGGTTAGGTTTATGCCCAGGTATCTTATGGTTCTTGGTGCTATAGTAAATGGAATCGATTCTCTAATTTCCCTTTCTGTATTTTCATTGTTAGTGTATAAGAAAGCCACTGATTTCTGTACATTGACTTTGTATCCTGCCACGTTACTGAATTGCTGTATGAGTTCTAGTAGTTTGGGGGTGGAGTCTTTGGGGTTTTCCATATAAAGAATCATGTCATCTGCGAAGAGAGAGAGTTTGACTTCTTCCTTGCCAATTTGGATACCTTTTATTTCTCTTTGTTGTCTGATTGCCATTGCTAGAACTTCTAATACTATGTTGAACAAGAGTGGTGAGAGTGGGCATCCTTGTCGTGTTCCTGATCTCAACGGGAAGGCTGCAAGCTTTTTCCCATTGAGGATGATATTTACTGTGGGTCTTTCATAGATAGATTTTATGAAGTTCAGGAATGTTCCCTCTATCCCTATACTTTGAAGTGTTTTCATCAGGAACAGATGCTGGATTTTGTCCAATGCTTTTTCTCCATCAATTGAGAGGACCATGTGGTTCTTCTCTCTTCTCTTATTGATGTGTTCTATCACACTGATTGATTTGCGAATGTTGAACCAACCTTGCAACCCAGGGATGAATCCCACCTGGTCATGGTGGATAATCTTTTTAATGTGCTGCTGGATCCTGTTTGCTAGGATCTTGTTGAGAATCTTTGCATCCATATTCATCAGTGATATTGGTCTGAAGTTCTCCTTTTTGGTAGGGTCTTTGCCTGGTTTGGGGATCAGGGTAATGCTGGCTTCATAAAAAGAGTCTGGAAGTTTTCCTTCTGCTTCAATTTTTTGGAACAGCTTCAGGAGAATTGGTGTTATTTCTTCTTTGAAAGTTTGGTAGAATTCCCCAGGGAATCCGTCAGGTCCTGGGCTCTTGTTTTTTGGGAGGTTTTTGATCACTGCTTCAATCTCATTACTAGATATCGGTCTATTCAGGTTGTCAATTTCTTCCTGGTTCAATTTTGGGAGTTTGTAGCTTTCCAGGAATGCATCCATTTCATCTAGGTTGCTTAGCTTCGATGATCTGTCTATTTCTGAGAGAGGCGTATTAAGATCTCCTAGTATTATTGTATTCGTATCCATATGACTCTTTATCTTGATTAATAGTTTTCTTATGTAATTGGGTGCTCCCATATTGGGGGCATAGATATTCACAATTGTTAGATCGTCTTGGCGGATAGTACCTTTAAGAATTATGTAGTGTCCTTCTGTATCTCTGACTACAGTCCTTAGTTTAAAATCTAATTTATCTGATATGAGAATTGCTACTCCGGCCTTCTTTTGAGGCCCATTGGCATGAAAGATGCTTCTCCATCCCTTCACTTTCAGTCTGGGTGTATCCTTAGGATTCAAAATGGGTCTCTTGTAGACAACATATGGATGGGTCCTGTCGTTTTATCCAATCTGCAACCCTGTGTCGTTTTATGGGCGCATTTAGGCCATTCACATTGAGAGTGATTATTGAGAGATAGGTTTTTATTGACATCGTGTTGCCTTTGAAGTCTTTCTGTCTATAGATTGTTTCTATATTTCTGTTCAATGATATTCTTAGGATTTTTTCTCTTTTATAGGACCCCCCTTAATATTTCCTGCAGTGTCGGCTTGGTGGTTGCATAGTCTTTTAAGCCTTGCCGGTCTTGGAAACTCTTTATCTCTCCATCCATTTTAAATGTCAGTCTTGCTGGATAGAGTATTCTTGGTTGCATGTTCTTCTCATTTAGTACTCTGAATATATTTTGCCAGCCCTTCCTGGCTTTCCAGGTCTCTGTGGAAAGGTCTGACGTTATTCTAATGGGCTTTCCTCTGTATGTAAGAAGCTTCTTTGTCCTAGCTGCTTTTAAGAGGGTCTCTCTTGAAACATAATTCCCCATTTTAACTATAAGGTGCCATGAGGACTTTCGAGAATCTAAAATCTTGGGAGGAGATCTTTTGCCTCTAGTACATGAACGTTGTTTCCATTCGTGAGATTGGGAAAATTTTCATAGACAACTTCTTCCACTATATCCTCTAGACTTCTTTCTTTTTCTTCCCCTTCAGGGATTCCAATAATTCTGACGTTGGAACGTTTCATGGCATCGTTTATTTCCCTGATTCTGTTTTCGTGGCTTCTGAGCTGTTTGTTCCAGGCTTCCTCCTGATCCTTTCTCTCTATCTGTTTGTCCTCCAGATCACTAATTCTATCTTCTGTCTCAGTTACCCTAGCTTTTAGAGAATTTAGATTGGATTGGAACTCATTGAGAGCATTTTGAACATCATCCCTGGTGGCTTTCAGTTCTGCCCTAACATTGTGAACATCATCCCTGGTGGCTTTCAGTTCTGCCCTAATCAATTCTGTTTGGTCATCCATGGCTTTCTCCAACCTAGCTATTGCCTGGATAATTGTTAGTCTGAATTCCTTTTCTGACATATTGTCTATGTCGATAGCCATTAGTTCTGTTGCAGAACGCCCATCCTCTGTATTTTTCTTCTGTTGGGTATTCCTCCTCCTAGTCATTTTGGTAAGAGATGACTAAACAGATGCAGCTGGACTTATCAATTGTGGTGCAGTCAATGTGCACCCTGGAACGCTTCTGTGCAATCAGGATTCCCCACCCAAATGAGAGAAAAAAGAAAAGAAAAAGAAATAGAGAAGAAGAAAAGAAAAAAAAAGGGGAAAGAAAAAAAAAAGAAAGAGAGATAAAACTTTTACATCTTTTTGGGGAAAATAAATACCTTGAGAATAACCTCCCATCATACAAAACTTAACTTGAAATGGACCATAGACCCAAAAATAAAACTGAGAACCAAGTTATCTATTAAAAGATCTGTGAGAATATCTGTGTGATATTTGGAAAGGGAAAGATTAGTTAGGTCAGAAGAAGCGTGAATGATTTTTAACAGAAGGATAGATCCACTTCATCAAAACTAAAAACTTTAGTTCTTAAAGGGAAACAAGGAGGAAAGGGTCTCCAGAGATGGGAGGAAATGTTAAAAATACATGCTTCTGACTTGTATCAAGAATAAATGAGATTTCTTAAAGTTAATAGGGAAGCAACCCAAGAAAGTGGTCAAAAGATTTGAAAAATTAAAAAGATATATAAATTTCTAATAGGAACATAAAAATATGCTCAAAAATTAGGGGGGCGAAGAAGGGCACTTGTCATGATGAGCACAGAGTGACGTGTGGAAGTGCTGAATCACTGTATTGTACACCTGACACTAATATTACGCTGTGTGTTAACTGGAATTTAAGTAAAAATAAAAAAAAATGATTCGTGTTCTGAGAAATGCAAATTAAAACCAGCAAGATACACAGCTATAGACAGACTAGAATGGCTAAAATTTAAAGTATTGGGATAAACAAATGGTGTTGTGCTTACAGATCAACCAGAACTCCTGTGCAGCACCAGTAGGAGAGGTAGTAAAAAACTGATACAACCGTGGGCATTCTTTGAAGTTATCTCTGTAGTTATACAAACACTTCCTTTGGAAAACACTTCAGTTTAGTTAAAGAATTATACTTAAAGTTATCCATACAACCCAGAAAATAAGTGTACTAGTGTGTACACTAGTACATGAAGATTTGTAGCAGCCTGGACCTCCATGAAAATCCAGGACTTTACCATCCAATGTGGCTTCTTGATTAATAGCGTAGGTAGATATGAAAGTGAAGTAGCCATTATTATCAATATACAGAGTATCAGCATAATTTTTGACATTACATTGTATGATTTTTCTGTGACATCTTAAGTAATCAGAAAGTACTCCTTGCTTAACAAAATTCATGGCCTTTTCAGAATATAAAGTTTGGAGGGATCCTAAACTCACCTATTTGCCTTTACTGATATTTACTTACCAGACATGCTCTTTGTAATTAAGGTGTTCAGCTAGATAAACACAAATTGACACCACCATTCTATATTCAGAGCAAGCTGATTTGAATACTTAACCACCTTCTTATGCTACTCTGAAATGTTTGCTTTACCTCTTTGTTCCTTACTCTGTAAAATGAGTATAATAATAGACTTCTCACAGAGTTATTGTACATCTTTGTGAATAGCTTAGCATGGTGCCTGGAACATAGGGACTATTCCATAAATTTTAGTTTCTTATTGTTGTTTTTATTTTAAAACTTGGATGCCAAGAGCACTCGGTGCCTCTCCCCTCATCTAAATCCGGCTTTGCACCTTGACATAGTCGTTGATATGACTACAAAACTGAGACTCCGTGATTAGAGCTTTATGTACAGTGGTTTTGTCTTTAGGGCCTGTCTTTCTGGAGTCCATCTTGTGATCAATAGAAAAGTCCCTGGGGCCAGCTGCCTAGGTTTGAATTCGGGTTCCTCCATTTATTCATGTTACGTAACTTTGTTATGATGGGAACACAGGAAGTCATGTGGGATTATGGATTGCCACTTGATATGGATATCATGAGGGATCACCACAGCCTGAGCTCGGCCCCTTACCAAGACTGGGGTTGGTTAGGTGGATATGCCTACCTTTCTTTTGTGAAGTTGGAGAAAGACTGTGAGTTATTTGGCAAGTTCTCAGACAAATCATTTCTTGTAAGGGGTATAAATGGAAGTTAAATGGTTGACAGTCAAATCCCTTAAATCTGTCCATGTTTTCATACTCTTCAAAGAATCTTCAAGCACCCACATGTACAAAGCCTCTGAGTTAGGGTACAGATTAAGCTGTTTTAAAAAGATCCTAAAATGAAGTGAATCAAGACATTCAGAACTCCTTCTGCCTTTTTATCTGCTATCTCCATGTGTTCCCCAATGCATTGTTGAAGCTAATTCCTACCAGTTTCTGCTGCCTGTGGAAGACAGAAAGAGAAAGCAGAGAGCAACTCGTCTCCTCAAGACCTGCTATAGAAGTTGCACACAACCTCCCTCCAGGTGTCAGGGACTAGACGTTCATCAGGAGGCCATGGCCACATGGACGGAGGCCAGGAGATGTGACTTGTTCCTGTTCAGTCAGTTGTTCTTCTAAAACTGAGCAGTTCTTTATTAAAAGGTAGAATCGTAAAATGAGTCTGGTGGATAACTAGCAGACTAATGCTTTTAGGAACCTTGTCAGGCACTTGTTGTTAAAATATGTTGTTTCTGAAGTGCCAACTTTAGATGCCTCAGTGATAGCCAAACTAATTATTTCTGAATACATGAAAAAAATAAACAAACAGGAATAGAGAATTATTTGAAATGTACTTTATATTTTTGTGTGATTATTCTCCAGTAAGAATAACATATACCTACCAATAAACCCATACTTGGCCTTCCATTCCTTGAACCACAAAATGCCACACTAACGTATAATTATCTTCTTTTCTCTGAAGGATGATTACCTATTCTTTCTTTGCCTTCAGGAGATGGAGCTGGTTTTCTCATGAGGACACTTATTTCAGTATTCTGAAACTTGAGTTGTTAGAAAATGCTTTATTGTTTCAGGCTCAATATTGACTAGTACTTAACTATTCTTCAATGTCAAGCATATTAATGTGTATTTTAGCTGGGAAAAATAGTAATGTTGCCCTTAAGAATAATTCATAATTTTATGAGTTATTTGGGACATTTTTGCTTCTTTTGAGACAATCCTGGATTTTTAAGTTTTTTGTATATCTGACCAATGGTTGGTCCATGGGTCTCCTTTACATGTTCTTAGTGATTAAAAGGCATTTCTATTGTAGTTTCGTAATTGTATATATTTACCTAATATGTTTTGAAATACAAACTATTCTTTACACTGTAGAAAATTTTAGTAAAATTAAAATTAAGTATTAATTACTGAACCAAAGTTGAGTGCATAAGCTTCTTCCTTAAAGAAATCCCACATTCAACATTTCAGGTCACTGGGGTGCCATTTGGACAGTAATTGTGTGTTGTAATTTCTCCACATAGTTCCATGGAGTATTAGAATATGACTTCTCAGTTACTTAATTTTAAACCAGTGTGCAGTTTAACCTCCCCATGTGTCCTTATTATATTTGGGGTTCTATGTAAAATCCTTATGAATGCATAGACTTTTGAACTTGCTTAACTAATTTTAGAAAGATGTAACTTACCTATGGTATTATGGAAATGGCATGCCCTCACTTTCTTCCCCAAAAATCAATATTCTTCAGTAAAAACCATATGCAGTGTCTCTGAAAACTTTCTTTTGAATTTAGTATAACTTTTCATAATGAAAAATGTTTTCTGTAAATGCATTTTGAATTATGAATTTCACCCTCAAAATAATTCTGTGAGTTGTATGGTGTAGGACCTCCAATGATATAAAAAAACCTTTAGGAAAAACTCCCCACATGAATTTTTTTTTTTTTTAAGATTTTATCCATTTATTTGACACCGAGAGATCACAGTAAGCAGAGAGGCAGGCAGAGAGCGAGGAGGAAGCAGGCTCCCCACTGAGCAGAGAGCCCGATGTGGGGCTCGATCCCAGGACCCTGGGATCATGACCTGAGCTGAAGGCAGAGGCTTTAACCCACTGAGCCACCCAGGTGCCCCCCCACATGAATTTTTATTTTACCTTTAGTAATAAGTGCATGTCTTGCAGTGCTTTAAGGAAGTTGAAGTTATGGCAAAAAAAAAAAAAAAGCAAAAAATCTTGAAATTAAAGAAAAATGACTTTCAAAAGAAAGATTTATAAACCACTGTTACAAATGAAAGTCACTTAAGAAGAAATGTGTATAATAAAATAGTTCTACTTTAAAGTATTCTCAAAGTCATAAAATAGTTGCATACGTAGAACAAAGACTTTTTTTGAACTGAGTGTGTTGTTGACTCAGTGCTATGAACAAAAAACTTTACTGCATATTTAGTACAAAGTAGAATTCTGGCTCTCAGTTCAACCATCAAATACGACAACAAACCATGACTTACTGCTTCTGTACAGTATTTGAACTTTGTTTCAGTTTTTCTAATAATGACCTTCATAGTCAAACAGTTTGGCTCAGAAACATGGGTTGCATTGTGGTTTCAGGTGTCTTGAGTCACCTCCAACTTCGAACAGTTCTTTTACCCCTTAAGTTTATGCCTTTCACGTGTTTGAAAATGTGCCTCCCCTTGGGTTTGTGTGATGTTTCTCCCTGATACCATCCAGGTCTAGAGACTTCAGCCAAAGCATCACTGAGATATGCTGTGTTCTTCTCATCACATCTGTTAGGAGTGCACACTTCTTATTTGCCTGTTAGTAGTGATGGTCACTTGACTCATTGGAATGTGGTCTATACAGTCTTGTCTGCCAGACTTGATCCCTCAAACATGTCAACTGTTCCCTGTGTAATGGATACATACTTTCTTAGAAGTTACTTTGAAACTATGTAAAAATCCTGTCTCTCATGAAACTCCAACTTATTTATTTATATCACTTTAGATTCATTTCTCCTGCCTTCTTTGATATTGCAGTCCATTACTTAATAGTTTTGATGATCAGATTTCTCCGGATATGTCCAAGAGGAGTATCTTTGGCTTCTGTGTGTTTTTGACATACATTCATCTTGGCACACTTTCTTGCTGCATGACAGAAATTGTTCTGGTATCATTGTACACTTTTATATGCCTTTATCCTGTACAGGGACCCTTGGTATGTTGTAGAGAAGGATGATATTTAGAAGCAAAAGTGTATTTGTTGTTTTCATTACTGTTGGGGTGCTGTTGTGTCCAGCTTTCTCAGTGTCAGCATTATAAAATGTGTATTTGTTCACATTTCCATCTCTAGTTATGCTCCTATCTATCTGTCTATGTACCATCAAAACCTTGATTCTACATAGATATCCCCAAATCCAATCCCACAGTGTGGGGTACATTCTTGTTTTATTTCTTTCCATATCTGTATTATCTTCTCTAATACTGAGGAAATGACTCCATTTGGCTTCTATTTATTTACTTCCTCAGCAGTCCTCTGTATTTTCATCTCCCCATGTGGATGCTCCCCTCACCCCAAATGTGGGTGCTTTAAATGGCCACCTCTGTGGGCCCTTCCTGTCTGCCTTAGAGCTGAGTGTTCATGAGCTGGAAGGACTCTTAAAAAGGAGGAGTTAGAGGAGGAGCACAGGGAAAGAAAAGACACCTGGTGTGTGTGAATATCTCCCTTTCTCCATTCTCACTGGCACCACCTGTTCTAATTCCAGCTCATAATCCAATAGGTCTCTCTCCACCAATAACGTCTCAACCACACATCACATTTCCCGTCTTCTTGTCTGTACTATGTTCTGTGTGGTTTTTCTATTCTCCAGGATGCCAGTTCTGTATTTTGCTGATTACAAGCTACTGCTTAATTATGGATCGAACTGCTAACTTTAGATATTGTGTGTGTATTTTTTTTCTTAAATTTATGGAAAACTCTTTCTTTTATAGATATTCCTGGGTATTTTGAGTCTCTGTTTCCTAACACCTTGCTTTATATCTCAAAATATACTCAGGTGCTTTTATTCTGGTTCTGGTAACTCTGGTATATGCAGGATGATTTGCAGTTTTCTTGGCTCTCCTAACTCTCATTCACAGTGGATTATTACTTCCTTTTTTTAAAGATTTTATTTATTTGAAAGAGAGAGAGGGTATAAGCAGGGGGAGTGGCACACACAGGAAGAGGAAGAAGCAAATTCCAATGAGCAGAGAACCTGATGTGGGGCTCACTCCCAGGACCCTGAGATCATGGCCTGAGCCAAAGGCAAACACTTAACTGATGGAGCCACCCAGGAACCCTACAGTGGATTATTTCTTCATGTATTTTTCTGATTTTTTTAAAAAAAGATTATTTATTTGACAGAGAGAGAGATAGCAAGGGAGGGAACATGGTCAGGGGAAGTGGGAGAGGGAGAAGCAGGCTTCCTGCTGAGCAGGGAGCCTGGTGAAGGGCTCCATCCCAGGACCCTGAGCTGAAGGCAGATGCTTAACGACTGAACCACCCAAGCACCCTTATTTTTGTGATCTTTAATGGTGAGACCGTAACACATGCACCTTATCTGTAAGGATTTTTTCGAAGTTTAACTGCATTTCTCCAGAAGGTATAGTTGATTCTGGCAGGTCCCTCAAGGACTTAGAAATCTAAACAATCTATTTTTTTTTTTTTGCCTGTTCATTTTTAGGTAGATAAGTGGACACATATGTTATAAATATAAGTTCCAATACTGTGTGATACTCAGCTTGTGGTTAGGAATTGTTAGGACACAATCTTTTAATTTTTTCCCCCTTTATGGAATGTTTCTGCTTTTCATGCTTATTTTGTTCCTTGTAGGCATTGTTTTTTCAAAGACCCAGATTTCTTTTGTGGGGGGTGGGGTGTTATCTTTGCTTCACCCTTCCATGCAGGAGTCCTTAGAGCATCTCTCTGGAAGATCCATTGGAATAAGAGATCTGGGCTAGAATTTCCTAGAGCAAAGGTTACTTCCAGGCTGACTTGACCTCTCTGGATCCCCAATTTCATTTTTTTATGACATCCTAAGATCTCCTTATCATCTCACCAAGACAACCGTCATCATATATACATATTTTTTTCTAAATTTTATTCAGTGTTTTGGTTGATTACTTTTAAGTAATCCCCAAAAAGTTTCTTCCAGTTTCTCTTATCACCCTGTCTGCCATACTGCCAGAGACAGAAATAGACAATAAATTTAAAAACATTTAGTAATCTTGACATAATGTAGTAAATAGAATTACATCTATTTCTTATAATGGAAACTGACACATATTGTTTAAGATTGATAATATTACAGCTCTTTTTTGTTTATGATCCTTTGTTTCCATTCACAATCAGTATTTTAAAAAATGAAGAAAAAGTTGATTGTCTTCCTCAATACCAATTTTTTTTTAAAGTTTCCCAATGCCTTTATTTATTTTTTTTTATTATTTTTTTTCCATTTTTATTAATTTTTTCAGCGTAACAGTATTCATTCTTTTTGCACAACACCCAGTGCTCCATGCATTCCTAGAGACATATAAACTACCACAACTGAACCAGGAAGAAATAGAAAACCTGAACAGGCCCATAACCAGTAAGGAGATTGAAACAGTCATCAAAAATCTCCAAACAAACAAAAGCCCAGGGCCAGACGGCTTCCCAGGGGAATTCTACCAAACATTTAAAGAAGAACTCAATACCAATTTTTAAAATAAATCTAGATAGTCACATGACATGACACCAAAATCTTAATGAAGAAAACTTCTGCTTTTGAACAAACACAGTATTATAATCATCAGTTAAATTTTGTGATAATTTCCGGTTTTTAAAAAAATTTTTTCTTTTACATGGTGTTTATAGGGTGTACAATATTTCCTTTAGGCTAAAAGCCATATGACAGAGTTCCATATCTGGATTGAAGTATTGGAAAATGTCTTAATTTCTGTTCATTCAATTTTTAATTTTAAGAGGGTAGGAAAAACACCCTTTTTTTTCAGCTTTGAAATTTTTCAGGTTTTTTTTTTTTTTTAACTTTTCTTGGCAAGACTTCTGCTTTGATGGCTATGTTAACATTTTCCAAAAATGTATTGTTAATAACTATTTAAAAACCGCATACTTGAGAAGTCAGAGGTGCGAGACTCTTTTGTTTACTAAGTGACTTTGGCAGTAATCACTTTAAATTTAGGCTAAAGGGACAGGTGATGGGGAAACAAAATACCTTTTTAAAACCGTTTGTTGCAGAAGTGATCTCCCGTATATGTCAGCTCATTGCTAAGGTACATAGCAGTTCTGTTTTTGGCAGTTTAGGTCTGTGACTGGTTAAATCAGCTGACAAGAAAATTGTGCTAATGAAGCCAGAAAATGAGTTTAAATTCTCAATTTGCTCAATTAACTTTCTTTGACCCCAGGGCACTAATGGCACCCCTGCAGTCAGTCAATCTGAATGTTCTCCTATTGGCTAGAAAAAAATCGTCAAGTATTTTACACAGTTCAAAGAATTTTTACCTATAATTACTTTATTCCTCTCACAATGCTAAAATATAAACGATACCATCTTAGAGATGAAATAATGGAATTTTGGCAAAATCGTTTTGGCTTACCTTAGAGTCAGAATGCCTGAATGAAGAGTGATTATCCCTAACACAGAATTTAACTTTTCTTTCCTTTTCTTTTCTTTTTCTTTTTTCTTTTCTTCTTTTCTCTCTTCTCCTCTCCTCCTTCTCTTTTCCTTTCCTTTTTTAAATGAGCAGGTGCAGAGAGAGTGTATATGTTGACCAAATTCACATAATCTGTGAGTTCTTTGAGTCAGGATTTCAGTCTAGATAGCCAGGTATTACACTATTAAACCCAGATCCTTCGCTCCTAACTGCAGAAGTGCATGTCCTGCTGTACCTCTTGTAGTGTTGTAAGGGCTGCTCACTGCTGCACTTCACACGTGGGAATACAAAATAAACTTTTATTTTCATAAAGTTTTATGCTCGTGTGAAACTCAAAGACATTGTATTGATGAATTTACAATGTTTGAATTCATTTTCTTTAAACACTGAGGATCAGGACATAGAGAAGGGCCTTCATCCGCCTACTAACTTGCTCCATCTGTGAAAATTATCAAACACGTACTTTAGCTTTTGCCTACAGAATATTTTTGAACAACCTGTCAGGGTACGTTGACCTGAGTAATGCATGTGTAATCCATGGGAAAGTGTTAGAGCCTCATTAAGGCTTCTGTCAGTGAATTTTGAGCCTGAGGAATGGTGTCTACACTCCAAGGATTAATGGTCATTTGAAAAGGCACAGAGCTTGAAACTGACAACCCCAACACCCTCAGCATTGGAAAGCACCAAGTAACATGTGTGGCCCACTGTACAATTCTCTCCTCTGTATAATGTGAAAATTTAATTCTTTTTAGAGCCTCAGAGACAGAATCTATCCATAAAATAACCATAGGATGTGTAGGGTGGGAACATGCATAGCATAAAGGCATATAGCTAATTTCAATTATTTAGTAATCTTTTAATTAGAAAATACTCTAGGATTTGAGGCAGTGGTTTAGAATCAAAAGTTGAGTTCAGTGTTTCACCTGAATATGTATATCTATGCCACAACTCCATAAACTCTGCAAAATTAGACAATGAATAAATGTAAGGTCTTTGTGGAAGATAGTACCTTTGAAAAAATTAGCCTTGAATGGTCATCCATTCTTTTTTTTTTTAAAGATTTTATTTTATTTTATTTTTTTATTTGTCAGAGAGAGGGAGAGAGTGAGAGGGAGAGAGGGATCACAGGCAGACAGAGTGGCAGGCAGAGTCAGAGGGAGAAGCAGGCTCCCCGCTGAGCAAGGAGCCCGATGTGGGACTCGATCCCAGGATGCTGGGATCATGACCTGAGCCGAAAGCAGCTGCTTAACCAACTGAGCCACCCAGGTGTCCCTGGCCATCCATTCTTTTAAAACGAACTGATGGGAATGCCTCGGTGGCTCAGTAGATTAGGTGTTAGTCTCTTGATTTTGGCTCAGGTCATGTTTCTGGGTCATAATATCAAACCCCACATTGGGCTCCACACTGGGTTGGAGCCTGCTTAAGATTCTCTCTCTCCCTCTACCCTTCCCCCCGCTCCCTTATTCTCTATAAATAAATAAATCTAAAATAAAAATGGATAAACAGCATATGATATATACTTATATAGACAAAATATACAACAGTGTTTACAAGGTAAAAATAATTGCTTTACTTTATTTTTATGGGTGGCACAAATTTTCTCTTAAGCACAGCAAAACTTAATTCTCTTTCTTGGAAAAAGTCGCAGGGCAGTGTTATGCATTCTGCTTAAATTCCTAAGTGAAGATTGTGGGTTTACATCATGTATCTCTGTGCAAGCATATCTATTTTAAGGAAATGTTAATCATAGGGATCATTAATTTACTCAGATACCAGAGAAATAAATTATCCTAGGAAAGCCTTTATACTGAGTTGAATGGATCTAAATACAACCTCTATAAAATTCAGACAATATATTAACTATTTTAGACACAGTTTTATATTTCTGATTATCCCAAAGTAAATGGGTGATAAAGCATAGCTGGAAATTTGGTTATGAATATTTCAGTTTATTTTCCTCTGCTTTCTCTTCCTAGTGTTTGATGTAAATGGCACATTAACAGTAGAGCATCTGGCAGGTTAGACCCTCTTGTAAGACTCCTCTTCTGTGATCCTGCTTCCTTCCTAACCTGCTCACCCTCATCCACACCCTCTCCTGACCTTCACCCTCAATGATACATTCTGTTCTCTGGTCACTGGGTGGCCTGACTTCATTCCTTATGGCTCTGACAAAGGAATCTCACTCCTGCACTGCTGATGCAGGCTATTACATTCTAGCCTATGTCGAACCAAATGGATTTGGATTTTCCAGCATTATTTCAGAGACTGACCTTTTTCTGCCCACTGCGGCAGATGGACATGGTGCCCCACCTGTTGTCATTGCCAGTGATTTCTGTCCCCACGGGGTCTGGAGGAGAAGTCCTCGTGAAGGCTTTTGGGGGTGGCTCACCAGTGATTTCTGTCTACACAGGGCCTGAGGAGAGGTCCTCAGGAAGTGGTGGTAGGGGGATGGGAGGTTTGCTCTTATTTGCTTGTGTGTAACTTTTATTTCTTACTAATCAACTCCTTTTTATCACCTTTCTTTTTTCCCTACTTCTCAGTTTTGTTAATTATAAATAGCTCTTCATTTGATATAGTGATCATTAACCCTTCCCCAGGTTGTGGCCCTGGAAATATCCAAGAATGTCTAGCATAGTTCCATGCACAAAATCGTAAGTGTGTGCATGACTGAATGATCCTATAGTAGAAAGAAAAATTCAGAAATCTTGTGTTTATACATAAGCATGTACACATGCCCTAGAAAATGTGGCTTTTCATAAGCTACCTGTTTTCCACTCAATTCATTCCATGCTTCTATTTTTTTTCCATTTTATTTTATTTCTTTTCAGTGTTCCAAAATTCATTGTTATGCACCACACCCAGTGCTCCATGCAATCTGTGCCCTCCATAATATCCACCACCAGGCTCACCCAACCTCCTCCCCCCCCCCCAAAAAAAATCCCCTCAGTTGTTTCTTAGAGTCCATAGTCTCTTATGGTTTGTCTCCCCCTCCAATTTCCCCCAACTCCCTTCTCCTCTCCATCTCCCAATGTCTTCCATGTTATTCCTTATGCTCCACAAGCAAGCGAAACCCTATGATAATTGACTCTCTCTGCTTGACATATTTCACTCAGCATAATTTCCTCCAGTCCCATCCATATTGATATAAATGTTGGGTATTCATCCTTTCTGATGGAGGCATAATACTCCATTGTATATATGGACCACATCTTCTTTATCCATTCGTTCACTGAAGGGCATCTTGGTTCTTTCCATAGTTTAGTGACTGTGGCCATTGCTGCTATGAACATTGGGGTACAGATGGCCCTTCTTTTCACTACATCTGTATCTTTGGGGTAAATACCCAGTAGTGAAGTTGTAGGGTCATACGGTAGCTCTATTTTTAATTTCTTAAGGAATCTCCAAACTGTTTTCCAAAGTGGCTGCATGCTTCTAAAAAATTACTGAACCCAACTTGATATTAAAGGAAATCTCTCACTTTGTTATATTTGTATATATATAATTAATTTTTCAGTTCTAAATTAAATTTATTATTAGTTGCTAAAATCTTTTTCCAGATCTAGGAACTTAAAACTATTTAGCATGTGAATTCATTCTTGAAGCATTGCCAGATAAAGTGACCAAAATACATGTGGTATACTGATTTGTCACTACAGTAGAGTTCCCAGAGAGTGGTTTGCTAGTTTTTATTTTTTCAAATATAAGCAAATTGCTGGTATACCATACTTTATAATTTATCTAGGAAATAAAATTAAAACTTCTAATTACTTAGAATATTATGTTATAAATCATATTCTAGAAGGAAAAATTCTGAAGGTGGCAAGCATAACTATGGAGGGCATTTATCAAGCTAAGTAGGCAAAGTGATTCTCCATACATATTATTTTAATTGGCATATATATTTAGATATTTTAGGAGAAAGATGGCACACATTTAATGTAGGCTTCTATTTGGCTGATGAAAGAGTAAAAGCTAATCTTTGCTATCCCATTGCTGCATTTACTGGTGATCACACCCATAACAATTACGCAGAGAGAGAGAAAGAATTTGACATTAAGAAGACAATGAAATGGGGCACCTGGGTGGCTCAGTGGATTAAGCCGCTGCCGTCGGCTCAGGTCATGATCTCAGGGTCCTGGGATCGAGCCCCGCATCGGGCTCTCTGCTCCGCAGGGAGCCTGCTTCCTCCTCTCTCTCTGCCTGCCTCTCTGCCTACTTGTGATCTCTCTCTCTGTCAAATAAATAAATAAAATCTTTAAAAAAAAAAAAAAGAAGACAATGAAATGAGGCAAAATTGGGACAAATCATTTTGCCCTGGAAAGACAAAGGGAAAATTGATCAACAGGTTCAATAATTTTATTCGTTACGGTTGAAAAAGATGGATTTTACAAATCTCTTGGTGTTATGCCCAAAATAATGCAGCACATGGTTAACCCTGGAATAGGTTTTGGGTCTTCTGAATTAGTCTAGTCATCTTTCAAATAATCAATGTGGAAAAGATGGCTAACATCCATTTCTTGCATGGGTTTTAAAATCTCAAATGTAAGATACACCTTCATATAACACTGTAATAAGAACTGTTCAGGCTGTAAGTTATACTGATTTGTCGGGGGAAGACACTGGGTCTCAAAGACATTGAATACTTTAACCGAATATCTTCTAACTAGTAAGAGGAAGAACTTCTATTTCCCAAACCTAAAGCTCATCATTTTTCCAAAAGTCACAAAGCAAGTAAGGAGAATGACCAAGCTTTACTCTCAAATATTTGATAGTGAGTTCATTGTTCTTTCCCACATTCAGAACAGTCAAGAGTTGAAGTAAGAGTAATTCTTTCATTTGGACAGGACTAATGTGATAGATGGCTGTACCTGTTTATAAATATGTTTGTGTATGTAATTCCTAAGGTATACATATATAAAACTAGGGCCGTGTCACATTGTGTGTGTATGTGTATTCGTGCTGTGTTCTAATGGAGCCAAATTCTGTTTCCTTTTAAAACTTGTTTATTGTCTCATAGGAAAACCTCTTTGGAGAGAATAAATGCAAGTTCTGAGTGCGAGTAAATACACCAGCTAGAACAGCAGTTTCGCTTGCTTTTGCTGGCAGAATAAAAGAGGTCACTACCTCCCACAAATTGGATTAGAACTTGAGCAATGTAAAGTAGCTATGTACCCTTCTTTCTGAATTTATAATTGAATAATTTCAATTGTTCCGTGGGGCATGACCTGTCTGATCTGATTTCTGGGCATCAAACTCTTTTAATACCATAGGCAAGCATGAAAAACAATGGGTATGTCTTCTGATTCTCTTGTAAATACTGGAAAATCACATAAAATTTCACCAAAGGTATTCACATAGTCAAATAACTTAACACAAGTTTAAAATGAAGTAAAAACTGTAGCCTTTTTTAATGGACTTTATTTTTCAGAGCAGTTTTTAGTTTTATAGAAAATTGAGTGAAAGCTACAGACACTGTCTATATTATGCCTTGCCCACACACATCACCATCTGCCATTGTGGACATCTCACTCCTCAGCCAAGATTTGTTCTCTTTGATGCATCTAAAGTAACATGTCATGACCACCTGAGCTGTATAGTTTACACTGGGTTCATTCTTGGTGCTGTACCTTCTGTGGGTCTTGACACATGTGTACGACATGTATCCACAATTGTAGCATCCATCAGAATAGTTTCACTGCCCTAAATTTTTCTTTGCTTTACCTGTTTACTCTCCCCCCAGTCCTTGGCAGCCACTGATCTTTTTACTGTGTCTGTAATCTTGTCTTTTCCTGAATGTGATATAGTTGAAATTATATCCTTTTTCATGGCTTTATAGCTCGTTCCTTTTTAGTGCTGAATCATATTCCATTGTCTGGATGGACCACAGTTTATTTATCCGTCACCAACTGAAAAGCACCTTAGTTGAGTCCAAGTTACTGGCAATTTTGTGCAGAATTTGCGAAGATGTAAGTTCTCAATTCGTTTGGGTAAAATATTAAGGAACACAATTGTTGGATCTTATGGTAGGAGTGTGTTTAGTTTTGGAAGAAACCACCAAACTGTCTTTGAAAGCGGAGGTACTGTTTTGCAATCCCAGCAACAGTGGGACTGAGTCCCTTTGAGTCTACATCCCATCAGCATTCCCTGTGGCCAGTGGTTTGGATTTTGGCGGTTCTACTAGGTGTGAAGTGGTATCTCATTGTTATTTTAATTTGTAATTATTAATGTCTTATGATATTTGACAGCTTTTCATATGTTTATTTGATATCTCTATACCTTCTTTGGTCGGATGTCTGGTAAGGTCTTTGCCCACTTTTATTTGTTAAGATTTTTGTTAATTTTCCTGATTACACTTTAAGAGTTCCTTGTCTGTTTTAGGTAACAGCTCTTTATCAGGCAGACTGTTGGCAAATGTTTTTTCCCACTATGTGATATGATTGCATGCTAGAAGCTGTGACGTAATAGAGAATGTTGGAGCCATAGATGAGAAAACAGGTGAATGATGAAACCAGATCCATGGGCCCAGGTGACAGATACGGGTACACACGATGGTGGGGGGACAGGAAAGCAGAAACAAGGTAAAATGATAGGCTTTGAAAATGAGGAAGGAATAAGAAAGATAGAGAAATAATAATTTTTAAAGACTCCTTTACTTCAAAAATATTTTCTCTTGAATCTGAATGTCTTATAAATATATAAAAATTACAAGGTGTGTGGGGGGGTGCTGGGTGACTCAGTTGGTTAAGCGTCTGCCTTCAGGGTCTTGGGATCAAGCTCCAAGTCTGGCTCCCTGTTCAGCGGGGGGTCTGCTTCTCCCTCTCTCTCTACCCCTCCCTGCCAATCATGCTTTCTCACTCTCTCCCTCTCAAATAAATAAAGTCTTAAAAAAAATTACAATGTGGGAATATAAGATATAGTTAAGTTTAATACCTTGCACAGCTAGTATATGTTAGGCCTGAAATGCAGGTCTGACAGTGGCTCTGATCTAAGTCACCAGAGGTGAGTCTGTGCGTCTGTCCTTGTGAACATTCACGTAGGTGCATGACAGGTGTCTCAGGTGGAGATGTGCATCTCTTCCCCCACCATTTCTTCAGTCAACATTTGTCTCACTTTGATCTCAGCTTCACACTTTAACATTTTTACAAATTTGTATTTAATCATTGCCAAGCAACAATTTAGAGACCATCTTCAATTTATGGTTACATCTCATGATAAGAACAGCCTTATCATGTGTTAACATGTGTTCGAAGTGTAATAAACTATATGTTTAGGTGTAAGGAGGGATGAGGACATGCAGAATTTATAGATGTCAGAATGAGAACAGATTACTTCCAGTATCATTTTAATAGCAAACTGAATTGATCAAATTATACTTCCATTTTCATGTACCAAAACTCATTGCTTTAACAGCTAATAGGTCATTAAAAATGTGTTTACTTTCAAGCTGTAGTATATGCCTTTGGTTATTGTAATATACAGAAGGAGAATTCAAGTTTCTTTGGCATAAGAAAGCTGTTACACACCGTGATGCAGAACTGTGTAAGAAAATCGAAGTATCAGCCTGTATTTGATAGGCTTTCCTCATTTTCAAAGCCTGTCATTTTACCTTATATTTAAAAAAGCAAACACTCGTGATGTTAAGCTATAGCAAAGTTCATACAATGTTTTTCTCTGTCACTGAACATTGAGTGGATCAGAGCAGAGCAAATGCGTGCTGCCTCAGCTGTGTGCCAAATCACAACGGTAAAAAACAAAAACGTGTGAGCAAGGCTTGAAGTGATCATTGGAGAGTTGCATGTCTGTGTTCTGAAAATGGGGCAAATTCAGGAAGACGTGGCATCCAAATCAAAATCGCATACAAATCCAGAACCTTTGGGGGCATCTTCCGAGTCTGTGCAGACATCTTCCGAGGACTTTGACTGAGGTGAAGGACAGCTGCTTTCTGTGCAGCTTCCTAAAATGCTCTCTGAGGACGCCTTCTAGCCCTTGCCTTTCCCAGACCCACCTAGTGTCTCATATCTAGGACTGTCATTCTTGGCAGGTCATGACTCCGTGGTTTTTCTTATGCAATTTTTAGTTCTTCATCGATTCTGCTGCTCCTTGTGCAAACCCAGCTGCACTCACTGATGGCTTTGGAACCTGGTCCTCGCAGATGGAGGAGGAGTGGGGGGCATCGCTCTGTACTGACTCCTCCATCATTCATCCCATGTCCCATCCTTGTGAGCCTGCTGCTTCTAAACCCAGATGATGGCAAAAGGAAGGAAAAATTCTTCTTGACCCTCAAGGTCTTACATCTGGACTAACTGTTGAACTGACCTGAGACAGATGAACAGGAGAAAACACCCCAAATTTTTATTACATGTGCCTGGAGGCCCCATGATGAAAGGGGGAGACCCAAAGAAATGAACAAGATGGGCAGTTCTTACACTTTTTAGACAAAGAGACAATACATTTGTGAGGAGTTGACAGGACTAAGAAAACTCAGCATTGGGAATTTCAATTAGTAAAAAATTCTAAATAGAATTTGGGCTGCAGTACTAAATTAGTAAAAAAAAAAGTCGCATTGTCTATATGACATTCTTGGCTCTGAATTTCCTATCTCTGGAGATTAGGAAGTCCCTTCACCTCCCAGGACAGGGGCTTTTCAATGGGGAGATTGATTTCCTGCCTTCAGGGGACAGGGGAGGGTCTGAGTGTCTTCCTGTCCCTTAAGTAACATTATTTAAAATTATCAGTATTCCAAAGTGACACATGTGGGGGCAGCCTGCCACTGGTCTCTACAATGTTAATGACTTAACAGTCTTCACTGCCTATAAAAGTATATAAAAAGTATTATTTCATTTCTATTTTTGATATTTTTAAACAAGGTACTCTTAAAAGAATCAGGATAACAGTAAACTTTAAGGCATTCTGTCATATATATCCTTCAAACACTGAATATAAATAAACTGAACAAATATAGTACAATCCTATAAATTTATGTGAATTTATGTATAATGAATCACATCATTGTGTATGGCGTTACTGATTCTAAAAATGATCTTAGAAAACATTTTGTAAAAATAAAAAATCAGTTTGATTCTTGATAAACATCTGAAGGTTTATAAATAGAAATGGATAAAAAGTAATAATCGAAACAGGAAACAACATACAAAGATATTTAATCAATTTTAAAAAGTTAGAACTCTCAAAAAGCATAACAAAGGAAATTACTCAAGACAGTATTTTATCTAAGCTGTGTGTCTAATCTATGATAACTTTATTGTGCTTTTAATTTATTTTTAAAATTTTGTTTAAATTCAACTTAGTTAGACTATAGGGTAGTATTGGTTTCAGGAGTAGAATTCAGTGACTTATCATTTACATGCAATACCCAGTGCTCAGCAGAATTAGTGCCCTTAATGCCATCACCCATCTGGGCCACCCCCTCCCACCTCCCTCCAGCGACCCTCAGTTTGTTCTCCACAGTCAAGAGGCTCTCTGGTCTGTTTCCCACTGTCTTTTGTTTCCTTCCCCTATGTTCATCTGTTTTGTTTCTGAAATTCCACATACAAGTTTTATGGTAAGCAAAGTCAGTCAGTCAGAGAGATAAATATGATATGATAATTTTAAGGCAAACATGAAACAGAGAATATTTACATTAGTATATTAAATAACTAAATATAAAAGCACTCAGGCTTAATAAGAAACACATTAAAACACCACATGAAAATATGTTTTAGATATTAAAAAATTTATAATGACATTATATGTGTATAATATGTATACACACACACATATATTTAAGTGATGAATCAAAAAGTTGATGTTTTTAATGCATCACATTACAAAATATTTTAAACTGTTAAATTATAGAATATCAATTAGATTTTTTTCCAACTATTCCACATTGTGTACCAAAGGATTTTTAACAATGAGGATACTTCATGCTGTGATCAAGCAGGGGAAGGTTGGGGTATAACCGAGTCAGCTCTGCCCTTGTACCCAGGCAGTGGAGGCTCCCTCCATTCAGACCTGGTTCCAGAGACTGCATGGTTTGGATTGCTTTTTTCAAAATTTGTTCATTTCCCTTCCGGGGAGACCCCAAATGTGCCATCTGGGAAGAGCAGCCCCAGACTGGAGTTCAGTCCACATCTCCCCTTCACTGAGCTCTGATCTTATGGTCAGCCAGATGCCCTTGGGGGCTAGGAAGAGGGGGAAATTATGCTTATATCCTCATCCTGGTGTCTGATAGTCTGGCCTTGGTTCTACAGGGCGGTCTTGTGACCCAGTGGCCTGAGATGGAGTCATCCAAATCGTGCAGACACCTTAATTTTTGATGATTCTCATTCACATAAGATGCAGGTCAAGTTCAGCACTCCCCTCCTGGTGTATCTCTGGAGGTTTGAGTCATATTAGGGACATATTTTTGGACACTCCCCTTCTTTTGTTACCACCACTGGGCAACCTCGAAGGGAGTCAGTGTGTCGAAGGCTCACTGACTTCATGGTGCCTCTGTTGGTGAGCCAGTCATTCCCCTGCCCAAGGTCTGATATGTGGTCAGACAGCCCTTTATGGTAGCTCTCATGGGGTGATGGTCTCTCTTCTTCCTGGGGACATTCCAAACACACAGGTCCTTCTGGTTGGCCTCTGTTATTGCTGGTGAACATGGAGGCAGCTTCGGGGCCTCTCAGAGAGCTCTTGAGGTAGAATAGACATTCTTTGAGGAGACTACTCACTCAATTAGTGTCTCACTTATCCTCCTTGCAAATAGGGGGTGTATGAAAGGCAAGGGTGTGGTTCGCATTCAGGGACTACATTTGGGAATGCAGCAATGAAGGTCACAAGCGTTAAAGGGAAGACATAATGGATAATGTAACAGACATGTTTAGAAGACACATTCTGTGTTTACCCAACAAAATTCCAGAGAGTATATTTAACATGACCTTTTACTTTAACACAGTCTTTTCATGTTTTCCTGCATATTCTGGGTAAGACTTTCCTTTTGGGACATCCCTAACAAAATAGGGTAACCAACTGAGAAAAGGCCATTGCAAGGGACCATGCTTGGGTGACACAGTGAATGGTGGGGCCCCAGGGGCAGAGATGTGAGTAGCTTTATGGAAATGCCAGATAGCTGCCCAGACAGGAGCATCTTGACAGCTGCAGCATAAACAGTGGTATGGAGGCGATGTGGCTTTGTGAGTAATCGTGCCACTGGCTTTTTCTGGAGTATGGCATATGAAATTTGCAGGGATCATGCAAATAAGAAGAGATGGTTTCTATACCCAAAAGGAAAGAAATGGTACCTGAACACTAAAGAAATTCCATGTGTACAGACTGGGTAATAAATATGTAACGTCTGGTTTACTCCTTAGTCTACTAAGTTTCCTTGACAAATCATCAGACCTCAAATGATTCCATGAATTTTATAATGTATTTTAAAAAATGAAATTGTTCATATCGTCAGGCATTAAACAAAAAATATATTCACACAGGGTTCATGCACCTGCAGACACACTTGGACTCTACCAATAGTTTTGGCAGCTTGCCTCTTCTCATAATAAATTAATACTTCTCAAAAAGCTGTCAATGACAGTTGCTATTTCTGCAAACAACTTGTACCACTATATTTACATAGATGTTTTAAATGGCTCACTAAAATGTGTTTACATGTGTAATTTTATTTCATTTTTATAATTTGAAGCTGCTGTTACTGACAAAAAATAGGCATGATTCTAAAAATTATCATAATGTAAACAAAATATTGTTGTTTGATCTAGGTAGAAAGAGTTGCTTATAAACATTGGAGCCTGAGGCAGCCCCAGTTGTGCTAAAAAGTTCTACAGTGTCCAACAATTGCAAATAACAGAAAGACACTTAACTTTCATGCTGGTTTTCTCATAGATTCAAAAGAGAACAAAAGAAGTAAATTTCTCACAATGGGACCTTATTAACAAATGTCTCCTATGTTGCCACTCTCACACTTTGGAATCACTGATACTATGTAATAGGTCTATCAGATTATAGATGATTTTTTATTTTTAAGAGTTCTATAATTGCCAATTATTATAATTAGAAAAAAGAAATAGAAATGCTCCCCCCACAAAGATGTTGAACATAATTCCCATCCCTTAAATGTTGACCACACATGTACAATATGAAAAGTGGGGGAAAAAAGATTACCTTTACATTCTGTAAGGAGTTAGTATCCAAAATATATAGAAAATTTACAGAGCTTAATATCAAGAAGATTAACTACTTCACTAAAAATGGGCAGAGAACTCAACAGACATTTTTTTTTTCCAAAGAAGACATCCAGATTGCCAATAGGCTCCTAAAAAGATGCTCAACATCTCTTTTCATCAGGGAAATGCAAGACAAAGCCACGATGAGATGTTACTTCACACCTGTTAGATTGGGCTATTACCAAACACAAAAAAACAGCGGGTGTTGGTGAGTGTGTGGAGAAGAGGGAACCCTATACACCGTCTGTGAGCTGTGATCTGGGGCAGCCACTGTGTGAAAAAGTGTATAGTTTCCTCAGCAAGTTAAAAGTGAAATACCGGGGGCGCCTGGGTGGCTCGGTGGATTAAGCCGCTGCCTTTGGCTCAGGTCATGATCTCAGGGTCCTGGGATCGAGCCCTGCATCGGGCTCTCTGCTCCGCAGGGAGCCTGCTTCCTCCTCTCTCTCTGCCTGCCTCTCTGCCTACTTGTGATCTCTCTCTCTCTGTCAAATAAATAAATAAAATCTTTAAAAAAAAAAAAAAGTGAACTACCATACAATCCAGGAACTCTCCTTCTGGGTACTTAGCTGAAGAAAACACCCCTGTTTATTGAAGTCTTATTTACAGTAGCCGAGGGATGGAGTGAGTTCTGAAGAGGTGGCATATATATATATATATATATATATATATATATATATACATATATACATATATGTATATTCCATTGTGTGTGTGTATGTCTTATATACACATACACATTGTATGTGTATATGTCTTATTCCATTGTGTGTGTGTATGTATGTATGTATATATATATATATATATATATATGCATACATACATACACACACACAATGGAATAAGACTCAGCCATAAGAAAGGACAGGCACGGGTGGATCTAGAGAGGTATGCTAAATGAAATCAGAGAAAAGCCAGTACCATAGGGTCTCATGCATAGGTGGAATTATAACGAAACAGACTCGTCGAGCAGGAAACAGAGCATCGGTTACCAGGATGGGGAGGGGTCAGAGGGGGCAGGTGGCACAGGTGAAGGGGACTCAGAGGTACAGACCTCCAGTTCTAAAAGGACATACAACATGGAGATGCGACTTACGACACAGGGACCTGTGTAGTACGGCACAGTCTGTCCTGTCGTAGTAACTTTGTATGGTGACGGACAGTGGTTACACTTACCTTGCTGATCATTTCGTCATGTAGACAAATACCAAGTGACTGTGTTGTACGCCTGAAACTAATAGGATATTTGATGTCAATTAGGCTTCAATTTAAAAGAGAAAAAAAAACTGAAATCCTGAAAAAAAAATGACTTTTCATTGGGAAACTTGAAACAAGCTACCATTGTTACCATGAACTGTAACGCGTCGTGCTAATAGCATAGGCCCTTGATATGATTGGATGAAAATTACACTGCTTGTCTGTGGTCTGCCTCCCTCTGGTCCAAGAATAACCAAAACAACAGACAAATCCAAATTGAGGGGTCATTCTATGGAATGCTCGACCATCACTCCTCATCCCCAGGAGTGTGTGACCACGAGATCAGTACAGGCTGTGGAAGTCTGAGAAACTGTCACAGCCCAGAGATGCCCAGGGAGATAGGACAGCGAGGTGTCATGTGCAACAGAGAAAGGATATTATGCAACAAGTAAGTCTAAAGGAACTATGCTTCATTCAATAACAATAAATCAATAGTGGTTCATTAACTGTAACAAGGGTACCATACTCACAGTGATGGTTAATTGTATATGTCTGTTTGTCTAGGTAAACATTATTTCCGGGTGTGTCTGTGCAGGTGTTTCTGGATGAGATCAGGATTTGAATGGGTGGGCTCAGGAGAGTGGGGTAGCAGAACCAACTGTACTATCTTCATACATTTCCTATAAATTGAAAACTATTTTAAAACAAAAATCATTTTTCAAAAGGATTTACAAATTTTATGAAGTTAAAAACTATAAATCAAAGAAAAAAGTAGCAGTACTTCTTAGTTTCTTTATAGAAGAATTAAAGGCGTTATTAGCCATATGCATATGAAGAGATTTTTGTGGAATATCAAAAGAATGCTGCAAACAAAATATTAGGAAACCTATAAGCGCAGTTCACATGTGAGGTGTCATATGCAGAGTCTGTTGTGGTATAGAAAAAAATCAGGAATTATGGACTCAGATAAAAATTTGGATTCAAATTCCAGCTCTCCTACAGATTCTCAGACCAACAGCTTTTCTCCCTCAACTTCATTTTCCCAGCCTGTAAAATGGGGCTATTTTATGGACCTCCTGGGGGGGGAATGTGGAGGGTGTTAGACACAAAATTTGTGTTTAGGAAATGTTAGTCTGGATCCATATTTGGTCATAGGCTGACACAGCGTTTGGGGTCCCCGGGTGAGGTGGAACATGCTAGTAGCCTGTGGTCCCTTACTCAGGACCCAATCATTCCTAAAGTCACCCCCTTGGTGCGTGTGTGTGAATGCAGTGGAGTTTTAGTGACTCCTGGAATCAGGCTGTGTTTGGGGAAACTGAAGATAGGCTGAAGTCCTTTTTTGTATCCCCTGTTTTTTAAAACTATTAAACAATTGGAAAATGTAAATACAAGCAACATTTAGACTGTAGCAGTATGTGTGTGTACCTATATAATGCCCTGAAATTCTTCCAGAAACATGCCAAAAATAAAGTTACCTGAACTATAATGCCACCTGGATATTTGAGGCATTTCTATTTTGATTTGGGTTTTCATAAGAACACTTCACATTAGGAAAAGCTGGATAAAAATGTAAAAATTCAGTGTTACCTGATATAAATTGATAGTTCATAATGTCTTTGGTAATCACTCTAAATCCTTTCAACCTGCTGTGTTTAATTTTAGGTTTTTTAAGTTATTAAAATTTTTCCTTAGTAAATTAATCTGTCCCTCATCACGTTCCACACTTAATTAGAATTTAACCAGCCTAGCAATACTGTTCGTTCACCCTTGCTGTCCTCCCACCAGGCTGAGCTCAAACTCTTAGGCAAGTGTCCACCTGAGCAGTTCTCACATGGTGAGAGCCACTGAACGCCTTCCCTGAGACAGCAAACTTACTTTCCATTCAAACTGGAAGTGAACTAAATTTTGGTGAAATTAAAAAATAATAATAGTAACAACAGAATTCCCCAAAGCACTTTGAGAACTGTATTTCCTCCCAAGATTTCTAAGAGACACTTATATAGAAACCAAGTTCGAGTTCTACCCACAGCCCTCCTTGCAGGCCACGAGGTCCAATACTGAGGTTCACCTCTGGCACCAAGGAAACGAGCATTTATACCAAAACATGGACAAGGGTGCAGGGGGCAGATGAGTGCCTGAGGTGTGTCACCAAGGACAGAGAAAGCTGCTGCAGAGTGAGCGCCCAAGCCTCAAGCCTGCAGTGTTGCAGGAGACGCAGGGGGCCCTCCGTGCAGGAGGGATGGGCAGCACCCCCATGGGGGAGGCAGGGAGATGACCTGTTTGATCAGGTGTCACTAGAAGCCTTTGCATTTCTGCACAGTCTTTCTATATGCTTCATGATACATTGAAATCATAAAGGCTCTGGGTTAGTGAGGTAGAGTTGGCAAGATGATGGCAGGGTTCTCTTAGGGCCTTTTAAAATCTAGACAGGAGAGAGCTTGTCTTTCAGCTTGTGTTCCGGACATTGCAGCAGGACGGCCTCCCCTCCTGGGAGACCACAGTGGGCAGGGTGTGCGGGGACAGCAGCTGCGTGGGAGCCATGGGCGGTGTGGGCCCTATGTGCTTACAGCTGTGGCTGGAGAGGAAACTCACAAGCCAGGTTGCCTTTGGCAGTGTTCACACCTACAGTGTGATAACATGTCCTTTTGTTAGGGACATGGTTTGAGTAGGGACTTGGTTTCAGTCCCCACGCTACAGTCTGAGTGCACACAGGGGGCTGCTAGGCGGCGGGGAGGCAGGAGAGAAGTTCACAACAAGTGTGTACAACACTCTACCACTTCGGTAAGAGTCAATTTTAGATGGTGTGTGACTTTCTTTTCAGTTGGTATCATCTTTTATTAATTCCAAAACGTTTTTCTGGAGTTGCTAATAGTAAGAAAACAATGACCAAAATGGCCTAACTTGGGGATCAAGAATGTGAAGAATCCAAGTTGGTAACCTGCCGTATCCGTGTCTGGGTATTTTGAAGCCAACATAGGAGAAGTAGTGGTAACAGTGTTTGAGAACAGAGCCAGATTTGTAGACTCTGCTAAAAACAACAAGGGGTGTCTGAAGACAAGCCTGGAGCGGAGCAGGAATGCTCCCAGGGAGTTCTGCTTGGAAGAGAGCCCACAGCCTTTTCCGCCCCTTGTCTGTCCAGAGCTCATGTCCCGGTGCCCACAGTCCACTGTGTCAGAAACTCACAGGCAAGACCATCACAATCAGAGTCGTTTGCTTCTGCAGCAGTTTATCGCATTCTGCATTCTGTCATCTAGAATGTCAACACCAAATATGCATATTATTCGATGCCTAGTACCCGACAATAGGTCGTTCATCTTGTTCCTGGCACCATAATCATGTTTCTGTCTTGCCCCAGCTGGACTGTTCATTTTTGTGTAACTTCATTCATTGAAGGTTAGTGGGAGGGAGATTAGAGGGTAGTAAAAAGGTAATGTCAGCTTTGACTTACATCTGATTGGTAACTATTCCTTTTTTCACATGAAACTGTGAAGTTCCGATTTACTTATAATGTTGAAAATATACTCTAGGCTCATGGTATGTGAATTTATGAAAACTTGGTCATGATTATACCCAGTATTTAGAATTTATATATTGCATGACTTATATGTAATATAAGTTACAATGAATGATATACATCATTTATAGTATAATACATGTACTGTATATGTATAGTACATTATATATACCATATGTATAAAATTATATGCTGTATATAATGCAATTTTAATAGCCACAGATTGAAAACCCTTTCAAACACTGGCTTTGTTGCATGCAGGGAAGTTTACATTCTTGAATATCATTTCTGCTTTAATTTGAGTGGAGGAGAGTACACATCAAAATAATAAATTCCCCTTTCAATTTACATTTGCAGTGACACCAAATGACTTTGTACTTAGTATAAAAGATGAACCTTTTCCCTCCATGTTTCTGCGTGAAAGTCAATTCTATCGTAGTTTAATGATTAACTTCTTCATACTCAATCTTGTAGCTGGGATACAATGACATTTAAATTATTATTATCAAAATCAGAAGTTCTTCAGCCTTAGACATGTGATTTACCATGATTTTGTACTGCATATGCCAATTTTGTTTTTTATTCCAAAGGAAATCCATATTCCTTCAGTATTTGATTTTTGTCTTACAAATTTTTCCGTATATATGTGTGTGTGTGTATACCTCCTATATATATGTACACCTCCAATATTTTGCTATTTTGGTGGAATTGAACTTTTTCCCCTCATTTTTTAAAATTTAAATTCAATTAATTAACAGACAATGCATTAGTAGTTTCAGAGGTAGAGATCAATGATTCATCAGTCTTCTATAACACCCAGTGCTCATTTCATCATGTTGGAATCCATCATGATGCTAATTCCATCCATTCCTTTCCTCCCTTTAAAAAAAAATACTTATTTTATTTGAGAGAGAGCGAGAGAGAGAGTGAGAAAGAGAGAGTACAAGTGGGATGAAGGGCAGAGAGAGACGCAAACTCCCTGTTGAGCAGGGATCCCAGTGCAGGGCTTGATTCTGAGACTCCGGGATTATGACCCCAGCCAAAGGCAGACACCTAACTGACTGAGCCATCCAGGCATCCCCCTCATGTGCTCTCCTTAATGACCATCACCCATTTACTCCATCCTCCCAACTCCGGTCCCCACCAGCAACCCTCCGTTTGTTCCTTATGATTAAGAGTCTCTTACAGTTTGCCTCCCTCTCTGGTTTTGTCTTGTTTTATTTTTTCCTCTCTTCCCCTATGATATTCTGTTTTGTTTCTTAAATTCCACATATAAGTGAAACCAATTGATAATTGTCTTTCTCTGATTGACTTATTTCGCTCAGTATAATGCCCACCAGTTCCATCCACATCGTTGCAAATGGTATGATTTCATTCTTTTTGATAGCCAATAATTTTCCATTAAATATATATAAAACATATTCTTTATCCATTCATCTGTTGATGGACATCTGGGTTCCTTCCATAGTTTGGCTGACGTGGACATTACTGCTATAAACACTGGGGTGTGGGTGCCCCTTTGGATCAATACATTTGTATCTTTGTGATCCATACCTCTTTTTTTTCTCATTTTTATTTTTTATTTCTTATTTTTTTAAAAGATCTTATTTATTTATGCAGAGAGAGAGAGCATAAGCAGGAGGAGAGGCAGAGGGAGAAGCAGACTCCCTATTGAGCAGGGAGCCCATCGTGGATCTCGATCCCAGGACCCAGAGATCATGACCTGAGCTAAAGGCAGATACTCAACTGACTGAGCCACCCAGGTGCCCCTGAACTTTCTTTTTCTCATTTAAAAAATAGATTTATCCACTCCCACTGCTTCCCTGCTTTGTGGACTTGGCCAAATCCTTCTTCCCCAGCACAGATCTATTGTAGTTTGCTGGTATCTACTTGGCATGAGTACCATCCAGGATGATTTCTTCAGCATCATAAAGAGAAGCCATGGCCTGCATGTTCCAAAATCCATTTCCTCACGTTTCTGGATTTGATTGTGTCAATGATAGCCACTCTTTGAGATGCAGAAAAACAATGCAAAGTAGAGTTCTTATTTCAACCTGTGTCCTAGGTGTTTGTGGGAAGACACATGAGCAGATGTGAAACGTAAGTTTTCTTCTTAAGTTGCCGCTTATTTTATTCTTTACCATATATTTCAATAACCTTTTATTCACAACTTGATAAATGACTTTGTGAAAACTTCCCATCATTTATTTGGTTTCATATAACATTTTCCCTGTTTTAATGTGGAAGATATTTTCTGATATATAAGATAAGAAGCTTATCTTATATAAGATATATATATATATATAAGAAATCCAGCTTCCTCCTTTTCCCTTCCTTTGAGACCTTCTATCTGCTCTATTCATTGACATGTTCTACCGATATTTGCTTAGTATTATCTGTATGGCCACAGATACAGATACATAGGAAATAGATGGATGGATGAACTAAGTTAAAAATGATTCTTTCCTCAAATCTTTGGCAGTTGAAGAAGGAGAGCTCTGCGTGTATTCCAAACAGGGGTAGAAGTGGGGATGAGTGATCTTCCGTGGAGGACAGGAGCATTTTGTCCTCTCATTGTGTAGAATTCCTGGTGTTTGGTCATAAAATAAAAAACCAGACTGAACTGTAGTCTGCTTCATCGTGTTTTAAAATTCTGTACAGCTAATGTGCCTGTGTTACTATTATTCACACCTTGTAGGGGAGAAATTCCCTTTTTTGTTGTTGTTGTTAAAGATTTTATTTATTTATTTGACAGAGAGAGATCACAAGTAGGCAGGGAGGCAGGCAGAGAGAGATAGGAGGAAGCAGGCTCCCGGCTGAGCAGAGAGCCCCATGCGGGACTCGATCCCAGGACCCTGAGATCATGACCTGAGCCGAAGGCAGCGGCTTAAACCACTGAGCCCCCCAGGCGTCCAAGAAATTCCCTATCTTATTATAGTGCTAGATAGACTATATAAATCTACTTGTTATGTAGGACTTTATATGTCAGGATAATGGTATGAAATGATAGGAAGACAGTAGAAAACGGCAGAAGATTCAGTTGACAGTCAGAGGACCTCACAGGAGAGCTCATATTTCAGGGCTCTGTGAATAGCAAATAGGGGATTACAAATAATTCAGGTCGCTCTTTAGTCAAGAAGGAAACCTCATCTTTTCATTATAAGTTGGTCAACCCATGTATTTTTTCCAGCCTCCATGTGTTCAGTACACTGAGGTATGTAATCATGATTCTCTTTCCCATGTATGTGTGGTTACATGTTGGAAATTTTGAAAGAACCCTAAATAAAAACAAATATAACAAAAAACTATGAGGTTATATCTTTGGTTCCCAAATGGAAGAACTTAACATTTCCATACATCAGTGTTTTAGGAGATACATGGTTGAGTGTACTCAGCTAGTCTTTCCCTTATTTGTCCTAGATATTCTCTTGAACCCTACAACTCCTCTATTTCTGCACCGTTATTTGGAGTCCTGTTACCTGTATGGTGTTGAGGACACACTGGAAGCTTTGTCGTTGTAGAAAGAAACTCCTTCTGCAGGTTAATTTTCTAAGTGGGAAGCTATCTCCAAGGTAAACCAGAGTAATTTTCCATGTAATTTGGCATTTTCTGGGAGATTGACTCCAAAATTCAAGGCTTTCCTGAATGAATTCATTTGCACTTATGTCCAGATGATTCTTCTAGAGGGTTGGTCTCGGCTGCAGAGCTGAGCCCTGGAGCTGTGTGAGCTGAATCACACCCGCCATGCGCCGTCGGTCCATCCGGCTGCTGGCTCCGTTGGCCAGCACATTTCCACCAGAGTGGATTAATTCGCATTGTGCCCGCACACCCAGAAAACAGTAGTCTGAGGAGAATGTCGGTGTAGGAGCAGTATGGAAAAACCTTTGTTAAGGGTTTCGTCCACTTCAGGCCATAGAAACTAGGTCACAGAGGAGGTAAGGAGGGTCTACAATATCTTTTGATGATATTTAAAAATCTCATTTCTGTGAGGATTTGTTTGCTTTAATTTTATCATTAATTTTTTGTGCATCGAAAGTACAAACACTAGAAGCTTCCATCCATTCAGAAAGTTGGGTCTGAGTCTCTCAGTGAGCATGTTTCCTCTCCACACTTTTCTACTTCCGATGTTAAAGGGAAAATCCATCATAGGCAAGGGGGGAGGGTTGTGTTGTTCTTCCCCCAAAGAAAGGAAAACTACTAAGTTGTGGGAAGAAACAACTCTATGTTCTTTCCCGTTCTCCTTTCTTTTGGTTTGCTCAGTTTGCGCTTGTTACGCCATTAAAAGGACAGCATTTTAAGAAGGTACTAAGAAAATGTCTTTTTAAATTAATCAAAGGAAAGTGACTAAACAAACAGAAAATATGACACCTAAAACTGAATATAATTGTATATGCAAAGTTGACAAGTGATATGAAAATAAAATTTACAATATATAAAATTTTAAAACCACAAAGTAGAAAATATTCAGTACTGGTAAAAGTTTGTGAAATGATGTTTTTATGAACAACATAAATAAATGATCTTCTGAACAACTTTTCTTTTTTGCAGTTTTTCATAAGTGTTCTAAATAGTTGCCTTCTTTACCCTGTAATTCTGCCTTTTGGAAATTATACTAATCAGAGATACACAAAATGATTTACTTTGCAACAACAAATAGCAAATTATTATTTATAATTAAGAAATATTGAAAGCAGTCTGTATATGGTTAAAGGGAGTATTTTGACTTAATCAAAATAGTTAAGGATAATCTTTGAAAAATATTAAAATAGATAATAATATGGAAAGTGTTTATGACACTCTGTTAACTGAACATAAAGATTCAAAAATATGTATATGGTGTACACATTTACATGTATTGTATATGTATAGAAAAAAACAGAAAACAGGGTACCAACATAATAACAATTTTTCTAAGTACTAGGACTGCTGATGATACGTGTTTAAATTATCTGTGCTTCATTTAGCTTTATGGACTCTCACAGAGAATACATTAGTAAGCCGGTGATACCAGTGATGACTCAGGAGTGGTTATTTTTACATGCATGGAAAATAATAGCAATCAATCAATTATATGACAAAGCCAGTATTTTATTTTAGGAAAACGCAGTAAAGGAAAGAACAAGATATCTTAATTTGGGCCTTACACATAGTATGGATTTGATTAGTATTTGTTCAAGTGAATGATAGCTTCCTGAGAACAGGTATTTTTTCCTGTAAGTCTTAGAAAACCATCCTTGACCTAACTCCTTAGAGGTGGTCAGTTCAATTCTTACATGAAAATAGACTGAATGTGGGGCACCTGAGTGGCTCATTCGGTTAAGCTTCTGACTCTTGGTTTCAACACAGGTTATGATTTCAGGGTCCTGGGATCCAGCCCCATGGGGAGAGTGCTTGAGATTCTCTCCCTCTGCCCCTCCCCCCCACATTCATTTGTGCACGTGCTTTCTCTCTCAAATAAATAAATTGAGAGAGAGAGAGAGGGAGAGAGAAGGAAAGGAAATAGACTGAATGTAATGAAATGTGAACTTTAGAGTATAATTCATTGTGGTGTGGGTTTTCCCCAGTGATTTGATTTGAAATTAAATCCCACAATAGACTATGTATATGATCTTTCTTAGTACCTGTTGTTAAGAACGGCTGAAAAATTACACACAAACAAGTATTTAAATATCCCATTCCCTGCTTTAAACAGTAACTGAATTATTCTCCAAATCCCTTTGACCTGTATTGCATGGCACAGGGAAGGATGGCCTGAACAAAATTCGGGATATCTGGATCTACAAGTAGAGGCAGAGAAACATGAAGCAAGACACAGAAGCACTATTTCCTTATTTGTAGAATAAAATAAATAGTACATGTCCCACAACTACTATATATTCAGGTAATTAAGAGGCCTAAGTAAAATAATTGCTATTAAAAGCATATATACACACATATTAATTGATATTAAAAGCATAAATATACAGACTTCTGTTTTCTTAATATAGTCATCTTTCACTGCCTTGTCATCTTCCATTAGGATAAAAACAATTACCAAATGAAAGATAAGTAAAATAAATGAAAAATAACAGTATTTCAGTTCCTCTTTCTCCAAAGAGATGAGGCAGAAAACTCATCACTTTTGGATTTATTTTTCTTCATCTTCTCATTTTATGCACTTTGCTATTACAAGTTTCAGAATGAAGATCCAGACTACTTGAAATATGGTTAAAAATGCATCTGAGCCTCTATGTGTGTGTGCACATGTGTGCCTACATGTGTGTTTGCATGTGTATATGCACGTGTGTTCATGTGTGAGTGTTTCGTGTATGTATGCACATGTATGTGCACGAGTGTGTGTGTGTGTGTGTGTGCATATGGGGTAGGGTTTGGGAGTTTTTTGCATGTAAATTCAAGTTTAATTAGAAAAAGAAGTAATAGCACTTGTCATACAAGTCATGGGGCAGTGAAGTATAATTTCCTGAGAAATGTGAGATAGCCAGCACATAGGTTTGACTGACAGACTTGTGTTTGAAATGCTCCTTTCATTCTTCTTTTTCTGGCAAAATACCCTGCTTCATCCTAAGACTGAATTGTTTGTAAATCTTCTGAAACTGTAGAACTATTTTTCTTAGGTTATTCTATACACAGCACTATCTAATAGAAATGTAATCTGAGCCACATACATAACTTTAAAATCCATAGATTCACAAAAAATAGGAAATACATGTGCAAAATATTATTTCAACATTTAATCAAATAGTTCAGACTTATTACTGAGGTATTTTATGTCAATTTTTTTAAACCTTTTTTTTTTTAATTTTTTTTTTTTTAGTTTATGTGACAGAGAGAAATCACAACTAGGCAGAGAGGCAGGCAGAGAGAAAGGAGGAAGCAGGCTCCCTGCGGAGCAGAGAGCTTGATATGGGGCTCGATCCCAGGACCCTGGGACCATGATCCGAGCCGAAGGCAGAGGCTTTAACCCATTGAGCCACTCAGGTGCCCCTATTATGTCAATTTTTTGTTGGTGTTCAAATTCTGGTATGTAGTCACAATACTCCTCAGTTTGAATCCTGTGTTTTCAATAGTTATTATAAAGGGTAATCCTACCCAAATAATAAAAATGTGCTTAATAAAAAAATAATAATAATTTACTCTCCTTTAGCTTTTAAATTTAATTTTATTAAAACAATTTAAATTAAAAATTCAACCAAGCCACATAGCTCAGCCACCATAGTGGTAACCATATTCGACAGTGCTGCTATAGAAACTAGGGCAGTGTTAAACTCATAAAGCCAAAAAATGTAAATATGTTCACTGGCTTGACGCTTTTTCAAGGAATTACTTGAAATATGCCATTGAGTCTTTATTAAAAAAACCATTATTCAGCATAAAACAGAGCATCAGCACTTGGTTGCAAATTTGATATCTATATATTATATTTTCTCTTCCTTTTTCTCATTGTATGTATTAAGAAATGGGCCTTGATAGATTTTTTTCTTCTTTATTATGATAATGTTTACATACAAATTTGAAGCTAAAATCTGTATTCTAACCATGAATCCTCAAACCAATTAACTAACTGCTCTACTTAAGGAAATTCAGCTTATTTCCGATAGCCAAAATCACAGTGGAAGTAATATAATGAGAAAATGAAGCATAAAGGGGTAGAGCTTATGATTGTATCTAAGCGACATCATTTTTCTAGTGGTTTCTAATGAGAATCCAGAACAGCAGGGATATACCTCATTAGACTACACAGTAACATTTCCTAGTGTGTTGGAGATACACTACTGGAAATATTACCTAAACTTATGTTAATGCTAAGATTTCAGCTTTATGTCAGAATTGTGTTAAATGTCCAGTATGTGAAAGGAAACACTGCTTGCTTCTCTTATAGGTAAGAAAACACATGGCTTGTTGACATGTTACGAGCTGTGAGTTTAGTGTGAATATGAAGGTCAAGGCAAATATCAAGCATGCATGTCTATTTCATTGCTGAGATTGGCTTTCAGCAGATTTTATTTGCTAGATCAGTATAATCAGTATACTGTTCTCAGTTTATCTTTTCTGTGAGAACCCATTTTTCTATCATTTCTTCCTTCCACAAGGGTAGAGTCCTAAGTCAGTCATCACATTATTTTAAACCATGCATATAGTACTTTTCACCTCTGGTATTATTAGGGTGGAGTTGTATCCCCTTCAAAAAGATATGTTAAGGGGCGCCTGGGTGGCTTAGTGTAGCCTCTGCCTTCAGCTTGGGTCATGATCTCGGGCTCCTGGGATGGAGCCCCGCATTGGGCTCTATGCTTAGCAGGGAGCCTGCTTCCCCCTCTCTCTCTGCCTGCCTCTCTGCCTACTTGTGATCTCTGTCTGTCAAGTAAATAAATAAAATCTTAAAAAAAAAAAAAGATATGTTGAAGCCCTGACTCTCATTTTATCAGAATGTGACCTTATTGTAAAATAGGGTCATTGCTCATGCCGTTGGTTAGAATGAGGTCACACTGAAGTTGGATTGGCCCTTAACCCAATATAACCAGTGTCCTCTTAACAAGAACAGAGACAAGAAGGAAAGATAGCCATGGAAGACAGAAGAGCCTGAAATAATGCAGCCAGCTGTAAGCAGAGGAAGCTGCCCAGAATTCCGGTCTCCAGCCTCCAGAACTGTGAGGGGACACGTGTCTCTGGCTTTAGGCCACTCAGTTTGTAGTACTTGGTATGTAGTCCTAGAGACTAATGCAGGCAGTGAAATTAATAAACTGTCTCTGAAAATTTTAGTCTCCAATTAAAAAGTAATTCACTTTATTGTTGTTCCAATAGTCTTTATATTCATTCAATAGGTCTGTAGTGACCACCAAATATGTCAGATACAATCAGGAAAATCATTAATTCATGTTCTGTATCCTATATCTAGTAAGTTGCTGAATAAAAAAGTCAGGTTCTGTAATTAAACAGTGCAAAAAATTGTACCAACACTTTTTTTTTAATAAATTACCTTTTTTTTAAAGATTTTATTTATTTATTTGACAGAGAGAGATCACAAGTAGACAGAGAGGCAGGCAGAGAGAGAGAGAGGGAAGCAGGCTCGCTGCTGAGCAGAGAGCCTGATGCAGGACTTGATCCCAGGACCCTGAGATCATGACCTGAGCCGAAGGCAGCGGCTTAACCCACTGAGCCACCCAGGTGCCCCTATACCAACACTTTTTAAGGGAAGATATTTTAGCAATATAGATAATAAGACCTAGAGTAACTGGTCTTTCTTTTAATACAGAGTTCACAAAGATTAAAAAAAAAAAATAACATTCTTGTCGTGTTCCTGATCTCAACGGGAAGGCTGCAAGCTTTTTCCCATTGAGGATGATATTTAGAATGACCAAAATTAGCAAGACAGGAAACAATGCGTGTTGGAGAAGAGGTGGAGAAAGGGGAACCCTCTTACACTGTTGGTGGGAATGCAAGTTAGTGCAGCCACTTTGGAGAACAGTGTGGAGATTCCTGAAGAAATTAAGCATAGAGCTTCCCTATGACCCTGCAATTGCACTGCTGGGTATTTACCCCAAGGATACAGATGTAGTGAAAAGAAGGGCCATCTGTACCCCAATGTTTATAGCAGCAATGGCTACGGTCGCCAAACTGTAGAAAGAACCAAGATGCCCTTCAACGGATGAATGGATAAGGAAGATGTGGTCCATATACACAATGGAGTATTATGCCTCCATCAGAAAGGATGAATACCCAACTTTTGTAGCAACATGGACGGGACTGGAAGAAATTATGCTGAGCGAAATAAGTCAAGCAGAGAGAGTCAAGTATCATATAGTCTCACTTATTTGTGGAGCATAACAAATAATATGGAGGACATGGGGAGATGGAGAGGAGAGGGAGTTGAGGGAAACTGGAAGGGGAGATGAATCATGAGAGACTATGGACTCTGAAAAACAACCAGAGGGTTCTGAAGGGGCGGGTGGGGTGGGAGGTTGAGGAACAAGGTAGTGGGTAATAGGGAGGGCATGTACTGCATGGAGCACTGGGTGTGATGCCAAAACAATGAACACTGTTATGCTGTAAATAAACAAATTAAAAAAAAAAACCACAATGCACAAGGGGCACCTGGGTGGCTCAGTAGGTTAAACATCTGCCTTCAACTTAGGTTGTGATCCCGGGGTCCTAGGATAGAGTCCTGCATTGGGGTCCCTGCCTGCTTCTCCCTCTCCCAGTTTCTGCTGTCTCTCATGCATAAAATCTTTTTTAAAAAGACTACATTTCACATCCAAAGTATGAGAATTAATTTACATGGGTTTTCTATAGCTGATGTTGTACTAATTGATAAACCTGAAAATCTTAAAATTGTAGACACACTGTTTACTGCTGAAAGATGACAATTATTAACTTGACCCGGAACCTACATCTGCAAACCTCTGCTTGGAACCCTGTCCAGAAGATGGCATCTCTCTGTGCCAGAGACAAGTATGCCCTAGTATGTGTTCCACTGATAAGCAGACACATCATTATTTCTTTCTTTTAAAAATGAGGAAAATAACAAAATATCTGTAATCAATGGCTAGGGTCTCAATTCACATGGAGTTTTATTTTGGCTCCTTTCCGTCCACCTCTCAAAGCCACATTGAAAGAGATATCATCAGAGACCGGGCAATAGGGGTGTTGGATTCCCTCTTCACTCCTGAAACCCTATCAGCACAATGTTGGTCTAATTGACGAAATCAATTCAAATTAGTTTCCTATCATTTCTTCCATGAACTTATAGTGTGAGAACCGTGAAAAGACACCCCGAAACCCAGTTGTATGTGATGGCTTCCTTAAGTGACGACCAAAGTTAACTTCCAAGAAGGGACTTGACCCTCCATCAGGAAAGGAGTGGGACTCTTCATTTCACAGAGCTACTAAAGAAAAGCACTCCAAATCTTTTTGTTGTCCAGTCTCCCCTCTTGGATCGTCTGTGCTGGAATTATCCCCATACATGGTGCTTTAAATTCACCTCTTCAGAACATGCTGGCATAAACACACATGTGTGTAATGCATACTCTTTGTTGGCACAGGCTTTTTAGCATGCATTTGGGATTAATATCTGTTGGTATTGTGTGGAGCTCTGTCCCCTGGACACCCAACTTCAGCAGCCTCAGGGGCCTCCTTTGTAGAGAAGGAAACACATCGAGCCTGCCGTGACATTTCCACTGAACAGTTGCTCACACTCACTGCCTTGCCAGCTAACCTGGTCTGATTTGTCTGGAATTACTTTTGTCAAAAATGCTGGCTACCACATATTATCATCCAGTTGTAGTCATGAGTATTTTTGACAATAATTTATAAAATTGATACGTTAGAAAAACAAAAGGAGACATCACTTTTCAATCCTCTAATTAAGTATAATCAAGCACTTTCTCTTATTTCCACAAGATTCTTGTCCTAACAGTTGAGGCCCCTTCAACAGTTCATGTGCCCAGCAGAAGTTCGCAACCAGAGACCCTAAAGTACATGATCCTCAGAAGCCAAACTGAACATTCTGAAAGATCATAGTCTAGGCTTCTCCTGTGGGGCTTGTCTTCTGTAAAGCCTTAACACATACAGATTTCTTGTGCTCCTAAGAAAATGCTGCAACGATTTCCAAGAAATTCTTCCAAAAAGGGACATAAATGCTTACATTCTGGAGGTTTCGTGTGGAAGGTTTTAATTCAGTTGACAAGTATGTAGTTGAGAGGATGGCGCTCTGTGGTTTTCCAATGGTGCACGGGGCAAGAGCCCCTCCCTTCACCCCCCACTGCGCAGCGGCCAGGAGAACGGACGGCAGCTGTGCAAGTCTCCATCAGCGGAGTGAAATTCCTTTGACCTTACCTGCAAAATTCTTGCGCTTCTGTAGAATCCAAGGCATAATTCTTTACAACAAAGCTATGACAAATTTTCTAATCTTAAAATGAGCTGTGGAAGTCAGGCCCTGGATGTGTTTGAATTCCTGGATGCACTATTTGTAGGAAATAAGTATCGGCATCAAGCCGAGTGCCTATTATGTATTTCTTTCGTGATAAAAACAAATGTTCATAAGGCTTTTAACTTGTAGCCTGGGAAGAAAGTACATTATAGAACTGTTAATGGCTTTAAAAAAATTGTTGAGTAAACAACATATGTAATTATTCTGTAGGGAGATGCTGCTTAGTTAAAACACTCAGCCATTCTATTAGCATACACACCTGCTGCTCATATGGTTCATTTCTCCCTAAAATGACTTAATTCCTGAACAAGGTTCTCTCTCCACTTCACTTTCTTGGGAAATGTCCACTGTGAATTTCTGCTTTAAATTTGCCTGTTTCCTCTAAATTCTGTGTGTGTGTGTGTGTGTGTGTGTGTGTGTGTGTGTTTGTGTGTGTGTACACACATGCATGCCCACACAGATTTCTCTGTTGGCTCCGTGTACATCACTAGGGAGACGTGTATCTATGATGATCACCGAACCTATGGGCTTTATGCTCCTGTATATTCTGAAAATATTCAGCACCCACTCATGAAAGACTGGAGATCACAGTCTTTCTTTCTGAAGCACTCTCAGGCAAAGCTATCGTCTCCACCCAAACAAGAGAATTGTTACTCACAAAGGCATCTATCTGGCATAGTCTTGTTTCCAACTTTCATTCAAAGATACTTGAAAGGCCGTCTCATTTTTGAAATTTCCTCTGTGTTGAAATCATGTTTATTTTCTGAAAATACTTCCAGTTCTCTGCCCAATCCATCCCTTCTTCCAAAAGCAATACAAACACTGAAGTCTGTATTTTGATAGTGACAGCAGCAGGAGTAGCCAGTAAATAGCTCCCCCATGCCAGGAAACCCGGCTACTACCACATGTTCATCTGTTAGCCAGCCTCGTGTTTGCTGGTTCAGCGTGCAGCTCTCTCTACTCTATGAACGGATCCCTTTTAGTTCTGTCCCAGTGTGTGTGCAGTTCTTCCCCACGTTTGATGACTTCACACGAACTCCTCTCACAATGATTCACAATTCCATGCTTCCTGTGTTTGAACAACAGGATGTTTATGCTTTTTTGTAGAATAGAGTGAACTGTGAATAAGAAGACATAATTGTCTTCCCAGGTAAGATTTCATTAATTAAATAAGAATAGCAAAAAGTGTACATACACATGCATGAGTATGTGTGTGTGTGTGCACACGCGTGTGCACGCACGCGCATATTCACATTGCTCTTAATGTTACAAAGTGAAAAATCTCTTCCCAATTTCTTCATCTACAAGTCATCACTAAATGCTTTTGTATGTGTAGAGGAAAAAAACACTGTGTTTGTGGGCACCTGCAGAGAGTGCATGACTCCTGGGGTTCCTGGCGGTCCTGCTGTGGTAGAGCCCCAGACTTCCCTGTCTTAGAGGGCATCCTGCAGGTCTCTCCCAGCCCTGCTTACAGGTGGTTTGCTCGCCTCTCCCCAGCCCTGCATGCAGGCGATTGCATTTCACTGTCAAGCACACTACACATGAACAAGCATTCACAGTGTGGCTAACACTTAAAATGTTTTCTGATAGTTCATGACTGCTTCTGACTTGTCTGTTTTCTCTTGGATCTGATGATTTTGAGCAGTTTCTTTTGAGCAGCTGCCCTTGTTGGGTTTGTGTGTTCATCGTGGCGATTCTCACTAGCCCCGGATCACACTTACTGAGCACTCATGCTCGCAGTAAGGAGTACCGCAAGCCCTGGAAATAGACTAACTCATCTGAGCCTCATAACACCTCTTTAAGGTGTGTACTGTTAACATTGGTGTTTCCACATGAGAAAACCGTGGCAAGGGAGGAGCGAACTGCTCGAGATCTTGCCAACTGAGCAAGTGAGTGGCCTCGGAGCCTGTGCCTGTGGCTTGTGTGCCACCACTTAACAGGGAAAACTGTGTTGATGTGCTGTTCTTCGTGTCCAGAGTGGAAGATGAGCCCTCAGTGTCATTGTAAACCCCAGTGCTATTTCTTTTTTTTTTTAATTTTTATTTATTTTTTAAATTTCTTTTCAGTGTTCCAGAATTCATTGTTTATGCACCACACCCAGTGCTCCATGCAATATGTGTCCTCCATAATACCTACCACCAGGCTCACCCAACCTCCCAACCCCCCTCCCCTCCAAAACCCTCAGTTAGTTTCTAAGAACATGATGCATTCATTAATCAGATAAATATCACAAGCCTTGTGATTACTTAAAAAGACTGGAGAGAAAATATGTAGCATTTGTGTAAAGTCTAGAATTGGAAAGAACCATGGAAAGAAAGTAGGTTTTAAATGTTGGAAGTGGTATGATAAATGTATCTTAGGCACAAAGGAGCAGCATGTGGCTGAAATTGTAGGGGACAAATTTTGTATGGTACAAAGAGCAGCGTTCTTTTCACGGGCTCCATGTGCATTGGCTGTTTGGGATCATGTGGGTGGATTTGGGGCCCAGAGCCGGCCCCTGGGGTGATGCGGATGGGAACCTGGGACTTGAGAAAGTTATGGGGGGCAGTTGATGTGTGAACTGAATCAGCCATCAATCAGGGGACTTGGAATTGGCTCACAACAGGGCAAACAAACAAAAACTATTACTGTTGAAAGTCATATTGATTCAGACTTTCAACAAGCATTTGTTTAGTACCTTTAGGTACACACTCAACTAGGTATCTGGGAGCTAGCAATGAATAAGCCCAACATGTTCTCAGCTTTTGGGTATTGTAGACAGTTGCTAATCACAGGAATACCATCTGCAATTTAAAGTGATTACCCACGCAGCAGAATGAAACTTGGATAAAGACTTCCAGACTTAGGGACATAAATAAGATAATGTTAATTTTCCCTCACGGTACAATCTACTGTTAATTTGCCCAGAACTGCCGATGAGTCTCCTCTCCATGTGGTCACTTGGGATCCAATTTCCTTCTATTTTGCTTTGCATTGGGTTCTGGCTTCTTCAAGGTGAAGCTGGGGGATCTGTAGCAAACTCTATTTAATGAAAATTTAATGAAACAGCAGAAAAACTCAAACTGAGAAACATTTTACAAAATAGCTGACCTGTACTCTTCAGAATATCAAGATCAGAGAAACCTGCGAATGTATTCTAGACTATAGGAGGCTATAGTGCATGAAAATAAATTCAGCATGTGATTAGGAGTGGTGCCCTAGACCAAAAACCATAGTAGTAATTAATGCAGTTTGAACAAAATTGGAAATTACATAAGAGTAAGTAGGTATTAGTGTTCATTTTCCACATTTCTGTAATTTATGGTTATATAAAGATGATCTTTGTGCTTAGGAAATACATTCAGAAGTAATTAGGACATCTCAAATAATTAGAAAAAGTACACACATATGATATAGATTATATGTATTTTATATAAATGTAATATATGTGATATATTTGTATATGTATGAATATGTATGTGTCTATATAAATATGATGGGAAAGAAAGGGTGCAAAAGTGTTGAAGAGAATGTGAAGTCACTTGAATTAGTCTGGCAACATCTCCATAAATTTGAAGTTGTGTAAATAACTTAACAGAAATTTTTAAAAGACATAAAATGACAGAACTGGAATGTGGGAAAAGGTGGAATCCAAAGGCAGAAGAATCAAGCAGTGGCAGTGATTTAGTGAATGAAAACTTCTCAAAGGGAGTCTCATAGCAGCTGCAAGGAAGAGGACTGCTCCAGCAGGAACGTCTCCTGTTCAGTGTCCTGGTGCTCCCCCGATGTGGTGTGGACCCTGCCATGCCTCCTCCCCCAAGCCCCAAAGTCTCCTGCACCACAGGAAGCTTTCTTGCACATGTAAATTCCTTTTTTTTCTTTCAATTATTTTTATTAACATATAATGAATTATTTGTTTCAGGGGTACAGGTCTGTGATTCATCAGTCTTACACAATTCACAGCACTCACCATAGCGCATACCCTCCCCAGTGTCCATTCCCCAGCCACCCCATCCCTCCCACCCCCCTCCAATCTAGCAACCCTCAATTTGTTTCCTGAGATTAAGAGTCTCTTAAAGAGGGGTTTGTCTTCCTCTCTGGTGTCACTTTTCCTTCCTTTCCTCTATAATCCTCTGCCTTGTTTCTTGAATTCCATATATCAGTGAGATCATCTGATAATTGTCTTTCTCTGATTGACTTATTTCACTTAACATAATATCCTCTAGTTCCACCCACCTCATTGTGAATGGCAAGATTTCATTTTTTTGGTGGCCCCAATTATTCCATTGTATTTTATACCACATGTTCTTTATCCATTCATTAGTCATTGGCTATCTATGCTCTTTGCATAGTTTTGCTATTGTGGACATTATGTTTATGCTACTATAAACATTCAGATGCATGTGCCCCTTTGGATCACTACATTTGTATCTTTAGGGTAAATACCCAGTAGTGCGATTGCTGGGTCATAGGATGGCTCTATTTTCAACTTTTTGAGGAACCTCCGTACTGTCTTCCAGAGTGGCTGCACCAGCTTACACTCCCACCAACAATGTAGGATTGTAGGAGGGTTCCCTTTTCTCTGTGTCCTTGCCAACATCTGTCATTTCCTGACTGGTTATTTTTAGCTGTTCTGACTGGTGTGAGGAGGTATCTCACTGTGGTTTTGATTTGTATTTCCCTGATGCTGAGTGATATTGAGCACTTGGTCATCTATCTGTTGGCCACTTGGATGTCTTTTTTGCAGAAATGTCTGTTCATGTCTTCTGTCCATTTCTTGATTGGATTGTTTGTTCTTTGGGTGTTGAGCTTGATAAATTCTTTATAGATTTTGGATACTAACCCTTTATCTGATACGTCGCTTGCAAATATCTCCTCCCATTTTGTCAGTTGTCTTTTGCTTTTGTTGCCTGTTTCCTTTGCTGTGCAAAAGCTTTTGATCTTGATGAAGTCCCAATACTTCATTTTGCCTTTGTTTCCCTTGCCTTTGGCAGTGTTTCTAAGAAGAAGTTGCTGTGGCTAAGGTCAAAGGGGTTGCTGCCTATGTTCTCCTCAAGGATTTTGATGGATTCCTTTCTCACATTGAGGTCTTTTATCCATTTTGAGTCTATTTTTGTGTGTGGTGTAAGGAAATGATACAATTTCACTCTTCTGCATGTGGTTGTCCAATTTTCCCAACAGCATTTGTTGAAGAGACTGTCTTTTTTCATGAGACATTCTTTCTTGCTTTGTTGAAGATTCGTTGATCATAGAGTTGAGGGTCAATTTCTGGTCTCTCTATTCAGTTCCATTGACCTATGTGTCTGCATTTGTGCCAGTACCATGCTGTCTTGAAGATTACAGCTTTGTAATAGAGCTTGAAGTCTGGAATTTTGATGTCCTGAAAGCAGCTCAGAATAAGAAGTCTGTAACATACAATGGTAGAGATATTAGACTGGCAGTAGACTTATCCACAAAGACCTGGCAGTCCAGAAAGGACTGGCATGATATATTCAGTCTTCTAAATGAGGAAGATTTGCAGCCAAGAATAGTATATTCAGCTAGGCTGTTATTGAAAATAGAAGGGGAGATAAAATCTTCCAGGACAAACAGAAACTAAAAGAATTTGCTGTCACCAGTCCAGCCCTACAACAAATATTGAAAATGGTGCTCTAAGCAAAGAGAAAGAGCCTAAAGGTAACATAGACCAGAAAGGAACAGTATACAGTAACAATATACAGTAACAGTCACCTTACAGGCAATACAATGGCACTAAATTCATATCTTTCAATAGTTACCCTGAATGTAAATGGGCTAAATGCCCCAATCAAAAGACACTGGACATCAGATTGGATTTAAAAAAAGCAGACCCATTGACATGCTGTTTGCAAGAGACTCATTTTAGACCCAAAGACACCTCCAGATTTAAAGTGAGGGGGTGGAAAACCATTTACCATGCTAATGGACATTAAAGTAAGGTGGGGTGGCAATCCTTATATCAGACAAATTAGATTTTATAGCACATACTGTAATAAGAGATGAGGAGGAACACTATGTCATATTTGAAGGGTCTATCCAACAAGAAGATCTAACAATTGTAAATATTTATGCCCCTAACATGGGAGCAGCCAATTATATAAGCCAATTAATAACAAAATCAAAGAAACACATCAACAATAATACAATAAGTATAGGGTAATTTAACACCCTTCTCACTGTAATGGACAGATCATATAAGCAAAAGATCAACAAGGAAATAAGGCCTTTAAAGGATGCACGGGACCTGATGGACTTTATAGATATAATCAGAACATTCCATCCTAAAGCAACAGAATATACATTCTTCTTTTTTTTTTTTTTTAAGATTTTATTCATTTATTTGACAGATAGAGATCACTATAGGCAGAGACGCAGGCAGAGAGAGAGAGGAGGAAGCAGGCTCCCCGATGAGCAGAGAGCCCGACACGGGGCTCGATCCCAGGACCCTGGAATCATGACCTGAGCCAAAAGCAGAGGCTTTAACCCACTGAGCCACCCAGGCGCCCCAGAATATACATTCTTCTTGAGTGCACATGGAATATTCTCCAGAATAGATCACATCCTGGGTCATAAATCAAGTCTCATCCAGTACCAAAAGAACTGGGATTATTCCCTGCATATTTTCAGACCACAATGCTTTGAAACTTGAACTCAATCACAAGGGAGAATTTGGAAAGAACTCAAATACATGGAGAATAAAGAACATCCTATTAAAGAATGAATGAGTCAACGAGGAAGTTAAAGAAGAATTGAAAAATTCATGGAAACAAATGAAAATGAAAACACAACTGTTCAAAATATTTGGGTTGCAAGAAAGGTGGTCCTGAGAGGAAAGTATATAGCAATACAAGCCTTTTTCAAGAAACAAGAAAGGTCTTGGGGTGCCTGGGTGGCTCAGTGGGTTAAGCTGTTGTCTTCGGCTCAGGTTATGATCCCAGGGTCCTGGGATCGAGTCCCACATCGGGCTCCTTGCTCAGCATGGAGCCTGCTTCTCTCCCTGCCTCTCCCTGCCATTCTGCCTGCTTGTGTGCACTCTCTCTCTGACAAATAAATAAATAAAATATTAAAAAAAAAAAAAAAAGTTCTCAAACACACAACCTAACCCTACAACTGAAGGAGCTGGAGAAAGAACAGCATATAAAACCTAAACCCAGCATAAGAAGAGAAATAATAAAAATCAGAACAGAAATCAATGAAATATAAACCAAGAGAATAGTAGAACAGATCAACTAAAGTAGGAGCTGGATCTTTAAAAGAATTAACAAGACTGATAAACCCTGGGCCAACTTATCAAAAAGAAAAAGAGAAAGGACCCAAATAAATAAAATTTATTTATTTTATTTCTCTATTTATTTTATTTTATTTTATTTCTCTTAAAAAAATTTATTTATTTCTCCTCTAGAGGAGAAACCACAACCAAGATCAAGGAAATACAAACAATTATAAGAACATTTATAAGTTACTATATGCTAACAAATTAGGTCATCTGGAAGAAATGGATGCATTTCCAGAAACATATACAGGACCAAAACTGAACCAGGAAGAAATGAAAAACCTAAACAGACCCATCACCAGCAAGGAAATTGAAGTAGTAATCAAAAATCTGTCAACAAACAAGATCCCAGAGCCAGAAGGCTTCCCAGGGGAATTCTACCAAACATTTAAAGAATCAATACCTAGTCTCCTGAAACTGTTCCAAAAAGTTGAAATGGAAGGAAAACTTACAAACTCGTTCTGTGAGGCTAGCATTACCTTGATCCCAAAACCAGACAATGACTCCAACAAAAAGGAGAATTACAGACCAATATCCCTGATGAACATGGATGCAAAAATTCTCACCCAAATACTAGTCGATAGGACCCAAGAGTACAGTAAAAGGATCATTCACCACGAAGAAGTGGAATTTATTCCGGGGCTGGAAGGTTTGGTTCAGCATCCACAAATTGATCAATGTGATTCATTACATTAACGAAAGAAAGAATAAGTATCATATCATACTCTCAATAGATGCAGAAAAGGCATTTGACAAAGTACAGCATCCTTTCTTGATTAAAACTCTTCACAATTAGGGATGGGGGTACATACCTCAATATCATAAAAGCCATTTCAGTGGGGAAAAAGAGAGCTTTTCCACCAAGTTCAGGAACACAGCTGTTGAATGTAAATTATTTCTTTAAAAAAAAAAAAGTAATGAGAGGAACATATATGTGTAAAGTAAGAGCAGAAAGGAGAAGAAAATCTCATCAAATGAGTTGCAAAGGAAAATGAATTTCAGCAGCATTTTGGAATTGGAACAAAAAGTAAAACCCCAAGAATTTGCAGACTTTTAAAAACGTTATTTGATTTTCCATACAACCTATGGAGGGAGAATTTTTGGTAATTTTATTTAACTGTCAAGGAGCAGGAGAGTCTATGCCAAAATCTGAATTCCAAAGATACTTAAGAAATGGACCACAAATAAGAATCTAAAATGGAGACTGGGGAATATATTCCAAAAACAGAAAAGAAGCAGGAGAAATTATAGCCAAAAAAGCCAAGGGAGCACATAATTTTCCAAGTGAGCCAAGAGAAGAGTCCCGTCTATGACCCCACTAAGCCACTTTTTCAAGAACAATTTCATATGCAAAATGGCAGACATACTGGTTTCCTGGGATCCACAGGCAAACAGAAGTGGAATTTGTGAATGTGAGGGAAGGTTTTGGGGTGCTTTTATTCTGTGGGTTTGTTTTATCACAGGTCTCACCCAGCACCCCAACAAAGCATCTGGTCTGCTTGGCTGACAGGACTCCAGGAGTCTCACCTGTTTCCCTGCATCCCTCCCTCCTGTACAGCCCTCCTACAGATCCCTCTCTCTTCCTCCCTCCTTCAGATCTCTCTCTCGCCTGTGGATCCCTGTCCCCTCCTTCCTGCAGGTCCCTCTCAGGGGCCTCGAGAACACTGCTCACGACAGTGTATTTTCAGGGTGGGCACAGCTGAAATCTCCCCTCCTGCAGATCTGCCAGTTAATCCTCTGCTTCTCCTCCCACCACAAACCCGCAGTGCTTCCTCCGACAAGAGTTGTAAAAACTAGTCCTCCGTTAATCCATCTGCACACTGCGGATTCAGTAGGAGCTCAGTAAGTGATAGCTGAGTGAACACACTGTATCCATCCCTGACCTCAGAGAGCGGGGCCTGTGCGGGCACGCACTACTGGGCAAATGGACGTGGCCGAGCCAAGATGCCTTCTGCAGCTCGAGACAACTGGCAGTTTCCCAGGAGAGGTGGAGGCAGGGGGCTGAGGAGCTGAGGGGTTGAGAGGCCAGGCTCCCCGCAGTGACCACAGCCGCTCCCCTAAACTTGCCACCATCCAGTGTCTCCCAGGAAGGGAGCCCTCGAGTGGGAACAGGGAGCAGAGACGGAGGCTGGGCCCCACAGTACACTCTCGCTGGCACAGGTGGATCTCTGCTGAAATGTTGTGGAGCAACTGGACAAGTTGTATGAGTCCATTTGTACAGATCTGGAGCCTTCTTCGTCAGAATCGCTGTGACAGTCCATCTTCACACGTTGGAAAGTAGGTTATTTCTCCAGGAGAAATCAAGACACCTGCAGAGCTTAGCTGGTACTCACCACAAACAGCACTTGCCCTTGCATCCGGCCTGCCCTCCCTTAAAATAAGAGAGAGGGAGAGACATTAGCACATTTATTACCAGCTGCTTCACTCCTCTCAACAGGTTTTCACTTTGATTCAGAAGAATGTGAATAATTCATAAGCTCGCGTGCATTGCCCGTTTCAGCTAGCAGTACCTCATTGAGGTCACTGCTCCTTGGAAACCAACTATGACTGATCTTTATCAACAGGACTCTCCATCCTTTCACTCTTTCCAGATATGCAGATCTTCGCCCCTTTGTAAGGCGCAGAGCTGAAGGATTCTGTTGTATTTAGAATGTGAAAACATTTTAGGAATTCCAGAATTCTAGGAATTTCTTACGTGGGCATTTTTCACTTGACATGGCCTGAGTGTCCCTTTCGAGCCCCTTCCTCTTAGATTCGCAAACCTCTGTCAGGCCTTTCCTGTGCCAGAAACCCTGTGGCTCACCAAACGCAGTATTCACATTATCCCCCTTCCCCCCCCCAAAAAAATGCCCGCAATGCTCCCTGAGGGGTTTCCTTGTTGAACGCTGCTCTCCAGGTGAGGAAAACTGGGTGTGAGGGAGTTTCCCCAGATGTTAATGGTACAGAGCAGAAAGGCTGCACTAGTGGGAAGTTAGACCAATCCAGGCCATGTAACCTCAGAGCTTACATATAAACCCTGCATTACTTTCTCCCTGTTTCTTGTCCAGTGGGCACGATTACTTTTGACCGACTGCACCAAGCTATGATAGCATGATATTACATTGCACTACCTTGACCTGTTTCCTTCTAGAAAATAAATAGCAATGGCACTGATAGAGCAGAGGGGCGATTTCAATATAATACAGTCCAGTGGTTCTCAGAGTGGTGTCCCCAGACCAGCTGCTGTCAGCAACTTACGCAAACTTGTTAGAAATGCAAATTCATCTTTTCTACCCTGGAAAGAAAAGTGAATCAGAAATTCAGGGGGAGTAAGTGTCTGTGTTTGAATAAACCCTCCAATAAACCCTATTATTACTAAAATATGAGAACCCCGCTCTAGACTAGGGGTCATCTTATTACCCTACCTGGCCCAATTCTGACTCCACCTACATTTTTCTTTTTAAAATTTTATTGTGGAAAATATATATATAATGTTATTCAAAACATTTTTGAAGGTACAACTCAGCGACATAATAAAATTCAAAATGTGTTAACTATTACAACCATCTATTTCCAAAATGTTTCCATCACCTGAAACAAAAATTCTAAAATCATTAAGCAATAACATCTCCCTGTAGCCCTTGGTAAACTCCAGTATATTTTAGGATAATGTTCTCAAGGGTTATCATGTAGCATGTATCAGAATTTTGTTCCTTTTTATGTTCTTTCCATTGATGACCCACATTCTTTTCATCCACATATCTGTCAAGGACACTTGATTTGTTCCACCTTGAACTTTTGTGAATAATGCCACAGTGGCATTTGAAAAAAATGTCTTTGCAAGTCTTTTGCCCACTTTTAAACAGGGTTCTTTGTCTTTTTTGGTGTTCTTTATATATTTTGAATATTGGATCCTTATCAGATAAATGATTTGCAAGAATTTTCCCTCATTCTGAAGGTTATCTTTCACTGTCTTGATAATGTCCTTTGATGAACAAAAGTTTTATGTTGGGGTGAATTCCCACTTATCTGTTTTTTTTTCTTTTGTCACTTGCTGTCTCAAGTGTTATACTAAGATGCCATTGCCAGCTCCCAGTTCATAAAGTTCAACCCCATGTTTTCTCCTAAGAAGTGCATGGTTTTGGCTCTTAAATATTTGACTCATTGATCCATTTTGAGTCTTTTTTTTTTTTTTAACAAAGTGTGAAGTAGGGTTTCAAATTCATTCTACTGCATGTAGAAATCCAGTTATCCCAGAATATTTTCCTGAAAACTATTCTTTCTTCATTGGGTAGATTTGGTAGCAATGTTGGAAAAGAATTGGCCATAAATGGGTAGGTTTATTTCTGGACTTAGTTCTATTCAGTTGATCAGTACATCTGTTCTGATGACAACACCATAGTTTTAGTACTGTCACTTTTTAGTGGTTCTGAAATAGTGAAGCGCAGGCCCTTCAATATTGTTCTTTTTCTTCCAGAGTGTTTGGGTTATTTAAAGCCCTTTGCAATTCCATGAAGGCTTGAGGATTGGCATTTCCATTCCTGCAAAATGACTGTTGGCATCTTGATAGAGATTGTGTTGAATTGTTAGATAGTTTGGAGGACATTGCCATCTTAACAACAGTAAGTTTACCAATTCAGGATCACAGAATGTCTTTTCATTCATTTAAGTTTCTCTGACTTCCTTCAGCAATGCTTTGTTTCTTCCCGGGTACAAGTGTTCACGCCTTCATTACGTTTATTCCTAGGTATCTGGTTCTTCTAGATACTGTTATGAATAGAATTATTTTCTTAAGTTCTTTTTTGGATTGTTCATTTCTGATGTGTAGAAACAAAGCTGATTTTTGTGTGTTGACCTTGAGACATGCAGTTCTGCAGAATTCGTTCGTTAGTTCTAGTCATGATGTGGTGGACTGTTTCCTATTTTCCATCTATATCAGGATCACGTCATCTGCCAAGAGAGATAGTTTTACCTCTTCCTTCTACTTTGAAGTCCTCTGTTTGTTTTCCCTATCTAATTGTTCTGCAAGGACTTCAGTACAATGTCAACTGGCAGCAGTGAGAGACCAAGCATCCTCAGCTTTTCCTGGTGTCACGGTACAGCTTTTGGCCTTTTATCATCGCAGATGATGCTTTGGTTCACTTTTCTTTGCTTATTTTCCGTTTCTTCTCCCCGTGCTGGATGATTGCTGTCATTATATCTCCAATCTGCTGATTCTGTCTTTAGCTTGCTTTATTTTTCTGTGAATGCTTTGGTTGAATTTTTTGTCAATTTTTGTACTTTTCAGCTCCAGACGTTTTTTCCTTTATAATTTTTATCTCTATTGATATTTCATTTTCTTTATACCTTGTTTTCTTGATTTCCTGTAGTTGTTGGTTTATATTTTTCTTTAGCCATTTAAGCACATGTAAGCTAATTGTTCAAAGTGTTTTGAGTAAGTTTGGTGCATGGGCTTCTCGTGGATGGTTATCTGTCAGTTTATTTTGTTCCAGTAAATGGACCTTACTTTTCTGTTTCTTTGTATGTCTTGCGATTTTTTTGTTGTTGCTGCTGGAAATGGGTATTATTGTTTTGTTACTCTAGAAATTATAATTTTTTTTAAATTTTTCTTTCCCAGGTTCTTTTTTTTTTTTTTTAATTTTTTGAAGTCTGTGTGTCTAGTGACTTTTTCCCACTCTTTTCAAAGGAATGTATTTCATGTCATATGTTTCAGTGAAGTCTCTGTTCCTTAGTTTTTGTTCGGCTAGTGTACTTACTGAGTTTTTATTGAATACCAGGAGCTACCACAACAACCAGACACCTCTTCCTGTCTACTGTTTCACTCTGTGCTTGACCTCTCTGCAAACATGCAAACACTTAGCCAGGCCTGCAGCGATGTAGAGATGAACCTCAGGTGAGAGGGAAAGTTCTTCTCAGGTCTTTTCTGGACATGTGTCTTGCCCTCGATGTGTGTGAGGCTTTCGGAATCACTCCTAATTCACGGTGCTGTTGATTACCCAGGTGTCCAAAACAAGACAACTACAACTACAATGACAACAGCATCCTGTCTCTCTGGCTCTTCTCCCTAGGCCTGGGTGGTGTGTACCTTCCTCAGCTGTCACCCTGCCCACTCCACACTGTTCTGGAGCTGTTCCCACCACTTGCCAGCCCGGGTGAGTTGTGAGCTAGACTGGGCAGGGACAGGCACTCCTGCAGTGTGGAACGGACCCACACAGTAATTGTGAGTAGGACTGGCTGTGCTGCCTTTGCAAATAGACAAAAGGCCCACACTGGAAACGTGGGTGCTACCTTCAAGAGCTGCTCGCCACCTCCGCAGTGGCAGGGCAAGTGAAAACAGGTGTCCTGCTGTGGTTAGTTCCTTTTTCCTTGATTCAACATCAGATTTGTTGCTAGAAACCTTTGACCATTATTCATATCTCTGGCAGTGTAGTTTCTGAGAGTTTCTGCTTGTTTCTGACGTTTCTTTGGAGGAAGAGAAGCTTGGAGCTGCCTAATTCAACATTTTGCTGACATCACTCATCCCCACCTGTACTAAAATACAGTTTTAAAGGAGTATCACCATTCTCATTTATTTACCTATTGTCTATTGATACTTTTATGCTACAATTAAGTGGATTGTTGCAACAAAAACCATATATCCTAAAAAGGTAAAATATTTACCATCTGGCCCATTACAGCCAAGTGTGCTGACCTTGGCTGTGGGCTGTTGAAGGCTAGGATTAGGGAATTGCCTGGACAGCCTCTTTATTTCTTTCTATGGCACCTTCAGATGTAATAAGAATCTATGTTTATTGAGTAATTAGTATGTACCAAAGATTTTTAACCTCTTCCGTGAAACTTTACCTCAGTTTTATGGTTAAGAAAACCTGAAATTTAGAATATTTCAGAAATGTTGCTGCTCAGCAAGCTAGTAAACCTTAGAACCCAGCATTCCAGAAAAAGGGCCCTCATCTGTTCACCCAGAAGTTTGGATAAAAATTTCTCTCTAATGAAGGCACTTCACTACTCTTCATCTGCCAATCAGTTCAGCATATAAGGCATTATTACTTCCCCAGTTTGTTTCAGGCAAGCCTTAGTGTTCAACGTATTATGCCAAGTGTCAGTTAGAACCGAGGGAGCCTGTGATATCATCATGCTCCCCGTCTCAGCACAGGCTTCTCCAGTGACCAATTTATTTTCCTGATCTTTATTAACCCAGGCAGTCTAAGCTTGCAGTTAGATTTAATCAGAATAATGAGCCTCTTTTTTATAGTAGCATGGATGGAGGTTAAGGTGTTCATTAAATCTCTAATGATACATTATATGTAGTATATTATTTCAGATTCTGTCACATCATGTCCAAGTATAGAATTTAGCGAAGTGAATACAAGACCCTGTGCTGGTTTGTCCAGATACAGAAATCCCGTTTCCTTTATCCCAGCAGAGGCACAGTGAGTCCTCGAAGAACCCCCAAAATAGCTCTCACCAGCATGGAGCTTCCCGGACTGTCACTGTCCTTTTATAGGGGCTTTATGACCTTACTTTTCAGCAGTCAGCCACCAAGCTGATTATTTTCTGTTTTGTATCTTTATTAATTACAGATACTTCCCAGCAATTTTAAGAAAAAAATACAGAGAAGGAAAAATGAGTGAGAAGAATGAACATTACACATGTTACATTCTCACTAACTTCCACTGTCTCTAAAAAGAAATTTAAGTATAACTAGTGGAGAGAGCACCGAGCCCAAGCTGGGGTCCTGAGCTCTGCTCGCCGTCGGCTAATGATTGGCTTGCTCAGTCATGCGTCGGGTGGTCCAGGTTGTTCTGTGATGGAGGTACTGTAGAAGGAGATGCTGTCTCCCCGACAGTACGTGGGCGGATGCGACTGCTCCCATGGCAGGAGTCCCTTCTGAAGTATACGAGGCTCTCTCACTCACCTGGGCCCACTGCAGGTCCATGCTGTACTTGCCTTTTTTGGCAGACTCGCAGGCCTGTGCTCTTCGTGTCCACCCTTGTCTGAGTTCCCTGGTTAGAAACTGTGTTTCCCAAGCCTTGAGTAGGCTTTGAATACTCTTTTTCTCAATTACCTTTGCTTAATGTCTGGCACCTGGCAGGCCCTCTATGCAGATGAGTTCAGGAAAGAATGTAATCTCTGTCATTCATTCCATTCTGAAACACGCACACCCACACACACCCAGATAAATAATCTGTGATTATGGATCCATTGATCAATAAGATAAGTAGTTAACACAGGTTCAGGCTGCTGGTTTTGTAACAGAGATTGTATTGCCGGTGTAGACTTTGATCTTATTGACACTAGTATCTATGTGTCTGATGACATCATCCCTGACAGTTGCTAACTAGGTATTTGTCCAATTGTCTCCTGCTGATCCTTAGTGATCTCTTTACTCTCCAAAATAAAAAGTAATTTCCCCGAAGCAAGTCTATTATAAATTCATAAAAGCTCTATTCTCCCAGAAGATAACTTCAAAAGTTGTCACTGAGCCAATTTAAAGCTAGCTCTGTATCACCAGCAAGTCTTACTGTACAACCAGTGGCCCTAAGAAGGCAAAGGATCAGCCCCCGATATAATCGATATAATTGTAACCCGAGCAGGGCCGTCCTCACACTCCAGGTAAGTGTGTTTCACCGCACACGCACTATGCTGCCAGTCACCGTCACGTTTCTCCTTGACCCTCCTTCTGGTATTGACCTTTGTTCAGGTAGAGAGCCCTGAGGGTGGTAGAGAGCTGGAGGCCTGGCCCGGACCCTCCCTGGAATGTTCCCCTCGGACTGTTCAGGTTCTCCCGTGCGTAGATGACCGCCTCCTGATCCTGATCTCTGTCCCCTTTCCCTCAAAGCCAAGCAGACATGCTTCCTCTCCTGGCTTGTATGCATTTTGGAGGTGGCACAGATCTTCCTGCCAAGGGGGAGAGGCCAGTGCGTATTGTTTTTTCTTGCCATAAACTACTGGTATTTGTTTTCTTCTAAATCTCAAAGGATGATTACTGTAGCAGGGCGTCTTCTGAGATCCTTCTTCTTAAAAGAAATAGGAAACTATAAATTGAAGCATATTAGGGAGGTTTAAGTAACAATTAAGAAAGTGAATATAGGGGCGCCTGCGTGGCTCAGTGGGTTAAAGCCTCTGCCTTCAGTTTAGGTCATGATCCCGGGGTCCTGGGATCGAGCCCTGCATCGGGCTCTCTGCTAAGCAGGGAGCCTGCTTCCCCCTCTCTCTCTGCCTGCTTCTCTGCCTACTTGTGATCTCTGTCTGTCAAATAAATAAATATATATATTTTTAAAGTGAATATAGTGGCCTTGACATCTGTGGTTTGTGGGTTCTTGTCCCCAAATTCTCTAGCTGATGGTGTTTATGAGGTAGTGCATTCAGAGAGAGCACGTCTAGTTTATATGAGCTCCATCCTCTGTCCTCGAATGTGCTGTTGGACAGCAGTCATAGCACAGTGTGTAGTCAGTACACACAGATGACAGGTAGGGAGAGGCAGGCTCATAACCAGGTGGATGGATGGATGGATCAATGGATGGATGGATAGACAGACACACAGACATGCAGACAGATAGGAGGATAGGCAGCTGGGCCAATGGATGACAGGTGCGCCACAGATGGCAGAGGAAGGACTTTTCACAGTGCAGCTCCTCCATCCCTGTGCTCTCATTTGGCTTCATAGCTCCTGTGGGAGGAGATAAAGGTATTATAAATGTGATTTTCTGGAGTTGCATGTACAGAGATGGATCCCACAGAAATGCTCTTGCTCAGAAATAGTCCTTGTAAACCAAATTTTAATATTAGATAAAACTAGTACACTATGGAATGATTTTGTTTTATCTTTTTTAAATCAGTGAGCATAAATGACTAGCTCATTGACTCGGTGAGTCTTTTCAAAGAGTATTAATATCAAAATTATTATAGGGTTTGATTTGTTCAGAGCCTCGTTCCTATAAACAGTGCTGAAATCCTGATAATTCTGCATGTCAGAAACTTGCTACAAAATGCATACACTATTGTTCCATTTTCACAAGAGAGCTGATTTGTAGGAAAATGAAATGTGAAATAGTATCAATCAAATGTGTTTCATAATCATTTCTATAGGAGAAAGATCCTTGTGTGAAATCTAGAAATAAATATCACAAATATAAAATAACTAAATAACTGCCAAGCCAAGAGAAATTTGTATTCCCTTTTTTTTTTCTCTTTTACAACTAAGGAAGGAAATGGTAAGAATTAGCATACTTGGATGGTAAAATAGCCATCGAAATAATGTTTTATGACGTGAAAGACTTTAAGGTAAAGCAAAGGGATGCAGTTTTCTGATATATCTATGTAAAAAAAGGATACTGGTGGCTTCCTTGATTAAGCCACAACTGACGAGTAGAATACATGTAATTCTTTTTTTTTTCTTCTTTTTCAAGTTTTTGTTTAAATTCCAGTTAGTTAGCATAAGTGTAATAGGAGTTTCAGGTGTACAGTATAGGGGTGCAGTAATTCTATACAGTACTCAGTGCTCACAGTGATACGGGTACTTTTCATCCCCATCACCTGTTTCCCCCATCCCCCACCCACCCACCCGCCCCACCTCCCCTCTGGTGACCATCAGTGTGTTCTCTAGAGTGAAGAGTCTCTTTCCTCGTTTGGTCGGAGTATATGTCATTCTAAAATGTGGGTGGTCAGAACTCATTCCTGAGCTCACATTACTGATGGTTTTGTTTCACATTCGGAAGCATCTAGTTTGGGGAGCTGGAGAACAGACACGTGTGCAGTTCTCCTTACCTGGTTTAGTCGTGTTGTGTGAGCTTCCACATGCAGACGGTATAGACAGTGAGCAGGCTGAGCTCTCTCTGCTGCTCACAGGGCAGGAAAGGTCTGGGAGAGTATCAGGGGCACGTGCAAATCCGCTAAGTGGCCTGGGCTCCAGGAGTCAAGCAAGTCTTGCTGACCTCCTTTCACTTCTGAGAAATGAAGCTTCCATCTGTGCAACCCAAGGAGGTCAAAGCCTATGATCTCCTTGAGTACATGAAGCAATTCGTATCACTTAACATAAAGTTGGCCTTTTATTATTCCTACTTTGTAAAGGAGGAAACTAAAGTCTACTCTCTTTAAGAAAACCAAATCACAGCCAGTCAATGGCAGAGTCCAAGGTTAAAAGTTCTGTCTGGTCCCAAGAATTGTATCTTTCAGCTACTGACATTTTTCTGTAGTTATAAATCTAAATAGATGGGGTCTGCAGCAGATTCTTTGCTGACCTCAGGTAGCTCCATGTTTAGGAGAGTTTGTCTGAAATTCCATTTTCTGTCTGTCTACATTAGAATAAATCAAGCCAGCTATGTGACCCAGTTCAATATATATAAAGTACAAAAAGAATGAAGAAAGAGATGGATGGGTGGATGGATGGATGGAGAAATGGATACATAGATGCATAGATAGATACAGAGATAAAAATAAAATCAATCAAATTAACAAAAGTGTAATTTGGCAAATAGAAGAAGAAACTGGGAATGCTACAATGCAAACACAATGATCTGAAACAGAAAGACTCAATCTATCTATCTATTTATTTTTAAAGATTTATTTATTTATTTGACAGAGAGAGAGAGAGAGAGGCAGAGAGGCAGGCAGAGAGAGGGGGAAGCAGGCTCCCTGCCCAGCAGAGAGCCTGATGCGGGGCTTGATCCCAGGACCCTGAGATCATGACCTGAGCCGAAGGCAGAAGCTTTAACCCACTGAGCCACCCAGGAGCCCCCTCAGTCTATTTATTAAATAGATTTCTACTTCAGGCTGCTTACATCTCTGACTTGGATCTACATCTAGAAAAAAATATTCTTCATGGAGACATTTCCAACCAGCAGTAAGTCCAACATGGCGGTCTTTACAAAGTCCTTGCAAGTGCAGTGAGCTCTCTCTGGCTGCACAGGATAGCAGTATTCACAGAACCAGTCTGCTAATGGAGCAGAATATCCACTCAAGCTTTAATGGTGATGCTTTAAATCCTTCCAAGCTCTAAAAGTAATTTCTTTTGCTTAATTACTTTTTCAGGACTGTAAGGCTTTTGGGCATTCTCACTCTAAATACAATTCTCTGCATTAATTTTCCAACATTTCTGTCAAGGTTATTTAAGTGCCTTTTCTCTGGTTCTCTATGTAATGTGGATAACAACACTATTTTATGTTCTATTTGAAAGTCCTATAAAATCTAAATATTAATCCCCAGCACAGAGACAAAGATGCATACTGACAGAAACATACACATACACACAGAACTTTTGTTCACCTAAGTTGACTCACAACTCTACACACACACACACACACACACAGAGGAATGAATGGCTTTAGGTAAAACACTGTTTCTCATTTGTCTTTCCTTTATCTACACTCAGTTTTGTATGGCTTGTTGTTTTCCACCTATAATGTCATTATTTTAAGAAGAAAAAGAAAGTTGGTGATTTGGACCAAAGATACAAGATTTGCATTACTTTTAATGATTTTTCTCATCCAGAATATGCAATATCATTTTGGTTCTGATTTTTACAATTATTAGATGAATTTGTCCAATGATCTTACAAATCACTACGGAAATACTCTATTTCTTGGATATATTTGCAAGCGTATTAGGAAGTATAGTTTCTGAGTGAGTTCCCTAAGTTAGGACTCTTACATTAGGTAAGTTAGCAGGTGCACATTGTAGACACCAAGTAAGACTCCTGTGGGAATTCCCATGGATGGGGCTGCTGGGTGACCAGCTTCTCTCCCCATGGTCACCATTACTGCCACTATTATTCAGAGTCTAAGTCCACACTCCCACATTGCCACCTCATCCCCCACCACGTATGCATGAGTACACAGGCGCACACACACATATGTGCACACACAAACACACAGGCACACACATAAACACACTCTTGTGGACACAGGTTAATCCTACTGCTTCTGCTCATTAAATCATTGAGAATAATTGTGTGAGAAAATTGTAGAGGAATAGTATCATTGGCAATTGACTCCTGAATTTCAAAATGGTGTGGCTATATTTTACTAATTTTTCATTTTAGAAAAATAATTTAGAAAATTGAGAGCTTAGAAAATTATTCCCCCCCAAAAATATACTATCCATAGGGTATCCACGTGTATTAATGGTATAATCAATCTAAAAACTCTAATGCAATAATGCGTATATAGTAAGGACTGAACCCATGCTGAATCTTTACTCCTTTTTCCCTTTTGAAAACAAGCAAATGATATACTCTGATAGAACTGTTTTTATAATTTTCCATTAAAATCGATACTTTGTAAGTAATAAGTCATCACATTTATTACTGAGTGTGATCTATGGTTTAGTCCATCTTATTTTACATTTCAAAGTTTTACTCAGATTTATGGAGCAGCTTCCTTCCATAGAAAATCTTTTGCCTTCTTTCAGAACACTTTGTTGTTTGGAATTGACAAGTGTAATCATTTGATTACATATCTGGTGACCTAAAATTGTCAAGAAGCAGTAATTAACCAAAAGCATTTATTTGGAATCAAAGAATTGCAGTTCAGGGTACACAGATTTGGGTAACAACCCAAATGGTGCCCCATTGAGGAGCAAATGTTGGGGATTTTTAAAGATAAGAAGGAATGCTCATATAAGATGCTTACCAAGAGTTTTGATGGTGTCAGTGGCAGAAGCACTCTTGAGGAACCATGAATGGTTGCAGACTGTCACTGCACAGAAGTGGGTTAGTGCAGCATGCTGCCCATGCCCCTGCCCTTGGCTAGTCCAGAAGGTTGTGCTTGCCCCAGAAGAGGATGTGCACAAGGCCTCCCTCCTTTGTGGCCCCTGACTCCATTTGAAAACCCCCCAGTTTCTCTTTCACACATCAAAAGTAGTTTTGGACTTTTACATACATAATATTTGACTGTTTAGCAGTTTACGTGAATCATTAAAATGGACTAATTAGATAACTAATTATACATTTTAGCAGCACCAGACCATAAGTCAGGAATCAAGGATTTTATTTTCAAATATGTCACTCAGCTATGGGTTTGGGGACAATTCATTTCTTCATTCTTCTGTGAGAATTTATCATTGTTTTCCTAGATGTGATAGAACCTAAATGCTCTGTTTGAGCTTCAGGGGTTCTAGTCCTAATCTCAAATTAGAGAGAAAGAGTTTTAGAGAAAAATGAAGGGGGGTGCCTGGGTGGCTCAGTGGATTAAGCCGCTGCCTTCGGCTCAGGTCATGATCTCAGGGTCCTGGGATGGAGCCCCGCATCAGGCTCTCTGCTCCGCAGGGAGCCTGCTTCCTCCTCTCTCTCTGCCTGCCTCTCTGCCTACTTGTGATCTCTCTCTCTCTGTCAAATAAATGAATAAAATCTTAAGAAAAAAAAAAAAAAGAAAGAAAAATGAAGGAAGGAAGGAGGGGGTCAGGCAGGAGAGAGGAAGAGAAGGCTGGGTCAAAAGCTATGTGTTGCCATCTCAGACTGAGAGTGGGAATGTCTTCCTTGAACACAAGGAATGGAAGTGAAGGAAGGATGCTGGGTGTGGTGCACTGTAGCTGTCAGGAATGACAAATGTTGTTAAGAACACTGTTGAATGCTGGGCGTTGAAGACCTTGGGGAAAACGCCCCACCTAACCGTGGTAGCAGCTACTAGAACTCACGACTGTCTATGAAGTGTATGAGTAGATAATCTGATTTTTCAAGAATACCAGAAGATCAGATGTCCACATGAAATAGAGTTCAGCTCTCCAGTTGACACTTGAACTGTCTTTATGAGACCACGAAGGAGTGATAGCTTATGACCGAAAAAAATGTACAGTTGGAATTACTAACTTTCTTTGGCACGTGTTTCCACATTTGTAAACTTTCCATCTTTAAAATGTATCTTACATATTTGATGGCATTCCTGTCCCCACCATAATGCCCATGTGTCATCTCTGTTTATTTCACACCAGTGTTTGGAACATCTTCACGCCCTGAGAGGTCTCCCCTGACACAGCTGTCTCTACACTGCTCCTAACTGGAGAGCCGGGCCCAGTGTGGGCAAAGGTGCTGGTGGGAACCGACCACAGCCCCCGCCGTGCCTGCCTGGCCGTGAGGTGCCTGTGGTGCCTGCGTGCTCCGTCCTGCCTGCGTTATGGGGAACTCCTCTCTGAGCTTGTCTGAGAACCTCAGTTACTTTACTACAGCAGGATCATGGTGCATACACGGTTAGCCCGCGTTATGTGGAGCTCCTCTCTGAACTTGTTCGAGAACCTCGGTTACTACAGCAGGATCATGGTGCATATACGGTTAACGTCTTTACGTGCTGCGTCGTGAACTCCTTCCTAGCTCCGCATGGAGTGGGCCTGTTTGTTTTTTTGTTTTTATTTTTGTTTTGTTTTCTTTAAAGATTTTTTTTAAATTTATTTGACAGAGAAAGCAAGAGAGCACAAGCAGGCAGAGCAACAGAGGGAGAGGGAGAAGCAGACTCCCCACTGAGCAGGGAGCCTGATGAGGGGCTTGATCCCAGGACCCTGAGATCATGACCTGAGCCAAAGGCAGACACTAAATGACTGAGCCACCCAGGCACCCCAATGGGCCTGTTTTAAAGTGATGTAATTATTTCTTACGTCTGCCACTCCAGCCACAGTAAACACTTTGTTCCATAGTTGTCCGAATGATCTGGTGTCCTTTCCCTGAGCTCTGTCTGCTCGGCCGTGCTTCCCAGTGTTTCTCTGCCATCAGGTTGGGCCTCCTTCCCAACAGTGCCTGCCCGCTGCCCTTCTGACCCTGCCACCACACAGGGGATGCCATCTCCCAGTGTGGACTTGTGCCTCTCTGGGCAGACTGCTCGGATGCATTTCTAGGAAAGCACCTCCTCTGGCTTGTGCTGGGGAGAAGGTGTACACTGCCGAGGTCGTGTGTGCAGGGACCATGTGCGGAGACAGCACCTCAGGCCGCCAGGCCCAGCACAGCTTCTGTTCTGAGGGCACAGCTCATGGCTTCATGGTCCATTTCAATTTAAACGAGTCCTGTAACCTCCTGAAGTGAACTTTCCTGTTTTCTAGAGTGCCGATGATAAACAGCCCAGCATATGAAATGGCCACAGAGACTTTCTGTTGTTCTCAGATGCTGAGTGTCTGACATACAATAGCTACCGCTGCATTTGGCCCCCGCTCTCCTCCATTTTCACGGCCGGTGGTTCTGCTCCCGTGCTTGCGCGGTCCACCACCTCTGTCCCCAGACCGGCACCCAGTCCGTCACCTCACATGCTCTTGTAGCTAGATCCCACAGATGCAGGAGACGAAGAGTCAGCCTGGATGCTCCAAGGATCTGGGAGCAAACTGCTGCTCCTTTGGTCTGTGGTTTAGGGCTTCAGGGAATCTGGCATTCTGTTTCCTAAAAATAGTATACCCTCATACTCTTAAGATTTATATTTAAATATTTTTCAAGTAAAGTCAAAAATTTTTATCTCATGCTTTAATGAAATGAAACATTTCATTGATTTAAATGTAATCTTACTAAATATTACTTCTCCAACTAGAAGGAAAAACCTTAGCGAATGGAACAAATGGACTGAAAGTGAGAACTCTCATGTAAGAGAAAGGCTTTATGGTTTGGGCAGGTACTAAATGCCCAGGAGTGGACAGCACAAAGCACTGAGTCATGAACAAGTTTTTGGCCCTGTGCGGTCTGCTGCCTCCCGGTCTCCCATGACTGTGTTGTCTGCAGCACAGGTGTGAGATGCCAGGAGGCTGCGGTCCCCCCTCTGATTCCTAGAGATAAATGAAGATCATCACTGAGAACCTGCTGAAAACCGTCTGTCACCTCCTGCCGCACGTCATGGCAGTCGTCAGCCCCAGCCTAGTGCTTGACTGGCCACCTTCGGGCCCTCGGATGCACTGCCTGGATGACTTCCCGGTGTCCCTTGTGATGACCGTTATTCCCGAGCTTCAGACAGCAAGGGTTGGATCTGGACATGGGCCACATCGGTCACACTCTGCATTTGACCGCCATGCACCGGGAATACCCCAGGACAGAGCAGACGTGTGTATGCTGTGTCTAACTTCATACCCTCTGTGCCTTGCACCCCGCACGGCTGGTTAAGAGAAGGAAACTGCTGAGAACACGCTGAGCTTCGGCCCATGCACTTTTGTGGTTCACACAGTACCAGCTGTGATTTTCCTGTTTGAAGTGCTGAACAGGTGGTGTTTTCTAAGCAGTTGTTGTTGGTTTTTCTTCCGTCATGAGGGAGAGACTCAGAGATGTGCCAGGTGACTTCTGTAGTCAGAAGGCGATAAATCAGATCACTGGGTGTGCTTTGATTAGGAAAGCATGTGATTTGGGACATGACCACAGAGGTCTGGGAGGTGGGACTGTGAGCAGCTCAGCTGTCATTCAGCATTGTACTGGGAGCTTTGTCTTGGTTCTTGTGACTTGGTGAGAGATGAGGAGTTGGGACCTGCACTTGGTGGAGGTGTTCATGACACCGCCTGTGTGGAGTACAATCGAGGAGCAGCTGGTCAACACCTTGGGGAAAGGGCCGTGGGGGTGGTGCAAGGAATGGCCACTTCCCACCCAGTGTATCACTTACAGCCAGGTTTCATGCTTCCTTTATTCCATTCTTCCTACCAAGCAAGGAACTACAGGGGCGCCTGGGTGGCTCAGTGGGTTAAGCCTCTGCCTTCGTCTCAGGTCATGATCTCAGGGTCTTGGGGTCGAGCCCCGCATGGGGCTCTCTACTCTGTCGGGAGCCTGCTTCCCCCGCTCTCTCTGCCCAGGAGTGGTAATTGCTTCCACAGGGGAAAGATGATATCCAAGACAATGGGATCATGCTTAAAATCATCCACTTAATGGTCCCAAATAAACTTGGAAACCATGATGATGCTAATGAGACTTTTCATCTGATTGTTTACAATGACTTTACTAAGTTTTCTAAAATTATACCACATCTCTGTGTATCAAATATGTGGCTGGATGGAGACATGACAGTCAATGTACAGTGTGATTCTCCCTTCAAATTTTATGCAACTACAGTGTAATCACTCAAATATTAGAAGAGATAATCATGTAAAATGTAGGTTTTCAGAGAACCAATTTAATGTTTTTAAAAGAGCCCATATTAAAATAATTGCTGTATATGTAACTAACAAATATTAACAACTGTTTATAAGGCTCATAAGGGAAAGATTTATTATAATATGATACTGGCTAATGTACAATAGCAATACCATTTAATATACAGGTCTATTTTGAGAGAATTACCCTGCCTAACAAATTGAATCTCCAATCCATGAACATGGAATAACTTTCCATTTATTTAGGTCTCTATTTTCTCTTAGTGACATGCCATAGTTTTCAGCATACATGCCTTACACTTATTCTGCTATATTTTTTCTAAGTATTTTATTTTTATAGTATTGTGAATAAAATTATTTTCTTAATTTCATCTTAGGATTTTTTTCTAGTATATATAAACACAATTGACTTTTGTATATTAAACTCATATAATGAAAATTTACTAAACTAATTGTTGCGGCCAGCGCGGCAAATCGACCAGGAACGTGAGGGTAAGAAGATGGTGAAAGAAAAAGGCTTGAGAGACAAAGAGATGGGGGCAGGAAGAGCACTGTGGAGGATGTCCAACAGTGACGACTTTATTCAGGGCAGTGAGGCATTATATAGCCAACAGTAACTATTTTCAGATGGTTACAAAAGAATTTGCTACATGCACAAAAACCTGCGGACTTCCCCATTACCTACTTCTCAAGGTCTAATTGTAGACCCTCTGGTTTCTTTTTTTTTTTTTTTTTTTTTTTTTAAATTTTATTTATTTATTTGACAGAGAGATCACAAGTAGACAGAGAGGCAGGCAGAGAGAGAGGGGAAAGCAGGCTCCCTGCCGAGCAGAGAGCCCGATGCGGGACTCGATCCCAGGACCCTGAGATCATGACCTGGGCCGTAAGCAGCGGCTTAACCCACTGAGCCACCCAGGCGCCCCGACCCTCTGGTTTCTTGTGAGAACTAGTGAGAAACGAACGAGGTGCACCTGCAGGCAATGGCTGATGTTAGTACAATTGTTCCCTATTGATAGAGAAGTAACAGCAAACCTGAAAGTGATTTATGAGCTGTGTTAGAACAGCGAGGACCAGTTAAGAGTTTATGACCCCAACCAATTTGCTCTCATCTAACTAGTAAACATGTGGGAAGTCACGTTGGTGAGGGCACAACACATAGCACAGACCCTTTCTCAGTGCTACTCAACTTTTCTATCCTAAGCCTTTTGTTAGGCTATTTGGACTTTAAAGGAGACACAAGTCAGGGCCTGGTTTGGTCCTCTTCTCAAGCCTTATCGCAGCCTCCCGCAACTAATTTAATATTTTTTGTGGATTCTTTTGGATTTTTACATAGATAATGTTATTCACCATGAATAAACACAGTTTTACGTCTCGTTTCTCAGTCTATATGCTTTTTTTGGCTGTCATTCCTCATTGCACTGACTGTAAGCATCAGGATACTCCTGAATATAATCAACAAAAACAAATGACATCCTTGGCTGTTACCGGTGGCGGGCGAGGGTGGGTATTCAGTCTTCCACCATTACATATTCCATTCAGTGTTGAGGTTTTGTTAATGACCTTTATCAGACTAAGTTCCACTCTATTTTCTGTTTTCTGAGGTGTTTTTTGTTTGTTTTGTTTTTTGATTTATCACTGATGGACATTAGACTCTGTCCAGTATTTTTTCTGCAGGTACTGAGGTAGGCGTGTAGTTTTGGTTCCTTATCTATAACATGGTATATTACACTGGTGACTTCTTGAATATTAAAATAATCCTGCATTCTTGGGAAACTTTCACTTAGTCATGAGTGTAAGAGTTTTCATATGTTGTTGGGTGTAGTTTCCTAATATTTTATTGAGCATTTTGTGACTATATTCCTGAGGTATATTGTTCACAGCAGCCTTTTCTTTTCTTTTTACTTTTTATTTATTTATTTTGAGATTTGATTGTTTGACTTTTGTATCTGGGTAATGTTGGCCTCATGAAGGAGTTGGGAAGATTCTCTCTTCCAGTTTTTGAAAAAGTTCATGAAGATTTGATATCATATTTCAATGTCATATTTGAAATAATTTACTAATAAAGCCACATGGTCCTGAAAATTTCTTTACAGAGGCGCTTAATTACTACAAACATACCTCATTTTATTGCATTCCACTTTATTTATCTGCTTCCCAGATAAATTGCATTTTTTACAAATGGAAGGTCTGGGTCAAATAAGTCTGTTGGCCCACCTTCCAACAGCATTTGCTTACTTTGGGACTCTGTCACATTTTAGTTATTCTCCCATTATTTCAAACTTTTAATTCTTACTATACTTGCTACAGTGATCTATGATCTGCGATCTTTGATATTACTATTGCAATTGTTTTGGGTGCCATAAACAGTGCCCATGTAAGACAGAAAACATATTTCATAAACGTGTTCTGCCTGCTGCACCGACCAGCCAGTCCCATCTCTCTCCCTCTCCTCAGACCTCCCTATCCCTGAGACACAATGCTATTGATATCAGGACAGTTAATACTCCTACAGTGGCCTCCAAGTGTTCAAGTGAAGGGAAGAGTCACACGTCTCTCATATTAACCCAAAACTAGAAATGAGTAAGCTCAGTGAGGAAGGCATTTCTCCAAAGCTGGGATAGGCTAAGGGCTAGGCCTCTCACAGCAAACATTAGCCAAGCTGGGAATGCAAAGGAAAACCTCTTGAAGGAAATTACAAATGCTATTCCATGAACACATGGATGATAAGAAAATGAAACAGCCTTATTGTTGATAGGGAGAAAGTGTCAGTCGTCTGGATAGAAGGTCAAACTTGCCATACCATCCATAAAGTCAAACCCTAACCCAGAGCAAGGCCCCGACTCTCCTCAATTCTGTGAAGACTGAGAGGTGAGGAAGCTGCAGAAGGAAAGTCTGAGGACAGCAGAGGTTGGTTCATGACATGGGCAGAATGAAGCTGTGGCCATAGCATCAAGGTGCCAGGGGAGGCCGCAGGTGCTAATGGAGAAGCTGCAGCAAGCTCTCCCCAAGGTCCAGCTGAGATATGTCAGGAAGGCGGCTACACCAAACAACACATTTTCTATGTAGATGAAATAGCCTTCTACTGGAAGAAGATGCCATCTGGGACTGTCATAGCTGGAGAGGAGAAGTCAGTGCCTGACTTCAATGCCTCAAGGGACAGGCTGGCTCTCTCGTTAGGGCCAGTGCAGCTGGTGACTTTAGGGTGAAGTCAGTGCTCATTTACCAGTCCAAACATCCTAGGGCCCCTAAGAATCAGGCTAAATCTCTGCTGCCTGTGCCTAGAAATGGAACAACAAAGACTGGATGACAGTGTATCTCTTTACAGCATGGTTTACTGAATATTTTGAGCCAGACTTTGAGACCCACTGCTCAGAAACAATGATTCCTTTCAAATATGACAGCTCGTTGATGATGTACCTGGTCACCCAACAGCTCCACTGAAGATGTACAATGAGATTGATGTCTTCACACTTGTTAACATAGCACCCATTCTGCAGCCCATGGATCAAGGAGTCATTTCAACTTCCAAGTCTTATTATTTAAGAAATGTATGTCCTGAGGCTATAGCTGCCATCGATGGTGATTCCTGGGAGGAATCTGGGCAATGTAAATGGAAAACCTCTGGGAAAAGGATTCACTATTCAAAAGACAGTCTGAACAAAGGATATATCGATATCCTTATCGTACTGATTAATACTGATATATTAATTTAAGGTGATTCCAGCCCTCATCAATGCCTTTGAGGGGTTCAAGACTTCAGGGGAGGAAGTCACTGTAGATGTATTGGGAACAGCGTGAGAACTAGAATCGAAAATGGGGCCTGAAGATGGAACCAAATTGCTGCAATCTCATGACAGAACTTGAACAGACAAGTTGCTTCCTGTGGATGAGCGGAGAATTGGTTTCCTGAGAGGAGTCTATTCCCGGTGAAGATGGTGTGAATATTGGCAACAAAGGATTGAGAACATCACAGAAACTTAGTTGATAAAGCAACAGCAGGTTTTGAGAGGATGGACCCCAATTTTGAGAGAAGTTCTACTGTGGGTAAAATACTATCAAACAGCATCACATGCTACAGAAAAACTGCTCACGAAAGAAGAGTCAGTTGATGCAGCAAACTTCACTGTTTTCCTATTTTAAGAACTTGCCACAGCCACCCCAGGCTTCATCAGCCACCAACAACAGCCATCAACATTGAGCAGGACCTCCAGCAAAAAGGTAAAAGCTCAGATGATGTCTAGCATTTTTAGCAATAAAATATTTTAAATTAAAATATGTACATTGTTAGGCATAATGTTGCTGCACGCTTAATAGACTATCCTATAGTATAAGCATAATTTTTATATTCCTTGGGAAACCAAATATTTGAACACCTATTTGACTCACTTTATTGCTATTTTCTTTATCGTGGTGATTTGGAAAGAAACTCAAAATTTCTCCGAAGTTGAATGTACATGTTAGTAATTATTGCCATCTTAAAAATATCCCTCTCTCAGGGGCGCCTGAGTGGCTCAGTGGGTTAAAGCCTCTGCCATCGGCTTGGGTTATGGTCCCAGGGTCCTGGGATTGAGCCCCACATCGGGCCCTCTACTCAGCAGGGAGCCTGCTTCCTCCTCTCTCTCTGTCTGCTTCTCTGCCTGTTTGTGATCTCAGTCTGTCAAATAAATAAATAAAATCTTTAAAAAAAAAATCCCTCTTTCATTTCACAAACCTGTGCGTGAACCTAGAATGCCTCCTCAGCAGGTCATACGCAATTTTTGCCCATCCATCCTGAGCAGCTATCATTCATTCATTTTATTCAACCTAATTTCTGGAAATGGTCACTGAGCCCCTGTGAATCTTTTTGATCCTTAGAGCTCCAAGTGGTATTACCTTCTATTTTCTCTCTACCTTCCTAAATCCCCTCAACTTTATGTCAATTTCCTTTCCCTCTTCTGCAACCTGTACTTTTACTATTGTCTTCAAAGCATTCTTTCTTCAAGAAAACCATCCCCATTTATCAGCATCAGACTTGGATCTTTGAAGAAAGATATTTTTTCATTTCAGATTCTTCTATCAACTGAAGACTATTAACATATTAACTGCATAGAGAATATTCAATACATCTGGTGACTAAGTGACTTCTAATTGAAGTATCTTAGCATCTTTATAAGTAAAAGGTCTCCACAAATTTTTGTTCTCCTTAGTAATTACAATTGCCTTTAGAAAGTATTTCATTTTTCATTAACATCCTAATTCTAATGCAATCCTAAATGCTTTCTAATAGCTAACTGAAGAAACAGGCCATTGAACTTTGCGAAGTACACAGGATTATTCTTTTAGGTGAAATGAGTAGCCACAAAGAGACTATTTCTCATCTATCATAGCAATCAGAGTTCATCTCAGAATTAAAAGAGGGCTTTTCCTTTTATAGATCTTGTGTTAGTCTTTTTTTTTGTCTTATTCTTTATTACCTATCCATTCACTCTTTGCAAATGACTTGACATTAATTGAAGTTGTTAAAAATGACAATGAATAAAACATGGCCTCGGTGGCTTACATAATGTTCAATACCTCCTGTAGGTTGCTGACAAATATGATTTTATCTAGGGTACTGTTATATAACTACTCTTTTGGTTCTTCATTTATGTTTCCCAACTGATAGGTAATTATCTTCATATTTCATTCCCATTGTTACAAGTAGGGAAAAATCTCAGATCATTCACTGTTCTTGATAATGAGTCAAGAAATTTGTATATCTCAGGAGAACAGATAGCAATATAAGTATAGATAAACTATCTGTTCATACATTGATGAAAAATTTTCAAAACTCTAAAATCCTTAGAATATCTTGTGCCTGATCATCACATGCTTTATAGAGAGCAAGTTAGTCAATTTCAAGACCGTTTAACACAACTCTGTTTTACATAGATAAATCTAAAAGGCAGGGCTGGTGACTTTTTGTTAGTACATCATTTACAATTAACAATTAAACTGATATAAATGCTAGTTGTCTTTCTCTGATTGTCTTATTTCACTAAGCATGATACGCTCTAGTTCCATCCACGTCGTCGCAAATGGCAAGATTTCATTTCTTTTGATGGCATGGAGAAGCAACATGGGGGGTTAGGGGGATAGGAAAAGAATAAATGAAACAAGATGGGATTGGGAGGGAGACAAACCATAAATGACTCTTAATCTCACAAAACAAACTGGGGGTTGCTGGGGGGAGATAGGATTGGGAGAAGGGGAGGGGGCTATGGACATTGGGGAGGGTATGTGCTATCGTGAGTGCTGTGAAGTGTGTAAACCTGGCGATTCACAGACCTGTACCCCTGAGGATAAAAATACATTATATGTTTATTAAAAAAAAAAAATTTGGAAGGGGAGGCGAACCATAAGAGACTATGGACTCTGAAAAACAACCTGAGGGTTTTGAAGGGTCAGGGGTGGGAGGTTGGGGGAACAGGTGGTGGGTAATGGGGAGGGCACGTTTTGCATGGAGCACTGGGTGTTGTGCAAAAACAATGAATACTGTTACGCTGAAAAAATAAATAAAATGGAAAAAAAACTGATATAAATGCATAAAATACACTTATCTTTATTTATTAAATATTTTTGATGAACTATTTTAGAGATAAATGTGAGGCACTGCAGGTAAATGTGTTAACAATGGAAATCGTCATTTTAACAATGATTTTAAGTGTAAACTGTTGCTCATAAAGACAATTTTCCATCTCCTTCTAATTCTACCACCTTCCACTGTCACGTGAATACATAATGAACAACTAAAATAATTTACAAAAGAGGTAGGAATACAGGAATATGGGATAGCCAATTTTACTTACTAGCTAGTTGCCCGTGCTCCAGTGTGGGGAGTGAGGGTATGTACCCCTATTTCCCTGAAAAATGGTATCTTAGAGTGGATTGTAACTTCTAAATCTCTTATCTCACTTGAAAAAATTTTATGTTTCTCTATATTTTATGTACAAAATATATCAGTACTTTTACATATGTATAAATTTAAGAATAAGCAGGGGCGCCTGGGTGGCTCAGTGGGTTAAAGCCTCTGCCTTCGGCTCAGGTCATGATCCCAGTGTCCTGGGATCGAGCCCCGCATCAGGCTTTCTGCTCAGCAGGGAGCCTGCTTCCCTTCCTCTCTCTCTGTCTGCCTCTCTGCCTACCTGTGATCTCTGTCTGTCAAATAAATAAATAAAATCTTTAAAAAAAATTTAAGAATAAGCAAATAAATAAATGTTTTCTTTGATCAAAAATTATCTTACCAAGAAGAACAAAAATACTGTTAAGGAAATAAAATTCCTGGCTCTTCAAACCATTTCATAGTCACTAACGTTAAGGGTAGTTATTCAGATTCCCTTTCACTGCCTAGCATCATGCTAGCAATAGGAATGATGACATCAAATTTTAATCTAGTACTCACTAACTCTGGTCCAGATACTAATAGATGCTCAGTCATTACAACAGGTAAATGAAGTATAGTATTCCCAGGTCAGCATTAGAGCTAAGCAAAGTCTTGGGAATTATGGGGACGTGCCAAGACAAGGTTGAAATTTTAGTCTTAAACTCCCTTGAACCCAAGATCCAAATACCTGGCTGTGTAGCCTCCTTCCAAAGTCCTAAATTGGCCAAAACTCATATAACAGACAAGAAGTTCATTGAACTGTTACCTTATATTTTCCCCTAGAAGCGCTACTAATGGTCCCAAGAAAAAAAGGTAAACATCTTTTCTACTTGGGATAAGGCAAATATAGAGTGTGGAAGAAGGTCTTTTACCAATTAAACACATTTAACTAGGAAACTGGAAAGGGTAATTATGTAAATAAGGCTTTTAACCTTTGGTGAAAGCGTAAGACTTAAAGTGGATTCCTGATAAAGACAGAAAAAAAGTAGATTTTGATTTTAAAAACTTCCTTGAGCAGAATGCATTCTGATCCTATTGTAATATTAAGATTCTGGTTGGTTATAATTAACCCCATGTAGTTTTAGAATTCTGAACTATCAACACACATAATCTTTTGAAGAATAAATATATCCATGAATAACTGAGAAGCTGAAATTCTATTGTCATAGTTTTCCAATGTTGTCAACTCATGCCTACGTCTTTCAATCTGTTCCTCCTTCTCGAAATACACAGCCGGCGACTCAAAAAGACGCCCCTGGCTTACTACGGTTCTTGATGGATTTCATTCTAAAACACTTGACCTAGCTCATTATATGCCACTTGTTTTCATCACGCTTATTCTGTATTGTGTTTGGCCTCATAGATCCACTCCCTGTCTCTGCTGGAAACTAATTCCGTGAGACCACACCGGTGTTCCAGCCCAGGTCCTCTTTTCTGTGCCACGTCTGAACTCCCTTATTGACTATGCTGCTTCCAAAACCTATTTGCTTTGGATGGGCCTCTGGTCTGTTGCACTTGTCAGAGGTCCTCTGAGCCAAAATTTCAACCAAAACAATTTAAATCATCCATGTAGTTTGGGATGCTGTGAGAAACAGCAGAGAAAATCCCAAGGAAAGACAATAACCTCACTTTCTCTCAGTGCATTAGCTCATTCTCAGATCCACTTACAGTCACTTTCCCATCTTCCTTGTACGCGGATATTCACAGGTAGGAGAAAATTCAAGATGATGTTTGTGTTCACACTCCAGAATTTTTAAAAAAGGAAGGGAGATTGAAAGAAAAGAAAGGCCAACCTGAGCTGGTGAGCTGGTACACAGAATCCTTACTGAGCCTGATGTTTTCTCTAGTTCCTTGTTTTTTGTGCTTTTTTTTAAAGATAGCCAGTTTAATTGATCAAATCCTGACATTTATTTATACACAATTTTTTAATGAATTCGTCAGATTCTCTTCTGATGTCTTACGGCACAAAAGGACTTTCCCACGGGATGGAAGCCAAGTACCTCAGTCATAAATGTTTTATTTTTCTTGTTCCTAACCCTATGCTATCAATTGTCGAGTTTATGAAACCGTTGAGACATAATCCTGCTCTGAGGTTTCAAAGCTCCTGTGACAGGGAAGACATATATGGAACAACAAAAACAAAAATGTAACTGGCATTCATGGAGCCATGTGGGCTGACACTGCAGAGGCTTCGTACAGACGCCGAGTCCCTGCAAATGGTCAGCGTCTGGGGGAGGGGAGAGACATGCAGGCAAGAGAAACACCCCGGAGTTCTCCTACAGCGCTCAATAGCCTCCTCCAGGGAACATTTCATAGACTTCCACATATAAAATATAGTTTATTACAAATAAATGCAAGAATACCATTTGTTTCCATGCCTAACATTATTTGGGGAAAATACCTAGGTCAGTGCTAAAAATTCTGCTTCCGACTCTGTATGCATCTACTTTGTGTAATAATGGCAAACTATGTTTTCAAAGCATCAAATACTTAAAATTGAGGTTTTGTTTTTTTTTTCAAGAAACGTAATGAGGTATAACGTGGCCTTGAAGAGTATTTACTTTGCTCTGATTTTTCTATGGAAATTAAGTAGGAAAAATGTAATTGCCTAAAATCTTCCCCATGTGTAAAGCAGGCATAATAATACAAGATTTGCTGGAGTCACTACAATCTTAAATCAAAAGGAAATCCTGCCATTTGCCACAACATGGATGAACGTGGTGAACACTATGCTATGTGAGATAAGCTAGATATGGAAGGACAAAAACAGCATGAATCCATTCATACAAGGGATGTGAAATAGACTCCTAGAGACAGAGAGTGGAAGGCTGATCGCTAGTGGCTGGTGGAGGGAAAACGAGGGCTGCTGTTGAGTAGGTACCCAAGTCATGCAGAATGAGTAAGTGCGAGAGGCTGCCTTGCAACATTGCCTACACTTCACAGTAAGGATTATGCGCAGAAGAAGTCTGTTGGGAAGTAGCTTTCAAGTGTTCCCCCCAGAATAAGAAAAAGATGAATCGGCATGTCCCAGAGGGAGAACACATTTGCAATGACGTGTATCTGACAGAATGTTTTTATCCAGAAAAAAAGAAATTCTACAGCTTTATGTGTAAAAGATAACCACCAGATTAAAATTTTGTCTCAAGATCTGCACTTTCAGTTCATAAAAGAAGAGAGCCGGGTGGATTGTACTGAGCACGGGATGATCAAGAACACAAGAGAGAAATCTTGAAGGGTGGCCGCCAGACATCCAGGACGATGCAGACCCCATGCTGGGGCGAGTAGGAATGGAGGAAGCCTCCCATGTTTGTGGTGGGAGAGCAGCACTGCAATGCTATATTCTCAGGAAGGCTAGCAATGTCTTATAAACTGCATACATAGCCCGTGACACAGCAATTACATTTCTGAGCATATACCAACAATAATGAGTATCCATACTCACACAAGAAAGACAAGGGTAATAATATCACAGTAGATGTTTTCGTATTAGGCGAAACCTGGAGGGAACTCTACCAAGAGGAGAAACTATTTTAAAGTTATGATATTGACCTAGAGAACAGTAATACAGGGCTAGAGAAAATGAAATACTAATGTCTACAACAGGATGGACAAATCACAGAAACATGACACTGAATGAAACAAAGTAGGTGCTGAGTTTATAAACCAACCAACCAACCAACCAGGTGCCAAAGACTGAATTCTGCATGACTCTGAAAGAATTAAGCTCAGCAAGGAGGCACAGAGAAGCAGTGCTGTGGGCTGGGCCGGACACAGGCCATCTGAGTGCATGGTGAGGCCATGTCATCCCGTGACGCCGGTGTGTGAACACGAGTGTGTGAAGGTATAAGATTCACCATGGCATCCACTCATCATTTGTGTGTCTCACCAAATGTAAACTTCATCCAAGTGGTGTCCTTACAAAACCCCTTATTAAGCCTGTAAATTATTTTATATTTTTATTTTTCAAAAGTATGAGTGATATGTTACATTTGCATATTTTTCTAAATGATGATCTTGTGGTTTCAGATTAACATTCTATGTAATACTTATCATACATTTATAATTAAGTGATTGATAATTGAGTAATAACATTACAGGGAAGTCTTTGCCACGGTCTATACTTTAGTATAGTATAGTATATAGTATATATACATATATAGTATAGTATTGTCTCCATTTTATATTAAAGCACTACTGTGGTTTTATAAGGCTCACCTGAAGCCAACAAGTTATTATGTGGTATAGGAGGGACCCTGACCCAGGTCTGCTTCTAAGTGATATGTCCATTCCTGTTCAACTTCAAGACTTTAAAATATCCCTTGAATATTTAATTAATTAATATGCTCTCCTAATCCATGGGAATTATGTGAATGTGCGCTGCTAGGGGTGCTGAGCGTGTGTGACTCTACCACTAGGTACCACTAGGGCTGCGCTGAGGCTGTGTGACTGTAAGGGGTGTGGGGGTGCCTCCTGGCTTGTCATATTCATGGGAACCTGGCTGCTCAGCTTCTTCTTAGCAAAGGGCACAGCAGCATTTCCTGTGCTCGAGGCCATCATGTGGCTGACAAGGCATGACGTGTCATTGCTTCTCTTCTCAGATACCTGACCTATTGGTTTTCAGTCCTCTGGGCCATGGTCAGTGTCTCACCTCCAATGGTGCCAATACTCACAATTACAAGTGTTCAGAACCTCACTGTGAAGATGTGTGCTCCATCCATGCTGTTGCTCCAGGAGTCCTCACTGCACTCTGGGATACAGGCTCAGGCAGTCCATCAATGTCCGTCCACTTTTCCTGCTTTAGCCCTCCCTTCTCAGCAATACCACCCTCATTCCATCTGCACGATTTTGCTGGCTGCTGCCATCTGCACAGCCAGGTCCAGCGTCTTGCCCTCAGTGCACAGCAAGGACATGAAGTAGCAGAGTCAGAATCATATCATCATCAGCTAAGTCCCCGTCAGCAGCTTCTCCTGCTCACGCGGAGCACATGGCAGCATCATCAGTGCGGTGGTGGACGAGGTTCCGCCAGGCCCTGCCCGTGCACCTGTCTGCCCACACTCTGTACCGCCCCCTTCTCAAGTTTACCTTGTTTTTTTCTACATTTCCCATCTTCAGTCTTTTGGGATATACTTGCAGGAAATGGCAATGTTCAGGAAACTAAGTTCAACCTTTGGTCTCCTTTTACAATCTCAAGACTTAACTTTTCTCAGTTGCCTTCAGCAAAATCAGCTGCATTCCTACTCCTTCACTCCTGATGCAATGAGATAATCTCAGAGACCCAAAGTCTTCCTAGATGAAAGTGTCTTTCTTAGTGCTCCAGGAATAAACTTCTACATTCTTATTTACATTTTTTTTTTTACTTTTTTTCTCCTCTCCTCTTCCTGTTTTTATTTTTCTCTTTCTCATTTTTTGTCACCAATTAGAAAAGTCCATATAAAAACAGGGAAAAGTGTGAATCTATACCAATTCATCTTAATATCTATATGATTATATATTTATTGTATTTTGTTTTACACATTTGGTACACATCCTATGTATGGACTTATCATGTACAGAACTGATTCTGTTTTGCTGGACAATTACAGTGTTGTTGTTTTTTAATTTTTGATAACAGCAACAGATCCTTCAGTTACTCCTGGCTATGCATTTAAATATAGAGAGATTTTCCTGTCACTTATCATAGGTTAAAGACATCTCTATCTCCACCAACAAAATTGTAAAGAAACAGGAAAAAAATCCATATGGCACATTTTAAAGATTACTTAATATCTTTCTCATGATGGTAAAACCTATCTTGAAGTAGGATTACTCATTAGTTTATTTGTATGAGAGGATTTTTGCCCTTGACTTTTCTTAAATCATTACACACATAGGTTTCACATCAAACCAAAAGGAAATTGATGGCTTTCTAGTTGTAGTCTTGACACTGTGTTAAATATGAGATACCTTTTTATATCCAGGAAAGTTTTCCATGTATATCAAATATAAAAACATCCAGTAGCCAAAGCACAAATTCTCTGTGATGAATTTTAGGAAGTCAGTAAAATAATTTCTCATCAGTTTTATTCAACCAGTGTACAACTTAAGCCATTATCTAAAAATGAATTTTTAAAGGTCAGAATGAAAAATTCTGGGTGTTGGTCCCTCCACCAAAGCAGCCATTAAGCTGGAAAAAAATGATAAGTTTAAACTGTTGGAACTCTTGTGCACCTGGGTGGCTCAGGGGTTAAAGCCTCTGCCTTCGGCTCAGGTCATGATCTCAGGGTCATGGGATCGAGCCCCACATCGGGCTCTCTGCTAGGCAGGGAGTCTGCTTCCCATCCTTTCCCTCTGCCTGCCTCTCTGCCTACTTGTGATCTCTGTCTGTCAATAAATAAATAAAATCTTTAAAAAATATATTGGAACTTTTGACCCTAATAAGACACTTACAATAATCAGGGATGCTTGATCCCTATAGGGCTGCTTGTCTTTGAAAAGAAAGGGGCTGGGAACACAAGCCTGACACCAGCACTTGTTCTTGTTCACAATAGCCAAAAAGGAGAAACACCAAGTGTGCATCAAGGGATGGGTGTGTAAACAAAATGCAGCAAACCGTATAGTGGAATATTACCCGGCCTTGAAAAGGGAGTGGATTTCTGATACTTGCTATTACATGTTTGAATAGGAAAACATTATGCTAAATGAAGTACGTCAGACACAAAAGGACAAAGGATATATGATTCAACGTACATGAAATATCCCAGATAGTCAAATCCAAAGAGGGAGAATATAGATTATAGTTTACCAGGAGCTGGGGGATGGGGAGAGGGGAATGAAGAGTTATTGCTTAATGGGTGCAGAGTTTCTTTTGGGGATTTTGACAATCTTATGGAAATAGTGGTGATGGTTATAGAACATTATGAATGTATTCAGTATTACTGAATTATACAACTAAAATGGTTAAATGGTAATTTTTTTTGTATATTTGACCATAAAAAAGTAAATTAAGGTATTTTATCTGAAACAAATAAACCTAGCTTGAGTTCTTACCACTGGATGGCATGGACTATAATTTAGAGAGGCTTCCACTCGATGGGGATTAAACAGCTAAGAAATGTATTATTACACCTGGAAAGAGGAATGGTAAATCTTGAAATTGATTTGGCCAGAAGTTCAAAGACATCATCAGGAAACTAGGGTTTGGTCTGCCTCTCTGCTCATTTTTATTCAACTTTGTCTTCATCCTAAAGTTGGTTTCCCACTGTGGTGTAACCTGGTTGATAGCATTACTTAGGTATTTTCATAACACCCTTGTTCAGTCAGTGGAAGAGGAGATAGGCACCCTTTCCCAGAAACTGAGGAAATTTCATGGCCAAGGCCACCCTCAGTGGACCTTAGGTGAACTAGTGATGCAGATGAAGGCCTTGATGTCAAGGGCCCCCAGGTGTCAGCCAAATTCGTTTGGGGAAGTGCTCTCTCCACCATATATGCTCTTCATCTTTTAAGCTCATTGTGGTTTAGCTGCACAGATGAATATTTCTGACTGAAGTTTAACATTGCAAGGAGTGGCCATTCCAGGCATGATTTAATAAGGTTCATGGAGTGGGGATCAAGAGAATAAAAGTCATTTTCTTTAAAGACTGGATGAAAAGGAGCAGGATAGAACTCACTGTGCAGAAAGTTTCACTGCCTGCTGGACTAATTACCAATTCCATTCTCAAGACTAAGATATTTTATAACATTGAATTCCAGCCCTGACAGAGCCACATCTCTGAGATTTGTATGGTTAGCGCTTTGCTCTGTGATGCTTCAAATGCAAGAGGATTCATCGGTTTCAGACTCTTCCTGCAACGTAACAGGATAAAAATTAACCTGGCAATATAATTAACATTCATGGATCATTAATTATTTCTGTAAGGAGAGTGTGCTCATTTCAAGAGGCTTGATTAAAACACAAATTTCTTTAACTTGATAGTGTAAAAGGAGTGGGTAGTAATATTTAAACGATTTTTGTGTGAGATTCTTAGGATGTGAAATGGGTTCCCAGGGCTTCATTGTGACCATCCCAAGCTGGTCAGCTTCGGGTTCTGTAACAAAATCATATAGATTCTGTGAAGCAACAACGGGCATCTATTTCTCATGGTTCTGGAGCCTGGAGGGTTGAATATTATGTTTCCTGTAGAATCTGACCCTGGTGAGAGCCCTCTTGTGTCTTCGTGTAACAGAGAGTGTGCTTGCCTGGTTTCTGTTCCTCTCTTCATAAGGATGATGATCACATCATGGGGGCCCCCCACCTTCATGACCTCTTGGACTCCTGATAACCTCCCGAAGACCCCACCTCCAAATACAGACCACTTGTGAGGCTAAGGCTTCAGCATATGAAATTTCAGGAGTCACGAATGTTCAGTCCATAACCAAGCCCCAAGAATTCAGAAAGGCCTGGGGTCTGGGGATGGCATTCAAAGGTGGCACATCCAAGCAAGATTGTATAAAGTAGAATGTATAGAAATCCATGTAATAATATGTATTTTTAAGTAGAAAAATATCTAAAACTAAACTCGGGTTTGTCCTAATCAAACTGATAGCCATTTTTTTTTTAATAATATGTAATAGTGTCTCTGTTTAACCAAATACCAGAGACATGTGGTCGTTTCCTTAGGGCTACTAGAACAAATCATCATAATATTGGTGACTTAAAACAACAGAAATCTTTTCTCTCACTGTTGTGGAGGCTAGAAGACAGAAACTAAGTTGCGGGTCCCACCAGACTCCCTGAGAAGGCCCTGGGCGTCTCTTCTTTCCCTCTTCTGGCTCCTGGGGGCTTCTGGCACTCTAGCAGAGCTCCATTCTCTCCCTCTGCTTTCACAGGACCTTCTTGCTTGTGTCTCTGTGGGTCTTGAATCTTTCCCTTTTCTCACAAGGACAGCTGTCACTGGGTTTAGGACCCCCCTAAATGCAGATGGTCTCATCCTGAGATTCCCACCTTAATTATATTTGTAAAGCTCTTGTTCATCCAGATAAAGTCCCATTCACAGGTACCGGTGGGGGAGACTTGGGCATACATTTGGGGATACTGTTCAACCCATCACAAGGTACAAAGTGATGACTGTAGTCTAACTGCTTGCTAGAACTCACTCCAGGTTGGGATATATTCATATTTTCCTGTAAGAGAAGAATTTTTCCCCAGCTCAGTTTGTTTTGATCAACATGGGGGTGGGATTCAGAGATAGATAGATTTGTAGTATTAAATCCTGCCAGTCTTAAAAAAAAAACAAAAAACTGGGGCTCATGGGTGACTGAGTTGGTTAAGTTTTCAACTCTTGATTTCGGCTCAAGTCATGATCTCACCATCATGGGATCAAGCCCAGCTTTGGGCTCCATGCTGAGTGTGGAGCCTGCTTAGGACTCTCTGTCCCCCTCTTCCTCCCTGCCCTCCACCCTACACCCCTCGTGCTCGTGTGCTCTCTCTCCTCCCCCAAGAATGAAAAATTATCCACCCCTGAGTGAAAAAATTCCATCAGTATCTATTTTGTCATTTTTTCCATTGTATAAACTCTCAGTAGTTCTTTCTTCATACATACAGTGAAGATTTGGATGAATTGTATCAAATATGCAATTACATGTAAATGTGAATGCTGGGAAGTATTATGGAGTGCAATTTGAATACTATGCTGTCCATATTTTGCAGAGGCTTCCATGTGCCATAAATATTTACATCAATAGGGTTAAAGTACTAACAAAATCATATTTTAGAAACCCTAAATCCCTGACTAAATCTAAATGGTATTTTTACTTACAAAAATGTATGTATGAATTCAGTTGACTCTCAGAGGCATATTCATCAATCACAGAAATATATGCATTATCCAGAATCCTTTCAAGGAAAAAAACACTGACTCAAATCTTCTGTCTTTAAACTCATTATTTTAATTATAAAGGTCAATGCATATACTTAAATCTTGTTTCAACTCTTTATAGTTTATTTGAACTAAAAAATTTAATATGCAATTTTTGTTTTTTAATGTACTCTCTTCTTTTGCCAGCTATTTTTTGTCAAACAGTATTTTCATCCAAGATGACCACTAAAAAAGAAAAAAAAAATCCCTTCTCTATTTATTATTAACCCATGTAAATTATAATTAAGGACTATTGCTCAAGATGTCAGTATGTACTGTGTAGTGAATGGCAGGTGCATTTGAATGCCTGCAGAGTAAAAGTGTACCAGAGCCGATGTGAGTTCACTCCTTGGTGAGTTACAGAGAGAAACCACACCACAGAGTTGTTGCAGGAAGGGAACTTTGCTTGCAGCAAATGAGGAGATTGGGGTGGGGAGATGACTCCCAAGCAGGGGTGGATCGGTTCCTTCATTTAGGGTTAGGATGAGTATTTAGATAGGGAAGCCTCCTCATGATATGTACAGGTGGGTATGAGGTCACGCATGAGCCCTAAGGAAACCAGCCCATACACACACTGTGGATTGTGCAAATGAGCCTTCTGCTCCTCCTTGGGCGGGGTTTTCAGTATTTTAATGAGGCAGAGGTCACTCCGTGGTCCATCTTCACAGGTGTGAGTCAGAGCTGAGCTCACACTGGTCCCAGTGGTCTGGGTGGCCACAGCTCTCTATTGTCAGTCACTGTTGTCTGAGGGCAGGGCAATTCAAAACATGGGATGCTGTGCCCCTGGGGTCTTTTTCCCGAATAAGAGAAAAAATTGGAGAGAAGAACTTAAGGAAATTGTGGGACAGAGTCAGGTGAGTAAATGCAGGTGGTCAGGAAAATCGGGTCTTGGGGTCAGGCTAGTGACAGATACTGAAAAAATAAATATATAAAATCGGCCTAAGACAGATGGTGGGCATTTCCTGCTAAATGTTTCTCTCAAAATTGGTACTTTTGGGTCCTTGTGCTGGAATTGGATTTAGATTTTTACAAAGCATTATGTTTGTTTGACCTTTCAAGTTCCTTGTTCATGCCCAAGAATCACATGCTACCATACGTAAAAGGACTTTTGGAGCAGGAATTCTTTGCGGGGGGGCGGGAGGAAATGGGAGGGCAAATCACTGATTACCTACTGCTAAGGCAAGTTCACATGATCTGTAACTCACGTTTAATAGAGGATTTAAAGGTTCTAAAAGTGTCTTTAATCTGATCAGTGTAAGGAAAGTGTAGGTTTTGAGTCACCAAAGAGCAAGCAATAAATATGGAAACATTGAGGTAGGTTGAAAATTCATGTGGCAGGGACACCTGGGTGGCTCAGATGGTTAAGCGGCTGCCTTCGGCTCAGGTCATGATCCTAGCGTCCTGGAATCGAGTCCCATATCGGGCTCCTTGCTCGGCAGGGAGCCTGCTTCTCCCTCTGCCTCTGCCTCCTTGTGATCTTTCTCTGTCTCTCTCTCTGACAAATAAATAAATAAAATCTTTAAAAAAAATTCATGTGGCAATAATATTTTGTTAATAAGACCAGGGAAACTTACTGAAATCTCTGTGCTAACGTGAATCTGATTCTTGTACAGAAAGTAAGGTCTACAAGCCAAATGCCACTTAATCCCTAGACTACGTAGCTCTTTCATAATGCCTCCCATTGGCCACGAGGGAACACAAAGCATGCCAGTCAGTAAGCCCACACTGTGAGTCTTATAGGGGCCAAGGGCAGGCAGCCCCTAGATGGGCCACTTTGGCATGAACATTATTTTGAGTTAAAGCAATCAAAATCCAGCAGATTGAAAAGTCTCTTTACCTCCTTGTCAACTGCCTGCTTATACCAGAAAGAGCTATTCACAAAAACTCCTCTTTGCCTGAGAAGCTTATCTACGTAATAGGATCCTTGCTCTGCAGGATCTCCTCCCATCTTCCTGCTAATGGTCTGTCTCCCCTCTTCAGATCCCACCCCACTCCTTGGCTCATATAAGCACCATGCTGCCTCACTTCTTTAGAGCTTCTGTGTCTGTGTGGATTCCCTATACCTATGCTATTAAATTTTTTTTAAAGATTTTATTTATTTGAAAGACAGAAATTACAAGTAGGCAGAGAGGAAGGCAGAGAGAGAGAGAGGAGGAAGCAGGCTCCCTGCTGAGCAGAGAGCCCAATGCGGGGCTCGATCCCAGGACCCTGGGATCATGACCTGAGCCGAAGGCAGAGGCTTTAACCCACTGAGCCACCCAGGTGCCCCTATGCTATTAAATTTTATTTTCTCCTGCTAATCTGTCTCATATCAATTTGATTCTTAGTCCAGCTAGAAGGACCTTGAAGGGGACAGGAAACTCTTCCTCCCCAACAGTCTATATAGCAAAAGCCTTTGTTTAGCAAAACATTTGGAGACATTCTTTTGAATCTGTTGGAGATTGCCTTGATGCCTAGACAAATGGTATATAACTTAAGCGTTTTGTTAATTTTTATATTCTTATGTGCCACCCCCAGGAAGTTCTAAGTAATATACTGACATACAGGTAATACTTATTAAGAACATATGTTCTGAGAACTAAAAGGTCTGTGTTCACATCCTTGTTGACTTTTGTAACATACAACTATTTCATTATCTCTTATTTAGAAACTTTCACTAGTACTTGAATTTTTTCGTGATTTTCTAAATTAAGCTATCTCAAAAACTTGAATACTTGAATTTTTTCATGATTTTCTAAATTAAGCTATCTCAAAAACCTCTCCCAAAAGAGAACCTCTCTCCAAAAAACTGGCAGTCAAGTTACCAACAGAAGCAAAGTTAAAACATTTTTGCAACTTTATGAATGAAAATTACATAAAGAAATTATCAGTATGATATCATTCACACTAAAATAAAATATATGAACTGGGTCTATTTCCCATGAAAACATCTCATGCTGATGGGGCTTTGGGATATAGGTGAGGTTCAGAGCTGATGGCCAAGAAAGGATTCTTGAGACATCTTTGGTGCAAAATGGTGGCTTATTAAAACATGGGGACAGGACCCTTGGGCAGAAAGAGCTGCTGCCCCAGGGTTATGAGGGGTAGTTGATTATATACTTGGAAATTGGGGTAGGTAAGGAATATGTTAAAGTAGACTCCACAGGGTACCGGAAGCTTTGCCATTGTCAAATTAAGGTTTTTCCTCCTAGCAAGGCTTTAACATCAAGATAGTTTTGTTTGTTTGTTTGTTGTTGTTTTTTGGTTTGTTTGTTTGTTTTTTAGTGTTCCAAGATTCATTGTTTATGCACCACACCCAGTGCTCCATGCAATACATGCCCTCCTTAATACCCACCACGAAGCTCACCCCTCCCCCCATTCCCCTCCCCTTCAACACCCTCAGTTTGTTTCTCGGAGTCCACACTCTCTCATGGTTCATCTCCCCGTATGATTTCCCCCAATTCACTTTTCCTTTCCTTCTCCTAATGTCCTCCATGTTATTCCTTTGCTCCAAAAGTAAGTGAAACCATATGATAATTGACTTTCTCTGCTTGACTTATTTCACTCAGCATAACCTCTTCCAGTCCCGTCCATGTTGCTACAAAAGTTGGGTATTCATCCTTTCTGATGGAGGCATAGTACTCCATTGTATATATGGACCATGTCATCTTTATCCATTTGTCTGTTGAAGGGCACAAATATACAGATGTGGTGAAAAGAAGGGCCATATGAACCCCAGTGTTCGTAGCAGTGATGTCAACATCAAGATAATTGGGAGCTTCCTGGAAGAACCTTACACTCTGCCTGATTCAAGATTCAATTATCTGTCAATCGGCTGCAGGTTATAAGGACATTTGGTTATATTTACATTTCCTTCTGGAAGCTAGACCATGGAAAGAAATGCTTTGTTCTTGTAGATTCCTGAGACATTTGTAAACTGAGGGAGACTCCTATCTTGCAGGATTGTGATCTCTACAACTGTTTGTTTTTCCTTTAGGACTGCCAGGAATGCCTGAGCAATGTCACATATATCCCATGGGGGTGTGGGTTATGGGGTGTCAGCTTCTGCCTGTCCTCAGCTAGCCTTCTTCTCCCTCATCAGTGCCAAGTACTTCTCAAGTTTTGATTTAAAATGTTATCTTGGAGCGCCTGGGTGGCTCAGTGGGTTAAGCCTCTGCCTTTGGCTCAGGTCATGATCTCGGGGTCCTGGGATCGAGCCCTGCATCGGGCTCCCTGCTTGGCAGAGAGCCTGCTTCCTCCTCTCTCTCTACCTGCCTCTCTGCCTACGTGTGATCTCTGTCAAATAAATAAATAAAATCTTTAAAAATAAATAAATAAAAAATAAACTGTTATCTTGCAGTTGTACCTATCAATCTCATTAGAGCTATAGCAACAAGAAGTCTATATTCCTGTGATATTATGATTTTTAATAATAAGTATGCAAGTGGTCCTCATGCCTTCCTTCTTGGGCAGAGAGCTCCAAAAATTCTTGGAATTTACCAAGGGAAGAAAACGATAAAGCTCTTTTCTATTACGCTGATGGAGTGGCTTTTTGAAAGCCCTTGGGTAACCTAAAGATGGGGTCGAGTTGCCAGAGGTTGTCATCCCACCTCCGCCTTCAAGGAGGGCGGGGGGCTGACTCAGTCACCAGTGATTTAACCAAACAGGTCTGGGTTAGGAAGCTTCCATGAAAGCCGAAAGGACTGGTTTGAGAGCTTGGTTCAAACATATGGAATCTCTATGTCCTTTCCCTACATCTTGGCCTATACATCACCCCATCTGGCTATTCCTGAGTTGTATCCTTTTTATGATAAACCAGTGATCTAGTGAGTGAATATGAGTGAATAGTGAGTGATCTAGTGAGTGTTGAGTTCTGTAAGCCTCTGTAGCAGATTAAAGAAATGTGGGAGAGGGTCCTGAGAACCTCTGGTTTGCAGCCAGTAGGTCAGAATCACAGGGTGCCACCTGGGGTGGGGATGGGAGGCAGCCTTGTAGGATGGAACCCTTGACCCATGGAATCTAATTCCATCTCTAGAGACTGGCAGGACCGAGCTAGGTTGTAGGATTGGAGGGCACCCTGCTGGTGTCAGAGTCTTGTTCATTGGTGAGGGTGGGGAGCCCCCCATGCATGTTGAAATTGGTGACCAAACCCTAAAATAATTCCATATATATATATGCAAGAAGAATTATGTTTTAGCTTCACTTCCTTGTCTACCCTGATTACTCAAGGTAGATTCATTATTGAAACCTGGGTTATAAATATTCTCTGTTCTTAGCTTTTGCTATCAACAGAGAAGTGATTCATAATATAGAGCCTAAACAACCAAGTGTCATGCATTGTTTCAATTTAATTAAAGTTGATTCCCTGCTTTAAGAAAGAATCACATTTTGGATTTTATACTTTTCTTGATTAAAAGGGGAGCCTAAATATTTGTTCTTCCAAATTTCCCTTAAGATAAGAAAGTCATTTTTTTTTTTTTTCTGAATTTCACGGTCCTTGCTGACTAGATGCCTGACTTTGAGCAAAATCCTTACCCTCTCTGGGTCTCATTTTCAATGACTATGAACTGAGGATGGTAATTATAGTATATTCCTCATGGGAGTGTTATGTGAATTAAATAAAATAATCCTCAAAAGGAAACACTTAGCACAGTTTGTGGAATAAAATAGGCAGTAAATATTAGTAACTATAGTTATTTTCAATTACTGCATTACATAATACACTTTTAAAATGAACTTTGGGAAAATTTCTGCTAATCTTAGAACAATATATAGATATTTATCTTCAGAGAGCTGCGTCTTTTTTATCTACACTCTGTGGGTTACATCAGTAACCCACATCTACCGGTCATTGGGGTCAAGTTTAAGATCTTCTCATTAAGACAAACCATAAGTGACTCTTAATCGCACAAAACAAACTGGGGGTTGCTGGGGGGAGGTGGGCTGGGGTTGGGAGAGGGGGAGGGGGGGTTATGGACATTGGGGAGGGTATGTGCTATTGTGAGCGCTGTGAACTGTGTAAACCTGGCGATTCACAGACCTGTACTCCTGGGGATAAAAATACATTATATGTTTATAAAAAATAAGAAATAATAAAAAGAAAAAAAAAGATCTCATTAAAAAAAAACTTCTCATTAACATAATCTGTATTTTTCAAGATGCACTAGGTTATTTAGCAGTAATAGACAACCTTAAATTTTCAGTTGTTCAACATGGAGAAAAGTTTATTGCTCCTGCCACAAAATCTATAAGACAGGTTCAGAAAAATCTCTGATGTAAGTACAGATTGAGCCTAACATTCTAGCAGCTTTGACTCTGTGGCCCCATTAATTAGCAAGTGTTCCCTGGTCATTCCTGAAAGATAAGAGGGGAGATGGAGAATCATGAACCATGTTTGAAATTCTCCCGCTGTAAGAGTTCACAAGCATGTATTTGTGTCCAATGGGCCAACGCCAGTCTCTTGGCCTTCCACCCCTAGGTCTCATTGCCCCTAGGCCTCGTCCCACCAGCCTCGTCGCACCTCCCTTGGCGTCACCCGCCCTCACCTCCGCCAACAGGGGCAGAGCAGCAGAGCCGCCATCAGTAAATAACCGTGTCTGCCACGGCACTGAAATTGTCATATCCTTGCTTTCGATTCTATCTCTATGTGTATTCTTCTTTCTTAACCAGCAGGCTTAATTGTGACATCTTGTTCTGTATATGATTCATAGGCCATCCTAAATCCTTTCAGAATAAGGTGGGATCAAATGAAATGTCTTTAGAAGAGTCTTTCACCATGTATCCACAGCCCCTGGATTATTTGTCTCTCAGATAATGAATATGTTAAATTCGCTAATGGATACATATGAAGTAAACAACAGATCCATGTATAGAACTATGATTCTACTGACATAATCAGGGAGTAAGACTTGAGTTGTTTTAGGTCAGTCCTTTGGCCTACGCAAGGATTAGGCCACCTTAAGACACGGAGTAAATTAACCCTTAAATGAGAAAAAGGAAGAAACAAATCATGGCCTTAAGAAATAAGGAATAATGATTGAATCCCTACTACATGAAATATTCTACCTCTTTATTAGTTGTATTACTTTGATCAAGTGAGAATTCAAGCATAAATAGAAATCACTAGTTTCTATTGACTTATTGATTAATAAATCTGATTTATCAGATTGATTTATTGATTGACCGGACAAAGTGTTAAAACAAAAATTAAAATATTATAGCTATATCAGTTGAAGCCACTTAAATTCTGATGAAATTTGATTTCTGTATTTAGACTATACCCAGGAAACTAGACATTGTCTGTCAGGACTAAAAGTTCTTGCAATCTAAGAAATTATAGCAGAACATGGTTAAGTTTTCTTGTAAATACATATGTTTGAAGAGTTATAGAAAAAGATTAAATTGTAAGTATGTAGAGAATGCAAGTATACCTTAGGATATGGCATTTGCTTTCCCTGAGGTTCTTTATGTTCTGACGACACCTGCGGATGAATTCTCATCCAGGAGGAGATCTAAGCTGATTGCAAGAAAGATGAAATGAAATCACGCTCACCACGTCAAGCCCCATAGCACGTCTATGTCCTAAATCACACACTGTCAGGCAGCTACAGGAGGGGCGGGGAGTAGAAGACAAAGTGATGGATTTGATCTTTTTTGGCTTTGATTTATTAATAACTAGTTGGACTATGGAATAGCTTGAAAGACTCACATCAAGGGTGGCAACTCATTTGCAAAACCTTTGTTTTCTTTTTTATGTTGGTGTCAATAATATTTGACAGTCCTGTCTGAACTAGGGTTGGGCTACTTTTTGATTTCTTTGTGCCAACTATTAATAATCTCCTTTTATCTAAGGAAAAAATCACTTTTTATCTTTCTGCAAATTGACGTTGTCACTGTTACTTTATTTCTGCTAATTCCAAAGATTGTCTTTTATTTCTGACAAAGTATTCACAGATTGCTGTGATAGATTTTTCTTCATTCAAATCTTATAAATCCCAGTTGAATTATTAAAAGTATCTTGTAAGTCATTCTGTTAGGTATTCTGTATAGGTAGCATTAGCATGTATACGAAGTTGATTTTTACATATTTATTAGTGTGTTCACACATTTAACAGAATTGTTAGAGAGTCTTAGATAATTCTTAAAATATCTGTTATTTTGCTTGGATTTATTAGTTCAATATATATAGAAAGAGAGAGATTTAGTTTTGTTTATATCGAGAGAGAGAGAGAGAGAGAACCATGTGCCAGGCTGTGTGTTAGACTCAGCTAGATGACAGTGACCCACAACAGTGAGCAATGTCAGGTTCTGCCTGTTTTCCTGGAGTATAGTCGGGCTGAGGGCCGGGCAGTAGATGCTGTGTAAGCGGCGTTTAGGAGGTGGAACTCGGGTGGCAGTCAGAGTAGCAGGAGGAGGAAGGAGGTAACTGAGGGTCTGGGGACAGGCCCACAAGGCTCTTGGGCTGGGAGAGACTTCTGGATGGCAGAGCCAGGAGAAACTTCATTCCTTCTGGGATCTCAGGTTCTCCCAAGACCATGAGCAAACAAAACGGAATGTCGAGGGGTCTAGGAAGGAAGCTGACTGAGATGTGTGGTGTTCGTGGTGTCTGCAGCATTTCCTCTCTTTGGGGGAATAGGGGGACCTGGTTGGGGGTTACTGTGCCAATTCAGGTGAGACAGTATATTGGGGCAGATCAGCCCTCATCCTGTCCTCGAGTGAAATGCTAACCGTTTCTTCATACCACCATTGTGCATTCGTTTAATTTTGGAAATGACACTAAAATTTTATGGATTTGTTGATTTGGGGGCCGGGGGCATCACCCCAGCTTCCTCCACATGCTGGGTGTCTATGGTCCAGGCCACAAGCACTCTGTAGCTTTACCTCTGGTGGTTTCTTCCCACTGGCAATGTGCTGTCCTTTCTGTGACTTAACATGCCTTTGTATCCATGTTCCTCGCGCAGCAACTGTGTGTTTCCACCTTATCATTTCTGTGTGCGAGTGGAAGGAAGGAAGGTTCTTTTTTTCCCAGCAAAGAAACCACAGCTTCATTTCATTCTTTATCATGACTCCAAATAATAATGAAGTGTGTAAAATTATTTCCGACTCTGGGGAAGCTTCCTTCTTTTCTTTTTTGTTCTATTTCTTTTCTTGCAGAACATTATTGGAAAGGCAGGAACAGGTTAGTACTAACCCGTTCTTGCATGGATCCAGCATAGTCGCGTTTATAATCTTAAGTTTATTTCCCTCCAGTGAGAATTTATGTCATCCTGTGTACACGGAGGGGAAAGTGTTTTCCAAATAAATTTTCCAGCATATGTCCAGTGGATAAAATGCAATAAACATACATATTTGAGCAGAGAATTCATCATTTCTCAGTGTGGCCAACACACTGTGACAATGGCGTCCTCCTCAGGTGTTCATAGTCAAGGACGGATTTCCACACGGGCACTCCCCCCTCACAGCCGGGGAGAGCTGGACAAACTTCACCAATTCTCCTTAGAGCCACTGGAGAGTAGAGTGCATCCAGGAGACTTAGAGACAAGGGGACACACAAAGAATCCAAGCCAGTGGAGCCGAGCCGAGTGGAGGCCAAGGGAGGGCCGAGCCCACCAGAGGCTACTCTGTCTGTGTGCCAGGCCAGGGCTCCCGGGCTGGCATTGATCAATCTCCAAGAGCCCCAGGGGGACAAGCTTCAGATTTCGCTTATAGCCCCGTGTGCCACAGTGATAGTTATAAGAAAGCTGAAGCAAATGTATTAATTTAAGAAAAATCAAACCTCACAGCAAGGAAATGTGTCAGGTGTAACAGGGAGGATTATGTAATAATGAAGGGTGTAATTCTTTTTTTTTTTAATTTTATTTATTTATTTGACAGAGAAAGATCACAAGTAGACAGAGAGGAAGGCAGAGAGAGAGAGAGAAGCAGGCTCGCTGCTGAGCAGAGAGCCCGATGTGGGACTCGATCCCAGGACCCTGAGATCATGACCTGAGCCGAAGGCAGCGGCTTAACCCACTGAGCAACCCAGGCGCCCCAGGGTGTAATTCTTTAAGAAGACATAACAGCTCTCAATGTATATCCATCCAATAACAGATCATCAAAATTCACAAAGAAATTTCCAGAGAAAATGCAGGCATCTGCTTCTAGTGGAAGACCTCACACTCCCCAGTCAGTCATGGGCACAGCAGAAAGGACACAGCTGGACTGAACGGTACCAGGAGTTGGTCCCATTCTCTCTTCTGGAAATTGATTCTTGAGCACAGACATCAGGAGTAGAGCAAGAAAATATGCAAGAATGTCTGGGGATGGGATATGGACATTCATTTTTCAGAGATGCTCAGATGGTCCCACTGAACCTGACATGTGCCAAGAGTCTTTGTTGAAGTTCATCCTGCCTAAGAGACCCAGGGCTGTGCTAATTTTTGGCCTTGCTTTCTAGAACCTCCTTCAGTTTGCAAGTTACCTTTCCCTAAGTATCCTTTATTCTTTGTAAGTTAGATTATTTTATGTTGATTATAATTTTAAAAATCTTGGTAAAGTTTACTGTTTTCAAGTGTTTGAAGGACTCAGGGCATTGTTGAGATAGATAGACCATTAGGTACCATGCACAGTACCAAGTCTCCTAAAGTACGTTGTCACCTATATTTTAATATTTATTTAATCAAACTCAGACCTTTGGCTGTTATGTTCCATTTTACATGTAGATACATTGGACAGATCTGTTTTATGGCGGAATCATATCAGGCCCAGACACAGGCAGCCCTAGTCTAATGTCATCACGACAGGGACAAGGGTGCAGGCGTTTGGGGTCACATGGCAGACATCTCACAAGTAAGTAGCAGTGCATTCAGGCTTAGACCAGGGATCACTAGGGAGCTCTGTGAACCAATCAGATGAGACCAGAGAGAAAGATGGGTGCATAGAAAACAGAGGGGGGAAAGGATGCAAAGACAAAACAGAAGTAGAGTTGTGACAATATGAATACTGGATTTCATTGAAATTTTTCCTGTTTTAAAGCCAGAGTCTTCCTTGGTGCAAAGTCAGATGTTTTGAATAAGAAGAGGTCACATGGTCACATGTACCACAGCAGAGAGGGTGTACATTTTATTAACGCTGAAATGAAAACAGGGTCAGGACCGGGTATACCTGTGGCTCTTGAATGTTGGGGTCAATTCATGCGGCTGGGGAGAGTATTCCCAAAATTCCAGATAGGATGATGTGTCAGTAGAAGAAATAATCTCAGAAGCAATCAAGCTGTCATTGTCTCTGATGCCTAGTGAATGCTCAGATCTCTTCATTAACTTTTATTATAACAACTGAAATATGTAAAATTACAGCTTCTGTGGTTGACTTTGAAAACAACTTCTCTCCAGATCTCCAGAATTCCTCACTGAATGCATAATGTGATTCGATAAAGTTATCGATATCTGAGGAGCATCACTGAAATCTGCGCTTGAATTTTCCTTATATCGTCTATCCTGTGAAAACAGTATGGACGTGGAACATCATGGGTGAATCCTGAAGTCAGTGATGTTCTCTGTTTCCGCATCTCTCCACAACTATCTCATGGTTTTTGTTTAAATACACCTGGTAGTGGGGTGTCTGGGGGGCTCAGTCAGTGAAGCATCTGCCTTTGGCTCAAGTCATGATCCCAGGATCCTGGGATGGAGCCCCGTGTTGGGCTTCCTGCTCAGTGGGGAGCCTGCTTCTCCTCCTTTGTCTGCCACTTCCCACCCCCTACTCATGCTGTCTCTCTCTCTCTCTCTCTCTAATAAATAAATAAAATCTTTTAAAATTTTGAAATAAATACACCTGGTAGTGTTCACAGTTGCTCAACTTTCCCCTTCAGTCGACCACTGCTTCCCTGGACGTTGAAGGCTGCAACAGGATTCTTGCACTGTACCTGTCAACACTGTCACTCATTGTTGGCAATCCTGGAGTTTCTATTTCCAGTTCTCAGTTGGTGCTTGAATCCCATAGACTGTCTCTTACTCGAGAGTCTTCCCTGAAGGTCATTTGTAGGTTGTGTACCAACTGAACAGTAGACTTAGTTGCAAAGCTAACGACAACACATCTGTAAAAGGGTTCGAGATACTGCTTGACAAGGAGAAGGGGTATCATCCAGTAAGCAGATTTGCTACATTGGTCCCAGGACTGGTGGTTTCTGTTTGTACCTAACAGAGGACTTACATTTTGCTGGCTAGGAGCATGCCTTATTGAGAGGGTTATCTAGTAGCCTTAGAAAAGGATCACAGAAAAGAACCTTTTTAAAATTTGTTTTATTTCATAACTCCTTTCTAGCCATATAGTTCATCTTAGATCCAAAGTAGCACCTCTTGATCTTAAGACAACCTCATGTAGCGTTGGTAAGAGCCATAGAATTCTTTTTATGAAGTGTTGCTAAGGCCCCCATGAGGCATGGCAGAGTGACAGGGTCTTCCTTTCTCTGTAAAGAAGTGGGCTCTCACTCTTCCTTGCTCCATGGCATCTGGGAAGGGAGCTGATGCTTGATGCAAAAGCCCTGGGAAGGACACAGCTAACTTCAGACAGACCTGGTCCTGCACCAGGAGGAGCCTGGACAAGGCTTCCTGTGAATCTGCAAGGCTACTACTCTCATGCAGAGAAAAGCTACAAATAATTTTGATAAATTAGAAGGGGAATGCAGGATGATGGGAATATAACAAAGGAAGCTGATATGATTTAGTGGATGTAGAATCAGAAAAGATACTTGTACAGAAGTAGTATTTATATACAGAAAATACATAGGTTAAAGAAGACAGAGGACAAAATATTTAAAGGTACATAGGACAAAGGAGTATGGCTGGAGAAGAGATCAATCGTAAGAAGAGGCTAGAGTCTTCTCTAGTCAAGGTTTGTAGATGTCTATTAAATTTCGGATTAGGATCGCTAGAATGCAGTTGGGAGGCTTTAAAAACAGAGGGTCAGAATTATATTTTCAAATCATGGCACTGACATTAGTATGAGGTGTGGACTACAGGGGGCACAGGTGGAAATGGCCTCACCAGATATAGGAGGTTATTTCAGTAGTATGCCCAACGAGGGTGGCTTGTGCAATGCTGGCGAGTGACGAAATGTCACAAACAGACGTAAAAGGGAGCTGGAGCTTCATTCATCAAATATGGATTTCATACCTGCTAGATACTAGGGAGTCAAAAGGAAAACAGCTGTGAAGAAAACAAAGTCACAGTCTGCTTGGAGCTTCCCCTTTCGTGAAGGGAGACAGTAGCCAAATGAACACATAAGGAGAGCTTATCTGGGGCTGATGTTCCAGGCAGAGAACAAAGCAGACCCAAAGCTCTTCGGCCATGATGGGAAGCTTGAATTTTGCTCTAAGTGATGTGGAGATCCACTGTAGAGATTTGAGAAGAAAAGTGACAGTATCACTCACAGAATCACTCCAAGATATTATTGCCTTGTCTGAGTATTTTGCTGAACAGCTGAGAAAATAGTATTGCCATTTACTGAGACACAACTGTGGGAGAAGAACATTATTTTGTTTGTTTTTGGTGGGTGGAAGGTGTGGTGTGGATGGTGTGATTGGAGGCAGCTCACAAGTTCGTTTTTCTATAATTGTTCGAGTAGTGTCTGGATAGTATATGGAAAGGGGAAGGACATGTTGATATCAAGACTTTACTCGTATCCATTGGCCTAATAACTTTTGTTGAGTAATGTGATTAGGATAAAAATTTAGGAAGGGGCGCCTGGGTGGCTCAGTGGGTTAAAGCCTCTGCCTTCGGCTCAGGTCATGATCTCAGGATCCTGGGATCGAGCCCCGCATCGGGCTCTCTGCTCCGCAGGGAGCCTGCTTCCTCCTCTCTCTCTGCCTGCCTCTCTGCCTGCTTGTGATTTCTCTCTGTCAAATAAATAAAAAATATTTAAAAAATAATTTAGGAAAACGTTGCAAAATCGGGCAAGGAGTAAATTTTATATGCACTGTACTTAAGGCAATTTCCTATAATGACCTTCACAGAAAAAGAAAGAGACTGAAACCAATAGGCATGGCATCTCAGTGGCTCTGAGATCATTCAGTCAGGAAGATAGAGTGTGTTAGAAGGGTCCCTAGAAAACATGAAGAATGATTTATCCTGCTAAAGAAGGCATTGATGCTTTAAGTTCCATTTTTATTCTGACTGATATGCTTTTCTTGCATATTCTCAAGGAATGTCTTATTGCAATTTCTTTTAAATATCTTCAAGACATTCTCAAATATTCATTACATTTATCTGAGTTTTTTTATTTATGAGATAATTACTAAGCTGGGTGTATGGTTAAATTATCTGTTCATTCTAATAATAGGCATAATATTAATTACTTCTCATCATGATTGATAGATAGTCACAATGAAGATCTTTTGAGAGCCTCCCTTTGAGGTGGAATATATCGGGAGGGGCATTTTCTATGGAGTCATTTTCTTATTTACCATCAGAAATAGGCAAAGGTATAACCAAGAGGCACCCAAGGAGGACTGAGTGCCAAATGCATTTCTCCCCATTGACTGCCCATGGCCAGGGTCTTGGTGTGAGGATCCCAGTATCCCGGAAGCCCCCATAGCCTGTGGTTCATTGGCACTTTCATTATGCTTTAAAGAAACTCTTGACCTCACCAGTTTGGAATTTTGGGTGTCAAAGCCCACAGAGCCTACAGATGGGAGGATGGGAAGCACGAGCTCCTGAAGTCAGTCACAGGACTTTGATGAGTAGCACTAGTCATGTTTCCATTTCATGGTTTCCAGACTGATGACACATTCTTCTTATGGGGACATAATCTAAATGTACTTGCTTGAAAATTCGAGAAAATTATCACCCCTCATTTGCCACTTCACCAGGCCATTCCAGCTTATAGAAAGTCAGATGCACATGTCCACATTCTTTTGCTGCAAGAGGGGTTGCCTTGGTCTAAAATGATATTGTAGGAGACTTTGTGCCATTTGATCAGTCACACCGTAATCCTTCTAATAGGGGAACTGAGCATGAAAAGCAAATCTATACTTGCAGTACGTGGAGATCAGTGTTAAAACTAACAGCTGTGTCTTCCAGAAGAGGAATCCTTTATACTCAGTTTGCTACTGAGTGGACATGCTGGTGTTCTCCATGATGGAGCATGATTGGAAACTCAGCATTAATCCCTGCTTCTGGCAAGTTAGACATTCCCTGGTAGTGTTGCCTGATCAGGCTCGGGTCATGCTCCTGGACTCATGTCCTTGCAATAATAGATATTATGTTTCTGCATCTTGTGTGATGTAACTAGGTGGACTAATTACAAGAGTCACTTTTCCTGTATTTTTTTAAATATTATGGAGATTGTATACAATACTAAGAATTCTTTAGTACATTCGTTTGCTATGTAGTACATTCGTTTACTTATAAATATACTCCATACTTATATCCTATCTTAAGCTCACTTCTTTAATCCCCTGACAAGCCAGTAAAGCTCTTTACCACTGTGCTTCTGAAGTCCATTGGTGTATGCTAATGCCAATCCCATTCTTCTGCACAAAGAGCACAACCCAAACTCAGCACAGAGGGAGGGTTTTCTCATCCTGGGCTTCTTGATTGAACAGTTTGGGTGTCATTGAGGATTATGCAGATCGAGTTAGGTTTCATGAGTGTCTACTAGGACTACTTTTTAAATGGGCTCTAGTGTAGCTGTTGTCTGTTTTAAGCTTGCAAGCACACAGTGAGTCTGGTACCTTTTGAAATGCAGTCAGTGGAATAATGCCGACCCCCAGCGTTGTCCTCTTCCTAATCCCTGCACCTTGTGAAAATGTTACCTTACATGGGAATGTGGGATTAAGGTTGCTATTGACTGCTCTTAAAACAGGTTCCCTAATATAATCACACACATCCTTAAAGTGGGAGAAGGGTGCAAAACCAGAGGGATGGCAATGTGGAAAGGAGGACATGGCCCACTGTTGATGACTTGGACGATTAGGAAAGGAAACAAAGAGCCAGGAAAGTGGCCAGAGTCTAGACGTCAGGAAAAGGAAGGAGATGGAGTCTACCCTAAGACATCCAGAAGGAAACATCGCCCTGCTTACACCTTGATTTCAGCCCACTTAGTCCAGTTTTAGGCTTCTGGTCTCCAGAAATGAAAGTCCCTAGGTTTGGTTTAATTTGTTAGGGCAGCACTGTAAAAATAACATGTGAACCATCGCCCACTTTCCCCTGTAAACCAGCCCGTTAGGAGGGTTCTCTCATGAGGCTATGAGTGACAGGTGAAGCAGGTGCTGATGCAGCAGTGGTGCATGATGTGAGCATTTGGTGCCTTCCCATCCCTCGGTCAGTGGGACAAAATGGGAGACTCTTTTCTTGTAATGTGGACCTGTGGGTAAAGCCTCCTGACCTCTGCCTGTTTGAAAATTATTTGACCTCACCTTCATTTTTTTTTTTTTTCCCCTTTTTATTTATTTATTTATTTTTTCAGCGTAACAGTATTCATTCTTTTTGCACAATACCCAGTGCTCCATGCAAAACGTGCCCTCCCCATCACCCACCACCTGTTCCCCCAACCTCCCACCCCTGACCCTTCAAAACCCTCAGGTTGTTTTTCAGAGTCCATAGTCTCTTATGGTTCGCCTCCCCTCCCCAATGTCCATAGCCCGCTCCCCCTCTCCCAATCCCACCTCCCCCCAGCAACCCCCAGTTTGTTTTGTGAGATTAAGAGTCATTTATAGTTTGTCTCCCTCCCAATCCCATCTTGTTTCATTTATTCTTCTCCTATCCCCCTACCCCCCCATGTTGCTTCTCCATGTCCTCATATCAGGGAGATCATATGACAGAATGGGAGAAGATATTTGCAAACGACATATCAGATAAAGGGCTAGTATCCAAAATCTATAAGGAACTTAGCAAACTCAACACCCAAAGAACAAACAATCCAATCAAGAAATGGGCAGAGGACATGAACAGACATTTCTGCAAAGAAGACATCCAGATGGCCAACAGACACATGAAAAAGTGCTCCACGTCACTCGGCATCAGGGAAATACAAATCAAAACCACAATGAGATATCACCTCACACCAGTCAGAATGGCTAAAATTAACAAGTCAGGAAATGACAGATGCTGGAGAGGATGTGGAGAAAGGGGAACCCTCCTCCACTGTTGGTGGGAATGCAAGCTGGTCCAACCACTCTGGAAAACAGCATGGAGGTTCCTCAAAATGTTGAAAATAGAACTACCCTATGACCCAGCAATTGCACTACTGGGTATTTACCCTAAAGATACAAACATAGTGATCCGAAGGGGCACGTGTACCCGAATGTTTATAGCAGCAATGTCTACAATAGCCAGACTATGGAAAGAACCTAGATGTCCATCAACAGATGAATGGATCAAGAAGATGTGGTATATATACACAATGGAATACTATGCAGCCATCAAAAGAAATGAAATCTTGCCATTTGCGACGACGTGGATGGAACTAGAGCGTATCATGCTTAGTGAAATAAGTCAATCGGAGAAAGTCACCTTCATTTTTGAAGTATATTTTCAGAGTATAGAATCCTGTGTTGACAATGTTTTTCTTTTAGCACTTTGAAGATGTTCTCCTGCCTTCTGGCTTCCAGGAAAGTCACCTCTATGTACCATTATTCCTTTGTATTTATGACCTAGAGAGTCAGAGAGAATCCAGCTCCCAGTAGGCAGTTCTATTTCTGAGGGGACTTTGTGTCTCATGGTCACACGGTTTCCTAGGTTTATGTGCTTCATCTCTACCATGGCCTATCAGGGTGACAGAAGCTGTTTTTCCAAAAATGTAGTTTCCCATTGAAGATGGCCTGTCCTGGTCCCAGACCCCTGTGGATCCACATTGTGATTCATCTCTTGGGACTTACCATGAGCTCCACATGGTGTCATTTTCCACCACTAATACCGCTAATAACCTCAGATATCATAGGATTTAATGTACCATATGACCTTAGTGTCAGGGCTATTTGTACTATACCCTAAAGCAGCTCCTATAAACCATTCCTACTCTGAGCCTCACTCAGAGCTAACGGCTTTTGATGTTACCCAATATGTGGGTCAGAGTAGTATTCTCAAGAGAGGAGTATTCATCTTCCAGATCTGAAGTCTTGTGCCTCCTTTTTAGTGTTTGGAAGTGAAAAATTCAATGATTTCATACTTTGGAACATTGGACTCCTAAAGTTGAACTGATGTTGGGGTCCCTAATATCTTCATGGTGATTATCTTTCACCTCCTAGAACATGTGTGTCCTTTCAAGGCCTCGAGCATGGTAGACATTAGATCTGGTTAGCATGATGGTGTCAGTCTAGTGAATCAGTGGCATGTCCCGCTAGATGTCCAGCTGGTCCAGATTCTTTTGACATTTGTTATGTCACAGTAGCAAGAGAGTTAATATTGTTCTGGGCCAAGACTGCAAATGTTAAGCACTGTTCATTCCAGAAGAAAGCAAATTCTTCCTGATTTTCCATTCTAAGGATAAAAAGAACTCATTTGCGAGGTTAAGTGCCAGACACCACACAATTGTGCCCAACTTAATATGCTCTTGCAGATATAGTAGATCAAGCAAAATGAGTGCAATCAGAACTTTGACTTCTTCAAGTTCACTCTCAGGTTCCAAATTCCATCTGCTTTTTGTAGGTTCCCAGGAGATAAAATGGGGAGAAATGGAGAAATGGTGGGGAAACTGCCATTCCTACATGTGATAGATCTTTAAGGATGCCACTAGCTCCTGCCGTTATCCCCAGGTGGACCTTACTGGTTTGGTGCAGGTGAAGGAGAAGCAGTTACAAAAGTTTCTCCCCACCCTTCTCCACGATGATGATGACTCTTACTAGGCCAAAGAATGTGAGGGTTGTGGCTCTCCTCAAGTATGTCTATTATAATTACCCATTCAGGGACCAGGGAAATGTGTAACAAGTGAGTTCATGGGCTCAGTGGACCCCCAGGGAACCAGGTCTGGGGCAAGGCACAACTGTTACCTGGAGCTGTAATGACTCTGTGGACTCCTGTGTCATTGTCAACTTGGATCTTCGCTCCAACAGTTTTGGACATATGGTTGTGTGTCCTTTCTTTATTAAATATTCAGCTGAGTAAATGACCAGTCCCTTTGATGAAGGACTGGGGAATCATTACCATGTCTACTTCATAGTGTTATAGGACATTTCCTGAAAGGAACTCAGATCTATAAACTGTCTCCTGTGTAGAAAGTGGGCAAGAGTGTGGTTTTTATTTATTTATTTATTTATTTTTATCGAGGCAATTCCCCTGAACCTCCTGATTGTTCATGCTTGATTTCCTTTGGTTATAGAGATCAGGCTGTAATCTTGCTGGTTGTCTGTCTATTCGGTCACTAGACTTGTCAAATCCTATCAGTTGTTTCTGTAACTCTACCAGTCAGCCTTCTTTGCACACCTCTCTGACTTAGCCATGCATTATAAATTGTGCCCACCTAGCCCACCTAGTACTTACACCCTGCAGCGTAAGTACTATTACCGGGCCTCAACTGTGTGAGGATTTTATCATCCCCATGTGTACTGGTCAGTCTAGTCCTTGCCTGGCATCTCCTCCCTGTCAGGCCCAGTTCAGAGACAAGACGTAACCCATGACTTGCTGGTGCAATGGTCCCTGCACATTCCTCACAGCACTGGGAAGAGTGTCTCCTCTGGGTGCTCAAGAAGAACTCAGTCATCTCGTGGGACTTCCTGGAATTACATTTCTCTCTCTTGTGCCCCTTTTCTACCACCCTCCGAGCTCACACTGACACTTGAATCTCAGTTATTGTGGGCCATCCTCTTCTTGAGGAGCCCAAGCTGCATTGGTATCATATCAAGAGTGAAATGGAGAGTGCTCTCATACCGACAAACTCTCATCCAAATCTGCGCCCTGGTTGTCCTCTGTGGTCTCAGATTCTAAACCTATGCATACTTTCTTGGATTCTGAGGTTCTTTGTAGTATAGTCGTTTCCCCCCTTAATGGGCCATAGGAACATCAACAGATATGGCTCTGGAAGCAGATATGTCCATTTTCTAACATCTTATGACTGATAATTGTCTAACAGAAGTACTCTCACTCATCCTGGCACACATATATACATACACACACATATCTTTTTATTTTACAAGTGGACAAATTCTGTTTCATACATATATTATCATATGAGTATACATATACATACATATCATTTTATATGTACTATGTTATAGAATTTGTGTTTATTCAGAGAAGAAAAAGATTACTCACTAAATAACCGGAAACAATGGATATATACCTTATATACCAGAGAAGTGCTGGTGTCTCATTATTGCCACAGGCTAGCTGAACATATTAAAAATCTGAGAACATAGTTTATGCACACATAAGTTTAAAATCCAGAAAAATTATATCTTTAGTATATTTTTTGTGTTCAAACTACATTATCACAAAGCCTTTTATGCTTAATATTTAAATAGTGCTATGGCTATTAAAAGCGTATTACTCTTGAAAATGCATTTGGAATAAAGATGTCACATAATATTGATTCTCTAGATCAAAAAAATAATGATTTTTCTGGGACTCCTGGGATTCTTTTTAAAAAGTCACTTCTGAAGGTGATTTATTTGTTAATTTTAATGTGTAAATTCTAATAATAATCATTTTAACATAATTTCTAATGTTTAATGTATAGTGTAAACTTTGAACCATTCTACCTCATTTTATTTTTCAACTATCTATTTTTTTTCTATCACCAGTTGTTTATTTTTAAGGAACTGTTACCTCTAAATATTAATTTATAGTTCTTATACTCAAAAATCATACTTTGTTGAATAAAATATCTGATTTATGACTCTGTAAATGTTTTAGCATTAAATTATTTTTATTGCCATGTTATTTATTTTCATGGCCATAACTAGAATTATACAGTAATTTCATTCCTCTCTTATTTATGTATCTAGAAAATTCATAATTAATTCCAAGTTGGGCCATAGGACTCTTGCTGGATTTATCACAGACTCCAGCATGACAGTGCAGTAGAATGAATCTCCATCCCACTTTACCTTCGTGTACCTTCTCCAGTGAAGTGACCCTCTGAGATCAGAGGAAGTGAGACCCCTGGGGCAGACGTCGTCTAGAAAGAAACGCTGAGTTGCTCTAATTCATGTGTTGAAGAATATTGAGCTTAACACAGAAAAGAGAGGAACGCTCACAATTTTATGATGAAATGCGAAGCATGTTTCCTCTTCAAGAGGAAGACTTCAAAACAAACTTTCAGATTGAATCCTTGTCAAACAGCTATCATTTAACTGCACAACATGAAATGTTTTGGGCATGGTGTGTTATAGCAGAATAGATCAAATTGGTTTAGAAATCTAACTGCTTCATTTTTAAAGCAGCAGAGCTCTTAGTGAGAGTTTCTATCTCATTTTATATGCATCTCAGAACCTACTCCAAAAAGCTCTTAGTGGTTTTCACTTTATTCCTCCTCAAATAGTTAATAAATGACACACCGATGGCACTTTTGCTTTTGCTCTGGTCGGAGCTGTTGGTTAATGAACTTCGCTGCAGTCAATCATGTAAACATATCGTGTGTGTGGCTTGGACGTGGACAGTGTGGAATCCAGGACAAGGAGTAGCCGGACAGAGACCTCAGAGCATCCAGCATCAAGGCAGGGGCCTGTTAGTGATTTCTGTCATTCCAGGGCAGTATTTCCTTCCTCTTCTCTTGGATTTGTCCAGTTTCCCGCCAGCACCCACCACTCTCCTGTGGCCCAGTAACCCTGTTCCTGAGGCCTTATGGCTTTGCTGTGCCCAGTATGTGTGAGCATCATGTTCTCCGTCCCAGGCAGCACGCTCCCGCGAGAGAGGCTCGCTGATTTCTGACCCGCAGGCAGAGAGCTCCCACTGGAACCCATTGTCCATCCACAGTGCAATCCATGGGCAGTGGGGTCTTGACTGACACATACTGGCAAACCTCCACATGGGGGTATGGAGAGCTCAGAGCTTAGAGGATAGGGCTTTGAGTGGACAGGTTGCCTTTGAAATCCACAATACTCTAATAAAATGGTGGTGTTCACACAGCACTGTGGATCTAAGAGGAAATCACGGTGCTTGGGAGCTGTGGACAGGTGAGCACTGGGCCACTCAGCTTCACATGAGCGAGTTGCTTGCCATTTGCATTTGTTTGGTATACCGAGCTGTATTTATTTCATGAAAGAGAGGTTTGGAAAAATAAGTTTAAAATCTTCTAAGTTACTGGTGATTCTTATACAACTCAGCTTAGCTTGAATCCCCTCTGTGAAATGTATAAATCCTTTTGATAAATGAACAAATGCTTGGAAAATGATTTAACTTATCAAGTAGAAATCTCTAATCTGAAGGTTATAAAGTTTATCAGTAAAGCCTTAATTACTCAGGGTGACTGAATGCAATATATCTGCCACCTTAGTTTGCCCAGGGGAATGAATACAGTTCCCATGACAGACGGTCAGCACAGCACTGCCTTATCCTGATTGTAAACGAGGCACTTTGCACTGTGTTTGTAGGTGAACACAGCCATGCATGTACTCCACTACCTCCCACTAGAGAAAAGAAGAAAAGGTGTTATTTCTTCACCAGTAGTTTTATTTCTCTCTTATGTAACAGAAAATGTAAAACATACTTAAAGTAAAATAAGACTTTTTGAAAGTAATAAATCCTACAGAATTTTAATGAAAGACAGTATAAAGACTAATTATAGTTATCATTGGGAACAATTGAGACAAAGCATAAAGTAGGTAAGACATAAACCCAGCTAACCTAGAGAACATTGCTGTATTCCTCCCCCATTTCCCAGGATTGTAAAAGATGTTGAAATATTTGAACATGACAGAAAGCAACCCAGGGACAAATACAATATGTGTATCCCAGCTGTATTATGATATGCTTATTCCATTTACAATAAAACTCAGCATACAGCTACATTGCATAGAAGTCACCAAAAGGGAGATATTAAAACAAGAATAGGGGCGCCAGGCTGGCTTAGCTGGTGGAGTATGCAATTCTTGATATCGGGGTCATGAGTTTGAAGCCCATGTTAGGCACAGAGTTTACTTAAAAAAAGATTTTAAAAATATATAAACTATTAATTACTATGGAAAAATGCATGGGTTACTTTAAAAGCTAAATACTATAATTGTTCAATACATTTTTATTTGCAGTTTAGTGATCATTAATGTGATCCTCATCTTGTGAGTTTGCTTTACATAGTACGGTGTATGTGTGTTAACACTTTTGAATAAGTGGTTCCTACCATGAAAATGTTTCAATAAGAGAAGTGCATCAATATAAAGCAACTTCACTTATATATTATGTCAGTATACATTGTTGAACTTCCATATTATACTAGAAATGATCCAATTTTAAGTACATAGTTTTATATGCAGTTTTCAAAGTTAATGCCTAGAATAAAAACACAGTAAGATTGAAAGTTTAATGCAAGCTATACTCTGCATATAAATAAGGTTGTTACAAAACTATGATTGTATATCTCTATACTGTATGCCCCAAAGCATATATGGGAGCTATAGAAATAATATAAACTCTCTTTATAAATATAGATGCAAGATAATTTTTGTTTTAATTTTTTCATTGAGGTATCACTGACATAAAGTGAATTACCAGGATGTATTGTTTGAAAGTTTGGACATATTGGCACCTGAGAAAATGCCAGCAGAATCAAGAGCATGGAAACAACTCCCCCAAAAGTTTCTTTGTGCCCTTTGTACCCGCTCCCACCCTCCTCTTCCACTCAGTCTCCATGCAACTACTGAGCTCTTTCTGATTCTATGGAATAGTATGCATCTGGTAGAATTTTTTTTTTGTATGTTATTTCCACTTTTTTTAAGATTTTATTTATTTATTTGACAGAGAGAGAGAGATCATCAGTAGGCAGAGAGGCAGGCAGAGAGAGAGAGAGAAGCAGGCTCCCTGCTGAGCAGAGAGCCGGATTATTTCCACTTTTTAATCTTTTTTTTTTAACTTTCTTAAATTTATTTATTTATTTTTTCAGCATAACAGTATTCATTGTTTTTGCACAACACCCAGTGCTCCATGCAATACGTGCCCTCCCTATTACCCACCACCTGGTTCCCCCAACCTCCCACCACCGTCCCTTCAAAACCCTCAGGTTGTTTTTCAGAGTCCATAGTCTCTTATGGTTCGCCTCCCCTTCCAATTTCCCTCAACTTCCTTCTCCTCTCCATCTCCCAATGTCCTCCACGTCATTTGTTATGCTCCACAAATAAGTGAAACCATATGATACTTGACTCTCTCTGCTTGACTTATTTCACTCAGCATAATCACTTCCAGTCCCGTCCATGTTGCTACAAAAGTTGGGTATTCATCCTTTCTTTTTTTTTTTTTTTAATAACATATAATGTATTTTTATCCCCAGGGGTACAGGTCTGTGAATCACCAGGTTTACACACTTCACAGCACTCACCATAGAATATACCCTCCCCAATGTCCATAACTCCCCCCCCAACCCCACCTCCCCCCAGCAACCCCAGTTTGTTTTGTGAGATTAAGAGTCATTTATGGTTTGTCTCCCTCCCAATCCCATCTTGTTCCATTTATTTTCTCCTATCCCCCTAACTCCCCGTGTTGCATCTCCACGTTCTCATATTAGGGAGATCATATGATAGCTGTCTTTCTCCGATTGACTTATTTCACTAAGCATGATACCCTCTAGTTCCATCCACGTCATTGCAAATGGCAAGATTTCATTTCTTTTGATGGCTGCATAGTATTCCATTGTGTATATATACCACTTCTTCTTTATCCATTCATCTGTTGATGGACATCTAGGTTCTTTCCATAGTTTGGCTATTGTAGACATTGCTGCTATAAACATTCGGGTACACGTGCCCCTTCGGATCACTACGTTTGTATCTTTAGGGTAAATACCCAGTAGTGCAATTGCTGGGTCATAGGGTAGTTCTATTTTCAACATTTTGAGGAACCTCCATGCTGTTTTCCAGAGTGGTTGCACCAGCTTGCATTCCCACCAACAGTGGAGGAGGGTTCCCCTTTTACCGCATCCTCGGCAGCATCTCTCATTTCCTGACTTGTTAATTTTAGCCATTCTGACTGGTGTGAGGTGATATCTCATTGTGCTTTTGCTTTGTATTTCCCTGATGCCGAGTGACGTGGAGCACTTTTTCATGTGTCTCTTGGCCATCTGGATGTCTACTTTGCAGAAATGTCTGTTCATGTCCTCTGCCCATTTCTTGATTGGATTATTTGTTCTTTGGGTGTTGAGTTTACTAAGTTCCTTATAGGTATTGGATACTAGCCCTTTATCTGATTAGTCGTTTGCAAATATCTTCTCCCATTCTGTCAGTTGTCCTTTGATTTTGTTAACTGTTTCCTTTGCTGTGCAAAAGCTTTTGATCTTGATGAAGTTCTATAGTTCATTTTTGCCCTTGCTTCCCTTGCCTTTGCCAATGTTCCTAGGAAGATGTTGCTGCGGCTGAGGTCGAAAAGGTTGCTGCCTGTGTTCTCCTCAAGGATTTTGATGGATTCCTTTCTCACATTGAGGTCCTTCATCCATTTTGAGTCTATTTTCATATGTGGTGTAAGGAAGTTGTCCAATTTCATTTTTCTGCATGTGGCTGTCCAATTTTCCCAGCACCATTTATTGAAGAGGCTGTCTTTTTATTTTGTATTTTTTTAAAAGATTTTATTTTTATTTATTTGACAGAGAGAGATCACAAGTAGACAGAGAGGCAGGCAGAGAGAGAGAGAGGGAAGCGGGCTCTCTGCTGAGCAGAGAGCCCGATGCGGGACTCGATCCCACGACCCTGAGATCATAATCTGAGCCGAAGGCAGCGGCTTAACCCACTGAGCCACCCAGGTGCCCAGAGGCTGTCTTTTTTTCCATTGGACATTCTTTCCTGCTTTGTCGAAGATCAGTTGACCATAGAGTTGAGGGTCTATTTCTGGGCTCTCTATTCTGTTCCATTGATCTGTGTGTCTGTTTTTGTGCCAATACCATGCTGTCTTGATGATGACAGCTTTGTAATAGAGCTTGAAGTCCGGAATTGTGATGCCACCAACTTTGGCTTTCTTTTTCAATATTCCTTTGGCTATTCGAGGTCTTTTCTGGTTCCGTATAAATTTTAGGATTATTTGTTCCATTTCTTTGAAAAAAATGGATGGTATTTTGATAGGGATTGCAGTAAATGTGTAGATTGCTTTAGGTAGCATAGACATTTTCACAATATTCTTCTAATCCAGGAGCATGGAACATTTTTTCATTTCTTTGTGTCTTCCTCAATTTCTTTCATGAGTACTTTATAGTTTTCTGCATATAGATTCTTAGCCTCTTTGGTTAGGTTTATTCCTAGGCATATAGTTTTGAGTGCAATTGTAAATTGACTCCTTAACTTCTCTTTCTTCAGTCTTGTTGTTGGTGTACAGAAATGCAACTGATTTCTGTGCATTGATTTTATCCTGACACTTTACAGAATTCCTGGACAAGTTCTAGCAGTTTTGGAGTGCAGTCTTTTGGGTTTTCCACATATAGTATCATGTCATCTGCGAAGAGTGATAGTTTGACTTCTTCTTTGCCGATTTGGATGCCTTTAATTTCTTTTTGTTGTCTGATTGCTGAGGCTAGGACTTCTAGTACTATGTTGAATAGCAGTGGTGATAATGGACATCCCTGCCGTGTTCCTGACCTTAATGGAAAAGCTTTCAGTTTTTCTCCATTGAGAATGATATTTGCAGTGGGTTTTTCATAGATGGCTTTGATAATATTGAGGTATGTGCCCTCTATCCCCACACTTTGAAGAGTTTTGATCAGGAAGGGATGCTGTACTTTGTCAAATGCTTTTTCAGCATCTATTGAGAGTATCATATGGTTCTTGTTCTTTCTTTTATTAATGTGTTGTATCACATTGATTGATTTGTGGATGTTGAACCAACCCTGCAGCCCTGGAATAAATCCCACTTGATCGTGGTGAATAATCCTTTTAATGTACTGTTGAATCCTATTGGCTAGTATTTTGGCGAGAATTTTTGCATCTGTGTTCATCAAGGATATTGGTCTGTAGTTCTCTTTTTTGGTGGGATCCTTGTCAGGTTTTGGGATCAACGTGATGCCTGCCTCATAAAATGAGTTTGGAAGTTTTCCTTCCATTTCTATTTTTTGGAACAGTTTCAGGAGAATAGGAATTAGTTCTTCTTTAAATGTTTGGTAGAATTCCCCTGGGAAGCCGTCTGGCCCTGGGCTTTTGTTTGTTTGGAGATTTTTGATGACTGTTTCAATCTCCTTACTGGTTATGGGCCCGTTCAGGTTTTCTATTTCTTCCTGGTTCAGTTGTGGTAGTTTATATGTCTCTAGGAATGCATCCATTTCTTCCAGATTGTCAAATTTGTTGGCGTAGAGTTGCTTATAGTATGTTCTTATAATTGTCTGTATTCCTTTGATGTTAGTTGTGATCTCTCCTCTTTCATTCATGATTTTATTTATTTTTGTCCTTTCTCTTTTCTTTTTGATGAGTCTGGCCGGGGTTTATCAGTCTTATTGATTCTTTCAAGGAACCATCTCCTAGTTTCATTGATTTTTTTCTATTGTTTTTTTGGTTTCTATTTCATTGATTTCTGCTCTGATCTTTATGATTTCTCTTCTCCTGCTGGGTTTAGGGTTTCTTTCTTGTTCTTTTTCCAGCTCCTTTGGGTGTAGGGTTAGGTTGTGTACTTGAGACCTTTCTTGTTTCTTGAGAAAGGCTCGCACCGCTATGTATTTTCCTCTCAGGACTACCTTTGCTGTGTCCCACATATTTTGAACCGTTGTGTTTTCGTTATCATTTGTTCCCATGAATTTTTTCACTTCTTCTTTAATTTCCTGGTTGACCCATTCATTCTTTAGAAGGATGCTGCTTAGTCTCCATGTATTTGGGTTCTTTCCAGCTTTCCTCTTGTGATTGAGTTCTAGCTTCAGAGCGTTGTGGTCTGAAAATATGCAGGGAATGATCCCAATCTTTTGATACCGGTTGAGACCTGATTTGTGACCCAGGATGTGATCTATTCTGGAGAATGTTCCGTGTGCACTAGAGAAGAATGTGTATTCTGTTGCTTTGGGATGAAATGTTCTGAATAGATCTGTGATGTCCATCTGGTCCAGTGTGTCATTGAAGGCCTTTATTTCCTTGTTGATCTTTTGCTTGGATGATCTGTCCACTTCAGTGAGGGTAGTGTTAAAGTCCCCTACTATTATTGTATTATTATTGATGTGTTTCTTTGATTTTGTTATTAATTGGTTGATATAGTTGGCTGCTCCCACGTTAGGGGCATAGATCTTTAAATTTGTTAGATCTTCTTGTTGGACAGACCCTTTGAGTGTGATATAGTGTCCTTCCTCATCTCTTATTATAGTCTTTGGCTTAAAATCTAATTGATCTGATATAAGGATTGCCACCCCAGCTTTCTTCTGATGCCTATTAGCATGGTAAATTGTTTTCCACCCCCTCACTTTAAATCTGGAGGTGTCTTCACATCTAAAATGAGTTTCTTGTAAGCAACATATTGATGGGTTTTGTTTTTTATCCATTCTGATAACCTGTGTCTTTTGATTGGGGCATTTAGCCCATTAACATTCAGGGTAACTATTGAGGGATATTAATTTAGTGCCATTATTAGCCTGTAAGGTGACTGTTCCTGTATATTGTCTCTGTACCGTTCTGATCTATTACTTTTAGACTCTCTCTTTGCTTAGAGGACCCCTTTCAATATTTCCTGTAGAGCTGGTTTGGTGTTTGCAAATTCTTTCAGTTTTTGTTTGTCCTGGAAGCTTTTTATCTCTCCTTCTATTTTCAATGATAGCCTAGCTGGATATAGTATCCTTGTCTGCATATTTTTCTCGTTTAGTGCTCTGAATATATCATGCCAGCTCTTTCTGGCCTGCCAGGTCTCTGTGGATAAGTCTGCTGCCAATCTAATATTTTGACCATTGTATGTTACAGACTTCTTTTCCCAGGCTGCTTTCAGGATTTTCTCTTTGTCACGAAGACTTGTAAATTTTACTATTAGGTGATGGGGTGTGGACCTATTCTTGTTGACTTTGAGGGGGGTTCTCTGCACCTCCTGGATTTTGATGCTTGTTCCCTTTGCCATATTAGGAAAATTCTCTCCAATATTTCTCTCCAATAGACCTTCTGCTCCCCTCTCTCTTTCTTCTTCTTCTGGAATCCCAATTATTCTCATGTTGTTTCATCTTATGGTGTCACTTATCTCTCAAATTCTCCCCTTGTGGTCCAGTAGCTGTTTGTCCCTCTTTTGCTCAGCTTTTTTTTTTTTTTAATTTATTTATTTGACAGACAGAGATGACGAGCAGGCACGGAGGCAGGCAGAGAGAGAGGGGGAAGCAGGCTCCCTGCTGAGCATGGAGCCTGATATGGGGCTCGATCCCAGGACCCTGGGATCATGACCTGGGCTGAAGGCAGATGCTTTAACCCACTGAGCCACCCAGGTGCCCCTTTTGCTCATCTTCTTTATACTCTGTCATTTGGTCTTCTATATCACTAATTCTTTCTTCTGCCTCATTTATCCTAGCAGTGAGAGCCTCCATTTTTTATTGCACCTTATTAATAGCTTTTTTTATTTCAACTTGGTTAGATTTTAGTTCTTTAATTTCTCCAGAAAGGGCTTTTATATCTCCAGGGAGGGTTTCTCTAATATCTTCCATGCCTTTTTTGAGCCCGGCTAGAACGTTCAGAATCGTCATTCTGAACTCTTGATCTGACATATTACCAATATCTGTGTTGATTTGGTCCCTAGCCTTCGGTACTGCCTCTTGTTCTTTTGTTTGTGGTGATTTTTTCCGCCTTGTCACTTTGTCCAGATAAGAGGATATGAAGGATCAAATAAAATACTAAAAGGGTGGCAAAGACCCCAGAAAAATGCGCTGTAACCAAGTCAGAAGAGACCCCAAATTGTGGGGGTGGAGAAAGGGGATAAAAAGAGGTTCAGAAAAAAAAAAAGAAAAGAAAAAAGAAAAAAATTTAAAAAATAAAACAAATAAAGAAAAAATACATATTTTAGATAAACTAGTCAAAAAACGTTAAAAAAGAAAAGTTTAAAAGTTTTTAAAAATTTAGCAGAAGAAGAAAAAAGAAAGAAAAAAAAATTGAAAAAAAAATTGAATTAACGGCAAGACTAAAGAATCATGGAGAGAAAGCCATGAGTTCCGTGCTTTGCTTTCTCCTCCTCTGGAATTCCGCTGCTGTCCTAGGTATTGAACCTATTTTCCTTGATAGATGAACTTCGTCCTGGCTGGATATTTTGTTGATCTTCTGGGGGAGGGGCCTGTTGTAGTGACTCTCAAGTGTCTTTGCCCGAGGTGGAATTGCACCGCCCTACCGGGGGCCTGACTAAGTAATCCCCTCGGGTTCGCTTTTGGGAGCTTCTGTTCCCTGAATGCTTTCCATAGAGTTCCAGAGGATTGGAATGAAAATGGCGGCCTTCCAGTCTCCAGCCTGGAGGACCTGAGAGCCCAGGGCCCCACTCCTCATTGCGCCCCCAGAGGACAGCACCCAATCACTCCTGTATCCCCAGCCTCCAGCCGCGCTCCGAGCTCACCCAGCCCGTGACCGGTTCATGGTAACCCCGAATTGAGAGTTCAGTCCTCGGCTCTGTCTCTGTAGCCAGCTTCTCCGTTCTAATACCTGCGAGCTCTGTGACACTCCGACACCCCCGATCCTTCTGTGACCCTGCGGGACCTGGGGCCATGCTGACCCCACGTGGGCTTCACCCCAGTTCAGCCTCTGGAGCAATGTCCCTCAGTGGAACAGACTTTTAAAAGTCCTGATTTTGTGCTCTGCTGCTTGCTGGGAGCCGGCCCCTCCCCCCATGGTCTATCTTCCCGCCGTTTTAGATCCACTTCTCTTCCAGTCCTACCTTTCAGAAAGTGGTTGATTTCCTGTTTCTAGAATTGCTGTTCTTCTTCTCTTCGATCTCCCATTGGATTTGTAGGTGTTTGCAATGTTTAGATAAGCTATTGAGCTGATCTCCTGCTACCTGATGTAGTCTCAGCCTGCTACTTCTCCGCCATCTTGACTCCTCCCCCTCCATCTGGTAGAATTTTATGTAAATAGAATCATACAATGTGTTGCCATTGTTGTCTTTTTTACTCAATGTAACTACTTTGAGAGTCATCCACGTTGATACATGTATCAATAGTTCATTAGTGTTCTTTTTCTTCTTTTTAAAACTAATGGAGTTTGGAATAGTTTCAGGTTTCCAGAAAAATCAAACAATAATGGAGATCTCCCATATACTGCTTTCTTTCCTTCCGTGCATTTTCCCCTGTTATTAACATCTTGCTTTAGTGTACATTTGTACATTTGTTACTATTGATGGATCATTGTAAGTAGCGTGGATACATTATCAGTAATATTATTGATATACATTGATAAGATTGATATTACAATGATGGCACGAGATTAATGATATTGGTGCATTATTATTAACTGAAGTACACAGTTTACATTAGGGCTCACTCTTAGTGGTGTCTGTTCTGTGGGTCTGGACAAGTGCATAATGTGGCCTGTCCACCAGTATGGGACTACACAGAGTGTCCTCACTTACTCATCCCCACCCTGTCCAATTTGGTGCAGTGTCTGTTCTGAGAAACCAAATGCCTGAGCACAAATTGTGTTGATGTGGCATAAGAGGAAGAGGAATCTAGAAGATTTCCTTTATTACCTGTGGATTGTAGGGTTTGGCTCCTTAAAGCAAATGAAAACTCATTAACACTTATTAATTATTCTCCAATCCAGATGTTATAGAGAACAGTTTAATCAAATTAGATTGGAGTCTTAAATGTAAACTACAAACCTTCCAGGAAAATCAAAAATTGTGACTTGTGACTTAAGAGTACTTAGATATGCTCCAAAAGATCCTAGACAACAACAAAGAGTGATAAATTGGATGTCATAAAAAATTCTTATTTTTTATTTTTTATTTTATTTTGGCCTTCTGCTGTATAGGCCACACTGGGAGAGAACATTTGCAAGTCATATGTCTGATAAAAGACACATATCCAGAATACATAAATTCAATAATAAAGAAAAATACAACCTAATTTTAAAAAAATCAAAAGAAAAAGTTTGGGAACATACACTTTTACCAGAAAAAAAAAAACAAAAAACCACCGAAATGTCAAATAAACACATCAAAAGAAAGCTCAATACCATTTTGCATTTATTAAACAAATACAGTTGAAAAGATCACTCATCCCACATGTAGGCAACAGGTAGAAAATAGAAACTCACATATGCTGGTGGTGGGAATAGCCACTTTGGAAAACAGTGAGCAGTTTCCAGATTTACACAAACACCCAGCATTGCACCCACATGTCCTGCACCTCGAGGTTCACCCAGAAGTTAGAGTATATATCCATATCCTGACAACTACTGTAGCACAAGTGGTCATGGCAGCTTGTTTGTCATAGCCCAGGCTGGAAACAACCAGAAGGCTCATGAACAGGTGACTGATCGACCAAACATGGTGTACCTGTAGCACGAAACAGAGCCCAGCACTAAAAAGGAGAGTCTTTCCAACAAACGGTGATGCCGTAGATGGGTCTCCAAGTGCAAAAAGGGAATCTAGACCTTACACCGTTTGCAAAAACTGGATCACGGGCCTGTGTGTAAAGTGCAAGGTTACAGTGACTGTGGAAGATGGGCGAGGAGAAGATCTAGGTAACACTGATATGAACATATCATATCAGTATGATATGAACATATTATATCAGTATGATATGATACGTTCATACTGATATGATCATACTGAGTTCAGAGCCAGGCAGAATGAACTGGTGGTGTTGGAAGTCAGGGGGCCACGGCAGTGTGGTCTCCCTCCCCAGCTCTCCCTCTATCAGAGGGCTCCTCCTCTTATTAAGCACAGATCTGGAAACTGGGTGGCAAGCTGTGTTTCTGCACTGTGGCACCCTGCATCTGGTTTTTGACTCCCTGACCTGGAAGTTTTCTTGTTACATAAATCAAACTCTTCTATAAATTAAACCCTACTAATAGGTGCCCCATCTAGTGTGCCCTTAGGAAAGTCACGAGCAATTAGCCACTGCCAGGGATTTTTATGGGTCAAAGCATTTTTTCTGTGTGAGGTGTAGTTGACTTACAACCAGGGCATCCCACTTGCCTGTCCCAAGCCACTCCCCAGACTGTGGTCTGCCCACATTCTCTCTGGCGGTGAGATGCTGCAGCTGGGACCGCATCATCCCTACCAAAACGTGCCACATGTCCCAGCGGTGACATCCTTGGGTTCACATCTGCCTTGGCATGGGTGTGAACACAGAGCTTCTCACTGCTGCAGATCTTCCTCTCCCTAAAGTTTTATTGGTGCCTCAGAGAAGGAGGTGCCTTCTGGATCGGAACTTGGAACGTACCTGAGGAGCGAGTCTGCAGGCAGCACCCAAAAACCCACAGCTGTGTTCAGCTGTTCCACCTGTGGGGACCCTTCCAACTCATCGCCCCCAGACAGAGGCGCTGCAGAAGACGTCAGTCCTATTGGTCAGTTGAAGAACGTCCAGAGAGTGAGCCCCAACCCACAGTGGCAGAGGGACTGCCATTTCCGTCCAACACAGCAGGGAACGTCCAGGAGCCCTGAAGATCTTCCAGTGCCACACTGAACGCGCCCACCTGCTGAGAGAGCCGTCTCCTTCCTGGAAGCAGGTCAGCAGTGACTAGAACCGAGACACACTGTCCTTTCCAAGTTGTTCATGTTTCCCAGCATCGTTGCTGAGCATCTCTGTGATTTGCCAAGTGCGTATAGTGGGATCCATCTGCTTTCTTTCCTGTAGAGCAGCCTGCCAGCACGTGTGCCTCGCACCCTGCCTTCACTCTTCTCCCCGTGTGGGAGCAGTTGCATAGCATCATGGCGTGTTTGAAATGCTCCTCCGTGTAATTCCTGCCCAGGGACCAAGACATCTCATCCTTAGAGTCCATAGGCATGGTGGCAAACCGATGCGTGGCGCTCCTAGCGTGAGAATTTCACGTTTTGGGCATGACCAGCAAGAAGTTGGAGCAGAGCTGTGGAGGAGGCTGGAGGATCCTCTGTTAGTGCCCCTGAGCAACAGGCAGAAGGTGCAGACTGGAGGGGATTTGTTTATAAGCTGAAGAGTGGATGGGGGACTGTCAGAGGCCTGGGCGACGCTAGGACAGTTAGCCCTAAGTGAAGTAATGCGCCTGACTGTCTTCAAGTCCAAGAATCGAACACCGGGAGGCCAGCACTCCTTTGAAGGAGCTTGGTGATGACAAGAACACATCAGACAAAGTGGCTCGAGGCAGAAGCAGTGAGGCACACCTTTTCCTGTGAAGGCCTGCTTGTACCTCAGCATGACACAGCCTTTTACTCAGCATCGAAACTGATAAAATGATACATACTATTCCTACTTCATATTAACAGGTGCATTTTATGTAGCATCAACAGGCAATTTCAGTAGCAAAATGGAAAGTCTGAAGGTTAAAGTTGTGAAGACAAGATAGTAAACAGAGCATTTACTTACTGAGTACATACCTGTCTTTGACGTTCGCCTGACTTTCCCCATCCCCAGAGGTTTGTGGAAGGTGCTGATGAACTCAGACCATACATGTGGTCTGAGCCCCATGATGTTTTCTTTTATTTTTTTTAAGATTTTATTTATTTGTATTTTGAGAGTGAGTGAGAGCCCATGAGCCGGGGGAGCATCAGAGAGAGAAGCAGACTCCATGCTGAGCAGGGAATCCCACGAGGGATTCAGTCCCAAGACCCTGGAATCACGTCCTGAACTGAAGCCAGAGGCTTGTAGTGTGTTGTTGACAACCAGCTACTAAGCAGCAGTACCTGTTTCTGTTACAATATGCATGGTCCACAGTGGAGGCTCAGTAATCCTTGATAAATAAGACAGAGAGAGAGGGAGATGGAGGGAAAAGGGGGACAGGAATCAGATATTGGACTTCTTTAGAACTTAAAATATTTTTCTTATGCCAGGCTTTTGATATGATTAAGAAAATTGTCTCCTAACCTTCAGTCACATATGTTAAAGTAATAGAAATAAAATGCTGAAATAGCCTTGTCTCCTAAATCGTGCATGACCATATCAAAGGTGCTAGTTAATACATTGTACAGAAATGCCGCAGTGTGTATTACTTGTAGTTAGATTTTTTTGTAATATTGGTAAATATGCAGGCTAAATCTCTCACCGTAAGCTTCAATTAATACACACAAAACTGATTCCCTCACCATGAGACCAATGGTGGATCAGCTAGAATCTAGGTTTATAACAGGATAGAGAGCTTTATGGAAGATAGGAGCTGGGATTGCGCAGCTCAGCATTACTCATTAAATATTATAACAGGTGTATCCTGCCTTTTGTACTGAGAGAGAGGGGTGAGAGATGGTCAGTTTTATGCTCCTGTGTATTATTCTATGTTCTTCTACCCTCTGTGATTCATAGTTGTATGATAGCAGTTTCCAGCTTTGGTCTTATGACTATTATATAATTTAATTGGAAAACAACTTGGTCATTTCTTAAATTTAAATTCTTACTGTGTTGGCTCTCTGTGTATTTTGTAAACTTATGGAGTCCTTTCGGATTATCTCAGTTTTCCAAAAGATTATCAGACGTGGTTTGAATCCATTGTAACAGTATAGAGATCAATATTTTTGAGATTCTCTTTAATAAATGGTTAATTCGTGTAGTGGTTAATAAAGCCACTAAAGCTGAAAACTTAATTACACATTACTTTTTCTCTTTCTTTTACAGTCTCTAATTGGAGTTAATATATTGATCTTGAGCCTAAGTTATAATTATATCTATGAACCCCAAATTAAATATATCAAATGAATAAAGAAGAGGAACCTCTGTATATGCAAATGACAAACAAATGGTCAAATATCAATTTAGGGAAAGAGTTGCTATTTGATACCTGCTTGTCTCTTCCCTAGAAGCATTCATGCTACCCACCTGCCATATGTTTTTTTAAATTACTATTCCTTAGCAATCAGTGGGCAGAATTTGGACCAGAGAACATTTTCAGGAGGGATTCATGAGGGTTTGTGTCATTAGAAGCAGAGGGCACTGTTCGAGCTCTTTCTGCTAAAACACGGTCCCAGACACGATCATAGCATCTCTGCTTCATTGCAGCTGGCTAACGGCTAACAGGGAGGTGCTATACTGCCAGCCGCTGGACACGTGCATCTGCGTCATGTGAAGTTGAAAAGGAAACTCTTCTCCCAGTGAGGGTAGAACGAAAATTTATAGCTAAGGTGGAACATATTCCTGCTAAACACCTGGAAGGGCCTCTGCTGGCTCCGTCTATGGAAATGTGTCCTTAGAGTTCACTGTGTTACATGTCTGCCATGTGGCCAAATCAGATTTTCCAGCCTCCTGGCCTCAGACATATAATGTTGTGATTCAGATGTGTGTCCTCCTTCATTCTGTATTTTTACATTTCTGCTAGTTTTGCTTTCCCCATATTATAATTAACTATTCACTTAAAGCTTATCGGAGCACAGATCTTTGAATTAGTTCTTCCTGAATTGTCTCCGGAGCCCTTCGTAGCTATCCTTTAGTCCCTTGACTTCAGTTTGACATTCTAACCCTCTAACCCGGCTGGTTGCCTTTGGAAGGTGCCACTGGCCACGTTACACCCTGCTTGCATTACCAATTGAACATGCAGATTACTCTGCCTGACTTGCTCTATTTTAAAAATCATCAGCTCTGTTTGTGACTTGATCTTCCCCTGAAACAATTTTTTATTCTAGTGTGAATGCAGACGGTGGGGAGTAGCGCCCTATGTTCTTAAGCTCTTTATTTACTTTAACTCAGAGCCTATTGTTGATGCTCACAATGAATTTAATTCAATTGGCCAGATTTGCAACATATTAAGTACAAAGCACTTTCTTGGGCAGCCCAGAAGTTCCACTGCATTCTGAAACAAAAGTATATCTCCAGCCCAGTATTTATGTTTCATCCTTTGAAGTAAAAGCATCCTGTTTCACAGATGTAATTATGCCCTCAAGAAAGAGCTAGGATTACTCTCTGGACTAGCCTTACACAGTGTCCAGACATCCTCAGAAGCAAGGAGTGAAAACATTCTCCCAACAGTTGGATAGTACTGACGTTTTTAATCACATGTTTTTGGTGGCTAGCATAATTTTGATGACATGATTGGAAGCACAGTACTTCAGGTCAGTCCTGTATCACCGAGTACATAGTGTCTTGTTAGGATGGTGAATTTTGTGTGTCCCCTTGCCTGGCCATGGGTGCCCAGATTAGAGGTGATTTCTGGGTATGTCTGTGACGGTGTTTGTGGATGAGATTAGTGTCTGACCTGTGGGCTCAGGAAGGTAGACTGCCGTCCCCAGGAAGCGTCGGGAGCATCCCTCCAATCTGTGGCAGAACCTCCCTGGTTCTGTTTTTCTAGAACAGAATGTACATCTAAAAAGTCATTAGCCAAAATCTAGGTTATATGAGTATAATTATGACATGATAATGGCCAGTTTATCTCAGGTATGTAAAGAAGGCTATACATTACAAAATTTATTTTTGCAGTGCCCACATTAACTGCCTTAAACATATACAACCAAGTAATTAGTTTTTAAAAAGGTGATGTCTTAAGTTCCATACTTAGTTTTGACAAAACATGTAGACTAAGCACTAAAATATTAAGGTAACTTTCTTGAAACCACTAGTCAGTCATGTTTAACAGTAGGGAAAAGGCAAGGGCCCCCAGACCAACATGCAGTTGGGTACATTACTGAAAATGCAGCCCACATCAGAAGAAGGAAGGGAACAAAGAAATAGTGGCCTATTGCATGGTGGCCTATTGCCTGGAAGAAAGACAGAGTGGTGGTATTTTATGGATGTATTCCTTTAATTTACATAAAAATCAGAGATAAGTAAAAGGCTATTGGCACTAATAAGAAAACTCAGCAGGGTAGCTAAAGACAAAATCAACATATTAAAATCATTGCTCCTTGCTTCTACAATCAGAAGAGTAACAAAAAGTAACAAAGTGACAAAGAGTAACAAAAATAATTTTTAAACGTAGCACTTTCCAAGGCAATAAAATAAAAAATACATGTAAATCCTTTTAACTATGAATGGAAATGTAATTACAAACAATTTTTAAATAATATATAATGTGTGAAAGTTCATCTGACTAAATGGAGAGATCGGATTTATGCATGGTTTGGGGTCTTAATGTTATAAAGATATCATTCTCAAATGACATAAAAATATCTTCTCAAATCTATAACCAACATGATTAATTATGAGGAGTATTTTTCAGGGAAAAGTTAACTTTATAATGTACATGTTAGGATAAATATTCACATAGAGCAAAGCAATTTTGGAAAGGAAAAGGAGACTGTAATGGACTTTAGCAATATTAGGACATATTTGAAAGCCTCAGTGATTAAAACCTCTGGCCCTGATACAGGAGAGCTACGAGCTGAGGGAGTAGGTCCACTCACAACTGCGACTGTGACACATAATAAAGATAGTATCACTCTTCCTAAGAGGACATTTAGACTATATAACAAATGATTTTAGGAAAACTGACTACACATACTAATAAAATTAAATGAGATCCGCTATTTGACACGATTTAAAAATAAATTCCCTCTGCTTTCACAACCTGAATGAAAGGTAAAATGGTTTTATAAGAATATGCAGAACTATTATAACATCGAGTATAGAAAGTGTCCTTAAGTAAGTTCCCTTAAATAAAAGACAAAAAGAAAACACCATGTGAATTTGACCTTATGAAAATAAAATTCTTCAACTGAAAAAAATAAAAGTGAAGCAAGATTAAAAACTGTGAGAAAATGATTTCAGTTTATATAACCATGTAATAAGAAAAGAGGTCACTTCCTTAAGAGGATAAAACAATTTATTTTATGCACCCAACACTGGAACATTCAAATATATAAAGTAAATATTAACAGATCTGAAGAAACAGACAGCCATGCAGTAATGGTAGGACTGTTCAGCACCCAACTTTCAACAGTGGGGAGCTCACCCCGATGGCTAAGCAGTGAGGACACTTGGGCCTGAGCCACACATAAGAGCAGGTGGACCTTGCACACACACAAACGTTCCATCCCATAACAGCGAAACTCACGTTCCTCCCAAGCACACACAGAACATTTGCCAGGATGGATCACATGTGAGACCACAAAACAAGTCTTAACAAATTTAAGAAGACTGAAATCATATCAAGCGTCTTTTCCAACCACAGTGTTATGAAACTAGGAACCAAGAATGAAGAAAATTGTAAAATTCACAAATAAGTGATGGTGAAACCAGTGGGTCACAGACAAAATTGAAAGAAAAATCATAAAATATCTTGACAAAAATTAAAATGAAAAGACAACACCAAGTTTATGGGACACAGCAAAAGCAGTTTCAAGGGTGTTTATACCAAGAAATGTGTATGTTAAAAAAAAAAAGAAAGAAAAGAAAAGAAAGATTTCAAATGAGTAATACAACTTTACATATCAAAGGACTAGAAAAAGGACTTACCACTCAACCAGTGGTGAGCCTTTAACATACTTCTTTCAGGGGGCCCTGCCTTCTCCACTGCGGGGCCCAGGTGCACTGAGGGACACTGGGTGCAGAGCCTGTTAACACGGTGCTTGCCCACCTCTTCCAGCAGATGGCAGTACTGTGCCATGAGGAAAGGACCCGGTTTTGCTGTGGGGCTTCCTGGAGCCGGGGACCTCCTGCATCTGATTTGAATTCTGCTTTCCTGGTGGCTCATTCTGTCTCATGGGCTCTTCCATTGCTTCTCCCCAAGTAGCTCGTGTTGGCATCTCCCATATGTGTGTGGGCTTGGACATCTGGTCCGGATCCACGCCCCCACTGTGGACGACCTCCTTTGGCAGCTTGACTCTCAACCCCCTGAACGCTAGTACCTCACACACATGTCTATTTCCTCTCAGACCACTGCCTTGGAGTCCTCACTCTGACTGGCATTGCCACTTGAATAGTCAACATACATTTGGAAATTACTAGTTCCAGCTCCTGAATGCCTGGATTTCCTCAACTCGCCCCGTCCGACCCCCTTCACTTGCTGGCCTACCTGCCCCAGGTGCTGACAGCTCAGCTCACCACTGCTCAGGCCCCAGCATGAAGCTACTTTTCCTTCCACCCATATTTAACTCACATGGAAGGAAAGTCAGTGCTATCTCCCCTCCCGTTACCACTGCAACTTGCCATTTCTTCCCAGAGCCACTGCTGCAGGCCTTCTCTGAGCCAAGTCTCTCCCTGAGTTACTCCACCAGCCCAGAGAGTCACCTGCCTCCTTTTACTCCCTTCCCTCCTACCCCCTTCTGCCTTTTGTCAACAAAAGTCAGAATGACTCTTCTGAACTGTGAGTCAGGGGATGTCACTTCTCTCTCAGGGCTCTCCATGACTCCATTTAGGGGCAGCCCAGAGCACCCACTGAGATCCACTAAGTAAGCCCTGATTGTCCTGATGTGCACTCCGTTCTCGACCTTCCTCCCTTCCTTCCCCATTGCCCACGGCAGGAGGGATCCTTCTTCAAGATCTCTGTACTGGGATGGCTTCTGCCTAGAAAGTTCTTCCCCAGCTCTATCTACAGGGTGTGCCCCCATGTTAGGAGCTGCAGGAACTGACGAAACTCTATGTCTGCTCCCCAGCCCTTCCTGCAACAATGTCTAGACGTGGGACCTATGCTCTCCAGCCTGATAGCCCAAACTTACCCTTCAGACTTTAGCTACAGAGCCGGTCTTACACTATGCAAAGGACAGGTAGCTCATTTCCTTCCTCCCTCCCTCCCTTCTTTCCTTCCTTCCATCATTCCTTCATTCCTTCCTTTTCAGTAGCTTCCTTGCTAGTGAAAATTCCAGGAAATGAGTTAGAGCATTTTATCCCTCAATTCTTATCCTCCTGATTATCTGCTGAGTATTTAGCATCCTCTAATTGTGTTTTTGCTTCACTCAGACTGACCTGCCTTCTGTTGCTCATAACTAATGATTCTAAAAAATGAAACAGCCATCATAAGTAAAGTGCTCCTGCAAATTTATGAAAGTAGCAAATAGCATGGTAGAAAAAAATCTGGGAAGATTTATTAATATGTAAAATGTACCTCTTGTTTGGTCCCTGTTTATTATTTCCTGAGACAGCTGGAGGAGGAGGTCTGTGTCATGTGAGGGTATCAGTTCATCACTGCTCGTAGGGACAAAATGACACAAGCCAGAACATCCGCAAGAAACACTTCATACCTTTAATGTGACAATGCTCTGAAACATTATGCACCTGTGAAAAAAGAATTTTAATTCATACCTGCTTCCCCAGAGTAAAGTGAGAACACAAATTGCATGAAGTATTAATAGCAAGAGAGGATGTTGATAAGAATGTTTGTATGTTTGTTAATATGTTTTAAAAGTCCGGTTTATAATTTTTGAATATACATTGATAGTGTCCATTACTAGAGAATAGCGATCGTGTTTTGAGGGCTGGAAGTTAGGGGGGGGAAGATTGCTAACACATGACCTACGGCCGTCGGTGGGTGAAACAAGTATTGTGATCATTGAAGACTCACGAGTCAACAGAAATGCTCGGCAAGTCACAGCATCTGCAGGGGCGTCTCTGCCACACGTGGCAGATCGTCCTTCCGCACCCGCAGCCTCACTTGTCCAGTGATAACCTGCTGAACAAAGAGGTGGCTCCCAGGTCTGCTGGTGCCAGTGAGGTCATGGAAACATCCAGGCCTCTTGTGAGGCGCTGATGGTTTGGGGGCATTTCATAGGTTCATCTACTATCGCTTACAAACTGTGCGAGCGTGTGTTTGCACATGTGTCTGGGTGTGTGTCCATGTGAGTGTGTGCATGCACGCATCCACGTGAGTGCACGTGTGCCCATGTGTGTGTCTTTGTGTGTTCATGTGCATGTTTGTTTGTGTGTGCCTGGGTGTTTGGACATGTGTCTCTGTGTGTGTGTGCATGTGTGCATGTGTTACGTCCATGTGATCATGTGTGTCTGTGTGCTTGTCTCTGTATGTGTCCACGTGCACGTGTGCATGTGTGCAAGTCCATATGTGTGCATGCATTTGTCTGCATGTGTGCATCTGTGTGCATGTGTGTCCACACGTGCATGTGGCAGGTCATCATGGGGGCTCCACCCTTTCCACTCCCAGGCTTCAGCTGAGCCCCGTGACATCTCCCTGGGGGGTCAGTGCTGCAGTTTGGTGGCTGGCCCACTCACGGTGCTTCTGGTTTGTGAGTTGACATCCATGCGTCTGGCTGCCTGAACCAGCCCGGTCCTGCACGGAGGGGCCAGGCCTGCTATGACGTCACACTGCATGCTCACGCGGTTGTAGGGATGCTGGGACTCCTGCAGTCTGAGTCCTGTGGACTGTAAGGAGATCCACCTTTTCTCTTTCCCTGAGCTCAACAAACCAACCTAAGAAGCACAGTTGGTGATTTAGTTTCCTTCATATCCATGAGTTTCAAGTAAAAATAGTTAAAAATGTTAAAAAACACAGGAATAAAAACCCCTCTTCCTCTTTCAGTCTAAAGTTTAAGAAGTGTCTATTTATCACAAAAACATTAGGCATCTAACCCTGAACGTTGACCCAGGCTCCCTAAGAACAAACTGTGGAAAGAGCCAAGATACCCTTCAACAGACAAATGGATAAGGAAGATGTGGTCCGTATATACAATGGAGTATTATGCCTCCATCAGAAAGGATGAATATCCAGTTTTGAATCAATATGGGTGGGACTGGAGGAGATTATGCTAAGTGAAATAAGTCAAGCAGAGAGAGTCAATTATCATATGGTTTCACTTACTTGTGGAGCATAAGGAATAACATGGAGGACATTAGGAGAAGGAAAGGAAAAGTGAATTGGGAAATCGGAGAGGGGAGAGGAACCATGAGAGACTGTGGACTCAGAAACAAACTGAGGGTTTTGGAGGGGAGGGGAGTGGGGGATTAGGTGAGCCTGGTGGTGGGTATTAAGGAGGGCGTGTATTGCATGGAGCACTGGGTATGGTGCATAAACAATGAATCTTGGAACACTGAAAAAATTAAATTAAAAAATTAGTGGGGAAAAGGGGAAATAACCAATTTTCACACCAAGAAATAATCTTCATCTACTCAGAATTATCTTAGATGCATATTTATTGATAATAAGGAAAATGTTCCTAGAATGTTTGAAAAGCTGAGGAAAAAAATAACCTAAATCCTAAATCTTCCAGCAGTCCATATATAGTGAACTTACAGCTGGATTTTCTCTGTTTTCATTTTTCAGATTTTATTTTCTAAGGACCATGCGTCATTTAGTACTTGGACAAAAGATGTTATCGGATTAAAAAAAAATGTTGTGACTAGTAAACAAACAAAAAAAAGAACAACCTATTGTCCAAATGGAAACAGAACAAATAACAAGTCTATGAGAGACTAGTTTACATATCTGCTATTTGATTACTTTGAATTTTCCCCAGGTCATTAATACAATAAAAATATGCAACTTTCCTGAGGTTTATTTAAACGTTATAAACTTTTATTGCATTGCAGTATATGGTAGCTGTTAGGAGAATTTATTTTATGCCAGGTATTGCTTGAAGGTTTTTTTTTAAACCTACATTAATATATTCAATCATGAAAGTAAACTCTTTGTGGAAGGCACGGGTATCAACCCTGTTTCATAAATAAGCACATTGGAACTGGAATTCCCAAGGGGCACCAGGATCCTCACACATTCAACTCTTAAATCATACACCATCATTCTGGGCCTGCCCATACCCTCCAAACATAACAACAGATTACCTATTTTTATCCTCTGCTGGGAAAGACAGTCACGCCCCAGACATATGGCAACAGGGAAGAAGGTAGACAGGAAACATGGAAGAAGACATAGGCAACACAATCTTATTTTTAATCATGTATGCCAAAACAGAAAAAGCTTTAAATCGTATTTAAAAAAGGAACTATATTTTATATCACCTTTGAGGATCCTTTCCATTTGATAAAAACAGAATGGGATTTTCTTGCTTATCAGAAGCAACTTATACAAAAGGAAAACGAAACTCTCCTCATGGAGCATTGGCTACAATGTCCCACTTACCGTGAGCCCAAACGTGTAGAGATTGGAGCGAAAGTGCAGTAAGGGTTTAATCTCAATAAACCTATTCGTCACCTCGGGTACTTCACTTAATATGACTTTGGGTCCCCACAGTTAAGCATTATTATTCTTATTTTTTAAAAAAGCATTATCTGGCCCAAGGTCAAGCAGAAGTCAAAAATAAAGCCCTGAAGACAGCCCGCTGATTCCATTCCTTTCTTCTGACTGCGTGTCCCCACAGAGCACCAGTAAGCTGAAAAGCAATGGCTCCAAAATTAAGACAGACTTTTCGCAATGTGGACACACAAGTATCCAATGGAGCAGACGAAACCAAAACAACAACCACGTGGTTTCACAGAAATGTCCTTAGAATTTGCAATGTAATTGTGTAGAATGCCCCGTAGAGGAGAAAACTTTCAAGTTAACATTCAAATTTTTTAGTTCCACAGGCATGGAAAGTCTAAAGACTGACACTTCAGAAAGGATTTATTAAGGGCATCCTCACTTGCCCAGGTCTCTTTAATGCTCTAAGTCAAGTTCACGGGAACAAGAGGAAACTTTTCCTTAAACAGCAACTCACAGAGACAAAAGCAAAGTCGTGTCTGTGAGTTCTATGCCCAAAGCCTCAAGCTTTTACTCCCTGGGATGGAATTTGTGATTAAGATGCTTTTCTAGGAGTAGGAAATCTGGGGGCTGGTGATAGAATTGCCAGATCTTCATTAAGATACATGTTGTAGAGGGATTTTAGTCTCCTGGATGGAGGAAGCTCACTGTGTCATTTTCCTATTGAGTGTAGATGGAATGTACTTTGTTTTCCTCTGACAGATAATGTGATGTCTCCTTTAAATTTTTTTGTTAATGTCTTCTGCTACACTTGCCATCAACAGGTAAAAAGTTAAATCAATATTATCTGTACTTTTAACAGACACAAATATGTGGTTCAATCTATTTTCTGTTAATGTTGTTATATGTTTGGGGCATTCATCTGTTTGGAGGACATGCGTGTATAATGACATATGATATCCATGTAGTATGACGTCTAATATGACGAAAGATATCCTGGTGAAAGAGGAAGGTGGATTTTTGAAATTGTGCAAAGTTCTAATTGAGTTCTCTGGACATGAGGTCTTGGCATTTCTTTCATGGACCAAAATGCAGGTTGCAGACATTCAGACAAAGACAGAAATCCTGTTTTTTCATGTAAGGTAAACCAGATCTTGTGTTAGAAAAATAAGTCTGACATACTGATTTTATTTTCCTAATTGGTTCTTTGGAAGGCAGGCTGGCAGCTTTACTCCTGGTTCCCATAAGAGGTCAGCTCAATTGTTGGTTATTTATATTTGGGATTATTTATAGTGAGACCTTGATGGTTGTAAATGCCTACTTACAATTTATAACCACCTGCTTTCTACTACCTTCGCTGTCACTGGCCGCACTGCGAGACCCAGAGGGACTCAAACATTGATTTCTTTAAGCTTTAGGAAACAACACTTACGAGCTTAGTCTCATTTGACATTGATCTGTAAAAGTAATATTTCTCAACTAAGAATTGTCAAAAATATAGGGTGTTCTGGTTCTAAGCCAGCTTTCAATTTCATAAGCTATTTTATTCTGAAAACACTAGTGTTTGAGGTGAAAAATGGTACAAATAGAACAAAAGAAAGGCAAAAGTTGCCGCTTGATGAATTAAGCATACATAATTTATCTCACCCCTGATTTAGTAACTGTAGGCTTGAATAATTTCCAAAAGTATTCAAAATGAAAACAAGATCAACACCAGGTCTCTTTGGCAACAGGGACACCAACAAAGGACAAGGGGTGGGGCTGGGGACCCAAAGGGAGGAGTTACTGCCCTTGTCCAGAGGAGAGGCAGCATCCAACATCTGGGCCTCGACTTCCTGAGGTAAAATTGTAGCCAAGATGCCCTTGGGTTCCTCTTGCCTCAATGTTGAGGTAAATTATTGCTATTTTAGCTTCAGCCTTTTTTATTGCTGAAATTTTAATGATATTCTTTGGTTCCTCCAGTTTCAGGTTTTCCTTTATAGACTAAATACGCTGGAAAGCTGGATTTCCAAGTAGTTAGTTTCATCTGACTGGTCAGTCCATTCAGTATCAGAAATTGCCTCTGATGCTCTATTGGACTAAACATTGTGATTAATTATGTCAATTATCCACTTCACATTCTTCACCCAGTCATTGCCTTTCTTCTTCCTACCAGAGAAAAATGTACAACAGAAATTAGCTGTGCTACACTTCAGATCATTTGTTCAGTTGGATTAATGGGCATGTGGGAGAATGGTGGTAACAAATTCATTTCTTTCTCTCTCTGTATTTTCACACAGACTTTTGGGGATATGTTTTATTTCTCTCACACAAAGTTGATAATTGCTTAACATAAATTGGGTCTAAGAATAAATTCACTTCCTCATATATGTCTTTCGTGCTGCCCCAATATATCTCTCTTACTAATATCCTGCCATACAAGCTATAATTTTTCTTTATAGCATATACCATGATGATAAGTAATTTCATGCTTATGTATTAAGCAGAGCTCTTTAGTTATTAAAAGCCAGAAACACAAACAGTTAAATAAAAAGAGGAGCTTTTTAATTTTTTTATTAGTTTGTGAGGTAAAGGTCAGTGATTCATCAGTTGCATACAACACCCAGTGATCATTACATCATCTGCCCTCCTTAATGCCTCTCCCCCAGTTACCCCATTCTTCCCCGCCTCCCCTCCAGCAACCCTCAGCTTGTTTCCTAGAGTTAAGAGTCTCTTATGGTTTGTTTCCTAAGGAAAAAAAAGAAAGAAAAGAAAAAAAAAGAAAACTTAATGGTGATTCATATCCACTATCAAGTCCATGGATAATAATAGTTTGAATGGTTACATCCAGGGGTTCAAATGCCCAAATAAAATACACACACACACACACACACACACACACACACACACACCCCATTTCCAGAACCCATTTCTCCATCTCCTATTTCCCTAAATACTTAAGCTCCTTCTCTCCCCCTGAAGATCAACTTTCTTTAAAAATTAGGACTTCCCTCGCTCCCTTCCAGAATCTCCCTCCACTACTCTAAGCTCCTTCATGTGGTGGAACTCCTTAGTGACCAGGTTCAAGATCAGCACTACCCAGATAGAGAGTCAAGCCCATGCTTGTGCCCCGTAGGACCCAGGAACCACCAAAGGGGCAACTTCCCTAAGGGAGGGGATGGAGGGAGGTGAGGAGAGCAGGAGCAGAGGGTAGAGATGATGTCTATGAGGGAAGAAGCCCAGATATCCATACCAGAGGGGGCAGCAAGGGGGCAAGACAGTTCTGTATGTGACTCCCTGGCCCTACCCCAGACATAGTGCAAGCCTGGTAGACACATGTGGCTTGAATTGTTGCTGTGTCTTAGGCATGTCTCAGCCACACCGGAGCTGGATGCTACTTGCTCTCCTCTCTTTCCCTTTGCAACTTTCACCAACTTTGACTAATATTCTCTATTTGCACAAATCTTACAACCAGAAACGTACAGGAATATCTATTCCATCATGGCCAAATATCTCCGTCTGCCTTCTGTTTTCCGCCTCTGCGCTTGCCAAGTTAGGAGGAGCAGTGGGAGAAACCTGAAATGAAAGATAAATATTTCATGTGTTAAGGAAATAGTTTTAATCTTTTCTAATGGATTCACATGTGGTCTACAGCTCCCCCAGATTATCTTTTCTAACCGCAGACCTGGGGTACCCTTCCCATAGTCTCCCTTCTCTCCCTCTTACTCGTCTTTAGAGACTCTGCTGAAAATGCATGGGGTCTGCGGGGCCATCTGGAATGTCACACAGCTGTCTACCCTTCCGCGTGGTTTCCAGCCTTCTTTCTTGGTAGACTGGCTCCTTGCACTCTGTTGTGTGTACCTGCATCTAGCATCTGCACGCTTCTGTATTATCTTTCAGCATAATGTCCTTGTTTTATTCAGATATCGTGCCAGACCAAGGGAAGGCAAAGACAAACAAGGTGTGATCTCCACCCAGGAGAGGCACAGACACTGCAAGGGAACAACATACCTGTGCTTTTTTTGCCCTTGGCTTACAAGTTTGAGATTGACACTTCAGAAATCCAAAATTATTAGGGACCCCTAATTATAATACAGCATTACTCTTTACTTATTTAGTATTTTTTCCGTGGATAGCTACTTCCAGTGAAATTGTTGGACTCCCAAATACAGCGATCTAAGGGAACATAAGAAATTAATGAATCTGTTAAATCATCATTTTAGTCTATGTGCTGCCGAAGCAAGCACTTAAATCACCATTTTGGGAGGTGCGTGTATCCTCACACTCTTACCACCACACCCAAGATCTATTATTACTAACTCTGCCAACAGAGTCCCATCTGCAGATTCCCCTTTCCAGTCAGCTCTACACAGTGGTCTTGGATTAATACTAGCATTCAGCTGCTGGCACACCACTCCTCTGTTTAGACAACTTGCATAGGATTGCTCCTGCTTTCTAGAGTGCTCTCTCCGCTCCTGTGTCCACCCTCCACAGCAGCCACTCATCTGGCTGTCCCTCCTCTGGGTTTCCTTGGCCTGAATCATTTCCTGGAAGGGCTCTTCTCGACATTGCGTATATTCTCACATGCTTGCTTTATCCATCAGTGTCACACTTCCGTAACCTAAACTGAACTCATGATGAAGGGGAAACCGTGATTCTTTTTCTCTTCGTTCCCCAAATCTAGTATGTTTCCTTCCATAGATAATACATTTAGAGAATGTCCGCACAAGAGTTAACAAGAATATAATACATTTAGGAGTTATTTAAACAAAGTTAAAACATTAAAATACTCTGCAACCCCAGTATATTTTATTATAACTCATACATGTATATTGAGTCTTGACTCACAAGATGATAAGGCTTAAAACATCGGAGTTCTGCTCTGTGCAAAATGCCACCATGTGAATTTAATCATTGAAATCCAGCTAAATTGCTTAACTGATTTCAACTAGTAGTACAAAGAATAACGGTATAAAAGATAGCAAATTGTAATATTGGAATTTAAACCAGAGATAGGAGTTTCTTCTAAAATCATCTAACTGAACATTTTATATTAAAAAAGAAAACCTATGGATTATCCTTACTTTTACTTTACAATATATACCATCTGAGAAATAACTCTTGAGAAAGTATATTGTGTATTACTTGTTACTAGGTTTACCAGTGAAGCATAAAAATACAGTGAACTGAACATCTCCCTTGTTGAACAAGGTCTGCTCATATTTGGGCTCATCCTCTGTGTTGACAGAATAGTAGTTAAGACATTAGAAGTCTGACAAATCTGGCTTTAAAATTCCGGGTCTACACTCTATTAAATAAGTGTAAAATTTTCAAAAGTTCATTTAATCTCTGACCTTCTGATCCTCAGTTTCTTTGTATGTAATACTGGTATAATAATCTCTTATCTGGTAAGGTTATAATGGAAGAGACAAAATAGTATACAGGAAGTACTTATCACAGTACCTCATAACATTTTAAGCCATGAAAAATGGTAAGTATTATTATTCTAGGTATTTTTAAATTCCAAATCTTCTCCAAATTACTTGTCTCTAGTGGAAAGAAGCTGCTGCACTGTCCAATTCATCTTAATGATAATTGTGTTAGGTCACATTAGCTGAATCTAAAAGGAGACTAACTGACAGCATTTTAAAATTACTGGCAGAAGTGATAATCATAATCACCTGACAGTTTTCATGACTAAAACAAGACTAGTTAAATCAGTGTCAGTCAGAACTGTGACTATTCAACAATTTATTTGAAAGACTCTGATAATAGTTTTTCATTAATATTATTACTGATAAATTCCCATTAATATTTTAGCATTTCCATTTAATAATTAATTATAAAATATGGTGCTTTATTCACATGATTGTGTTGTATATTAATTGTAACATCAGTGATAACTCATTTAATCATAACAGAAGATACTTTCTAATATCTAAGAATTAACGTTCCCTATAGAAAATTATATTTCTATGCATGTATGTAATTTTTGATGAAAGTATGATAGGCTGATCAATAAAGTATTTCCAGGGCACCTGGGTGGCTCAGTGGATTAAGCCGCTGCCTTCGGCTCAGGTCATGATCTCAGGGTTCTGGGATCGAGCCCCGCATCAGGCTCTCTGCTCCACGGGGAGCCTGCCTCCTCCTCTCTCTCTCTCTGCCTGCCTCTCTGCCTGCTTGAAATCTCGTCTGTCAAATAAATAAATAAAATCTTTAAAAAATAAATAAATAAATAAAGTATTTCCAAGCAATCAAATAGATCACATAATGACACAATTCTGCAGGGGAAGTGCAAAGAAAGAGAAAGAGTAAAATTTCTGAACTCTGAAAAAAAGCATATTCATATTTTTAAAATTGATGACAGGTATTGAATTATTACACCTTTTAGAGTCCATTAATTCATGTGAAAAATGCAACATTTTTTCTTCAAGGACAGTGTTTAATGTTTTAATCGTATTCTTTGTCAATATCTAAAATATATACTTAAATAAAATTTTATTTAAAATCAGTCAAGGAAGTACATAGTTATACAAAATAATTTTATGTGGTTTAGAGCAAAGACATTTGAAGCCACAGTTTCACAAGAGCCCATGCAATAAAATAGTGAGGAATGAGGCCTGAAATCTGCTAATACTTTGACTAAGAAAGACACAATCAGTGAATTGATTAGAGTCAGATGTTATTAAACAATCAGATCAGAGACTGTATTTTAATCGTTGAGAAGTAAATATATGGAGGTTGAGCATGTAAGGACTCCAAATTTAGACTACTCGTTTTATACATTAAACATTTGAAATCATAGAAAATTATGTTCTTTCTTAGAAAGGAAATGATCTAATTTAAATAGACTTTAATACCTTTAATTAGTTAAAGGATATCAACATCAAAGAGACATGTCTAAGGTCTCTTTATTGTTAAAAGAATGGAGTTAGTCTATTGTTAAAAGAATGGAGTTAGCCACCAGGGTGGCTTAGTGGGTTAAGCCTCTGCCTTGGGCTCAGGTCATGATCTCAGGGTCTGGGGTCGAGCCCCTCATCAAGATCTCTGCTGAGCAGGGAGCCTGCTTCCCCCCTCTTTCTGCCTGCCTCTCTATCTACTTGTGATCTCTCTCTCTCTCTCTTTCTCTCTTTCTGTCAAATAAGTAAATAAAATCTTTAAAAAAAAATGGAGTAGGGGGAATTCTGAAAATTGATTAGACTTCCATGAAGTTGATGATTTGATGTTTTTGTTTAATTATAAAAACAGACTTAACATGATATAAATGAACTAGGTTTATATTCTATTTGAAAAGTATTCTGCGGAGTTGGAAGGCCAGAAATCAACAATCTTAAACTTAGAGATAGAGGAAAAGCATTTTCTGACCAAAGCAGTTAACACAACAACATTAAGAATGTTCTCCTTTAGGGAAAACCAGAGAATAATTATTTTAATAGTTACTCTCTTTCTGTTTCATCTCTCTCTCTCCTTTTCTTCTATTTTTGTTCCTTCTAATTGAAACAGTTCTCTCCCTGGGATACTGTGTAATCTTTACCTAAAAGCAAAATAAATACATAATGAAGAACTTTTATGTTAAAAAAAATCTGATGTGATGGATAAAACAGTACCACAAGCGATCCATGTGGAATTGTGACTGTTCAGTATCTTGACTGGTAGTAGGGCCTACACGGGTGGTACTGCTAGACAGGATACACGCACACACGTCAAACAGGTGATAGCTGAATAGCATCAATGGATTGAATCAACATCAGTATTCTGGTTGTGATAGTACACTAAAACTTTACAAAAGGTTAACATTGCAAGACACCAGGTTAACTTTACCAGGTATCTCTTTGTATTTCTTAGAAGAAAGATTTTCATAGAAGAAAAGAATCTGATACACTGCACATTTGTATGAATATGTCAAAATCACATTGTATTTGTGATTTTCATGTTTTTCTCTATACTGCTTATAATTGCTCTTTCTTTGTAGTAAATTAACAATTATCATCAAACGGATGGGTTGGGTTTTACATGAATAACGATCCCCTCTGGTGTTAGCCACCATGGAATATGAACAGCCATTACAAACAGCCCACCTGTAAACATTCCTGCTTGTGTATGAATTTATTCTTAATTTTAGACATTTATAATTTACTCATATACCTACAAAGAGTTGTGCATGACCTAAAGAAGGTAGATGAATAAAATGTACATGTGTTTCCCAGTTCCTCATATAAGAATCTTAGAAGTTTACTCTGTCCTAACAAGTAGAAAGCTGAATGGACCAAAAAAATCAAAAGTTCTTGGATTTTAAGACAGGGGAGGATACAGGCCAAATCCTTACCCCAAAGATGGAGAGACAGACAAATAAATTCATTTCATACACTACCATAATTTTGGTTATAATAAAATAGACTATAATGTAGTCTATTGTATAGACTATTATATATATAGTCTATTATATAGACTCTAATGTAGTCTAGGTAATAAAATAGACTGTAATGTACAATGCTGTGGTATGGTATGATAGAATATATAACTTCATTTGTTATTCCTTTTTTAAATTTTTATTTATTTATTTATTTGACAGACAGAGATCGCAAATAGGCAGACACACAGGCAGAGAGGGAGAGGAGGAGCCTGCTTCCTCAGCAGAGAGCCTGATGCGGAAGATGATCCCAGGACCCCGGGATCATGACCTGAGCTGAAGGCAGAGGCTTTAACCCACTGAGCCACTCAGGCACCCCTTTCTATATCTTTCTTTATTCCATAACCTATATTTAAGGCAATTTCTGCATCTTATTCACTTACATCATCAGGTCCTTCTATAGTTTTTGAGTCTTAGCAGTTTCAACAATTGATATTTTACATTGACCTTATATCCTGCAAACCTGCTTAACTCAGTTACTAGTTCTATTAGTATTTTGTTAGCCATAGAAAATTGCTTTTCTATGTAAGCAATCTAGGTGGTTGCAAATGGATATTCTCCTTTTCCCTTTTTATGCCTATTTTTTTCTTGTCTTATTGCACTAGCTAGGATCTACTCTATGAAGCTGAATAGAAACAGTGATACTGGACATCTTTGGCTTTTCCTCAACATAGGGAGGAAATATCTAGTTTTTCATCATTAGCATGCAAACTGCAGTTTTGTTTGTTTTAAGATATTCATTTTCAGATTGACGATGTTCTTTCTTAGTCATGGTTTACTATAAGTTTTATATCATGAAAAGACGTTAGATTTTGTCAAAAGCTTTTCCTGCAATCACTAAGATGATCATATTTTTTTCTTTAGTTTGTTGATAACGGTGCATTACATTGAATGATTTTCCAACTTTCAATCAGTCTCTAAAATGACAGGTAAAACCATATTTGGTTGATTTTATATATTCCTGAACTTGTTTTACTAATATTCTGTTGAAGTTGTTTATATCTGTGTTCATAAGGGGCACTGATCGATAGTTTGCTTTTACTGTAGTATTTATGTTAGGTTTTGGTGTTAGTTTGATGCTGGACTCATAAAAATAAGCAAGTTGTTCTTTATTTGAGGATGGATTGTGTAGGGTTGATATCATTAAATATTTGGTGGAATTCATCAGCAAACCATCTGAATGTGGAGTTTTTCTTTTGCTATGACAAAGAATGTAAAATGGAATTCAATTTCTCTAATGCATGAAGGTTATTCATCCTGTTACTTTTTGAAAAAGCTTTGACAATTTATTTCCCTAACCAGTTGTCTGGTGAATTTAATTGGTCAACGTTAAGGGCATAGAGTTGTTTCTAATGTTCCATTAATAGCATTTTAGTGTCTGTACAGTTTATAGCTATGTTCTCTTCTTCTTCCTTTATATTGGTAATTTATATCTTCTCTGATTTTTGTTTCTTCTTTTTCTTTCTTTATTTTGTTTGTTTTGTTTTTTATTTTGGTCAATCTAACTAAAGTTCTATAAATTTCACTGAGATTTTCAAAGAACCGTGTTTGTGACTGGTTATTTTTCTCTGTTGGGTTTCTGTTTTCAGTCTCTTTTGTTCTACTCTTATCTTTTTATTTTTCCCTTCCTGCTGCTAGATTTGCATTTAGTGTACCATTATTTTACCACAGATCATTTTTTAGACATGAGAAGATTTCTGATACAGGCACTTATTAATCTGTACATTTCTCTTTAAGCATTACCTGAGATCCACCTTACAAATATTGATATATGACATTTTAGAAAATTTCATTCAATTGTGCATGTTTTTCAGTATATCTTTTGGGTTTTTCTTTGACCCATTGTTTATTTAAAAGTCTATCTCTTAATATCGAAATAGTTGCGTTGTTCATCTTTCTGCTATTGAATGCTGTTTAATCATATTCTTGTAAATCACTTCTCTATACCTTCAGTGCATTGAACGTGTTATTTCCTCTTTTATCACTGAGAATAGGGTCTGTCCTGGTGCACTAACAAGTGAGTATTCTTCTCTAGTTAAATAGCATCACACAGATGCCGAGGGGATCAAGTCATAGTGATGATGATCATTTCTTTTCTGCCTTCGTGGTATCCTCGGTATTGGTCTGTTGATTCTGTGCAAAAGCAAAATCTAAGTCTTGAAGTCTCCTACTAGGTTGTTGACTTGTCTATTTCTCCTTTCACTTCTAATAATGTTGTTTTAAATATATTGAGCCTCTCCTCTTAGAGGCATGGCCATTCAGCATTATTATGCTTTCTTTTATCATTACATAGTAGCACTGTTATAAGGCAATAATCTTAGCTACCCTTCTTCCAAAGGCTAAAACTCTTTTTTCATAGGCAGCATAGAAGAATATAATCGATATGGGTCACAAACTTAGGTTCTACTCCCCAGGTGCATGCCACAGGGAAGGCTTTCTCAGATAGCTACCCAGCCTTCACACTCTCATGAGCACTCGGTGATACCACATCCTGCATGGCAATTGGAAGTCTTCACTTAGCTTATTTTGAAATTTTATTCACAGAATATTTAACCCACAGCCCAGTTTTATCCAATTTTACACATGGGCAATGCGAAAGAATTTGTAAATTGCCCCAAATCAGATTGCTAGGCTAGTGAGAGAACTATATTGTTCCCTTAATTTTTACTTCACTTTTCATTCACTAATTAGGAACAAAGGCAAGATTATATTAGGGAATTAGGTACATTAACACTGTTTAAATATTTCTTAAGATCAGTAAATCAGTGGAAGATAATTTATACATAGTTTTTCTTCTGCATATATTTTATATTTGTGTAAAGGTTTTGATAAACAAACATGTTTCTTCAAAAACCGAGTAGCATGTTGCTAGGAAAATGACAGTGGAATGTTAATGCACAGATCCTACTTCATTTCCTTGCAGGGTAAAATTTAACTCCATTATTTTCAAATGGCTCTTGTAGTGTTGTATAATTGCAATATTTGCAAGGGATTATTTTATAAAATGGACTAAAATACTTGGAAAATTATTGAAGTGTGCACAAGCGAAAGGAAAGCCTATGTTTAGGAAATTGGAAGCATTCGAGCAAAGCTGCACATAGCAGATAGAACGTAGGGACAGTGGGAGTTGAGGCTGTATGTGAACGTGAAGGCTCAGCGACGTGAGGGAAAAGCAGCCAGCGTCGTGGCCTAAGGCTGAAATTTTACCCCCAGCCCAGTGAGCAGCCACTGACGGTTTTCAAAGGGAGACAGCAATGGTTAGTTTTCACTGGTTACACAATTTCGAGTTACTAGTGACAAACTTAATTTCAAATAGTCAAGTAAAATATCTTAAAATCCCACGGTCAACCAGAAGAACTTACTTAAAATCAAAGCTTTTAATTGAATTTTCAGACCTTCAGGGGCATGAATGTTTACAGAACATTTGACACCAAAGTTTTAAAATGTACCAACAATTTTTATAGAAAACAATGGGGAGAATGAAAGGTGAGTGCAAGGATGAGGATGATGACTAAGCCCCTGTAGGAGAGCTTCACAATATGACTTCCCTATTTGGTACCTCTATAGTTGAATACAATTAGAATGCTTACTGTATGGTCTTAGTTACCATTTAGTACATCAATGGCCATAGAAAAATCACTGAATCATACAATAAGTTGTGTTGGTTGTCCTGATGTGCTTGTAGACTCTAGATTTCTACATTAAACTTCCTCTTTCTGTAGAGCAGAGATAATAACCAGGAATTTTATTTTTTCCCTAGAATAGGAGAAAAGGAGGACATTGATACATCATGGAGTCCTTCTGATTATTCAAAACGGCAACTGCAAGAATATAGATCTCTTCTCAGATTTTTTTCAGAGTGGAATGACGTGGGTTAAGGAAAGCTCACATCTCTATGTACATGAGTAAAATACAAAGTTTAGCAAATTCAGAATTAGTAGCATTTTCAAATTTACACCTTTTTTGGTAAGTAGTAGTGGAATTCCAGGAAGGTTTGATAATATCTTTCACTACTATTCAGTTCATAGACCTTTAGAATAGTGGAGGATTTCATGATGCACATAATTAAAGATTTGGAAACAAAAGACAGTTTAGAGCAAAGAGCTATTTCAGAGATGACAGCGAAAGAGCTGGTCCTGGGCTCTTCCAACAATACCTAAGCCTTGTCCCCACACTTCTCTGTCCAAAGAAGTAGGTGTGTTTGTCTTTGTTGCTTTTGTATTGAAGTATAATATATAACCTGTAAAGTGCATAAGCTGTTTGCTGTTGATGTATTTAATAGACATACCTCTTTTTTATTGTAGTTAGCTTCATTGTACTTCTTGGGTTTACATTTTTTATAAACTAGAAGTTTGTGGCACCCCTGTGTCAAGCCAGGTCTATTAGCACCATTTTTCCGACAGCATTTGCTTACTTGGGAGTCTCTGTGTCACTTTTGATAATTCTTGTGATATTTCACACTTTTTCACTGTTACTGTATTTGTAGTGGTTATTTCTGATCAAAGATCTTTGATAATACTATTGTAATTGTTTGGAGTGGGCTCGAACAGTACCCATATAACATAGCAAATGTAATCAATATGTGTGTGTTCTGATTGCTACACCAACTGGCCTTCCCCAATTCTCTCCCTCTCCTTGGGGCTCACTATTCCCTGAGACACAACAGTACTGGAATTAGGCCAGTTAATACTCTACAATGGTCTCTAAGTGTTCAAGGGAAAGGTAAAGTCACATATCTCACACTTTAAATCAAGAGCTAGATGTGATTAAACTTAATGTGGAAGGCTTATCCAAAGCCAAGATAGGCTGGAAGCTATGCCCTTGGGCCAAATCGTTAGCCAAATCATGAATGCAAAGGAAAACCTCTTGAAGGAAATTACAAGTGCTATTGAACACAAATGCTAAAGCTAAACAGCCTTATTGCTGATATCCAGAAAGTGTCAGTGGTCTGGATAGAAGGTCAAACCAGTCACACCATCCCTAAAGTCAAATCCTAACCCGGAGCAAGGCCCTGACTCTCAATTCTGTGAAGACTGAGAGATGGGAAGCTACAGAAGGAAAGTCTGAGGCCAAGAGGCTGGTTCATGACATGGGCAGAACGAAGCCGTGGCCATAACATCAAGGTGCCAGGGGAGGCCGCAGGTGCTGATGGAGAAGCTGCAGCAAACTCTCCGGAAAGTCTGGCTGAGATACATCAGGAAGGTGGATACACTAAACAACATGTTTTCCGTGTAGACAAAACAGCTTTATACTGGAAGAAAATGGCATATGGAACTGTCATAGCTGGAGAGAAGTCAGTGCCTGGCTTCAAAGCCTCAAGGGACAGGCTGGCTCTCTCGTTAGGGCCAGTGCAGCTGGTCACTTTAGGGTGAAGTCAGTGATCATTTACCAGTCCAAAGATCCTAGGGCCCCTAAGAATCAGGCTAAATCTCTGCTGCCTGTGTCTAGAAATGGCACAACAAAGCCTGGATGACAGTGTATCTCTTTACAAAATACTGAATATTTTGAGCCAGACTTTGAGACCTACTGCTCAGAAGTGATGATTCCTTTCAAATATGACAGCTCGTTGATGATGTACCTGGTCACCCAACAACTCGAGTGAAGATGTACAATGAGATCATTGTTTTCACACTTGCTAACACAGCACCCATTCTGTAGCCCATGGATCAAGGAGTCATTTCAACTTTCAAGTCATATTATTTAAGAAATGTATTTCCTAAGGCTTTAGCTGCCATCGATGGTGATTCCTGGGAGGAATCTGGGCAAAGTAAATGGAAAACCTCTGGGAAAAGGATTCACTATTCAAAAGACAGACTGAACTAAGGATATGTTGATATCCTTATCATATTGGTTAATACTGATATATTAATTTAAGGTAATTCCAGCCCTCATCAATGCCTTTGAGGGGTTCAAGACTTCAGGGGAGGAAGTCACTGCAGATGTGTTGGGGACAGCACGAGGAACTGAGGCCCAAAGATGGGACCGAATTGCTGCAATCTCATGATACAACTTGAACGGATTTGCTCCCTATGGATGAGCAGAGAAGTGGTTTCTTGAGATGAGTCTATTCCAGGTGAAGATGCTGTGAAGATTGTTGAAATGAAAACAAAGAATTGAGAACATCATATAAACTTAGTTGATAAGGCAATGGCAGAGTTTGAGAGGATGGACCCTAATTTTGAGAGAAGTTCTACTGTGGGTAAAATGCTATCAAAGAGCATCACATGCTACAGAAAAACTGCTCATGAAAGAAGAATCAGTCGATGCAGCAAACTTCACTGTTGTCTTCTAAGAACCTGCCACAGCCACTCCAGCTTTCATCAGCCCCAACCCTGGTCATTAGACCATCAGCAAAAAGACTGACTTGCTCATATTTCAGATGATGGTGAACACTGTTCAGCCATAATGTGTTTTTAAGTAATACGTATATTGGGTTTTTTTTAGCCATAATCCTATTGTACACTTAATAAAGTACCACAGAGTGTAAACATAGCTTTTACATGCACAAAGACATCAAAAAATTCCTTTCTTGCAGTTTATTGTGATACTCCCTTTGTTGCATGGTTTGGAATCCCCTGATTTACCTTTGAAGCCAGACCTGTGTTCCTATGGCGATTCATATACATCTGTTATATCTTCGTTCAGACTGTCTTTTGATTGATTTGGTATATTAATTTAATAATTTCCGGTTATTGTTATTGTTGATGGATTGGGGGTTTTTGTGTCCTGATCAAGATATTTTTGCTACCAAAATGTCACGAAGACATTCTTTTATGTTTTCCTATAGAAATGTTATTTCTCCTTTCATATTTAGGTAATGATCTTAAACAGTTTTTCTGTAGTCAGGGTAACTGTTACATCTTTTATGATTTTGTTGTGTTCTTTTCATAATGATACACACACATTTGTATAAAGTTCAGAAGTGGCACAGATACTCCATGGCCTCAGAAGTCAGGATCATGTTTGTCCTTGGGCAGAGGGACAGTGGTTGGCAGGGTGTAGATTCATTGAACTGTACCATTTTAATTTTTGTACTTTTCCATAATTTATTTTTCAGTGAAAACTTACATAAAGTAAGAAAGTATACACTTAGGAAAATATCAACCAAATGCAATGTGTGGAACTTGTTTGTACCCTGATTCACACAAAGCTCTAAGTAAAATCAAGTCTATGGGATGATTATGGAAATTTGAACATTGACTTTTTGACAGATAATACTAAGAATTATTGTGATTTATGTCATGATAATGCCATTGTGATTTTTTTTCATTTTTCATGTAAGTTTTTAAATTTTTATTTTAATTCCAGTTAGTTAATATACGGTGTGATACTAGTTTTTGGTGCACAGTATAGTGATTCAACACTTCCATACACCACCCCCTGCTCATCACAGCCAGTGCCCTCCGTCATCCCCATCACCTGTTTAATCCATCTCCTACCCATCTCCCCTCTGGGGATCAGCAGTATGTTCTGTAGCCTTAAGAGTCTGTTTCTTGATTTCTCCCTCTCTCTCTCTTTTTTCCCTTTGCTCATTTGTTTTGTTTCTTAAATTCCACATATGAGTGAAATAATATGTTTATTATCTTTCTCTGACTTAGTTTACTTAGCCTAATACACTCTAACTCCATCCATGTCATTGCAAATGGCAAGATTTTATTCTTTTTGATAGCTGAATAATAGTCCATATTATACATACACTATCTCTTTATCCATTCATCAGTCAATGGACACTTGGGCTGTTTCCATAGTTTGGCTATTATAAATAATCTGCTATAGATATGGGGTCCATGTAGCCCTTTAAGTTTGTGTTTTTGTATTTTTTTGGTAAATACCCATTAGTGCAATAACTAGAGCCTAGGGTAGTTCTATTTTTAATTTTTGAGGAAACTCCATACCGTTTTCCATAGTGGCTGTACCAGTTTGTGCCCACCAACAGTGTATGAGGGTTCCCCTTTCTCCATACCCTCCCCAACACCCGTTGTATATTTTTTGATTTTAGCTATTTTGACAGGTGTGAGATGATAGCTCATTGTAGTTTTGATTTCCATTTTCCTGATATTGAGTGACATTGAGCATATTTGGATGTGTCTGTTCCCATCTGTATTGTATGTCTTCTTTTGGAGAAATATCTGTTCATATCTTCTGCCCATTTTTAATTTGATTATTTGTTTTTTGAGTGTTGAGTTGTATCAGTTTTTTAATATATTTTATTTTATTTTTTAACGATTTTATTTATTTATTTGAGAGAGAGACAGTGAGAGAGAGCATGAGAAGGGAGAAGGTAAGAGGGAGAATCAGACTCCCAGTGGAGCTGGGAGCCCAATGTGGGACTTGATCCTGGGATTCCGAGATCATGACCTGGGTGGAATGCAGTCGCCCAACCAACTGAGCCATCCAGGTGCCCCAGTTTTTTATATATTTTAGGTACCTTATCAGATATGTTTTATCTGATACAACTAGTATACTATAACTAGTATCAGATACTACCCCTTTATCAGATATGTCATTTGCAAATACCTTCTCTCATTCAGTAAGTTGTCTTTTAGTTTTGTTGATCATTTCCTTCGCTGTGCAGAAGATTTTCTTTTGATGAAATCCCGGTGGTTTATTTTTGATGTTGTTTCCCCAACTTCAGAAGATATATCTAGTAAGAAATTGCTATGGCTAATGTCAAAGAAGTTACTGCCTGTCTTCTCTTCTAGTATTTTTATGGTTTTCTGTCTCACATTTAGGTCTTTAATCAATTCTGAATTATTTTTGTCTGTGTGTAAGTAAGTGGTCCAGTTTCATTCTTTTTCATGTTTTTATCCAGTTTTTCCAACACCATTTTTTGAAGAGACTATCTTTTTCCCATTGCATGTCTTGCCTCTTTGTTAAATATTAATTGACCATGTAACTGTGGGTTTATTTCTGGATTTTCTATTATGGTCCATTGATCTATGTGTTTGTTTTTATGTCAGTACCCTATTGTTTGATCACTACAGCTTTGTAATGTAACTTGAAGTCCAGAATTGTGATGCCTCCAGGTTTGGTTTCCTTTTTCAAAACTGGTTTCGCTATTTGCGGTCTGTTGCAGTTCCATGCAGTTATTAGGATTGTCTGTTCTCACTCTAAAAAAAAATGCTGTTGGTATTTTGATAGAGATTGCTTTAAATGTCTAGATTGCTTTGGGTCGTATAGGCATTTTTTTTAAAGATTTTATTTATTTATTTGACAGACAGAGATCACAAGTAGGCAGAGAGGCAGGCAGAGAGAGAGGAGGAAGCAGGCTCCCCGCCAAGCAGAGAGCCGGATGCGGGGCTCGATCCCAGGACCCCGGGATCATGAACTGAGCCGAAGGCAGAAGCTTTAACCCACTGAGCCACCCAGGTGCCCGGTCGTATAGACATTTTAAGAATATTTGTTCTAATCCATGCTCATGGAATATTTTTCCATTTGTTTGTGTCATCTTCAGTTTCTTTCATCAGTGTTTTTTAAGTTTTCAGAGTCCAGGTCTTTTACCTCTTTGGTTAGGTTTATTCCCAGGTATTTTATTCTTTTTGGTACAACTGTAAATGGGATTGTTTTCTAATTTCTCTTTCTGTTGCTCCATTATTCGTGTATAGAAATACAACAAATTTCTGCATGTTGATTTTGTATCCTGTGACTTTACTGAATTCATTTATAATTTCTAGAAATTTTTTGATGGAGTCTTTCAGGTTTTCCATATATAATATCATAGTACCTGCAAATAGTGAGAGTTTTTCTTCTAATTTGGATTCCTTTTATTTCTTTTTGTTGTTTGATTGCAAAAGATTGCATAGGACTTCCAGTCATATGTTGAATAAAAGTTATGAGAGTGGACACCCTCATTCTGTTCCTGACCTTAGGGGAAAGCTCTCAGTTTTTCCCTTTGAGTATGATATTTGCTGTGGGGTTTTCATACATGTGTTCATCATATTGAGGGATGTTCCCTCTAAGCCTACTTTATTGATGCTTTTATCATTAATAGATGTTGTACTTCATCAAATGTTTTATCTGTGTCTATTAAAATGATCATACAGTTCTTATACTTCTCTTTTTGATGTAATATATCATGCTGATGAATTTTCAAATATTGAACGATTCCTGCATACCAAGAATGAATCTCAATTGACATGGTGAATGATTTTTTAAAATATATTGTTTGATTCAGTTTGCTAGTATTTTATTGGGGTTTTTTTGTATCTATGTTCATTAGAAACATTGGCCTGTAGTTCTCTTTTTTAGTGGTATCTTTATCTGGCTTGGGAATCTGGGGAACGCTGGCCTCAGAATGAATTGGAAGTTTTTCTTCCTTTTCTGGGTTTCTTTTTTTTTTTTTTTTTTTGGAATAGTTTGAGAATAGTAGGTATCAACTCTTCTATAAAAGTTTGGCAGAATTTGTTTTTGAAGCTGTTTTGTCTTGGACTTTGTTTGTTGGTTGGCAGTTTGGTTACTGATTCAGTCTCCTTGCTGATAGTCTGACTGTTCAAATTTTCCATTTCCTCCATGCTTCAGTTTTGGTAGGTTATATGCTTCTAGGAATTTGTACATTTCTTCTAGGTTGTCCAATTTGTTGGCATATAGTTTTTTTATAATATTCTTACAAATATTTATATTTCTGTGGTGATGGTTGTTACTGTTCCTCTTTCAATTGTGATTTTATTTGAGTTCTTTTGCTCTCTTTTTTTCTTTTTCTTTTTTCTTTTTTAAAAATAATTTCTTTCTTTCATTCTTTTCTTCTTCTTTTTTTTTTTTTTTTTTTTGAGTCTGGGTTGAAGTTTATCAATTTTGTTGATCTTTTCAAAGAACCAGCTTCCTGTTTCATGAATCTGTTCTATTGTTTCTTAGATTCTATATCATTTAGTTTTGCTCAAATGTCTATTGTTTCCATCCTTTTGCTAGTTCTAAGTTTTATTTGTTGTCCTTGTTCTAGCCTCTTTAGGTATAAGTTTAAATTATTTATTGGAGTTTTTCTTACTTCTTCATGTAGGCTTGTATTGCTATAAATAATTCTTGGAGAATTGCTTTTGCTGCAGCCACGAAGTTTTGGACCAATGTGTTTTTATTTCCATTTGTTTCCATCTACTTTTTATTTCTTCTTCGATTTCTTGGTTGACCCATTCATTGTGTAGTAACATATTATTTAACCCCCATGGATTTGTGGTCTTCCCAATTTTTGCTTGTGGTTGACTTCCAGATTCACAGTGTTGTGGACAGAAAGGATGTGTGGTATGAGTTTAAACTTTCTGAATTTGTTAAGGCCTGTTTTGTGGCCTAGTATGTGATCTAGTCTGGAAAATGTTCTCTGCACTTGAAAAGACTGTGTATGCTGCTATTTTAGGATGGAATATTCTAAATATATCTGTTAAATCCATCTGGTCCAGTGTGTCATTCAAAAGCCACTGTCTCCTTGTCAATTTTCTGTTTGGATGATCTGTCTATCAAGGTAAGTGAAGTGTTAAGGTCCTCTACTATTACTGTGTTTTATCACCCAGTTCCTTTAGGTTTATTAGCTGGTTTATATATTTGGGTGCTCCCATGTTGCATCATAATATTTACAAATATTGTATCTTCTTGTCCCCTTTATTATTACATAGTGCCTTCTTTGTCTCTTCTTACAGTCTTTGTTTTAAAGTCTATTTTGTTTGATATAAGTATTGCTCTCTCAGCTTTCTTTTGACATCCATTTTCATGATAAATGTTTCTCCCCTCATTTTCAATCTGTAGGTATATTTGGTCTAAAATGAATCTCTTGTAGGCAGCATATAGATGGGTCTTGGAGTTTGTTTTGTTTTGTTTCTTGTTTCTTGTTGTTTTTTTTTTTTTAATCTCTGTCACCCTGTGTTTTGATTGGAAAGTTTAGTCCATTTCCATTAAAAGTAATTATTTATAGATAGGTATTTATTGTCATTTGCTACTTGTTTTTGGGTGTCTTAGAGTTTTCTCTGATCCTTTCTTCTCTAGCTGGCTTTCATGGTTTGCTATTTTTCTTTAGTGACATACTTGGGTTCCTTTTTCTTTATTCTTTGTATATTGTAGGTGGTTTTTGATTTGTGGTTAGCACTCTATATTAAGTCAATGATCACTTAAGTTTGAATCCATTCTTCACTCCTCTCCCCCACCATGTTTTATATTTGGTGTCTTATTTTAATCCTTCCCTAATTCATTTTGTGAATCCCTTGATGATTTTTTACAGAAATACTCATTTTTTTTACTGTTTTTGTGTTTTCTCCTTTTCATACTCTTACTTATGGTCCTTCCTTTCCACTAAAAGAGTCTCCTTTAGAGTAATGGTCTTGATCTCCTTTAGTTTTTGTTTCTTTGAGAAAATCGTTATTCCTCCTTCTATATTGAATGATAGCCTTGCTGAATAGAATATTCTTGGCTGCAGATTTATTCCTTTCAGCACTGTGAATATATCATGCTTCTCTCAGCTAGCCTGCCAGATTTCGGCAGAAAAATCAGCTGTAGTGTTAGGGAGTTTCCCTTATGTGTAATTGTCTTTTTCTCTTGTTGCTTATAAAATGTTTTCTTTATCACTACTTTTTGCCATGTTGATATCTGTGTGTCTTGGTGTGGACATTTTTTGCTTGATTTTGCTGGGAGACCTGTGCCTCCTGCATCTGGATATGTTAGGGAAATTTTCACCTATCATTTCTTCAAATGAATTTTTTACCCCCTTATCTTTCTCTTTCTCTGAGATCCCTATGGTATGAATATTATTAAACTTGATGGCGTCACTGTGTTCCTAAGACTATTCTTATTTTGCATGATTCTTTTTTCTCTCATTTGCTTAGCTTGATTACTTTCCATTATGCTGTTTTCTGGGTCACTAATTTATTCCTTTGCTTCTTCCAGATTGTTGTTCATTCCATCATGTCTATTCTTAATTTCATTTATTGTGTTCATCTCTAATTGCTTCCTTTCTATCTCTGTTTTAAGGGTCTCACTGATGTGCTCTACTCTTCTCTCAAGTCCAGTGAGTATCTTTATGACCATGTTAACATCAAACATGTTATTTATCTCCATTTCTCTTAGGTCTCTTGCTGTGGTTTTGTCCTATTCTTTCATTTGTGACCAATTCCTCTCCTCATTTTGTGTAACTCTCTGTCTCTGTCTGTATGTGTTAGGAAAGTCAGCTATGCCTCTTGCTCTTGCAAGTAATGAAGGTGACATGCATTTTTAACTAGGCGTCTCCCACAGGGGATGGCCAGCCTCAGGGGAGACCAGGCAGGAAGGGAAGTGGTGTGGCAAGCTATGCACACTTCTTCTACTCCATAGGGGATGGAGACACACAACCACTGAGGAGACCCAGGCCAGCTGGGATACTCAGCTAAGTGCTCTCATAGGTGCCTGGTACTACAGACTGCACATGCAGATCTTCTTCTATGTGGGATATGCACAGCCACCATGGAGCCCAGGCCCCGGCTGGTGCTGCTCTGCTGAGTACCCATAAGTGAGGATGTAGCTTAAAGTAAAGTGTGTGGGTCCTCTGCAGAAGGTTGGGAGATTACATGTTAGCAAGGTTTGAACAGGTCTTTTGGTGGAGGGGATCTGCAGCCCTGGGACTAAGGCAAGCCTGTCCGGAGGGGTGGATCTCTGTGTAAGCATGGTGGATGGTGAATATCTACATCATGCTGGTTTCCGCAGATGGCTCTGTGTTTATGCTGTGGGATGTGGGTGGGGGGCTATGGTGCCTGTCAGCTCCTTTGTTCCCAGAGAAGTCTGTTAGGAGCTCTGAGATCAGTAACTGTCTCTCCCCGAAGCTCTAGGTGCCTTTCAAACTGCTGCCTCCAATCTGTATCTCCAAGGGCTGTTTGCCATGCTGGCAGGGACTTGGCTTCCTCTCACGCTCAGGGCTCTCCAGAACCATGCCTGCTGGTTTTTAAATTTCTAGGCTTTAAGTCTTATTGGTTGTATAAAACTCATGAGATTTGGCCCCTCTCATTTTGAAAGCCAAATGCTATGGGAATTTCTCTTTGCCTCATAGGCTCCCTGATGTGCCAGTCTATTTCTCGCCCCTCTCTATGTCTGTGGCTCCCTATCTCCAGCAGTCAGACCCAGATTCCTGCTGGGTCCTTTCCCTTTCTGCTCTCTTCCATGTGGCTTCCTCTTGTTTGCTGGGACAGTGTTTGGGTCCTTTTCTGGGATGTTCGCTCTGGTGCAAGTATTATCTAGTTGATCTGTGGGATGAGGTGAGTTTAGGGTCCTCCTTTTCCACCATATTCCCCAACACCCATGTTTCATTGTGGTTATTAAGGCTCATACAATCTCTGATTTGTACACAGCAAGGTATTTATGGGATGACATCATTTAATGTTTTGGATTTTCTTTAAAATAATCCAGTAGGTGAAAGTGTGTGTGAGAATAGCTGGAAATGAAATAAAATTATATTTTTAAAAAATAGTTGATGAACACATCCTTCTTTATTACTCTATTTTCTCATTTGTTATTATTCTACTTTTTTGGATATTTGAAATGTTTAATAATAAATAATAAATATGTTCTTGCCCAGTTACGTCCCCAGGTGAAGATACACCCAGGTGGGCAAGATGATAACAGGCTGGAGAGACTCATAACAGGGGACTCAGCTCTGCCAAACTTGCGGGCCAGATCCATGGTAGTTCTGAGATAAATGGCACTGTTGTAGGGCACTAAGTGTGCAGTAATTTTTAAGCAGTAATTCAGACCTCATCCATTTACCAGTAAATTGCTGTGTATAAACCAGTCATTCCACTCAACTATGTTTGTCACAACAAATAAATTCAAACAGTATTCTCATTCTATAGAGTAAACATTTCAGTGGTCTTTCAAAATTCCAACCAATCAACAGGTGATCCAGCCAAATTCATATTTGGTTCTGCCAAATTGCAAAGGCTAAGGACATGTCTTATGTGACACATACCCTCCAGGTAGAGACAGACCAGAACAACCCCTCAGTAGCACCAGGCCAACTGCCAGGTCCAAGCGCTGGTGCTGATGCTGTCTGCAGTAGGACAGCATGGGAAATCCTGGGAAGGTTTTAAGTAGCCTGTGGTCAACAAATCCATACTCAGTATAACTATCCTGTCATGACTTGTTCTGCACATTCCTTCTGATGAAGCCACTTCTGTGGAAAATGAGTAATATGTAGATAGAGTAAGAAAACATTGGAGTTTCTGAAAAATATTCATGACTAGAAACTGTCTTGAAAAACACAGCTAGCCATAAATTAATTACTCCTTTAACATGATGCTTCTTTCTTCTGAGATATATTTCAATATTTCAGTCAAAAAGATTTATGAATTCTCTTTGAAGGGCATTGACTCCTGCTACCTAATAATTAAGAAAGTCTTTGGATTTTAAATGAGTAGTCTTGAGTCATTAAATAGCATAAAAATGGGATATGTTTCTGGTGCTTGATGAGGGTTAATAACCTTATTATTTTGACCTAATAATCAAGACATACAGTACATTTTATAAAATGAGTCAGTGATTACAAAAGTCCAAAAAGAAATGCATTCTTTTGGCTCAGCAATAAAAGGGACACAAGAAGCTCATATCACTAGTCAAATTAAGTTATGACTCTAGGTATTAGTTTAAAACTTTTTTTGATAGGAAGCTATGTGGTACTCTTAGTAAGAAGATGCTATCTCTCAGAGATGACAGAAAATTTCCATCTTTGTACTAGGTAGAATATTTCCAATGCTAAAATTCTAGAAGATCGTTCAAATTTGAATGGCTATCAGGAGGCACTGAAGACAAACTAAGTTATAAGAATGTGGATTAATGTGAGGGAAATGTCCTTGGAATAGAGGAAGGCATAGCTTTTGAAATAGTTAATTTTGTGTGTTTGTAGGGCACCCGCAGATGGAGCTGTAGGCCTGTTGTTTGGAGCGGGGGCCGGGAAGTGAGGTCCCTGGGGGCATGGCACCTCACTTCTCATTATTTTAAATAGAAATATTACAAAAGAAAGATGACAGTGTGGCTTCCTTTCAGTTGTGAATGTCCTGGACACATCCCCTAGACTTGACGTGCAAGGCCTTGTCCCTTCTTGAGTCAGACCCCAGGTGGGAGCAGGAGGGTACCATGTGTAGTAGCGGAAGTGACTGACTTACAGTAAATCATCATAACTCAGGGCCCTGGAGAAAATAGTAGAGCTCCACCTGCAGGGGGATCTTCTAAAAAGTGGAAACCTGAAAAACTGATAGCCTACCAGCTCTAGCCTTGATGCCAATGGAATCGTACCAGAGGGATATTTGAGGAGCTCTGTCAGTCTACCTCTGGCGTGGTGCGAAGCCAAGACGCATGAGTCAGGCATACCAGCGAGTGTAGATTTCAAAGAAGACTCATGACACACATTTTTAAGTTTGTATCAGTTCATCTTCTGTCTTTTCCATGTTACTTGTTATTCATTCTGCTGTCTGTCCACAAGAGTCTTCAGAAATACACTTCAAAGGCATATTCTTATTTCTGTGGATAGGGAGGAGGGAAGTTGAGGAACTGATATCCCCTGACGGTGGGCCAAGAAGCAACCTTACGCTGCACATGCTGCTGCCATCCCACCCCAGCAACCGCTCCCCCAACTCCCCCGGGCCACTGGCCAGCTCTGTGGGCATCCAGTCCACCTGCTTCTTATGCTTTGGGCCAGAAGTGACCAGGAAGTAGCAGGGATTAGCTCCCCTTTCATGTCAAAGCACATAGTCCTCGGCTAAGGACCAGCTGTGACTGTTGTGTGAGCCCCATGGTGGTCAGACCCACTGGATGACTGAGTTAACTCTTCGCTGTGTGATCTGCACTGGCTTCTGGGGGTTCCTAGTGGGGTTAAGTTGTAGATGAGCTCAGAGGTCACTTGGAAGACAGCACACACATAATTGGATGCCTTCCCTTCCCTGGTTTTTGTCCTCTTTTCCCTGTTACTCTATCCAGAGCTCCTACTCTGTACTCTTTACAGGAACTCTACTTCCTGTGTCGGGGTCTGCATGCTCAAGAGAGCCTGATCTGAGATGTCTGCTACCAGAAGTGACCCTACGAAGTAAATCCCCAGCCAGTGCATGCAGCGGTGATCCCCTGCTGGTGGCTTGGGGGTTCCAGATGCGGTGTGACATGTGCTAGTGTGCTAACCTGGGGTAGATGGTGGTGTGAGCCTGGTGGGGGACAGTGCACTGGGGGGCCCAGGGCCTCTGTCACTCAAGGGCTGTGGAGGCAGGACTGTGATGTATTTGTATGTTACCCTCTGTGATGCCTCAGCTCAGGTCAACCGATGATTAACGCAGCAAAGCGGCTAGAAGCTGCAATAGGGGAGCACTCGTCTCCGGCAGCTGGATCCCGCCTGCCTTCATTGCCCAGCTCACTGTCAGCATGTCACCAGTCAGAGGTGTAATAACAGATTTGAGGCAAAAAGACCTTCTTTTCCACCAAACACGTCACCAGGCTTGGAAAGGTGTTTGCCATTTGATCTTGAAGATGCTGGAAGTGGGGTTAAGTGATGTAAGGTGAGGAGGACTTTGGGGGAATGCTTCTCCGTGTCTTCAGACCAGATGTCCTGGTTCTGGGACACTGGGGGCTGGTCCGATGACCTGCTGAGATGGTCCCTTGAAACTTGGACAAAACGATGACTGACCATCAAGTGGGTGGAAATGCTAAAACCACTTTGTGAGAGTGTTGGAGGAATCGTCAGAAAGCTCCAGGAAGTAAACATGTGAGAGGGGATACATTTCATAATACCAGGGAGCCCACTGTTTAGCGAGTTCTCTGGGAAGGCTCAGAGGACCCATGCTGTTTGCCGAAGCAACAGTGTATTGATGTGGTTATACGATGGCAGGCCCTCCGCCAGACAGGGCTGCTCTCATGTATGCCTCCACCGTCAAAGGAAAGAGCAGCATCCACAAGGGCACAAGGCAGACAGCAGGGCAGCTGACAGAGCTATGCGGCTTGCTGGCTCAGAAGAGGAGCCAGGCCAGCCGACCCTGACCGCAGGGTCCAGGAGGTTGAGAGCCCCGCAGGGGAGGCCGACACAAGCTAAGGAGGGCACTGCTTACGTTCTGTATGTGAAAGCCCTTACAGGTCAGGGACCACTAGACTGATGACATCCATCACTATAGAAAATCCAGTGTAGGGAGGTGGGATTGGGAGAGGGGGAGCGGGCTATGGACATTGGGGAGGGGAGGTGAACCATAAGAGACTATGGACTCTGAAAAACAACCTGAGGGTTTTGAAGGGTCAGGGGTGGGAGGTTGGGGCAACCTGAGGGTTTTGAAGGGTCAAGGGTGGGAGGTTGGGGGAACAGGTGGTGGGTAATGGGGAGGGCACGTTTTGCATGGAGCACTGGGTGTTGTGCAAAAAGAATGAATACTGTTACGCTGAAAAAATAAATAAAATGGAAAAAAAAAAAAAAAAAGAAAATCCAGTGTACCTTTCTGTCCCCAGACTTGAGCCAGGTCTCAGTCGGAGAGTGTAGCCATAGAGAGAAAGCCGATCCCCTTGAGAAAACTCCCAGATGCCGCTAGTGTGTATTGAGCACGAACCTAATCCCCTTCTCAGACACACTTATGCCCATTTCCCAGGATCACCATGTGCTGGAGGAAAAGAAACACACAGCTCTTTCCCAGCTTGTGGATGGGGTCTGATGCCAGTGGAAAGCCAGCACCGTCACCATGCCCAGTAGAGACAGACTCCATGTCCAGTCCTCTCTCGGGTCGCAGAGTGTTCCGTCAGCAGGGATGGACTTGACCCTGCAGAATCAGCACATGGGCCCACATCAGTGGACAGGAGGCACTAGGAGGAAGGACCAAGTGCAGCCAGTGAGTGGGCCCCTCCAGAGAGTGATCCGGGGGTAGCAGAGACCCTGGGTGAGGTGAAGGGGAAGACTCAGTAGAACACATTGGCGGCACCTGCCTCTGTTTCATTCGACAGATGGAAGGCTTCACAAGGCAGTGAGCCATGCTGACCTTAACCAGGGGTGACCTGAATACAGGATTCTGCTGCATGTGGTATGTTCAGTACAAAGACTCAACACAGCTTTCGGAACACAGGGTGTGTTAAACTATCTAGCACATGCATTATTCTTAATCCCTACCAGGTAGGACGATGAGAATCAAGTAATGTTCACTGGAAAGGCTGATCCATAGGGTCCCTGATGAGACACAGGTGTGCCAGCAGCTGGGCAATGTCCCATGTCACTCTGGTGTGAACAACATGAGGACATCCCTTCCAAATAATGGACACTTCTCTGCATCATGTGTGTCCGGCCCACTGAGACAGTGACAAAACTTTTAGCACATCCTTGTGCATTTTAACCATTTGTCATATTTGGGAATGCTCGGGTCACCCAGAAACATGGACAGTGTCATTTTCAAGTGGGGTCCAGAGAAAATGAAGCCTCTGGAAAGCCAAGGCTGTGAGATGAGTGGCTTTGACCATTGGTCCATGGGGGCAGATACCATGCATGCGTTCTCTGAGGAGCCCTGCATAAACCTCAAGGCATCTGGAGTAAAGCCGTGTCACCCCCGCATATGGCCCCCAAAGAGACAGAATGCTGCCTAGCCCTGCGACCGAAGATGTGGGACAAGTATCATTATGCCACATGGGGTAGGCACGATGCTCAGATGAATGATAGATTTAGGACTGAGTCCGATCATGTCTGGAGGATACAAGTCAGTTAGAGAAAGCAGCTGGAGAGAGGAAATCTTAGTCAATATACAGGAACCTGGACAGGGCAAATGGTTTCATTCGTTGATAAGAACCTTGAAGAATCAAAGTTTAAAAGACTGGATCCAAAGAAGTCTGAGAAGAATTATTTGGATGTTCTTATGGGAGTGGGGGAAACACATGTGGATTTCAGGGTCTTGAGTTAATTAAAGTGACACAGCCCCTCCAGCACCGAGCAGGGACTAAACCAGCAGGATGGCACAGTGCTGGGGCAGCGGTGTCGAAGCAGAGGGACTGTGAGGTTGGGAACAGAGTTGCTGTGTGGGCCTAGAAACACATTTCCCTTACAGTGACTGTCTCCTGGGGGCTCCAGGTGACCCAGAGGTGCCCCTAGGAAGGGGCCCAGTGGGTGGGTCTTGGCCGAATGCCTACTTCTAGAAGAGCATTCTTCTTTTATCTGGTTGTAGTTCTCTAGAAAATAGAATTCCAGGAGTTTTATAAAGGTGTAAACAAAATTAAAAACCACTGCTGAAAAGGAATACTACAGGAGGATACATGCTAGGTCTGGCTCTCCAGGAGTTTATGATCTACTTTGGAAAATAGAGCTCGGATATTTACTTCTCTGCAAGAATATAAGTGGACATTGTTTTCCAAATTATTCAGAAGCAGGAGGGATTTCTATCCGCTGAGAGAGAAATTCTCATGCAAGAAGTAGACACTGAGTGGAATTGTTGACATTGAGATCAAAATAGTCACAAGGAGTCGGTTCAGTGGGGATGAAAGGGGAGCTCTACTCCGGGCAGAGCATCGCGGGCTCGGGTCTGGGGAGCGTGTTAGTTTTCTATTGCCGCTGTGATCGTGATGATTTGCCAGACTTCATGGCCTAAAACAAACCGATGAATCCTGTAGTGTTCGGTGGGTGAGAAGTGCAGTGTGGTTCTCGGGGTAAAAATCCAGGTCACCGCAGGTTGCGGTCCTTTCTGCAGGCTCCCAGCAAGAGGGCAATTCCTTGCTTGGCCAGATTGTGGGCAGATTTCTTGCCCAGTGGTTGTGAAAGTGAGTCCCCATGTCCTCGCTGGTGATGAGCTGGGAGCCTTCTCCCGGTGAGCAGGTAACCAGGCTCCTTGACTAAGGCAGCGGATCCCTTGTCTCCAACTCAGCCTTCTGCCTTTCCTTCCTCATTTGTAAGGACTCCTACGCTGAGATCAGACCAACAGGGCAGCCCTGGATAATCTTTTTATCTTAAACTTACTAGCAACCATTATTCCACTGCCATCCTGATGTCTTTTTTTTAAAATAGATTTTATTTATTTATTTGACACAGAGAGAGACACAGTGGGAGGTAATGCAAGCAGGGGGCATGGCAGAGGGAGTAGCAGGCTTCTCGCTGAGCCAGGAGCTGATGCAAGGCTCGATTCCAGGACCCTGGGATCACAATCTGAGCTGAAGACAGACACTTAATGACTGAGCCATCCAGGTGACCCATGCCATCCTGATGTCTTTTTGGCAAGTAATGTGACATGGCCACAGATTTCGGGGACTGATTTGTGGGTGTCTGTGAGCATGGGAAGGGCAGCATTATTTTGTGGACCAGAGTCCAGAAGATGGCCAAGAAGGGTGAACCATGGCCAGGGCAGGAAATGAGAGTGCAAGCCAGAGGTGAGATACTGGGGGCTTGTGGCTGCTCTATGCACACTTTGTGGCACTTTTAAGAAATTCTGATTTTATCCTAAATGCAAATGGAAAGCTGTTCAGGGAAAATGTTTAAAGGGAATTGTGCAGAAGGGGGCAGGTGATGATAAGATTCAGTCTGCATTTTTAACCGTGGACTCCATCTGTGTTGTGAGTGAGAGATGAGGGGGAGACTTGAGGGAAGCAGACCTGCCAGGAACACACTCCTGTATGTTATGAAAGATAGGAGCATGCCTTGCACAAAGGCGATGGAGGGCAAAATGCAGAGCAGTGACTGGGTTTGTAGAAGACACGATGGGTAGGAATCTGTACAAAGTTCTCTGAAGTGTGGCTGGTACAGAAATGGGAGGCAGACACCAACTGAACAGGTTCCCATGGTCTTGCAGGCATGAATAAAGGGGAGCATGTTTTTGGGCAGAACAAGGAGAATGGAACAGAAGGGAATGGTAGATGAGGTATTCCTTAGCTGCAAATCTATGAATGTCCGGAATACTTGTCTGTGTAATACTTACGCACACAATTCCAGGACCCACTGAATCAGGCTGTTGAGAACAGGAGTTAAGAAATTTGCATTTTGGCAAGTTCTAGAGAAGCATCTCAGAGAGCCAGACTCCCATGATCTACAGAAAAGGCTTTGAGACACAGCCCTGCGTGACCCATGAAGTTGAGATAATATACCATTCATGGAAATACACATGCTAGCTAAAGGAAATATTTAAGAAGATAAAGTACAAATAAAATACAGTACAGAAATTTACCCCTTAATAGGCCTATCCTAATACAAATCTTTATCCTTTGCTAGGCCTTTAAAATGTAGTATTTATACATATGAAATCATTTCTTCTGTATTCTGGTAGTGCTTCTATTCAAAGTAATGAAAACACATTGCTCAAAATTCTATGACCTCTCTTTAGTGGAAGCTTCCACTGCAAACATCTGCCTTTGTCACCCTGTGGTGCATTCCCCTTGATGTTCTGAGTATCCAAAATACTCTTCCCAGAAGAAGTTGTCGCAGGCTAATTTGAGCACCTGGAGCATAATGAGAAATATAAGTACAATTCAAAAGATTCTCTTTCCTGCCGATGAGATAGATTTGGAAGGGGTGCTTCCTTTGCAGATCTGGGACACCTCCTACCAGCAAGCAGCTCACTTCCTGGCAGCCCCGCCAACAGAACAGTTTCTGTTTTCTGACTTCGCATATGAATGAGGAGGAGGGGCTGTTCGAGGCCATTTCCACAGGCACAGTCACTTTTCCAGCAGGGAAACTGGATGGGATTTTCTCTCATGAAGTTCCTCAGATTGTCCTTTGCCCGTTGGATCCACTGGAAGACCTTACCAGTTACTGGACCAGGCGCTGCTGGTCCCTGGACAGACCTGGGACAGCGGGCTGCACAGAGAAGCACCTGCTGGGTCCAGAGCTCCAGAGGCATGACTCCGTGACCCAGCAGCCCCTCTGAGCCTGTGGTCACTCTGTATCCTGTGGTCCAGGGTCCTTGTGTGACCGAATGTCCCTCAGGAGTTCACATCTTCTCCACCAGCATGCGAGTGACCGCACAGAGCATTAGCCGGAGAGCCCTGCTACTCGCTGGGCTCCTGCTCGCGTTCAGCTCAGTACCCGTGCTCCTGTGGCCCATGTCCTCACAGCATCTTACAACATCTCGCTGCGTGACATGTATGAACATGACCGATGGGCTCTGCACTTCTCACTTCTGACCGTGCCTCGAGAAGCATTCCCGAGTGAGAAGGTTGTGCAGTGCCTAAGAGCTCGACTCTATCCCCATGGCTGCACTTCATGTAGCCCAACTCTCTGCTTTCTTGCAGGGTGAGCGCAAAGGACAAGTGGGGAAGAATGGAATACTCTGGAGCCCAATGGACAGTTGCTGTGGTCTTGGCAATGCTGTCCTGTGCTATCCTGCTGCCTTCAAAGGGTCCTGCCATTCTGGGTCACTCGTAGGTTGGGCCAGGGGAGACCGGGAAGTCATACGTTAGGTGAACGCAAAGTACACCCAGCTCGCAGCTGAACAGCTGTGCCGCCGAGCTTAGAGAGCGGGTATGGATGGTCCTCTACTGAGGTTTGATCTCAGTTGTTAGGAACACCTACTCTGCAAAACACCCTTTTTGAAATAAAGTTAAAAATAAGGTTTTAGATACTACATTTTAAATACTACAAAAGTAGAGATTAAAATATAGTTTTCATAGAATTCTCATTGGAATTTACTACTTGCCGTGGGGGCCAGAGTGATAACAGTGCTATTCTAGAAAACAGGAGAATCAGACAGAACCCCGTGAAAGAAGCATTTACATCCAAAAGTCAGTGATAATGTAGAAGACGACCCTCGGGAAACAGACTCAGCTGCAACATCTGCAAAACCCAGACCCTCACTCTGAGAAGCCTGACCCCTGAAACCAAAAAATGGCAGTTCTTGTGCAGAAATACAAGTGGGTTGCTGGCTTTTAATGTGCGAGCACCCTTGGGAGAACTAGCTAAACATTTAAATTTGCTTGATGTAGATCAGTGTCAACAGGTGTTTTGAACAGGTGATCTCCAGTGAAGGGTTCCATTTTGTAATACAAATCAAGGCAACTTTTAGAAGCTGATTCCGATAAATGTAAACACCTGCCATAATTATGAGTGCTCTTGTAAATTCATTTAAGAGTTCCATATTTGGGAGTGAAATCATTTTCTGACCAAAAAATCAGTTTGGGGTAGAACAGAACCTTGTGGTTAAAAATGTTCATAGGAAAATAAGACATTTAGGATCACAGACATGCTTGGAATGAACTGTGAAGACACAGGATTATGTTAAGCTATAATTGAAAATGGAAGTCAGGGTCTGCATTACAAACGTCTTCAATAAACAAAGGTTAATTTTACTCTGGCATTCGATAATAACCCTGTGGTCACACAGCACAGGAGCTGTGGGAGTTTGCAGATGCCGACCTCCTGGTCTTCCTTCTTGGAGTTCACTTCACCATCCTTTCAGCCTTTGAGGAACTACTCTATAAATCAACACTATTGTCCTACGTTGATATAGACCTTTTTTTGGTAAATAAATGTGATAATTTTAGTTACATTGTGTTAAGAAATTTGACCAAAGATTTTAAGTCAAATATTCAGTGAATACAGGGACAATCACTTAAGCTTTTAAAGTTTACTAACGAATTGCAGTTTTTGAAAGCAGTGTCTGCGACATGACACTATGGCAGTTATTCATATAAAAGCAAAGAAGGAATTACATAAATTAACTGAAATCCCGAACAGTCTACAAATGTAGTATCAAATGGATTTTTGGGGTGCCTTGACTTGTGTGGTGTTGGAAATGACTCTTACTACATGTACTCTTTTTTGTGACTCTTACTACATGCTGTTGACTTTGTTCATTCTAAGGGTACCATTCAGTGGTTCCAGTATATTCACAGAATTGTGAAATTTTCACTGCGGTCAACCCTAAAATGCTTCTGTCACCCCCCAAAATAAACTCTGTACGTTTGAGCCATACATTCCACCCACCAATCACTTTGTCCTTCCCAGCCCCAGACCATCACTTCTGTGTCCATAGATTTGCCTGTCATATAAATAGGATCATACAGTAGGTGGTCTCTTGTGGCTGTTGTATTTCATTTAGCATGTTTTGGGGTTCATCCATACACGTTATCAATAATTCATTCTTTTGTGTGGTTAACTAATTATTTTATGAATATATCACATTTTGTTTATCCATCTGCCAGTTGATGGACATTTGGGTGGTTTCCACTTTAACTATCACGAGTAATACTCTAATGAACATTCATATACACGTTTTTCTGTGTGAGTATATGCTTTCAGTTCTCTCGGATATATACTTGGTAGTGGGATTTCTGGGTCAAGTGGAAAGCCTATGTTTGAAATTCTGAAGAACTCCCCAGTTGTTTTCCAAGGAGGGAGCTCCATTTTGTATTCCTACTTGTGCACTGCCCATGGGGACCGTGCCTGCTATACTGCCACCCATGGCTCTGCCCACAGAGTCCCTCTCTCTTTTCTGTAATACTACTACGTGTTTGCCAGCAAAGGGCTCTACCAGCCTGTTTTCTACCTGTAGGCTCTCGCAAGTCCACATGCATTCCTCATTTCACCCATCCATACTGCCTTATCCACGACGGCAGCGTCTCTGCTGATACAGCATTTCCAAATACTGTGTCTTCTGCTTATGTCATGAGGACACACGCCAGGAGACAAGATGGTCTTCCATAGACATTTCCTTAAAATATCCTATTCCCGGGTCATATGGGACTTCCCTTGTTAACTTTCCTGGGAACTTCCATACATACTGTTCTTCCTAGTGGCTACACCAGTTTACATTTCTACCAACCATACACAACAGTTTCGTTTCTCTACACCTCTACCGCTACTTCTTGTCTTTTTGATAATAGCCGTGTTTACCGGTGCGAGGTGATATCTCATTGCGGCTTTGATTTGCATTTTCCTGAGGATGAATGATGGTGAGCACTTTTCCCCCATACCTGTTAACTTTGTATGTCTTCTTTGAGAAATGTCTTCTCAGGTCCCTGGCCTGTTTTAAAAATCAGGTTATTTGTTTTCTTGCTATTGAGTTGTTTGTGTTCTTTCTATATTTTGGATATTTACTCCTTATCAGATGTGCGGTTTGCAAGTATTTCCTCCCATCCCACCGGTTGTCTCTTCACACTGTTGAGTATTTCCTCTGCTGTACAGAAGCTTCTGCATCTGACGCAGACCCATGTGCGTGTTCTTGCTTTCACTGTGTACATATGAAGCTGCAGATCTCATTTCTGGATCTGCTTACCTCTGGGTATCTATGCAGAGGAAGTGAAATCAAGATTAAGAGGTAACTGCACCCCTAGGTTTATTGCAAAAACATTCACAATAGGCAGAGTGTGGAAGGAATCCAGCTGAGTGTCTGTGGGTGAATATAATTTAGCCTTTAAAAAATAAGGAACTCCTGTCATTTCAACAACGTGGATGAATCTCGGTGACATTATGCTGAGTGAAATAAGTCAGGCACAGAAAAAACACAGACCGCATCATCTCACTTATCCAGAGAATCTAAAATAGTTGAAGTCATAGAAGCAGAGAGTAGAATGTTGGTTGCCAGGGGCTGGGAGGTGGGGGATAAAGGAAGATGTTGGCGTAACAATATAACGTTTCAGTTATGCAGGATCTCCAGAGATCCTATGGGCAGCTTGGTGACTATAGTCAATAATACTGTACTGAAGGCTTTACATTTACTAAGACAGGAAATCGTACATGTTCTTACCACACACAGACACAGACACAGACACACACACACACACACCCATAAGTATGTAAAATATTGGATATGCTAACTAGCTTGATTATTGTAATCATTTCCCAGTGTTATATGTATGTCAAAATATTATATTATACACCATAAACATATAGGATTTTTATTTGCTAATTACACCCCAGTAAAGCTGAAAAACATTAATACTCCTGGCTTTAACAAAATGTCCAGCTAAACTGTTGGCCTACTCTCAAGCTTCTCAAGGGTGGATTTCCTAATTTCAGTGTCCTTTGCACTCTGGACAGACCAAGAACATTCCAAATCATCAACTTCTTGTTCCTTTCTCTTTATAGTTCCTCACTCAGTTCATCTCTTTGCTCTCTCATTTTATTAGAAGGAGCAAGGATACACCAGCACCTTCACTACTTGGAAACTTCTCAACCGAATGTGTAAGTTCATTTTTTTTTTTACATGCTTTGCCTTCCACACAACTGTAGGGCCAAGTCTCCCCAAGTTTCTTCCACCAGCAAGACCCACCTATCCCCAGTGTTGCATTAACACATTCTTCACTTCCTCCCGAGCCCTCACTGGAAGCACCTTTCCTCTTTCTGTCTCCAGCAGTATGGATGCATGCCCATGACAAATTGCCTATGCCCCTAGACGACTGAGGTGTCTCCGTCGTGCTGCTAACTGCTCTTGGAGTCCTCCTAAGGCTCCAGGACTGAAGTTGTGCCTCCAGCTTCTCCTGGCCCCCACTATTCCCCAAATCCAAAAGCCACCTCCACATTTTTTAAATATTTGCACTCGCAGCACCAGACCCCAGGAGCCAATGTCTGTAGCTGTTTACTTGAGTTTCCATGACATGGAGATCAAACTTGGTGCCTTCAAACACCAGAAATGTATTCGCTTACAGTTCTGGGGATCAGAAGCTCCAGTCTGTGTTAGTAGGGCCACGTGCTTTCCTAAGGCTTAGGACAGATTCCATTCCTTGCCTATTCCCTGCCTGCGGCCCTCCCCACCCATTCTTTCCGTCTCCATGGCCTCTCTTCCTCTCTGTGTAGCTCTCTTCTGTGGTTCCCTTTAGAAGGACACTTGCCCTGGCATGTAGGTCCCAACTCAAATAACCTAGTATGATCTTATCTCCAGATCTTTAACTTAATTCCATCTGAAAAGGCATGTTCACAGGTCCCAGAGGTTGGAACTCACACATATGTCTCTTTGGGGCCATCATTCAACTCACTACAGAGGGCACTGACATCTTGTTAAGTCTTTGGATCTGTGAACATGTGCCATCTTTCCATTGTTCAGATCTTTAATGCTTGCAGAACCTTTTGTAGATTTTAGAGTATAAGGTTTGCACTTCTTTTGTTCAATTTATTTCTTAGTTTTATGTTCTTGATTATACTACTCTACATGGAATTACTCCTTTGATTTCATTTCAGATAGTTCGTTGCAGGTATATAAAAATGAATTTATAATTTTGCATCTTGCTGAAGTTATTTATTAAATCTAATAGTTTCTGACTGGGTTCCTTAGGACTTTCTGTGTACAATGTCCCATCTTGTGCCTGTGGCGGTGGCTTTTCTGTTCCATCCGGGACCTTGTATTCCGTCCTCCTGTCCTGACTGGGAGCTCCATACAGTGCTGAGGGAGAGTGGTGGGATGGATATCCTTGTTTCCTTCTTGATCTCCATTTTGCTGATCCTTTAAGAGTATCAACTTTTCTATTGTTTATTCTCTATTTTGTTAATTTTCACTTTCATCTTTATTCTGTTTCTTCTGTTTAGGCTTAGTTTGCTCTTCTTAATTTAGTGTCTTATAGTGGGAGGTTAGGTGAATGATTTGACATCTTTCTTCTTTCAGTTATGCACATGAAGCTAAAAATTCCCTGTAAGCATTGCTTTAGCTAGATCCAAGAGGTTTTGGTGTGGTTTGTCTTCATAGTCATTCATTTGAAGATATTTCCTAATTTTCTGGTGAGTTCTCTTTTGGCTGTTTAGGAATGTATTGTTTGATTTCTACATTTACTCCCTAAGTCTTTCTGCTTCCAAGTCAAATCCACTATTGTGCCCCTCTAGTGAATTTTTCACTTCAGTTATTGTCCTTTTCTTTCTTTTTCTTATTGTAGGTGTCATTTATTTCTTATTAAGGTAATTCTTAGTGATCATAGTTCATATATGTTGCTGTAAATGAAGTTATTTTTTCACTGTAATTTCTTTTTATTATTGTTGTTTCAAATGTTTATTTAAATCCTATTAGTTAACATACATGCAATATTGGTTTCTAGGGTAGATATCAGTGATTCATCCCTTCCATACAACACCCAGTGCTCATCACAACAAGTGCTCTCCTAATACCCATCAGCCATCTAGCCCATCCCCCGCCCATGGCCCTCCATCAACCTTCAGTTTGTTCTCTGTTATTAAGAGTCTTATGATATGTTTCCCTCTCTTTTTTCTTCCCTGTGTTCCCCTATGTTCATCTGGTTTGTTTCTTAAATTCCACCTATGAGTGAAGTCATATGGTATTTTTCTTTCCCAAACTTATTTTGCTTCATCCTCATCCTTGCAAATGGCAGGATTTCATTCTTTTTGAGGGCTGAGTAATAATCCGCTGTCTATACATGCCACATCTTTATCCATTCATCAGTCAGTGGGTGTCTGGGCTCTTTCCATAGTTTGGCTGTTGTTGATACTGCTGCTGTCAACGTCGTGGTACATGTATCCCTTCTAATCAGTATTTTTGTATCCTTTGGGGTAAATACCCAGTAGTGCAATTGCTAGGTCATAGGGTAGCTCTTCTGACTTATTGAGGAAACTCCATACTTTTTTCCAGAGTTACTGCACCAGTCTTCAACTTTACAATTTCATAATTTTTATTTTGTCCCTTTTAAAAATATAATTTATCTGTATTTATTGGTATGGTATGTTTGATGAGATACTGTAATCATACCTTCCTCTGCTTCCTTTAGGATGATTTCTTATAATGCTTTCAACATATTTATACTAGCTGCTTTGAAGTTTTTTTAAAATCTGAAATGTGGTCCCTCTCAAAGAAGTATTTGTTGCCTGGTTTCTTGTGTGTGTTTTGTTTCTGTATCTGGGTCACATTTTCCTGTCTTTGTGTGCCTCCTAATTTTTCGCTTTTTGTGTTGAAATTTGGATATATTTGACAATGTAGCAATTCTGAATATTCCTTCCTACCCACCCTGGACTTGTGATGGTTGTTCACATATGTATGTGTGTAGTGGCTGGCTGGAACATTTTAAGGAAGTCTATTTTCTGAGCACTGGGAAGCCCCTGCTGTTAGTCAGAGGGCATGGCTCAGACATATACACTATCACCTGGGAACACCACAGTTCCAGCAGGGCTCTCTGTTTCCTTCCTGACTCCATCCAGTCTGCAAACTCAGCTATTTGGTGGCTGATTTCTCTTCAGTCTCCAACAACACCTTGCAATGTACATGACTCCACAAACTGATCCAGGTACTTTCTGGCTCCTTTAATGGGGTTGTTTTTAAAGTTCCAGTTTAAACTTTGTTCTGTCTTCACAAGGATTTTTCCAGGCACCTCTTCACTGTTTTTCTCTGAAAAACTTTGTGCCCTGAGGCTTCATTCATATCTCTAATAAAACTGCAGTTCTCCTCTTAATTGCTTTTCACCAAAACCATTGTTTCTGAGAGCATCTTTGGGGTTGAACTTTCTTGCGCTGTGTCTCAAACTGGGGTGAGCCACAGAACTCCCCTATGGCCTGTGCCTTTCTTACTAGGCAACAGATCTGAAGCCATCCTGGGGATAGTGGCCTCTTTTTGAATGAACTACCACCTTAAAAAGGAAGGGGCGGTACTCTCTGGTCTTTCTGGTTTCCCTTTGTCTATACTTTGTGAAGAATGGAACCGCCTCCCTGAGAATGAGCTGGGGCACCAGCGTTCTGTGTGCGTGTGTCTTGGGTGGAAGAACGGAGCCTCCAGCTTCGTGGGAAAATTCCCTTGGATTTTAGACTCTTGGACAGGTAACTGGGTGGAGGGCATGAGAAATCTGGATGTCCCACAACTCCCCAGAAGATGCTGCAGCCTTCCCCTAGAAGGGAGGAATGGAGTCCAATGTTTGTTTCCACCCATCTTCTGTTCAATCTCCGTTGTACTGGGTGGACTCAGGGCCTCTGCAGGAAGGAAGGAGGAGTTTCTGGTTCAAAACACAGAGTCACCATCTTACTGAGTATTAGGAAGTTTCCTTGAATAAATGTTCCCCCATTTACAGTGTGTTTTTAAGACCATTTCATGAAACTCTGTGTGTTCTTTCTTATTTTTTTCCACCACTTGCCATGATCTGAATGCTTGTGTCCCCTAAAAATTCATATGTTGAAATCTCAATGCCCTGTGTGATGGTATTAGGAGGTGGGGCATCTGTTTTAAACTTTTCCTTTTTTCTTAGACCTGCCATCCCTCCTGAAATTGGGCATTTAATTCATCTTTGAACTGGTCGTTCCCATAGTTGCCCACTTAGCACTTTTCTTATAGAACCCCTTCATTTTTTTTTATAGAACCCCTTCTTAATGAGCAATATGCCTCCTTGTATTATAAAATCTTTCTGATAATGCATTAGAAATTTTTTTTGTAGATTAGTAAAAGTGCATTCCTGTTTCCTTGTTACTTTTTTCAGAGCTAATAAGCACTTTCCTCAGTTTTCTAGTAACTAGGTGTAAAAATGTGTTGGAGCTTTATAGTTTTTGAAATATTTTAAATATTCCTAAACTATGAACTTTCTTAACATCACTGTCTTGCCAGATCACCAGTACTGTACCCTGACTAACGCTGACCCTCCCTTCTGCCTCACCCCCCTGGACACACACCTCTCGCTCTGCCTGACCACGTCCCCTCGGGTCTGTGGGGTTCCGTGAGCCCGTGCTCATGCTAATCCAAGTTCTGTACAGCTTACCCGCTGGCAAGAATACAAGGTTGGACCTCTCAACTACTAGAACAACATTTTTTAAATTGACAGTTGCAGAATCGTGGAGTGTTTTTACATTGATCTTTTGCTAATGCAATTAGCAGTATGTTTTTCATGTATGACTTAATAAATCCTTGAATCATAAAAAAAAAGGTGATTAGGTAATGAAGAGGGAGCCTGCATTAATGGGATTAGTGTCCTTGTAAGGGAGGCCCCACAGAGTTCCTTTGCCCTCCAACCCCCCTTCCCCTATGAGGGTGCAGTGAGAAGACACAGGCCATGAACTGGGAAGAACTTCTCACAAGAATGCAATCATGCCATGGCCTTGACTTTGCACTCCCCATCTTCAGAGCTGCAAGACACAAATTTTTGGTCCTGAGCCCTCTGATTTATGGTATTTCTTTATAGCAGCCTGAATGGACCAGGACACCAGTTACACCTGTTTCAATGGGAAGTGCATCTGCAGAGGTCTCCTCTGCATTTCCATTCTGAACAGGAACTCAGAGATCATATTTTTAATTAGATAAATTATATTTGGTTTTGTAAGAGAAAAAATAAAAGGCCAGTGATTTTTATACCATCACAATTAGGCACTAAACATTTAAAATAATGAGCAAGATAATTATTTTGATTGTCTTTATCTTTTAAAATATTTACCAAAGAAAATTACTCTTAATTCACATGAGATGCAATCATTTTGAACATACTTGCTTTTTTAAAGTCCTGAGCAGTTATTTTGCTGAGCCATAAACAACTTGGAATTTACTCACACTGGCCTCCTATTTACTGATGGAATGTGTATATTGTTCTGTCGCTAGAGTAGTTAAATTCCTTTTCCCAAGCTAATTAATAACAGGTAGGCCTGGAACCCAGACATTTGCACTTGTAATTCAATGTCAGCAGTAGGTTGGCACAGTGGCTTCGTCAGGCTCCTCAGGAGGTTGGCCCCTCCTTGGGGTTGATCTCTGGCCCTAACTCGAGAGTGTTCTTTCTTACTGGTTTATGCAAGCTTCTGAGCTCAGAGCTTTCACATTGCTACTTTGTCAAAGGCAAACAAACAACCAAACAGAAGAACTTAGTGTAAACCACAGGTGCATTTCTGATGTGGCTGCCTTCTCTGGGTGGCAGGGGGGCCGCGAGGATAGAGAGGCTAGGACACCATCCACGGTAACCTGATGAGACTCTTAGCTACATTGTAGACTTGTCCCATTATCTTAATTTCTTTCTTTTCTTTTTTTGTGACACTACAAACTGATTAAAAATTATGGAGCTGGGGCACATGGGTGGCTCAGTGGTTAAGCCTCTGCCTTCGGCTTGGGTCGTGGTCTCAGGGTCCTGGGATCGAGCCCCGCATTGGGTTCTTGGCTCAGCAGGGAGCCTGCTCCCTCCTCTCTCTCTGCCTGCCTCTCTGCCTACTTGTGATTTCTGTCTGTCAAATAAATAAATAAAATCTTTAAAAAAAATTATGGAGCTGTTTTGTTAGTAGCATTTATTTTATATATTTTATATATTTTATATATATGTATATTTTATGTATTTGTTAGTAGCGTTTATATGTTTATATACCTTATTTTATATGATCAAGTATGAGAACCGGGTTCCTCCATCAGTTTTCCAAGTGGACCGAAGCACCGAACAGAGCTCATGCTGCTTTGCATGAAGACTGGTGGGCCCTGGACACATGGAGGGAGAGCAGGGATGGTCAGAAGCACAGGAAGGTCCATGGGGTAGGGGGTACGTCAGGACCACAGACCTTTTGAGGCCCAGAGTCACAAATGGGGTGGCTGGGCAGGAAGAGGAAGTGGAGGATGCTGGGGAGGAGAATTCTTACTCATGAGTTTGTCTTGAGGCCCCCAGTTGTGGAAACACGGTAAAGTAGAGAGAGCTTCCTGAACCCAGGCGATGCATTAGAATGAAGCACAAACAGACTTCAAATCCACTGTGCTTTCATAGCACTGAGGTCTCTTTTTAAAATGTTGTTATTTTGTTTTCCTCCTCTTAATTAAAGCAAGTCTTTAAATAATATCTAGAATAATGAAAGTATAAGTCTTCATCATCCTCTTCAGTCAGGCAGAAAATTTTATTTTTGCTCAGCTTTTATTTTCTGTTTACTTAGCAACTTATTTAGCATTTAAAATCATGCAAAAGTATGCAGACACACCATCAACCAGCCCACGTCTCTAAATGTCAAACTGACCTCCGTTATTGAAATCGGAAAGCTGGTTTTGTATTGCCCTTTCCGAGCAATTTGTGCTTGCCACTCAGGAACGCGCTCGTGCGTGCGCTGCTGCTGCGGAGCGAGGGCCAAGACCAGCCACCCAATGCCGGTCTGAGCTCAGGGCACGGGGGGCAGCGTGCACAACCGTGCCCCATTCGGATGGTGACAAATGCATCTTGGACAAAACTCCTGAGCTAGGGACAGCCCTGCATCACTGAACTGAAGGATTTTATGCAGAGTTGTTTTTTTGGCTCACCTGTAACCCAAACAGATGCTTGTCATTCCTGATCTGTGCAGCAGAGAGGGCCGCACACACTTCCTTGGGCGTCTTCATGATGGGGCTGGAAGGAGAGTGAGTGTCTCCGGCTACTTGGCAGTTATTACTGGTTAAGTGACTGAAGTTTGAGATCGTGAGTCTCTCTTCCAAATTCAGCCAATAGTTTATGAACCGCAAGGTGCCCAGCCCCCACCAGGACGCAGACATCTAGTATTAGAAAGATGAATTAGCTTTGTAAAGCACCAAACATGGAAAAATCAGGTAACAGTCCCTCGTAGTATGCGTGCTGCACAGTGTCCAGAATGCTTTCTCGCATTCGTCCACTTGAACCGTGTAGTAACTCCATATGGTACAAGGTGGGGTGTGATCGTCTTGCAGCAGGGGCACAATGGGAATGTAACCTGTTTTCACATCAAAAATGTCAGTATGTCCAGATGTGTCTGACGCCCCTGTAATGCAGGCTCATGAGGGGTCTACTTATCTGAAGGTCACAGAACCTCCTGGGAAAGATGTCTTTAGAGGGAAAAAGATGAAAGTTGCCAAGTTTAACTTCAAGGACAATGGATCACGATCAGTAGGGTAGCATATTTACAAGCAGAGGATTGCATTTATATCTGAGGTTTTCCCTGCAACCCAGGACCTATAAAAATATGTCTAAATCACGGGGCCAGTGTGTCATGCTATAAGTTTCTCTTCACTCGACATCTCCCTGAGATGTCCGGCCATGCCAACAAGGGCTGCCGGGCAGGTGCCGTGACCTGGATGATTTTGCTGATAGTGAGTGGATGGCATCTCCGCTGTCTGTGAGCTTGATTCCCTCCAGGCTCGTCTGTAGTGGGGCATCTCTCCTAGTGTGACTCCTGGCACAGACGGCCCATGCCGTATTTTTGTCACGTGCCCTGGGATATCACCAGTGCAGATAATTTTTAAGTTTCTAAGTTTGTATATTCCTGAACCACAAGAATAATTTAAAAATCGAAGCCAAAATCCACTCTCGATGTCAGCCTTAATTTGGGGTCATCTGTGCTTTTATTCTCCTTTCATTAAATGATTTTACCTATTTCTCTATATTTGCCCTAGAGCCAAAAGAAATAGTATATTAAAATCATATTAGTCATTAACTCATTAGATAGTAGTATCTAATTATATGTCCAAAAGAAGTAAGTTCATATCTAATGTACTACTCAGGGAAATAATTATTCTCCTATACTGAACTATAGCTATAGCCATTTGTCACTGTAACCTTAAAGTCATGGGTCTACCTGACAGAGGTGATATGTTTGATCTGTGGGACATGTGATACATATACAACTATTAAATGTCTTTTCTAATTTTTAGAATATCATCATAATTAGTAATGATTTTTCTTTTTTCTTTTTCTTTTTTTTTTTTTAACCGGGCATGTCTCTGAATGGCATTCAATTCATAGCTGACTCTGTATTCATCTTTTGATGAGCATATGAAAAATGAAAGTAGAATGTTTTCCTTTTGTACAGATGTTATTGTCATGAACCCTTCCTCAAAAGAGAAATACCTGACATCTTCCCTAAAATGAAATGAACATGCTTTGCTGCATGTGATAAGCACTTAGAAGCAATAAACAGGTCAATTTATTTCATATCTCATGTTCTAGGTTTTAAATATGTGCCAAATGCTAACAGTTATAAGGAGCAACGGGGCTTACTGATCCCAGAATACAGAAGAGCCTTCTGTGGTCAGTGCCTGGAAACCAGCACACACTTACAGTCCTTTGGAAGCCAGTTGTAGCACACATGTCTCTAGGGGACACCGAAGAGAAAAGCACAGTTTCCACCTCCCACCCAAATTCCTCCAGTCCACTTCCAACACACGCCTACTCTAACAAACATAACTGGATGAGTACCACGGACATCTAGAAAATCTCTACATCTCTCTTCCAACTGAAAGGAGGCTCCCATCCTTCCTGTATAGGCATGGTAGGACTGCCACCGACTTGGTAGAAGTTTTGTGGGCCAGACAAAAATAGTAATTGCCTCAAAGAGGAAAGGACTAAAACCAGAGAGCCGGGGAGTGGGGAGGGAAGGAGGGAAGTTTAGAAGACAAGAAAACAGGCAAGTTTACACAGAAAGTGCAAAATACCAGAACCCAGTTTGATAAAATAAACATTCTTACTATAGGTGACTAGACTGGGGAACTGTTTCCCAAAATAACTGGTTTTTCCTCCCGGAAATACACCAGCACCTCATACTCCAGCATTTTGCGATGGAAGCCAAGGTCACGTGTCGGACAGGTAGCCAGTGGGCTGCTAGGACGTGTCACCCCATCCACCCTGGGAGTCCAGGCTCCTCGACACACACCCTGTACCTAGTGTCCCCTGCTTTTTCCTGCTTAGTGTTGCTGCACACGGCCAACTGGGGAGGCGTTACAGTAAAATGAACCCATGCCTCTGAGTCCTTAAAGGAGCAGGGACGCTCTGTTTGGACTTTACGTGAATGGAACCTAAACATCGCTCTATGTGGTGATGTTGGGGGCTCAGTTTGCTGAAGTGGTCAGTGCTGCTCCACCAGCTGTGATTCCTCTGGTGAAACACCCCATCGAAAAATAAAAGGTCCGAGTCACATAGGACTTAAAGAGAAGAAGTGGTTACAAGCGAAAGTTTAAAATTAAGCAAACCCATGTGAAATGGAAATTAAATCACATTTCTGCTTCTATGAATCTTTGTTCTCCTCTTGGTTACCTTAATAATCGATTTTTTCCAAGACCATGTAACACTGATCTAGGAATAGAATCAACTAGCATATTAGGGAAAATAATCTTTTAGTACATCTTGAAATCATACCAAATCACAGCAGTGTCATAATCACCAAAACCCCTTACCCAACCCAGTGTTCTTAGGTCTTCAGTGCAGAATTTGTATAGAAAAATCTCTTGAAACTGTAGGAATCCACTACCTCCAGCAGTCAGAGCCTTTTCCTGCAAACCGGTGAATGCATTTACTTCCAAAGTTGAACAGCCATTGTGATGAGGTGCAGACCCTGTTGGGGTATCTCGTTATTAATTAATTAATCTGTTATTAAAGATAGCCAAAGGACCTCAGGTTAATGTATCCCATTTGGGGGCTTATACTACTTTGGAGGCGGGGGAAGCTTATTTATTGAGAACAAGTGAGCAGGGGGAGCACTGGTTCTAGGCCAAGTGCAGGCCGGTGTTGGTGATCGGTGACCCATGCTGAATCAAACAGTTGTGGCGGACCTCACCTTACCGGGGGAGATTTGACTTCTGGAACTGCAGGTCTGCAAAGGCTCGAAGCTGCCGCAGAAGGCTGAGCCCTCCCTGAAGAGGCAGTGATTTCCAAGGCTGTATTACAGAAGACATTCCTGCATTTTTCTCCGTGGGTCAGCTTGATATCCTGGTCACTCGATTGTGTTTTAAATGCAAGAATGGAAAGATAAACATTTTAATTAAAATAGATACGTTTGCTGAGTATGAATCTGGGAGAACTTACTTATTACTACAGTAGAAATTCTAGTCCCTGAGCGAACATGGCTTGAGAGCTGGTTTGGCTAATGGAACAGAGAGGGAGGGGTGCACACTTGAGATCAGTTTTTTGATGGACGCATTGAGCTTGTGAACAGCATCAGCCACATTAGGCAGAAGGGACGGAGATAATCTAAGTGGTCTGAGATCCCTACCTTTCTGTTTTATTTTATTGTTTTGATCCAGGATAAAGACAGCTAAGGTGAAGATAGTAATGAGATTAGAACTGGGAGGCATACAAACCAACCCTAACCATCACAGAAGCATCCTTGTGATCCCTCAGCTTCCCAAGTCTCAGTTCTCCCAGCTGTCAGTGCTGCTTCGAAATTCTGCGGTGACATAAACTACAACTGGCACTGACCGGTCTTGTCTCGCACAAACCTCGGTCGTCCTGTGGGCAGCCGGTGGCTGCTGCTCACTCAGCAGACGTGGGTTTGACTCTCGGCTCCCCGACTCCTGTGAATCCCCTCACTCGAATGAGGGTGTGGCTCCTCAACTTCTCCATTGTGAAGCGACATAGTTTGTTGCCCAGAAGCTTTGGGACTTGACTATGAAGTAAGCCTGAATAGTAACGAAACAATTTTAACTGCTGGAGAAATGTAGGGTCCTGTGACTTTTCCCCACGTTGAATCATGAAACACAAAGATTATGTGAAGAAAAGTACTGGAAAACCTCTAAATACCTTATAAATGCCAAGTACGATCGTGTGGTCTGGTCAAGTGCCCCATGGACCCAGCTTCTGTGCAGTTATCCCATTATCCGGGAACTTCTTCTTCTTCTCCAACTCCTGAGCCCATAAGACTCCCTTTGAGCATCTGATTATTGAGTGTTTATCTAGTACTTATCGAAGTGTTAAGCGGAATAGGTATTATTTTCTTTGCGTTGGCATGTGACATCGGAGCCTACTAAGTTCGCTGATTTAAAAAAAAAAAAAGATGAGTTTCGGTTTGCTACAAGTGAATCTTAAAAGCTCCAAATGATGACACATTTTCAACTATAATTGCCTTTATCTCAGAGACTAAGCTGGAAGATTACTGAAGATTGAATTTGCTGAAACTCCTTGTGAATATATAATGATATTCAGTAGAGAGGGGCAGCAAACACGTGTCCAATACCTGGGTTCTGTTTAGCTAGATGTCCTGAAAATCACAGAAGTCTGCTTCTGAAAGGAATGGTGAGAAGTGGCATAGGCTTTGCCCCTCCTGTAACCACCTGGGAAGTTGAGGTCACAGACCTCATTCAGACCACAGGGAGCTGGTCTGAATCACAACCTCAGAGCAGAATGAAACTCAGTTGTCTTCCCACTAAACTGCCTGACACCTTATATACCACATGTTCTTTGAGATCATAACACAAAAAAGATTTTGTGCAAAGAAAATGAATAATAATTCACAGAAATACAGAAAATTCTTAGCAGAATAGAGCAATACAATGTGATTGGGTAAATGATCAATAATAAGTCTGGTTTTATTGACACAGATATCATTTTATCTGCATTAAATTATATTAGTGCTTTCTTCTCTGAATTATCTCCTGAATACCAAAATACTAGAATGACTTTCATGATGAAAACCAGCATGATTCTCCAGGTTAGGGAATCCTAAGGATGTATTATTAGAAATATAGGGTAAATACATTTAAACTACTTTATGAGTGACTGATCACTCCTCATATGATTGGTGAAAGAAGCAATGCCCTTGCACTTAGTAGAGTTCTTGGGACATTGCAGATAATAAATGATTGTTGAAGGAATGACCACATAAGTGAGTAAGCGAACTAATGAATGACTTAAGGTAGTAATTTGTTAAATAATGCTTTCTTAATCCAATACGTTGAAAGCACTTTTCAAAATTAGATAGGAAATTGCCAGGGGATCACCATGTGTTCAGAATATTAATTTCCCCACGCATCCTTCCAAAGCAACCACCAGTACAATTATCTTCAGTTTAAAGAGATGAAGATGAGAGGAAAAGAAGCAGGGGAGTAGACAGAGTAAGAGAGAGGGCCCAGGGCTCTTGCACGTCTGTTCCAAGTATGCTCATGCGATGTGCTTGTATGTAAAAACCTACACACTAAGAAGTGTGAATGGTGCAACAGCTGGACAGATGCATATGTTTGCTCTGTGTGCGGGTAGCTTTATTACCAAGAGAGAAATGATAAGACTTGACTTACATAACAGCTATATGATAATGGCTGTGTGACTTTTTTATGATAGTTGTTCACACAATAATAATGTTCTAGAAATTTCATGTAATAGATAAAGTAAATTGGGCAAACAGGTTGTATTTCTCAATTCATTATGTTTCTTTCCTGTTTCAATTTGCCATAGAGATCTTGAATTTAACAGTTGAGTGGCCCCCACATGTCTGTTTGAAATTCCATTTACCCCATCTGCTGGCCCGGGAGTCCTTTAGCTGTGACTCTGGGGCTGTCCTCCCATGCACCTGCCTGCGTCTCTCCTCCCACCACTTACCAGTTCCACAGGGATTTCGATTCCTGCCACACCTAGCTTGTTAAAGCATGTGCGATTGAAATCTTCATAGGCATTTCATACAGAATGTAGGACTCCAGAAAAGATCCACTGAAATCCCCGTCTCCTGTTATACCTGGGGAAGAAGTGCTTTCTGGTTTCACACACATTTATGCCCAATGTGCTATTTTGAAATGAGTTTGAAAGGTCAAACTACTCTCCCATGTGAAGTCTCTTGCATCAGGAATATAAAAGAATTTCCCAAATGACTCTGACCCTGTTTTGTCTTTGCCTTTTACTTTCTAGGTTTCTTTTGGATACTTTGAGATTTGGATAAAGGGTCCTGGACCGTGTTGGTAAGTTCTTCTTGCCTCTACCTTCTCGTTGCGGGTTTTATAAAAATGCAAATACACAAAATCTAAGCCGCCTCATATTTCACTTTTGAAGTAGTAAGGGTAGATCTGCTGTCTGTCTCACATCTGTGGCTTTCAAAGCCCTGGGGGATTTTGCCATCAATCCCGTTGCTGACTGGTGTATTTCAAAAATATCTCAAACATCCCCGACATGACTACACTCCTCTCCTACTGTTCGTTAGTTGTTCTACTGATAGTATCCTGTTAACCTCATGAAAATGAAAAAAGTTAAAGCTAAAAAATAAAAATCCATTGAATAAGTATATCGATATTTTCCTTTTTAAGTGATCATTCTATTTATACATTTCTAAAATTCTTTTTGTGTTCTAGAGATGTGCTTTCTAAAATTGATTTAGTAAGAATTTGATTTTTGCCTCTCCGTAATGATTAGGGAAAGTAAGGACTTTATCGGTTGTAGTTAGTGCTGTTTTCCTAGGGCTGGATAAAGTGTCTGACACTCAGCAGGGACTTACTAAATATCTATAGAATGGATACATTTTAACAAAACTTGGGAATACTTACGTCACATACCCAAGAATAAAACAACTAGATTGTACTTCTTAGATGGAAAGTACAGATCCAAATATGAGTCAGGTCCAGTTCCTAATTTGAGGGTTTCATGGGTAATGGGGTCGGTTGGCATACACAAGATTTACTAAAATACAAAATAGCCAGTACTCGATAAAATGTACCAAAAATAATTATTAGATACAAGTTCCAATACTGTTCTGCTAGTACTATTATCATAGACGGTCCATTTAACCTATTGAACCAGTATTATTATCTGTAAATTATGGTTAATACCTGTTTATATTGCATGAGTATTACATGAGGTAATACAGATGAAATCCCTACTACAAAGCTTGGCTCAGAGTAGGTAATTCATGCAAATTTGATAGAAAATAGACAATAGAATAATTTATGTAACACATGTTTTGAAAACCTTATAGGGCAGTGTACTGATAACTACCTCAAATGTCCAAAAGAAAAAAAAGCATGATTTATGCCGTTGGGCGTCTCCCGTCTCCATGCTGTTAGAAGTGTTGCATGCTGCAGATACCTTCCTCTCAGTCGGTTCACATCAATGGAACACCTTCTCTGTGCAACGTTCTTTGCTTCGGGTGGGAGACAGTATGAAAACACACTCTTGTGTGTATGGGTATGGGTATTAGAGAGAGAGAGAGAGGGAGGGAGATGAAGTAACGTTCCAGGAAGGTAAGGAGCCAGCAGTAGCAGATTTCCCTGCCTCACGGAAGCGTGGTGTGGATGTGGATGTGGAAGGGCCGAGTGGCCATGTTCCTGAGAGGAAGAGAGTGTGCTGTGCATCACGGTGGCACCGCTAGGGATTTTTATACAGAACCTTTGATAGTTTGTGCTGTCTCTCAAGAAAAACATGTAACCATCCAACAGTTTTAAGTAGGGATGGGGAGATGGACATGCTATGGGCAGTGCTAAAATTTTGTTTGAAAATTATTCATTCGAGGCTTCCTGTACTAACTCCAACATATAAAGGACCTACAGGTTGTCAGTCCTACACTTACTACCAGCAAGAAGCTGAAAAAAATTAAAATCAGGGCCTTTTCTTGAACTTGTTGGAGAGTGAAGATTACGAGGCATAGGGCTGTGCTGACACAGAGGCGGGTGTGTGGGCACTTGAATTGGAGAACCAGAGCCAACATCTACATGCTAGGGACAAAAGCCACTGGTGCTGTAAGTGGAAGCAAGAAATAAGTCATAAGTATGAGGAGTTGCTGGAGACTGAATGTGGGCTACAGTGGGAATGAGGAATTCCTGGAGACCCCAGCATTAGGGGAACCCCACAATGGTCTGAAGGTGAAGAGTCAAGAGAAGTCTCTCAGAGCTTAAGCAGGGGAGGGAAGATTGCCAATTTATAGATATTACCAGAGTGTTCTCCAGAAAAAACACACATTCTCCGAGGGAGAGACTTCCTTCCCAGGGAGAAAGAGGAGTCCATTTTGTAGTCCATGAACGACAGTCAACTAAATGACCAAAATTTAATCATAAGACCATGGATTGCTCCCACCCCACCATACTTTGCCACCCCACGAACAGGACATCAGAACAAGCACAGTGCATCTCAGCTGAAGGAACTGTGGAGTTCCTCCAAATTCTGAGGGAAATCCACACAACCAGAGAGACAAAGTGAGAACAAAGGAAAAATTGAAGTTTCTGGAGCTACACCTACAGCAATCATTAAAGTGAAACTCCTAGCCAGATTAACACAAAACCGCACACTACGGCCCTGTTCCTATTGCTCACTGCATTATGCTTGGCTTTCAGCAACGACAGTGAAAATATTCAAAGCATGATAAGAAGCAAGAAAAACAGTTTGAAAAGAAAACCAAGCATCAGACCCAGACTCACCTATGATTTTAATGGAAAAAGTAGACAACATGGATAAAAAGTATATAATATAAACAGAAATGGAAACTATGATAGAATCAGAAGAAAATGTTAGAAATAAAAACAAATGTAAAAGAAATGAAGTTTAATTTTGATATGCTCATCACTACAGTGGAAATGACTGAGGAAATAATTAGTGATCTGAAAGATATGTGAAAAGAAACTTTCCAAACTAAAATTTAATGAGAAATAAGAATGAAAACAAAACAAAACAAAGAACAAAATATCCAAGAACTGTGAGACAATTTCAAAAGATATAATATGATAATAGAAATATACAAAAGAGAAAAAAAGAGGGGGGCAAAATAAATATTTGAAGTAATGAGGATTAAAAATTTTCCAAAATTGACTAAGTTGTACAAAGCCATAGATCCAGGAATATTAGAGAACACCAACCAATATTTATACTGAAAAAATACACTTGGTCATATCATATCCAAACTGCAAAAAAGACAGAAAGACAAGCCTTGCTTAAAGGGGAATAAGAAAAAGAATTATATCAGACTTTTCATCAGAAACTGGGGAAGAAAGACAATATTAGAGTGAAATATTTAGAATGTTGAAAAAAAAATCCTATAATTCTACAGCCATTGAAATTAACCTTCAAAACTGAAGAATAAATACTTTACTTGACAACAAAATAAAACCCAAAACACCAGAATATTTATTACCAGCAGAACTGCTTCATAAGAAATGCTAAAAGAAGTTGTTCAGGACAATAAATATTATATGGTCATAAAATTTATCCCCATTTTTCTGAGATGCAGAAGTAAAATCTTTTATTATTCTTCTTGGTCTAATTTAATTATTTGTATAAGGTAATAGTGGTAACAGTGCTTTGGTTGATTACAAATTATGAATAAATGAATGACAAAGTGTTTTAAGGACTAAGAGGGGAGAGTTGGAATACTCTGTTACATTACCTGGCTGGCCTAGATTAGTCGTACATGTACATTGAAAATTAAATAAAAAATTAAAATTTTTTTCATGGCCTAGATTAATCGTACATGTACATTGAAAATTAAATAAAAAATTAAAATTTTTTCAAGGAAGCATAATTTATATATTAAGGGAAGAGAGAAATTAGAATCATTTAAAATATTCAGTTAAAACCACAACAGGCAGAGGCACCTGGGTGGCTCAGTCGTTTAAGCATCTACCTTTGCCTCCAGTCATGATCTCAGGGTCCTAAGATTGAGTTTCATATCAGGATCCCTGCTCAGCATGGAGTCTGCTTCTCCCTCTCCCTCTGTGTTCTCTCTCTCTCTCTCTCTCTCAAGTAAATAATTAAAATCTTAAAACACACAAACACACACACATGCAGCAGAAAAAAATTAAAAAATCAACTACTATATGTAAAAAAACAGGAAAATATCACAACTATGATAGCTATAAATCCAACAACATCAATAATTATTCTAAATGTGAATGGCCTAAATATTCCAATTAAAAAATAGACTGAGAGAGTAGGTAAAAAATAAAAATAGAACAAACAAACATTGTTTGTTATCACAAGCAACCTATTTCATTTTAAAAAAAAATTTTAAAGGTTTTATTTATTTATTTAGTCAGAGAGAGAGAGAGAGCAAGCACAGGCAGGCAAAGTGGCAGGCAGAGGCAGAGAGAGAAGCAGGCTCCCCGCCGAGCAAGGAACCTGATACGAGACTTGATGCTAGGACACTGGGATCATGATCTGAGATGAAGGCAAGTGGCTTGACTGACTGAGCCACCCAGGCATCCCACAAGCATCCCATTTTAAAAAATAAACAGATTTAAAGCAAAAGCATGGAGAAAGATAAACCTGCTAACACCAGTAATAGAAAATGCAATGACTATGTTCATTTCATCAATGCACACTTCTAACAAGGAAGTGTATCAGGATAATGAGGATTATTACATAATAACAAAAAGATCCATTTCCCAATCTGATGTGTAGTAATCCTTAAGGCATATGCACTAACAACAGAAGTTAGATCCATGAGGCAAAACCCAGTAGAACTGCAAGGAGAAATGGGCATGTCACTAATATAGCAGGAAACCTCAACACCCTTCTTTCAATAATTAATAGAGCAAAAAGGCAGAAAACGAACTAAACAGCACTATCAATCATTTCAATATAGTTGACATTTTTAGAAAACACATGTTCTTCTCAAATTTACACTGAACATTCTCTAATATAAACTCATTTAAAAAATAAATCTCACTTTGGGCAATAAAATATAATTAGAAGTTTTTAAAAGTATACATCATTCGAAGTATTTTTCAAACCATAATGAAATTAGAATAGAAATCAGTAAAAGAAGGGTAGCAGGAAGATGCACAAATATTTGGAGATATAAAAACACATTTCTAAATACCATGAAGGTCAAAGAAGATATTAGTAGAAATATCTGAAAATATTTTCTCTTCTCTTCTCTTCTCTTCTCTTCTCTTCTCTTCTCTTCTCTTCTCTTCTGTTCTCTTCTCTTTCTTTCAGGATCCATACCCAGCATGGAGCCCAGTGTGGGGCTTGCACTACAACCATGATATCAAGACCTGAGCCAACATCAAGAGTTGGATGTTTAGGGGCACCTGGGTGGTTCAGTAGGTTAAAGGCTCTGCATTCAGCTCAGGTCATGATCCCAGGGTCCTGGGATCGAGCCCTGCATTGGGCTCTCTGCTTGGCAGGGAGCCTGCTTCACTTCCTCTCTCTCTGCCTGCCTCTCTGCCTACTTGTGATCCCTGTCTGTCAAATAAATAAAATCTTTAAAAAAATATTTTTAAAAAAGAGTTGAATGCTTAACTGACTGGGCCACCCAGGTACCCCCTTACTTCTTTCAATTAAAATGAAACTATAGCATGGTAAAATTTGTGGGATGCACAAAGAAGGGAAATAATAAAAATTAAATCAGAAAACAATGAACTCGAAAACAGTAAAAAATAGAATCCATGAAATAAAAACTAATCATTTGGAAATATCAATAAAATTTATAAACATCTAACCAGACTAGCGAGAGAGAGAGAGAAAGAAGACACACATTTCCAATATCAGAAATGAAAGAGGGGTCATCACTGCTAACCCTGTGGACAACAAAAAGAATAATGAAAGGATAATAGCAATAACTCTATACCACAGATTTGACAATTTACATGAAATGGAAGCATTCCTTAAAAGACACATACTACTAACACTCACGCAAAGAGAAACAGATAGCTTGAATAGCCCCATATTTATTTTTTAATTTAATCAGTTATTAACATCCTTCTAAAAGGAAACACCAGACCTGGATGATTTCACAGATAAATTCTATCAAATACTTAACTAAGAAATTGCACCAATGCTCCTTAATCTCCTACAGAATATAGAAGCAGAGGAAACAGTTTCTAATTAATTTTGTGAGACCAGTGTTACCTTAATACAAAACTGGATAAAGGCAGTATAGGAAAAAACAATTGAAGATCCATATATTTCTGGGAAGAGAAAAAAAAAAAGGGACCAAGATCTTTCATGTTCATAGATGGAAAAATTCTCATCAAAGCATTAGCATGCTGATAACCAGCAGTGTATGGAAAGAATGACATATGATGACCAAGTGACATTTGTGTCTGGTATTCAAGAAGGACTCAAATTCAAAAACTGATTAAAGTCATTCATCACATCAACAACATGAGTAGGAAAAATATATGATTGTATACATTTGTAAAGATTACTTACTTGAGAGAGAGAGAGAGTGCAAGTGCAGGGAGGGGCAGAGGAAAGGCAGAGAGAAACTTTTTTAGCTGACTCCTCCCTGAGCTTAGAGCCTGATGTGGGGCTTGATCTCAAGACCCTGAGATCATGATCTGAGTGAAAACTAAGAGTTGGAAGCTTGACTGACTGTGCCACCCAGGGGTTCCTATGATCATAAAATTAAGGTAAAAAAATGAAACAAATCCAACATCTATTTATAATAAAAAATTAATTAAACTAGAGATACAGTGGGCCTCCTCAGCTCACTAAAGAACTTCTTAGGGGCGTCTGGGTGGCTCAGTGGGTTAAAGCCTCTGCCTTCGGCTCAGGTCATGATCCCAGAGTTCTGGGATCGAGCCCCGCATTGGGCTCTCTGCTCTGCGGAGAGCCTGCTTCCTCCTCTCTCTCTCTGCCTGCCTCTCTGCCTACTTGTGATCTCTGTCTGTCAAATAAATAAATAAAATCTTAAAAAAAAAAAAGAACTTCTTAAAAAAAAAAACAAAAAACACACACAAAAAACCCTATAGCTGGCATCAACTAAATGTGAGAAACTGGGTGCTTTCCTTTTAAGTTCCAAAGCAAGAATGTCCCCTCTTATCTCCTATGAATCATTATAATAAAAGAACTATCTAGCTCATCAAGAGGAAAACAGCAGTATCCAAGTTGAGAAAGAAGAAATAAACTATCTTTGTTTGCAAATGACATGATTGTCTCTGTTGAAAATGCCCCCTCTCCAAATCACTCAACACTACTGGAACTGATGAGAGATTAGAGCAAAGTTACAAGAAATAAGACTATATTAAAGGCAATTACTTTGATATATAGTGGTCGTAAATACTTGGAATGAAAAACACATTTATGTTAACATAGGAAAACAATGGAATACTTGACTATGAATCTAACAAAATAAATACAGGATATATGTGCAGAAATTCATAATTTCTGACAAAAAATTAACAGCTCTAAATAAATGGAGAGATACTGTGTTCGTAGAGTGGAAGACTCAGTATGTTTAAAATATCTGTTCTAACCAACCTGATGTATAGATTCAACAGATCTGTGATCAAAACACCAGCAAGTTATTGTGAAGTTTTCATCAAACATATCCTAAAACTTGTGTGGAAAGGCAAAAGACCTAAAATTGCCAACCCGCCACTGGACAGGAACAAAACCAGAGAAATAAAAATTTAATTCAGAATGGCCAAAAGATGTGAGTAGCCATTTCACCAGAGAAGATGTGCCAATGGAGATGAACTGTAAGAAAAGACACAGATGTGCAACACCATTTTCATCTGGGAATTGCAAATTTAAAAACAGCAATGAAATACCACTACATACCTATTAGAGAGGCTAAAAACAAACCATTAGAGACTCTTAATCTCAGGAAACAAACTGAGGGCTGCTGGAGGGGAGGGTGGTAGAAGGAATGGGGTGGCTGGGTGATGGACATTGGAGAGGGTATGTGCCGTGGTGAGTGCTATGAATTGTGAAAGACTGATGGATCACAGACCTGTACCCCTGAAACAAAGAACACATTATATGTTAATTTAAAAAAAGAAAGGAAAAAAAAAAAACAAGCCCAGTGCTAGTGAAGATACAACAGAAACCCTGTGCGGTCAATGGTTAAGCCACTTTGGGAGACAGTGTGATGTTTTACTACGAGCCAAATATGGTTTTAACATAAGATCCAGCAAGTTATGTTCCCTGTTGATCTGAAAACCTATGTTCATGCAAAGAACCTGCATGTGAACTTCTGTAGCAGCTTTATTCACAATCACCAAACCAGGAGGCAATGAAGATGCTTTCAAGAGGTGAACAGAAGAGAAGCTGCAGAACATTCATACACTGGGATGCTAGTGAGTGATAAAAAGACGCAAGAAGAAATTGGCTAGAAGAAAGACCTGGAGGAATCTTCACTGTATATGGGAAAGTGTGAAAAATTGGTCTGAAAAGGCTAAATACTGCATGATTCCAATTATATAACAAACTGAAAAGGGCAAATCTATAGGAACATTAAAAAGATCACTGGGTTGCCAGGAATTGGGGAAGAGAAAAGGGAGGCAGAGATGAGTAGGTGAGCACAGGGAATTTTTAGGGCAGGAAAACTATTCTCTGTGGCATCATAATAATGAATACCCCAGCACTGTACATTTGTCAAAACCCACAGGAATTATAGCACTAAAAAGGAACCCTCATGTATGTCAAATTAAAAACATAATAATTTAGGAGTTTGTGGGATCCCGTTGAGGAAGGCCAACAGACAAGGGTATCTAATACCTCACAAGTACAGGAGACCACCTTACTGACGGGTCATGGGGAAGGCTGCTTCCGGTGCCTCTGGAAGGACGGTCTGTCGTCTCTGAGATTCGGACTAATATTAGAAGGAGCACGGGGTCTGTCGAGTTACCTTCACGATACTGGTGCCCCTGCGGGTGTATCGATACACTGAATGATCAAGGTCACGGCGGCTGGCGAGGTCGCGGTTTCCCACCATCGGAGTTTGAATTCACCGAGAAGCAAGAGCAGGAAGCTGCAGTGATCTGTTTGGTATGAATTAGACCTGGAGAAATCACTAGTAACTCATATTTAGCCTAATATAGATACAGATGTTGACATATGCAAACATTGAATGGCGTGTATAAAAATACAGGTGGTGTATATGGTGTGTGTATGTATATGCATATCACCTTTTTTCTGTCAGCGGAGAAGACCTAAATGAAACCACACTCCATTAGCAATGAGGACAGCTAATACTCAGATCTCGGTTTTCAACACCCGTTTCCTAATAAAAAGAACACAGAATCCTTAGAAAAATGTCTCATTCTAGCTCTGAGCCAAGATCTATGTTAGACCACCCTGGAACGTTTTGTATTAGGAGAAGGCGAGAAAGTGCCCCAAAACAAAACATAACAAAAGACCAAAGGAGTCAACTAGAAAAGCAATTCCTGACCAAAACAAGGATAGTTTGAACAAAAAAATAAATTAAAGTATTGGTTTATCGCCCAAAGAATAAATGCTCATCAAACCATGCTGACATAAATAACGGGGGGAGAAGAGACAAATCTCCCATGCAGAAGAATTCCAGATAATTTTTGTAAATATTGCACCCTTGAACACGGAGCAGCTCATTCCCAGTCCCTTCACTGGGGCTGCTTGCAGTCATCTCCCTATTTGTACAGTTTGGAAAGCGGGGGACACATAATGAGTCTACAGTGGAGAAACAGAGCAAGCACTTCTGTAACCACGGGTCAAGACCAGCATCAACAGCAGTAAGTCCTGGTGACCGGATGTGCCCTTGATATGAGATGCTGACACGGCACCTCCTCTCTGTGGTTCCCAAGGCACATAACTCTGGTTTCATCACAGCAGAAACACCAGAGGAATCCCAATCGAGAGACGTACTATAGAATGCCTGACAAGTACCACTCAAAACTGTCAAAACCCTCAAATGAGAGAGTCTGACAGACTGTCACAGCCAAGAGCAGCCTCAGGAGACTTGATAACAGTGTGGCGATGGCCCAGCTGGGATCCTGGGACAGAAAAGGGATATCCATAAATACTAAGAAAATTCGAATAAAGGGTAAGCCCATTCCTAATAATGTATCAATATTGGTTCCTTGATTTTAACAAATACATCAGTCTGCGGCAAGATGTTTAGAGGAAACCGATTAAGAAGTATATGGTACAAATTCTATATGATGTTTTTAATTTTCCTATAAATCTAGAACCGTCCTAACATATAAAATCTACTTAAATGATATCCGTTCAGGCTTCCTAGTTCCTTTTGATGCTCCTTACTTTCTAGGACTTCTGTGTTGCCCACAAACCTCAAATAGGAATACTCTTTACTTTTCAGTTCCTCTCTATCATATGCTGCCCTGACCCCTTTCCCTAGAAAGAACGGCCTTCTCTGAGTTTTTCCCACTCTTTTTCCTTTTCCTTTTAATAAACCTTGAAACATTTTACCTTCCAGGTTTGTAAAATTCTTTTTGTCGTTTTGGGGTGTCTGGGTGGCTCAGTTGGTGAAATGTCTGCCTTTGGCTCAGGTCATGATCCCAGGGTCCTGGGATTGAGCCCTGCATCTGAGTTTCTGCTCAACAGGGAGTCTGCTTCTCTCTGTCCCTCTGCCTAGACTCCTCCTGCTTGTGTGCTCTCAAATAAATTAAATCTCTTAAAAAAAAAAAAAAAGGTCTTTCAAAAATCTTTGGCACCACTCCCCTTGAGAAGTGGGTTCTCTTGAATCCAGGTCAACATTAGGGATTCACTTGTAACCAGGCGAACAGATTGGAGGTGATGCAAGAAAGCTGTGGAGGCAGAAGGGCCCGTAGAACATAGAACACAATGCAGATTCCTTCTGATTTTATGCGGATGCTATCTCTGGGATAACCAAGTACCAGGTAAGAAGTCCAGCTGTTTTGAGAAAATCCTACATACAGAGGCTGCCTGCAGGAACTCCAGTCAACACCTGAGCTGAGTTCCCAGCTGCCAGCCGTGTGGATGAGTTATCTCCAGCCTTGACAAACCACCAGATGATTGCAGCCCGGGCAGCATCTGACTGAAACTCCATATGAGATCTTAGGAAAGAACTGCTTATTCAAACTCTCCCTAAAATCGTGACCCACCAGATAAAATAGTTATGCTAAGATTGGGGTAATGTGTTCTGCAGGAGTAGTAACTAGAATTAAAGTACAGAGTGTCTAGGTGTTTGCTATCTTCTCTGCTATGCTGCAGTATATGTCCCTGGAGAGACACTGCCTTTTTGTTAAGCGCTGTGTACCCAGTATGTGGCACTTAATGTATTAATGTAGAAAGGGTGATGCTGATGGGCAAGAGCATCACAAAACATTTAAAATGTTATTATCATGAAACTGCATTAAAATGCTTATTATTGTAGACTGTAATATCATATACTCAGTAATAATCCTCTTCGGAATATGCTTAAAACATTTTCAGAGAGTTTTAACATAGAATACTATCTAGAAACACATACCTTTGATTTCCAAAATATATTTAAACTGTACAGCTGTGAATTTTATTCTTTCAGATAACTTCAACTACATGCCAACTCTGTATGTTGCTAGTTGGATCATTAATGGTGCAACCACTCTTCAGCAGTTTCTTAAAACTACACAACCACAGTTTAGCAGTTTCTTAAAATTTTGAACATATTTTTCTATTTTATCATACAAGCCAGCAGTTCTAGTCCAAGATATCCAGGAAAAATGTAAACATATACACACAGAAAAACTTGTATTTGCATGATCATAGCAGAAATATTCATAATAGTAAAAAAACAGAAATAAGCCATAAGGCCATCAACTTCTGAATAGATAAAATGTTGTATATCTAAACAATGGAAAATTATTTGGAAGGGGAAAAAAAGGAACTGTACTGATTTATGTTTCAGTGTGGATAAATTCCATAATATCACAGTGAATGAAAGTACCCTGAAACAAAAAACTACATATTACTTGCTTCCATGAAATTTCCACAAAAAGGAAATCTGTACAGAGAGTAGATTCATGGTTGTCTACAGCTTGGGACTGATTGCAAATGAGCAAGAGTATTCTCTTTAGGGTTTAGGGTCATAGAAGTATTTTAAAATTTGATTGTGATGATGCTTGCACAACTCTGGATTTTTATAAAAAAATCATTGAATTGCAAATATAAAAGGAACAAATTTTATGGTGTGCAAATTATCACTTAGAGCCAAGAAAATGTGGCTTATTATAGCACCAGACCATGTTTTCTTTTTGAGCACATTACAGAGGTCAGGTGCTACTAGTTTCAAAAAGGAAGAGGAATTGATAGAATTATCTGATCATTTTCAGAAATGTATTTCTTAATGTGCTTTATCTCATAAACAAATTCAGAATATTATTTTTTTTTGGTGACTATACATAATGGTATAAAACAGCAAGCTAAGAACAAAAGAAAGAACTAAGCAAAGGGAGAAAGACAAAATGTAATGAGTTAACTGAGAAAAATGGAAGCAATTTGTAGCAAATGGGGAGGATAGGAAACTTGGAAAAATCAAACAATATCTCAAATGGTGCACCAGCTAGAGGAATAGTCTGAGTTTATTGTTTTATCAGCTGTCTGACAACATACTTTCAAAAATCCTGTGGCGAAAAACGTATTAAGAAAGTGTGATCTACCAACGTAGAAAAACAGAAACCTGAGTACATCTTGAAACAAGTGAAAATAAGAACATTGATCAAGAGAATGAGGCCTTGTCTATGTGATAGATCAGAGATACTGATGTTTCTTCCCAATAATGACTAAAAATTAAACAGGTTAGGAAATGCAACTGACAAAGTTATTTCCCTATTCTAAAACATGGTGTCTCTCAGTACCTATTCTGGTATTGAGCAGGAAGATAAATTTAAAGACAGTTATATGATAGCCACAAATAGACATTTCATGAATTCTAAAAAAAATTAATTTTAAATATAATCTAACTCAAACTATGTAACTACTCTACATAGTTTTATATACCTATGGTAGAGATGGCTTAATTTCACATTAGCCAATTATGATTTAAACAAAATTTAAAAAAATGATTTTCTGAGCTGTTCCTGTTGTATAATGCTATAAGATTGGTCACATTTTAAAAAAAAATGCAGGCTATGGGTCTGTTCCTTTTCTCTATTTCTTCCTGTTTCAGTTTTGGTAGTTTATAAGTGTCTAGAAATGCATCCATTTCTTCCAGATTGCCTTATTTGTTGGCATATAGTTGCTCATAATATATTCTTAAAATATATTTCTTGGTGTTTGTTGGGATCTTTCCTCTTTCATTCATAATTTTATTAATTTGGGTCCTTTATCTTTTCTTTTTGATGAGTCTGTCTAGGGGTTTATTGCTCTTGTTAATTCTTTCAAAGAGCCAGCTTCCAGACCCATAACAAGCAAGGAAATTGAAGCAGTAATCAAAAATCTTCCAACAAGAGTCCAAGACCAAGTGGCTTCCCAGGGGAATTCTACCAAACATTAAAATTTTTTTTTACGATTTTATTATTCACTTGACAGAGAGGGGGGCAGGGAAGCAGGCTCCCCACTGAGCAGAGAGCGGGATGCGGGACTCAATCCCAGGACCCTGAGATCATGACCTGAGCTGAAGGCAGAGGCTTAACCCACTGAGCCACCCAGTTGCCCCTCTACCAAACATTTAAAGAAGAACTCTTAACTGTTCTTTTGAAGCTGTTTCAAAAAAATAGAAATGGAAGGAAAATGTCCAAACTCATTCTGTGAGGCCAGCATTACCTTGATCCCAAAACCAAAGACCCTAACAAAAAGAAGAATTATAGACCCAATATCCTGATGAACATGGATGCCAAAGTTCTCACCAAGATACTAGCCAATAGGATCCAACAGTACATTAAAAGCATTATTTATCATGACCAAGTGGGTCTTATTCCTGGGCTGCAAGTTTGGTTCAACATTTGCAAATCAATCAACATGATACATCACTTAATAAAAGAAAGGACAAAAACCATGTGATCCTCTCAATTGATACAGAAAAAGCATTTGACAAAATAAAGCATTCTTTCCTGATTGAAACTCTTCACAGTATAGGGATACATACCTCAACATCATAAAAGCCATCTATGAAAAGCCCACAGTGATTTTCATTCTTTTTTTTTTATTTTCATTTTATTTATTTTTTTCAGTGTAACAGTATTCATTCTTTTTGCACAACACCCAGTGCTCCATGCAAAACGTGCCCTCCCCATTACCCACCACCTGTTCCCCCAACCTCCCACCCCTGACCCTTCAAAACCCTCAGGTTGCCCCAACCTCCCACCCCTGACCCTTCAAAACCCTCAGGTTGTTTTTCAGAGTACATAGTCTCTTATGGTTCGCCTCCCCTCCCCAATGTCCATAGCCCGCTCCCCCTCTCCCAATCCCACCTCCCCCCAGCAACCCCCAGTTTGTTTTGTGAGATTAAGAGTCATTTATGATTTTCATTCTTAATGGGGAAAAAACTGAGAGATTTTCCCCTAAGGTCAGGAACATGAAAGGGATGCCCACTTTCTCCACTGTTGTCCCACATAGTACTAGAAATCCTAGCCTCATCAATCAAATAAAAAGAAATAAAAGGTTGCTGCCTGCGTTCTCCTCAAGGATTTTGATGGATTCCTTTCTCACATTGAGGTCCTTCATCCATTTGGAGTCTATTTTCGTGTGTGGTGTAAGGAAGTGGTCCAATTTCATTTTTCTGCATGTGGCTGTCCAATTTTCCCAGCACCATTTATTGAAGAGGCTGTCTTTTTTCCATTGGACATTCTTTCCTGCTTTGTCGAAGATTAGTTGACCATAGAGTTGAGGGTCGATTTCTGGGCTCTCTATTCTGTTCCACTGGTCTATGTGTCTGTTTTTGTGCCAGTACCATGCTGTCTTGATGATGACAGCTTTGTAATAGAGCTTGAAGTCCGGAATTGTGATGCCACCAACTTTGGCTTTGTTCTTCAATATTCCTTTGGCTATTCGAGGTCTTTTCTGGTTCCATATAAATTTTAGGATTATTTGTTCCATTTCTTTGAAAAAAATGGATGGTATTTTGATAGGGATTGCATTAAATGTGTAGATTGCTTTAGGTAGCATAGACATTTTCACAATATTTATTCTTCCAATCCAGGAGCATGGAACATTTTTCCATTTTTTTGTGTCTTCCTCAATTTCTTTCATGAGTACTTTATAATTTTCTGTGTATAGATTCTTAGTCTCTTTGGTTAGGTTTATTCCTAGGTATCTTATAGTTTTGGGTACAATTGTGAATGGGATTGACTCCTTAATTTCTCTTTCTTCAGTCTTGTTGTTGGTGTACAGAAATGCAACTGATTTCTGTGCATTGATTTTATATCCTGACACTTTACTGAATTCCTGTACAAGTTCTAGCAGTTTTGGAGTGGAGTCTTTTGGGTTTTCCACATATAGTATCATATCATCTGCGAAGAGTGATAGTTTGACTTCTTCTTTACCAATTTGGATGCCTTTAATTTCATTTTGTTGTCTGATTGCTGAGGCTAGGACTTCTAATACTATGTTGAATAGCAGTGGTGATAATGGACATCCCTGCCGTGTTCCTGACCTTAATGGAAAAGCTTTCAGTTTTTCTCCATTGAGAATGATATTTGCGGTGGGTTTTTCATAGATGGCTTTGATAATATTGAGGTATGTGCCCTCTATCCCTACACTTTGAAGAGTTTTGATCAGGAAGGGATGCTGTACTTTGTCAAATGCTTTTTCAGCATCTATTGAGAGTATCATATGGTTCTTGTTCTTTCTTTTATTAATGTGTTCTATCACATTGATTGATTTGCGGATGTTGAACCAACCCTGCAGCCCTGGAATAAATCCCACTTGATCGTGGTGAACTTCGACCTCAGCCGTAGCAACATCTTCCTAGGAACAACGGCAAAGGCAAGGGAAGCAAGGGCGAAAATGAACTATTGGGATTTCATCAAGATCAAAAGCTTTTGCACAGCAAAGGAAACAGTTAACAAAACCAAAAGACAGCTGACAGAATGGGAGAAGATATTTGCAAACGACATATCAGATAAAGGGCTAGTATCCAAAATCTATAAGGAACTTAGCAAACTCAACACCCAAAGAACAAACAATCCAATCAAGAAATGGGCAGAGGACATGAACAGACATTTCTGCAAAGAAGACATCCAGATGGCCAACAGACACATGAAAAAGTGCTCCACGTCACTCGGCATCAGGGAAATACAAATCAAAACCACAATGAGATATCACCTCACACCAGTCAGAATGGCTAAAATTAACAAGTCAGGAAATGACAGATGCTGGAGAGGATGTGGAGAAAGGGGAACCCTCCTCCACTGTTGGTGGGAATGCAAGCTGGTCCAACCACTCTGGAAAACAGCATGGAGGTTCCTCAAAATGTTGAAAATAGAACTACCCTATGACCCAGCAATTGCACTACTGGGTATTTACCCTAAAGATACAAACATAGTGATCCGAAGGGGCACGTGTACCCGAATGTTTATAGCAGCAATGTCTACAATAGCCAGACTATGGAAAGAACCTAGATGTCCATCAACAGATGAATGGATCAAGAAGATGTGGTATATATACACAATGGAATACTATGCAGCCATCAAAAGAAATGAAATCTTGCCATTTGCGACGACATGGATGGAACTAGAGCGTATCATGCTTAGTGAAATAAGTCAATCGGAGAAAGACAACTATCATATGATCTCCCTGATATGAGGACATGGAGAAGCAACATGGGGGGGTAGGGGGATAGGAGAAGAATAAATGAAACAAGATGGGATTGGGAGGGAGACAAACCATAAATGACTCTTAATCTCACAAAACAAACTGGGGGTTGCTGGGGGGAGGTGGGATTGGGAGAGGGGGAGCGGGCTATGGACATTGGGGAGGGGAGGCGAACCATAAGAGACTATGGACTCTGAAAAACAACCTGAGGGTTTTGAAGGGTCAGGGGTGGGAGGTTGGGGGAACAGGTGGTGGGTGATGGGGAGGGCACGTTTTGCATGGAGCACTGGGTGTTGTGCAAAAAGAATGAATACTGTTACGCTGAAAAAATTAATAAAAAGGGAAAAAAAAAAAAAAAAAAAGAAATAAAAGGCATTTAAACTGGCAAAGAGGAAGTCAAATTCTCACTCTTCACAGATGACATGATACTTTATGTGGAAAACCCAAAGACTTCACTCCAAAACTGCTAAAATTCATACAGGAATTCAGCAATGTGGCAGGATGTAAAATGCACAGAAATCAATTGCATTTCTATACACTAACAATGAGACTGATGAAAGAGAAATTAAGAAATTGATTCCATTTACAATAGCACCAAAAACCGTAAGGTACCTGGGAATAAACCTAACCAAAGAGGAAAAGGATCTAAATTCCAGAAACTACAGAACACTTATGAAAGAAGTGGAGGAGGAAGACACAAAGAGATGGAAAAATATTCCATGATCATGAATTGGAAGAATAAATGCTGTTAAAATGTCTCTGCTACCCAGAGCAATCTACATATTGAGTGCAATCCCTATCAAAATATCATTTTTGCGGAGCTGGAACAAATAATTTTTATATTACTATATCTTACTTTTATATAACAAAATTTATATGGAACCAGAAAAGACCCTGAATAACCAAAGGGCTGTTGCAAAAGAAAACCAAAGCTGGTGCTTCGCAGTTCTTGACTTCAAGCTCTATTACAAAGCTATAATCATCAAGATAGTATGGTACTGGCACAAAAACAGACATATAGATCAAATGAAAGAAAAAAGAGCCCAGAAATGGGTCCTCAACTCTATGGTCAACCTGTCTTTAACAAGGCAGGAAAGAATATCCAATGGAAAAAAGACAGTCTCTTCAACAAATCATGTTGGGAAAATTGGACAGCCACATGTAGAAGAATGAAACTGGACCATTTCCTTACACCATACACAAAGATAAACTCAAAATGGAAAACGACTTAAATGTGAGACAGGATCTATCAAAATCCTATAGGAGAACACAGGCAGAAACTTCTTTGACCTCAGCCGCAGCACCTTCTTCCTAGAAACTTCCCCAAAGGCAAGGTAAACAAGGGCAAAAAAAGTGAACTACTGGAACTTCATTAAGATAAAAAGCTTCTGCAAAGGAAACAGTCAACAAAACCAAAAGATAACTGCTAGAATGGGAGAAGATATTTGCAAATGATGTATCAGATACAGGGCTAGTATCCAAATCTATAAAAAGCTTATCAAACTCAACACTCAAAGAATAAATAACCCAATTGAGAAATGGGCAAAAGACATGAACAGACATTTCTGCAAGAAGACATCCAGTCGACCAACAGACACATGAAAAAGTGCTCAATATCACTCAGCATCAAGGAAATACAAATCAAAACCACAGTGAGACAACACCTCACAGCAGTCAGAATGGCCAAAATTAACCAGTCAGGAAATGACAGATGTTGGCAAAGATGCAGAGAGAGAGGAACCCTCCTTCACTATTGGTGGGAATGCAAGCTGGTGCAGCCACTCTGGAAAACAGTATTGCAGTTCCTCAAAAAGTTGAAAATAGAGCTACCCTAAGATCCAGCAATTGCACTACTAGATATTTACCCCAAAGATACAAATGTGGTGATCTGAAGGGATACGTGCACCCAAATGTTTATAGCAGCAATGTCCACCATAGCCAAACTATGGAAAGAGCCCAGATGTCCACTGACAGGTGAATGGACAAAGAAGATGTGATATATATATGCCCAATGGAATATTACTCAACCATCAGAAAGGATGAACACTTACCACTTATATTGGCATGGATGGACCTGGAAGGGATTATGCTAAGTGAAATAAGTCAGTCAGAGAAAGACAATTACCATATGGTTTCACTCATATGTGGAACATAAGAAAACAGCATAGAAGATCATAGGGGAAGGGGAGGAAAGCTGAATGGGAAGCCATCAGAGAGGGAGACAAATCATGAGAAACTCTTAATTATAGGAAATAAACTGAGGGTTTCTGGAGGGGAAGTGGTTGGGGGAATGGGATAATTGGGTAGTGGGTATTAAGAAGGACACATGATGTGAAGACCACTGGGTGTTGTATGCAACTGATGAATTCTACATCTGTATGATGAATTCTGTATGCAACTGATGAACTCTACATCTGAAACTAATGATGTACTATATGTTGGTTCATTGAATTTAAATTTTAAAAAATTTCAATTGAAATAGTGAAACACTTCTTTGGAACAGAACATCATTGAGCATTTATGTTTTATGAATTATGGTCTTTTCATATGTGGTCAGATCTTTTAAAATCGAAAATTTATTTGGCTGAAAAGAAGGCTCTTCTTTATTAAACTTTGTATTCGTCTGAAATTAATGCTTCCTGATTTTTCTGGATCACCATTAAATCATCTATAATTTTTCAGGGACACAAGGATATACTCATGGGTTTTGGAGTTTTTGAATTATACTAAATGGACTGATATTTTAATTTGTAGAAATTGCTGAATAATTTTTCCTTCAATATTGTTAGTTACTTTTTGTTTCTTCTCTGTGGTTTATTTGAAGACAACCACTCACTTCCTGTTTCTAAACTACCTTCAGATGAGAGCCAGAGGTAAACAAAATACCAGAGTAACAGAAGGAGAAGCAAGACTTTTTAATAATGAAATGTAAATTAACATATGACATGAAATCAGAGGGTCTGAAGCAAGGTTTTCAGAGTCCACCCTTGCAAGTGCAATAAAATGCGTAGGATTTGACCCACTATTCAGACATTTTGTATTGACTTACTTTTATAATTAATCTATGTTTTTATAAGTTCAGTTTGGTAGTCTGAGTGTAAGTAAAATGTTACTTCATAGATGCCCTGAAATTTTCAAAAGTATAACTGATTTTCCATTCAATCTTTCAGAAATATTTTTCTCAAATCAGTTTGAATATGTGAAAATGTACTGTAATTCCAGTTATTTTCAAATATTTGCCCAGTTCCTATATTTTTATCTATTATATTCCCAACCCTTCGATTTGCATTCTACTCTGTAATTTCCCCAGTTTCTATTTCTTTTCTTCTTAAATACAGTTTTCTGAAGTCAGGAACAGTGATCAAATAACGACCTGAATGCCAAGTTATTAGGAAGATTATCCCTTCCTCCTACTCACATAGCTCTTGCCAACTGTCACTCAAAGTGGCCTCGCTTATCTCCATGGACTGTAGTGTTTGTGTGTTTAATTGGAATTGTCTTCCTAGCACTTGGAAAAGTTTTTTCGTCCTCTGTAAGAATGGGAAGAAATAATTCTCAACTAATACCTCACACATTTTGATGTCCTTTAACACACAGAAACCATGAGCTTGCGTCCCTGATGGAGACTTGCCCACAGCTGGGGGTTTCTCCATTCACCAACCAGTTTCCTCCAATGTCTTCTTAATGATCCAAGATTAAGCTATTTCATACCATCCAGTGTTGAACAAAGGAGACAATTTTAAAAGATAATAAGAGTAAAGCATGACTGCATGAGATCATAAAGAAAAATTCTCAAGTAGGCTTCCCATTGAGGACTCCAACTTTTCCATGTGTATGATTTTAGATAGCCTTTACCTTAACTAGGAAAAAAAAAACCAGAAATTTTCAAGAGTGTCTTTTTTCTTGTATTCTGAGAAAAAATTTTAGAAAACTTCTTCCTGGTACATCCATTTTATATGCCAGTTGAGAAAAACAATACAGATATTCACAATAGTAAGTTCCATCAGGTGACATTTTTGTTTCCTCTTCTCGTGAATGAATCTGAAGTTATTACAGAAATGAAAAGAGCATGTATATTTTGTGCTCAGATTTTTGCTGTCCAGTTTGCCATAGAGCTCATACCGGGAAGCCAAGGGGCTTTTTCAACCCCAGGGACTGGAAATGAGCTGAATTTAAGTCATGTGCTTCACAGTGCACTAAAGAAACGTTTGAACTTGGCAGCAATACTGGCAAATTTACTTTTTTCCTCCATCCTCTCAAAAACTGCAAATATGTTACCTCCTGTGAATAATTACTCTAAACAAATAACCCGGTCTTATATTAATAAGATAACATTTTAAATGAGAACTCATATACTCATCAAGGCACAACAGTTGTTCCCTCTGATTTTTATGAGTCAGGTAACAAATGCCAGTACTTTATCTGACATTAGAAGAATGGGACAGTTCAGAAAAGAAATGCCCTAGAATTTGGTTCCCCTAGTTCCATCGCTAGTCGTTTGCTACCATGGATTTGTAAAGTTATTGGTGACAACAACATCAGTGTGCAAACAGATGGACTTTAAGTTCCGGTTGCAGACTGTGATATGTACACCAAAACCTGTTTATTTTCCTACCACCTACTCTGGTCATATTTTACAATTTCCCTTGCACTTAAATGCAAAGAAATTTTCCTGAGTTCTGGCCAATAACATGGACAAATCCTTACCTATGTCTGTGCCGGGCCAAGTGCCGGATATGGGAGTACTCTCTCCCTATCTTCTGGGATGACAGGGAGGACCAAGAAGTTAGAGGAAGGAGGCCTCACAGGAGAGGAGTCTGAGTCCTGCAGGGTCAGATGCAGGACTGCCTGACAAGAACCCCTAAGTGGTGACCCAAATCAAAAGCTCTTCCTAAGCCAGGGGTAAGCCAAGGTGTATTTATAGCAGCAAGTGGTAACTGAACCAATAGAGAAATGCGTTCTTTAGACGGGGTACATCACCAAAAAGCCATACAATATTTAACATTGCTTGGGAATTGGGCTTGCAGCAATGAGGTAGCAGGCTGGAAAGCTAGAGACCCACATTATAAAGTGCAAAATACTTAGTAAAATGTCATTTGTCATCATCTGGAAGGCAGAACTGGGGCTTATGAAGCAGGTGGGCCAGGAGAGTGTGGGAAAAAGTACATGCATTTGTGTTTTTGAAACTATTGACTGCCTTGCACAGGGTACTACAACAAAGAAATGAGCTCAGGCAGAAATTGGTTGAACTTCAAAACAAGATTAAAGAGAACATAAGCTAGAGAGTAAGATCTTTTAACAAATAGGAAATTGTTTCGGCCTTCACCTACTCATGCTAACACTCTCCCTCTACTCTACAGTTACTTAAATGCTTCTATTTAAAGAATGCCCTTTTCCTTGGCAATATTAGAATTACGGTAGATTTAAAAATTGAGTTAATAGACACCAGGATCTGACACACAGTAGCTTCTTAAGTAGAGAGCAAGAACATTGTTGGTAATTATTTTTTCAAGTGTTTGCAAGCACACAGAAGACTGGCAGGCTTATGATAGGCACACAGAAAGATAATTTGGGGGAAAGACAGTGTTTCCAATAAATGATGCTGAGGAAACTGAACCACTTCTTTACACCATACACAAAAATAAAGTCAGAATAGATTAAGGACCTAAATATGAGACCTAAAACCACAAAAGTCTTAAAAGAAAACACAAGCAGTGATTTCTTGGACATCAGTTTTAACAACATATTTGTGGATATGTCTCCTCAGGCAAGGAAAATACGGGAAAAATACACTATTGGGACTACATCAAAATAAAAAAGCTTCTACACAGTAAAGGAAACAATCAATAAAAAGATAGCCTACTGTGTAGGAGAAGATATTTGCAAATGCCATTATCTGATAAAGGGTTGGTATCCAAAATATATAAAGAATTTATACAACTCAATGCTTGAAGAACAAATCATCCAGTTTAAAAAATGGGTAAAGGTCATAATAAATAGTTCTCCAAGGAAGAGCTCCAGATGTCCAGCAGAAACATGAAAAGATGCTCAACATCACTCATCATCAGGGAAATACAAATCAAAACCACAAGGAGATATCACCTCATACCTGTCAGAATGGCTAAAATTAAAAACAAAAGAAGCAACAAGTGTTGGTGAGGATGTAGAGAAAAAGGAACCCTTGTGCGCTGTTGCTGGGAATGTAAACTGGTGCAGTCCTTTGGAAAACAGTATGGAGGTTCCTCAAAAAATTAAAAATAGAACTATCACATGTTCCAGTAATTCTACTACTGAGTATTTATCCAAAGAAAATGGAAACACTGTTTTTTAAAGGTTATATTTATTTATTTGAGAGAGAGAGAGACAGCACACTAGAGTGGGGGAGAGGCAGAGGGAGAGAGAGAACAGATTCCATGCTGGCAGGGACCCCAATGTTGGGCTCTGTCTTAAGACCCCACGATCGTGACCCAAGCTGAAGACAGTTACTTAACCAACTGTACCACCCAAGTGCCCCTGAAAACAATATTTTGAGAAAATACATGCATCCCTTTTTTTATTTCAACATTACAGTAACAAAGATAGAAGCAATACAACTGTCCATCAATAGATGAATGGATAAAGAGGAGGTGGTGTGTATACACAATGGAATATTACCCAGCCATAAAAAAATAATGAAATCTTGCCATTTGTGACCATATAGATGGAACTATAAGGTATTGTGTTAAGTGAAATAAATCAGAAAAAGACAAATATTATATGATTTCACTTATATGTGGAATATAAAAAAAACCAAAAAGCAAATGGATTCTTAAATACAGAGAACCAACTAGTGGTTACTAGAGGGGAGGGAGTGTGGGGTGAGGGATATAGATGAAGGAGATTAAGAGGCACATACTTCCAATTCTAAAATGAGTAAGTCATGGAGATGGAAGGCACAGCACAGGGAATGTCAATAATACTGTAATAACATTGTGTAGCGACACATGGTGATTACACTTGTGATGAGCATTGAGTAATAAATTGTCCAATCAGGATGTTGTATGCTTTAAACTAATAAACATTGTCTATCAGTTATACTTCAATGCTGAAAAAAAAATGAAAGACAGTTGTTGAATGTATTTACATGTTTAATGTACAACAGGTTAATTAAGGAAATATCAAAGTTTAAGTTTATATTCTGATAGTGTCAGGTACACACAAACATAAGAGGAGGTCATCTACAGCTAAGTCTTGGAGACACAAAGCAATGGTACATGTTTACAGAGGGCCATGCATGGTCAGTTTCATATGTGTGCAAAACCATTCCCATATGTCATGCTACTGCCTTTTAGCCAAAGATCATTAGGAACATAGATGTTGGCAACTGAGGGAGAGCTGATCAGCTCCTTGCAACAAATAAGTCAGCCCACTGTGAGAAATAAGGGACCACTCGTCAAGAGGGTGTTAGGAGGGGGTTGCTGCATGATTTGGGCTTCCATTGGGTGAATTTGGAGAGGGTGATTTTGGAGAGCCCGTGCCTTGCTCTGACTTGAGTGCTGTGGGAGAGCAAGGGGAGTTCTACCATTGGGCATCTGAACAATGTTTTATGTAGATGGTGGAGAAACGCAGCGGGTCTAAAGCTGTAATGGTTAAAGAAGCATCAGTAAGTCACGTGATGGAAAGGGACTGCTTGGTCATTTTTGTGGTTTGGACAGAGTTCTTTTTTTTTTCTCCCTATGCTCAGACAGGATTAATAGGAGTGGTCTTATTTTGGTCCATCCCAATTGTGATTTAGAGTGGCTATAACTGAAGTTGGTGATCTTTGAAACTGTTGATGTTCCATGGGAGAACGATGGCTTACTCCATAAAACTTGGCTTCCTTTCTGAGTCACGTGATCTCAAATGAGAAATGATCACTGGGCAGGAAAACCACAAATACAAAATATAAACATCCGTATATTATTATATATTTTACAAATACAAACATTAAATACCACAAATATAAAAATCATAAAATCATCATCATTTTCAAATAAGGTGGGGAAACACATATTTGTCTCCCTCAGGAAAGGAGATAGGCATTCTAATATAAGAAATTTTAAATCTCAGTACATTCTAGCTTGTCTTTTACTCAAGTGATCCCCATCTCAAAAATAAATAAGAAAACAGTAAAGTTATAATAAAATGGACTTTGGCCACTGCCCATCTTTGTTTCTTCCAAAACAATTGTATATGGTCAGAGTGATTTTTTTTTCCTTTTTTACAGTAAGTTAACAAAGCCAGTGAAAATTCCCAGAAGACAAATATGTTTCTCTTCTTTATTTTTAAGTTTCATATTAATCAATGTAATTTTTGAACAAAGTAACCGGAGTTTAATATAGTTAAACATGCTCAGCCTCCCTTTCCTTACAATCTAAAATAGTGCTTCAAACTAAAAAACAAACAAACAAACAAACAAAAACTAGTAAATGTGAGCTCCTATGTGTGGAGATACATATTTAAAATAAGCAAGGCAAAAATTTCATTAAAAACTTAACACATTTGAAGCCGAGTTTTCAAATCAGTGGTGCATTTCATCTTGAGTCAGTGTCAAAAATGAGCGATAATATTTTAGGGACTTTCTGAAGAGTTAGACACTCCCAACCCCTTGTGCAGTGTGTACTGATACGCATCAAAGCATAACACAAATTTGTCCCATAGAGGCCAAGAATAAAATTCAAAATTAGATCAAGACACATGATCTCCCTGCATATCCTAAATCCACAAAAGTAATTTAGCCTCTCTGCAATTATGTATAAATATAATAGATAAAAGCCTTCTTGCCATTTACACTTGGGTAGCAGGTATCATGTATTATCAGATCTAGGTTTCCTAATTCCTTCTCACTGAGGACTCCTAATGCCTTAGGAGCAATCTTTATAGAAAATCAGGATCAGTGTGGGTGATAATCAGCATGAAAGTGAATTCTGATACCTGAGTAGTCCGGTGCACTCTGGTCATTCAGCTCCTTTCCTCTAAAGGACAAGCAAAACAAAAACAAAAATGTTCCATTTTTTTCTTTTGTCTGAAAAAGATATTCTTTTCTAATCAAATATTAATCTGGTAAAATATTTATTTTTTCTAGTTTTTTGTTTAATAGTACTGATAGAGACCATTTGACCATGTGCACAGAGTGCCTTTTTATTTATTTATGCATTTGACTTTTTTTTTCTTTCTGGATTTCTGAGAACAAAAGACAGCAGTAGAAACCATAGATTGTACACTTTCTAGTACATTTACATTTGGGACTCTTGTGCCTAATTGTTCAATTTTCCATAGGATTGTAGATGGTGTCATTAGGTAACAATTATGATTCAAACCAAATTATTTATTTTTAAAATACTGACTTACAGAGTCTCATAAGTCAAGTTTATGTTTACCTTGTTGGGACTAATCTAAAGTAAGTGTTCTTTCTAAAACTTCTGTTCACAGTTTTATTTTTGGAAAGGCAGAATCTTGATGATTAAAATCTGCAAGTATTACAAATCCAGCTTAATGATGGATTTCACTGATGGAAGTGAGAGGTCTTATTAAAAAGACTTGTAGCAAATTGTAGCTCATGAGAGTTTTTTAAGGGATGTGGAACTAAGAGCCTATAAAATTTGAAGATTAAGTTTGCTTTAAGAAATTATCCTCCATTCTTTCTGAGTAAATTGCAAATAGTCAGATACCTTATGTGGAATAGCAAGAGAAGTAAGCCATTGGAAAGAAATTTTGACACTAAATTTCTTAAGAGCCTGACATGCCCAAGCCAGACATGGGGTTATACTGGGAAGAATTTTTTATTTTAATGAAATTCCCCTTAGCTCACTGTAGATTCTGTTTAGGATTGAGTGAAAGAAGACACCTGATTTTCATAGCTGGTGTGTGTATGTCCTCAAAATTAGATTTTCTTTTTAAATGTCACATCAGCATAAATTAATTTATAACCAGTTTAAGAATACATGAATACAAAAGTACACTAAACAGCCTTACAGTCCTAGCCCAGCCTCTTAGTGATACCTAACTGAAATATTGGCTTGTGACAGGCAGGTCACCACGTGCAGTCAAAAATATAAAGAAACAAATACATCAAGTATGTCAGTTTTGGTTTTTGAAACCAGTGATTTTTAACTCAGTAGAAAATAAACTTTCAACCTGAAACCATGAATTTATTGGGGGTATTAGTAGAGTACTTTGCTACCTTTCTGGAATATGGATTTATAAATGTTTAAGGTGAGTGGATGTCTTGAGCGTAGATAAGTCTACTTGCCATAAGGCTCCTATACTGACTTTACTCACTTAGAACACTTAAAGCTGTAAGCAAGGATAATTCCATAGGGTTATTGCTTAGATATTCCCTTTAGGATTCCATAGCAATTTAAGGTTTCATAAAGATGCATGAAACTTAGAAATTCTAAAGTATTTTTTATACCTTTTCTCCCTTTTCAACTAATTACGATATCTTACCCTGACAATATGGCAAAACAACTAATCTTTAAAATATGTTAATCTATTTCCCTGACAATTCTGTTCCTTTTGATTATTTACAACACTTTTGATAAAGAGCTATAGCAGTTGAATTTACTGTCTTTCAGGGGAAGTCAGGACAGGTTAAATGAGCAGCTACTTATGGGGACACTTCATCTATAGGCAACAAATGTTAACTTCAGACCTGAATTCATAAAATGGAAATCTCCCTTTGAATTACAATAATGAAAGATCCCAGTTTACTAGATACATGGATCATTAATACCTCTAAGACTTTATTTGTAGACAATGAAAATGGTAAGAATGGTTGCCTAGTAGCTCAAAAAGACTTTGCCTCTCTGGATTTCATTAGCATCCTAGTCGAAGAACATTGGACTAGTGATTTCATAGAAGGACTCGAAGTTAAAGTGAGCTTAGAGTCCCACTAAAAGTTATTCTATATATAATTGTATATCTCAAATCAGATTTTGGCAACTGCAATTATAGTCACTTAATCTGATGGGAGTTGGTGCTGGAATGGCAAACGTAGGAAGTTCTAACACTATATTTTCACAAGAGAAGGTCCTGTGTTCCTAAAGGTTAAAATGGAGAAAATTATTTAAAAAAAAAAAAGGTAGAATAAGGGTAGTCTCACAGAGAAACTCCTGTGTATAGAATGCTAATTGCTTATGAATCCATCAGTAGGATGTAAACAATTACACTATTTTTGCAGACTTCCTGTAAAATGAAATTTTGTTATGCAAGGACTACACATTGAGCAGACTTAAACCACATGCCCTTGAGGATATGGGCCATGTGTGAATTGTAGTTTTAAAGTATTCAGAACAAAATAAGTTTCTGTGTATAGATGTCTCAAGGGGACTATTTTTCCAGGCCAGTTGACTTAGTAAATTCAATGAATAGTTTTGGGCCATGGCAGAAGGATTCCTTGGAGCATGCAGTGTTTCCATGCTTTGCTTTAGCTCTTTCCTCCTGTTATCTTCCCATCTGTCTCTCATCCTTTCAATGACAGAATGTCCCCAGAATCTCCCAAATCTCCCCTCCTTGTCCTGAAGATAAGCTCCTAAGATAAACTGATTAGCCTAGTTAGATTAGACAACCTGATTAGTCAGAGGGCCTCAGATATCCTCTCTAGAAGGATTCTTCTTGAACTAAAACCATTTTCTCTCATGCATTCCTAGTGGAAGGTGTTACTATACTAATTATACTAATATAACACTTACTTGGCTATCTGATACACATATAATAGCATATTTTCATTACTTGGATAAGCTCTTTATGACCATGGTCATGTTTTAGTAAAAAAAAAAAAAAAAACAACTACAGGTGTAAGTATTTTATCAGCATATGTATACATATAATTGCAATATATATAATTATATATTATATAGTATATAATATATAATACATTCAGTGTCTTGTATACAAGCATTCCATACTGGTTTTTCCTTCCCATCCTTCCTTCTATCTAAGCTCAGCAAAGTTGAAAATGATCTAGTATGTGTTCATCCACATATTTATTGAAACATTTAATTTTCCATATGCGTATTCTGTGAAGATTCTATTTATGTGTAGTGGGCATCTTGGTCACTGTAAACATGATAAAAATTGAGGTTTCACTATCTGATAAAGCTTCGTTCCATTCGTTCTAGTGTATATAAAACAGAGCTGTTTCCCTGTGATGTCTACATCACAGTCTACAGCACAGGGCAGAGCTCTTTCCCACATTTTCCATCACTCGGTTTTCTGAAGCAGAGGCTGGATAGGTGGCTGTAGGATGGGTCACAGCAGCCGCCAGGCCGCTGCCAGGAATGTCCAGCTAACCCCAGTCTAAATTACAGTCCTAAGCACAGAAATCTCTCTTCCGACTCATGTATCTTCCTTGGTGCCCTTTCTCTAATCTAATGCGTCTTTGTATTTCGAGTGGTTTTTATAACCACATAGAGTTGGATCTCGGGGTGAGCTCAGAGGTTCCCCTTTGCTGTGGACCATGTCTTGTTCTGTCTTCTTGTGCAGCACCTCTGACGTCGTGCTCAGTGTCAAGGTTGCTGGCACCATGAAGCCTGATCTGAGACCACTGTGCTACCCTGAGCAGAAACAGAAGCCTGTCCTGCTTTCTGTCCTCGGATGACTTTGGCCTCCTCACGTTCTAGAGGCTTCGGTCTCCTGAACGTGAGGCTGCTTGATATTGTCCTACAAGACACTGGACCTCTGCTCATTTGTGCTCAAACTAGTTTCCTCTATGGTTCAGTTTAGAAAGTTTAAACCCACTACTGATTTCATCTGCTATAGCCAGTCCGCTGGACACACCCAGTGAACTCTTCGTTCTATGTGATGTTTCAGGCTGTCCATCTCTGGTTCTTTACTGTGAGTCCCTGTCTCCTTCCTCCCTCCCTCCCTTCCTTCCTTCCCTTCTTCCTTCCTTCCTTTCTCTCTCTCTCTCTCTCTTTCTTCCTCCCTCCGTTCCCTCCTTTCCTCCCTCCCTTCTTCTCTCCTTCCTTTCCTTCCTTCCTTTCTTTCCCTGTCTTTATTTACTTATTTCTATTTATGCTGATCTTAAAGCTTTGTTCAGACAGAGTGTGCAACAGCTGTTTGCTAAGTTCAGCATGTCTGTCGTTCTGTTAATACTACTGAGGCTTTAATTCAGGCTATTCATCAGATTCTCTTTGTCAACACATACAAACACATTTGTAGTTTTGTTTTGCATGTAGGAACTAATGGGTTCTGCTGTGCTGAGTATCTATGGTTTGTATTCTTCCTTTAAGGAGGGTTAGATTGTGTTCTGACATGCGGTCCATATACACTTGAATCTGGTTGATCCCTTCAGGGCTTGTTTTTAAGCTTCCAAATCCATCCAGAGTAATTCTGGACTTAGCATTTAAGGGCTCTATTTTAGAGGTCTCAAGTGCATGGCTGGTGTACTCAGTAAGATTTCCCCAAGGTGGGTGGACGGAACTCCTGCCTCTAAGCTCCATGTAGCATCAAGTTCTCCAACTCCCTGTTACATCAGCAACACCTTGGAAACCATTCCCTGCCTGCTTGTGCTCTTGATTTGTGCATGGACAGCTGTATTTGGACGGCCATCCATGAAGAGGACCTCTGGCAGATGTCTGCAGTGTATTCCAGGAAAAAACCCTTATTTTCTGATACCCTGTTTGGAATCTCAACTATGTCAGCAACTGAGAACTCCAGATTTCTATTCTTGAGTCCAGCAGAGTCGGTGTGCTGTTTGGGCCCATTTCCTTGGGATGAAGTTAACAAAAACCTGCAATCAGGAAGCTTGGGTTCTCCTGGAACTCACCCTCCATTGTATGAACAATCCCTGTCCTATGAAGCTGTTGTCCAGCATCTGAAAAGGGTTCACCTGGTTTCACACTTCTTGGTGGCATGAAACTGAGTCCGTCATCAGCTACTTTACTGTGGAGAGAAGCAGAAAACTCTTGATTTTTTTTAAAAAAATTATTTTTTGAAAGTTTTATTTATTTGAGAGAGAGACCAAGAGCATGAGACAAGAAAGAGAGATCATGAACAGGGGTGAGGGGTAGAGAGAGAAGCAGACTCCCCACTGAGCAGAGAGCCTAATGTGGTCTCCATCCCAGGACCCCAGGTTCATTACCAGAGCCAAAGGCAGATGTTTAACCAACTGAGCCACGAAGCACCCAAAACTCTGATTTTTTTAAAATGAAGATAGTACTCATTCTATGTCTACACTTTTTTTATTTTCATTTTTAAAGATTGTATTTATTTGAGAGTGAAAGAGAGAACACACGTAGGGGAAGGGGCCGAGGGAGACACAGAATCCCCGCTGAAAAAGGATCTTGATGTGGGACTCAATCCCAAGACCCTGGGATTATGAGCTGAAACTAAGGCTGGTAATTACCTGACTGAGCCACCCAGGTGCCCCATGTCTACACTTTAAATGAAAGTGGGAAAATACATTTTTTTACTCACATAAATATAGACCTTTTAGATTTAATTGATTTGCGTATTATATGGTTAGCTTTTACATCACTAGAAATGATATTTTTGGACACAAATAGAATATGACAGTACCAAAAAAATATATATGACAATACCACAAATACTAGTCAGAATTCTTTCAATGAATGTAAATTATTAGGGAAATAAAATGCTCTACACAAAATTATTTGATTACTTGAAAAAATGTAAGCAAAAGAAAAATCTTTATAGACCTTGCAGTTCTTGATCTTCCTTCCTGAAACTGCTGCTGTGTAGTAATGAGTTCATATAAATTTATTATTTATCTGAGAACCAAAAGCTAATGTCATACATTTACATAAACCCCAAAGCATTCTCCATACTTTCTGAGTCAGAAGTGACAGTCTTTCCATGAGAAAGGGAGTATGCATGCTTTGACCTCTGGTGTGGTTGGGAAAACAAATGTCAATTAGTGTTACTTATTTGAGGTTTTGGTTTCTAAGTGGCCACATAGATTTTAAACGCGTTCTTTCTGTGCTACAGTTTTGTCTTCCATACACAATCCTCATGTGTTACGTGGTTATGGTCATAAATTATGGATTACTCTCCTCTCTTTTTTCCCACCTTTAACATCTAAAGCCCCAAGTTTAATATTAAATTATTTATTTCTTAGCCTTCGTTATCACTAGCAGTCTTGGATTTATCATTTGAAAAGATTTCTTTCACAAGATTTACCTGCCTTCTCCCTTTCCCAAGGGAAGAATTGAAAATTTTGTTGGTTTCTCTGTTTGGTCTGCATGCTATTATGCCTATTATCTGAATTTTTAAAATAATTATTCTGTCACAGTAATCCATGGTCACAGGGTTCCAGCAGCAGCTTCAAAATTTATATTAAATGTTTATTATTTTGACATCTCAGCTGTCATTAAAATAGGAGATAGCTGCTTTGAGTTTACAGAGGCCATTCATGTGGAAAGAATAATGCATATTTTACTAAATTTATTGTGCAAAATAGGAGGAAGGCTATTTTAAGCTGTCAACATTAATTGTGCATTTTTTGGATACACAATAAATATGTTTTGGTCAAATAACAATTATGATGTAACATGGCGTGATGAGCACACGTCAAGGAAGGGCCCTTCCAGTGACATAGCTATTTCAAGACATTGTGGGGCACATTGCAAAATGTGTAGTCAGAGGGCACTTAATTTGATTATAGGAGGTTTTGAAGGACCAGGAAAAGCAAATGACTGAAACAGTTGAGAGACAAGAAAAAATGTTAATACAAAAAATATATTAAGGATAAAGCCTTAAAGATAGAATATATAAAGAATATTACCTAACCTTATAAATATCGATGTCTGATTTGCATAATGATTTTATTTATTCAGCAATCTTGTATTGAATATTCAAGGCCTTATATAAGGCATACGGCACTATATAGGAAGAAACATGAGAAGTTGCTCAGGTCATGAGTGATTATGAAGAGGATAGACTTAGGGAAATGATGTTAATGCATCCAATACAACATACTAAATGGGTAAGAGATACGGAGACTCCATGGGGATTTCAGAAGAAGAGAGATTGCTTTAAACAAAAACATTTTTGGGAGAAAATAAATCACTTGAGCTGGATCTTTAAGGACATTTGGGATTTCTTCATAGCTTGGAGAAGTAGAAATAATGAGAGGAAAGTGAAATGTGTCAATAGCACAGAAGCTAGTAACCATGGGATAGGCTTTTTAAAAACTGGAAATAGTCTAGACTTACTGTAATTTACTATTTGAAGATGGTAATGCCAAGTAGGCCTTGGGGAAAAACCCCATTCTGTGGTGTGGAGGGAACTGAGCCACCAGGGTTAGGAACAGGCTGTTACAGAGAGCGTTCTAATTCAGCGTTCCAGTGCAGATGTGAGCTTGCTCCCTACAGCCCTCATCGTCTGTTCCAAGAAGCCCCCGTACTTCCAGTACTCTGTTATCCCAGAATGCAAACGGCGATCACATCTTGATTAAAATGGAGAGTGAAAGTGGTAGAATTGCAGAAATATTGAACACCCAGTCGATTATCCGAGGCGAACGGAAGAGTTCTCAGCTTGGATCCTCCTTCTACCACACAGTGAGGTTAGAATCTTGAAAGAGGGTGGGAAGCTGGGGGTGGCCAGTGAGGGCCGAGGAGAATTTGGGTTTGGAAGATTAAATGAGAAAATGTGGCAGCATCCCTGGGAGAAGCCAGCCGGGTGGCACTTTACAATGTCCCTTTGAACTTCAGGCTAGGAGCAGGACAATGGGCATTAGCACTGAGGGTAAAAATGTGAAGAGACAATAGTTGAGGCTGCTCTGTGGGGGTGCCCGGTCTTGACGTGCACCTCATCGCCAGGAAGGCTGAGACCGGAAGCCTCTGGGATGCGTTTCAGGGACAGCATTGCCCATCTGAGAACTGGATGAGTGCTTGCAGAAGGTAATGAGAGATGAGAACGCCCCCTGCCAAAAATAAATTCAGATACCGCTAATGTCAATAAGTTACATAATTTTAGAAAATAAAACACATCAATGTGTAATAGTGAAACACCATTTTTTGGAGTTTTGTGGAATCTTGAAGAATAGGTCTTGGGAATTGAAAATGGGTTTGTAACATTGTTTAGCCAGCTTCCTATAAAAGAGAGATTCTTGTGGTGTTTGGGTGGCTCAGTTGGTTAAGTGTCCAACTCTTGAGGTCATGATCTCGGGTTCCTGGGATCAAGCTCAGCATAGGGCTCTGTGATCAGTGTGCAGTCTGCTTCAGAGTCTCCTTCTCCTTCTGCCCCCTGCTTGTGCTCCCTCTCTCTCAAATAAATAAATATATGAATCTTTTAAAAAATAAATAAATAAATAAAAGACAGGCTCTCTGTCACAGACATGATTATCCACTTCTCTTTAAAAGTATTCTTTTCAGGGGACCCATGTCCTTTCCACGCCCCAGTGAAGCCTGGAATGCTTTTGTGTTTTTGCATAAGGAAGCTGGTACTATAACCTGACTAATTCTGGTTTTAAAGAGAGAAAATGTGGCATAATGGATTATTTTATGTTGTGAGGATTAGAAAAACCTTGGTTAAAGTCTCATTTCTAACACATTAGCTCCAAGGAATCTGTTGTGCTGGTCAAACAAATTTTAGCTGGGGAGTTTTCCTGAATCCTGTCCTCATGAGTAACATTCTAGACTAATGTTTCAACTTCGCTGACCTCAGTAGTGAAGTGTGAACTAGTTACTGGCAGTTAGCAGCATGACTTTATTCCCAGGACAAACCCCTGCTGAGGTAGGTGTGCATTTGAGTTCTGCACACTTGAGTGAGAAGCATGGGGTCGCCCTGTGAAGCTCTATCTGGAACACCAGTTGTTTGTGTTTTGTTTTCCTTCCTCATTTCCTCAGTGGTTTGGGCCGAATCACCTCATGGACTGGTTGCAAACCCAGACAGCATCAGCCGTCTCTGACAATAAGCCTTATAATCAGTGTAGTCAATTCAAAACGAGAAATAAGAGAAAAAAAAATCAGACAAAACCAAATTTCATTCATTTTCATGGGAAAAATAAAAATAAGCAAAAATAAGTAGCTGTGTGGCATAGTGATTCAAACAGAAAAGAAAGTTAACAATTGGGTATTTTCCATGGTTAATACATATAGAACTTTTACATTAATGAGAACACTTTAACCCTGATCATATCCTTCTTCGTAGTAAAGATGTTGTGAAAGAAATGTATCTTTTTAAAACGAGTTATATCTATATTAAATTTCAGTTCTAACCTAAAAAGGTACAAATGGCAACATTTATTTTTTTCTGTGATCACTACATGTTTGTAGGGTAATATTAACTAATTAGTGTTTGATTAGAAAAAACTGACTTTTGGAAATATTTAGTGATTTCATTAGAGATAAAAATGCACATTTCCAAATGATGATATAAAAAACTAAGAAAATAATTCTAATCCCAAAGATAGCTTGGGATCAATCCTAGTTTTCTCTGAGTTATACAGCTATGATGTAAATAAATAATATTCTGGGGCAAATTATATGTTATTAAAGATAATTACTAAAAATATTTAAATTAAAATTGATTAACCAGCTACGTATCATTGAGCAACATGTTGTCTAGCCACATTGTCTAGAAGTTAGATTTTTTTTTTTTTCATTTTCCAAATGTTTCCATGGGGCAAAATGCATTTTGCTATGACAACTGGATGGTAAATTTAACCTGAATAATTTTTTTCAATACTTTACTAGGATAAAACTTTACTAGTATCCATGTTCTTTAAACTATAGCTTTTTCTGAAACAATAAAAATCCTTAAAGAGAGCACAGGCAGTAATTTCTCTGACATCAGGCTCAGCAACCTTATTCTAGATAGGTATCCTGAAGCAAAAGAAACAAAAGCAAAAATAAACTGTTGGGACTACATCCGAATAAAACTTCTGCACAATGAAGGAAACAATCAGTATAACTAAAAGAGAACCCACCAAATCGACAAAGATATTTGCAAATGACATATCTGATAAAGGATTAGTATCCAAAATATATAAAGAACTTACACAACTCAACACCAAAAAAAAAAAAAAAAAAAAAAACTAATTAAAAATGAGAAGAAGATATTTCTCCAGAGACATACAGATGGCCAGTAGACACATGAAAGGATGTTCAACATCACTCATTATCAGGGAAATTCTAATCAAAACCATAAGGAGATACTATCTCACACCAGTCAGAATGGCTAAAATCAACAACACAAGAAACAACTGTATTTCCCTGATGCCGAGTGACGTGGAGCACTTTTTCATGTGTCTGTTGGCCATCTGGATGTCTTCTTTGCAGAAATGTCTGTTCATGTCCTCTGCCCATTTCTTGATTGGATTGTTTGTTCTTTGGGTGTTGAGTTTGCTAAGTTCCTTATAGATTTTGGATACTAGCCCTTTATCTGATATGTGGTTTGCAAATATCTTCTCCCATTCTGTCAGCTGTCTTTTGGTTTTGTTAACTGTTTCCTTTGCTGTGCAAAAGCTTTTGATCTTGATGAAATCCCAATAGTTCATTTTTGCCCTTGCTTCCCTTGCCTTTGCCGTTGTTCCTAGGAAGATGTTGCTGCGGCTGAGGTCGAAGAGGTTGCTGCCTGCGTTCTCCTCAAGGATTTTGATGGATTCCTTTCTCACATTGAGGTCCTTCATCCATTTGGAGTCTATTTTCGTGTGTGGTGTAAGGAAGTGGTCCAATTTCATTTTTCTGCATGTGGCTGTCCAATTTTCCCAGCACCATTTATTGAAGAGGCTGTCTTTTTTCCATTGGACATTCTTTCCTGCTTTGTCGAAGATTAGTTGACCATAGAGTTGAGGGTCGATTTCTGGGCTCTCTATTCTGTTCCACTGGTCTATGTGTCTGTTTTTGTGCCAGTACCATGCTGTCTTGATGATGACAGCTTTGTAATAGAGCTTGAAGTCCGGAATTGTGATGCCAAGATGGGATTGGGAGGGAGACAAACCATAAATGACTCTTAATCTCACAAAACAAACTGGGGGTTGCTGGGGGGAGGTGGGATTGGGAGAGGGGGAGCGGGCTATGGACATTGGGGAGGGGAGGCGAACCATAAGAGACTATGGACTCTGAAAAACAACCTGAGGGTTTTGAAGGGTCAGGGGTGGGAGGTTGGGGGAACAGGTGGTGGGTGATGGGGAGGGCACGTTTTGCATGGAGCACTGGGTGTTGTGCAAAAAGAATGAATACTGTTACGCTGAAAAAATTAATAAAAAGGGAAAAAAAAAGGAAAAAAAAAAAGAAAGAAACAACTGGTGTTGGCAAGGATTTAGAGATAGGGAGCCCTCTTACATTATTGGTGGGAATGCAGTGTTGTTGGGTGCAGCCACTGTGGAAAACAGTATGGATGCTCCTCAAAAAATTGAAGACAGAACTGCCCTACGACCCAACAAGTGCACTACTATCCAAAGAATATGAAAACACTAATTTGAAAAAAAAATATATGCACCCCTATGTTATAGCAGCATTATTTACAATAGCCAAGATATGGAAATGGCCCATGTCCATTGATTGATGAATGGATAAGGAGGATGTGGGGTATATATACCAGAAAATATTACTCAGCCATAAAAAGAATGAAATCTTGCCATTTGCAACAACATGGATAGGCCTAGAGGGTATTACGCTAAGTGAAATAAGTCCAAAGAAAGACAAATACCATATGATCTCATTCATATGTTGAATCTAAGAAACAAAACAAATGAGCAAAGGGAAAAGAGACAAATAACAGCAGACTCTTGACTACAGAGAACACACTGATGGTCACTGGAGGGGAGGTGGGTAGGGGAATGGTAGAAATAGGTACTGGGGATTAAGAGCACACTTACCATGATGGGCACTGAATAATGTGTAGAGTTGTTGAATCCCCATATTGTACACCTGAAACTAGCCTAATACTTTATGTTAATTTTACTGGAATTGAGATTTTTTTTAAAATAGTGCTTCTTTCCTATCCTTGGTTCCTCAAAACATTGCATACTTTTAATCTATTTCTAAGTAAGGTAATTAAAATATATTTACTTATCTGACATTCAGATACATACATTTACATGCTTAAGTCAGTTATATATTTGGATTTATCAAAATATATAAACAAGAAAAATGTTTGAAAAAATTAAGTATTTGCAGCAGGATAAACTTTTTTCTACATTTTATTTTGCAAAGACATTTCTAAAATGTTGGCATATATTTGCTTGGTGTGGAAATCCGAAGCTTTGAAACAATATTGTAAAATGTATACTCATTTAGGGAAGGAACTTTTTTTATTTAAATGAGATGTTATATAATGGACACTGATGTTATTAAAGAAATTCTTCACTGTTTCTCAGTTAAGCTTAATTTTCTTGAATGTGATTACAATAGTAATAAGATTATGAACTTGGTGTCTCAGTTACTGTTCACCAACACAGTGTGGGATCAGCTCTTTGCCCAAAGCGATGGACCTGGACCCTGCAATACCAGTATTCTGATCTGAATCTTTCTGACCGTTGGCCAGCACTCTTAACCTCTCCTTGCACTGCTTTTGTTGTGACATATGAGTTAACAATTACACTGAGAATATTACAGTTAATCTTCAGCTGTGCTGAAGGGAGTATTTCTTTTTTTTAACTTGGATCAAAAAATTAGAATAAAATTAAGGTTATCCCCTAAATAACTAAGGTTTTCTTTTATGGTTGCTTACATGGAAAGGTAATTTTAACTCAGAACAAAATTAGTACTCTTGTGCTGTTAGGAGATGTACTGCTCATTATATAGAGGGTCCTCTCAGAATCCTTAGGTTAAGTTCACTTAAGATTAGAGAATCTAGGGAGATATGACACAAAACTAAAATTCACCCATATTTCACCATTCAAGAGATCATTTTTTAAAAAGTAAATATATTTCCTTCTCCTTCAAAAAATTTAATGAACATGTGAATGTTTTTTCATGCATTTGTTGGCCTAATATTGACAAAATACATAGACATTTAAAAATATTAACATTATCATGGCAATTGCCCCATTCTAATGAAATGGTTTTAATTAACCCAAGGTACTCTTACTATTTTGTTGACAGCATCTTTAAGAATAACAGTTTTCATATAAGAAAACCTCTTACATTAAAATAACATGGTACTTTTTGTTAATTACTATTTGGTTCTATATTCAGTCAGGTATATAAATTATTTTTCCACTATTTAATTTTTTTCTAGAATATTCAGGAATATGAAGTGTTTTCATTCTTCTCTAAAAATCACTGGCCCCCAAAAAGTGAAGCATGAAGAACTTAATTCATACAAACATTGGCTGTTCTTCAGATTTCCCTGGAGGGTATGAATTCATTACTGGGACTATGGTGGAGAGTTGCGGTACTGCATAGATACCCCTTAAGCTTGAAGAGAAATTGAGAGGGTCATCCCAGACCAGATCCTAGTAGCTGCCAGGTGCTTACTGTTAAGTGATAAAGTTTACTTCAAATTTCCATGACAGATTAACACTTCCCTCTACTTCCTAGAGGGAAAAAAAAGAATGTAAGATAACGTTTTCATCCCTCATATGCGGATATATCTCATTAGAGATTTGGGGAGAAAGTGTGAGAATGTGAGAAACAATTTCCTTTTCTGTTGCTTTAAATTACTGGAAGCAAATCCATGCTTCTCCCATCTCCTATGTTAGGTGACTTGTCCCTGCCCTATACATCTGCAGTTGTTGTCTTTGGTGGTGAGTAAATACTAAGTTCAGCTTCGAACTAAGTCCTAGGAAGTCTCCTTTGTCATAGACCTAAGTCATCGTCCCTAATCATATGTATTATAAATAAAAGAATGTATAAAATCATAACTCAGGAAGAGAAAAGAGAATGTTTTAATCTCTTCATATTCCAATCTACATAAAAGTCCGTATGTTTCCAAAATAAATATTATCGGAAGTTTTCTAAGAAAATTCTATTTTCTAAATCGATAATGGATTAATTTAAACTGGAAAATATTTGATAATGATGGCTTATATTGGAATGCTTTGCAATTGAGGCAAAGGATAGTGGGAATGGCTGTGTGTGATTGATCCAATCTGAGTGTTTCCATATGCGATTATAGAATCGTGTGCTATCTGACTGGAGGAAGTAGCAAATTCCCCCAAATAAGATCAATCTCATAAAAAATAACTGCTTGCTTTATAAGAAGAACTTGAATTAGATGTGGTCCTCTGAACTGCAGGAAAATACACACTGCTGTGTTCTGCAACCTTTCCTAGAGAAAGATCTGTGATGGCAGCCATAGATTCAGGAATGGGATTTGGAAGTAGCAGGTATTTGTCAGTTAGGAAGTGAAAAGTTATCTTTTCCTGATAGCTTTTTCTCCCTGTTCAAACCCAAGGCTAATAGCTGCCACAAGAGTGAGGAGTCAGAAACTCAAGCAAAACAACTGCAGTAGAGTGAAATATGTAAGTATCGAAAGGAAAACAAAACAAAACAAAACAAAAAAACAAACAAAAAAACCCACAACATCTTAGAATTCTGTATCTGGTGAGATTATCCTACAAAACTGAAGCAGAAATAAACTTTCTCAAACAAAAATTATGGGAATTTGTTACCCTCAGGACTGACTTGAAAGAATGTTAAAAGAAATTTTTTTCAGGGAGAAGGAAGATAATGCAGAGTAGAATGTGGATCTACATGGAGGAGGAGGGTTTTTCAAGGAATAAAGGAAAGCAAAATTAAATCCTTTATTTTTTTCATATTCTTGACAGGTAACAGTGTGTTGGATTAGTAATAGCAACACTGTGTTGAGTGAATATAACTTATGGATACATGGATGACATAAATGAGGGATGGGAGAGAGGAATTGCCGATACTTTGTTATAAGGTCCTTGCAAGACCCACAAAATGGTATAGTGCTGTTGAAGGCCTAACAGGGTCAGTGGTAAGGATCTATTGCAAACTTAGGGGCGACCACAAGAGGAATTAGCAGAGATATCACTGAATGCTAATAGAAGAAAGAAAATGAGGCTATATTAAATGCCCACTTAAAATAATAGAAAGTGGGAAAAGAAGTGAAAGGAAAAATAAAAGCCGCCAACAATAGGGACAGTAAGTAGGAAACAGTCATAAATATGATTAATATCACTCTATATAAATAATCAAATGAAATATAAATTAACAGAAACTGAGGACAGAAACTGTCAAAGTGAATCGGGAAACATAGTACTATTACATGTTGTCTACAAGAAACTCACTTTAAATATAGAGATACAAGTAGAATAAAAGTAGAGGAAGAAGAAGGGTATATCATGCTAGCATCAGGAGTAGCTAATATTAATATTGGACATGGCCAACTTCAGAGCCAGGAAAGTCGTCAGGGAAAAAGACGATTACAAGATAAAGGGATTAATACATCAAGAAGACCTAACAATCTTTAATGTGTATGTGCCTAAAAACTATGAAAAACTAAAAACAGGAAAAGCCTACTTTAACCCACACCCCCACCCCAAACTCCCAAGCAGGAGGAAGGAACACTTTGTCCTTGTCCATCAACAAGCTCAGCCAGTAAGAAAATGCCACATTCAATCAGTGAGGAAACATCACCACCTTGAACTCTCCAGCTTCCTCCTGTGGACTTCCACTTACCTCCCAACTTTCTTCTTTTCTCTAAAGTTCTTTTTCTTTGATTTCCTGACTACTTATGGCTTTGTGATAGCTTGCTTGTCCTGAACTGTAATTTCTCTGGTGTTTGTGAATAAATCCATTTGCTGGTAAAACTTACTTTTAAGATTGACAAAACAGGGCATCAAAGTACATGAAGAAAACACTGATAGAACTGCAAATAGTATTATATTTTGAAACTTTAACACCCCTCTATTAGAAATAAACAGTTTCAGTAGGCAGAAATTAAATAACAAATGATACCATAACATGTTTTAGAAAATATAAGCAGAGAGGACACCCTAATTTATCTATAAGGACAAGTATGCAAGGCTGGTTCAACACCTTCGAAAACCAATTAAAGTAGTCCATCCCATCCACAAGATAAAAAGAAACATCATATGATCACATCAGTAAATTCAGAATAAGTGTTTGGCAAAATCTAAGACTTATTTATGATAAAAGTTCTCACCGAAGTAGGAAAAAAAGAAAGAACTTCTTAATATTATAGGAATGTTTACAAAAACCTACAGTAACCATTACTAACTGTGAGACACTAGACTTTTTTTCTCTACAATCAAGAATACGCAAGGATATTGCTTGCTTATTCCTGTTAGACATGGTACAGAAAGTCCTAGCTAATATAGTAAGATAGCAGAAGGAAAAAAAATTATATATATCTGGAAATAAGGCATAAACCTGTCTTTGTTTTCTTTATTTTTTTTTTTTTTAAATTTATTTATTTATTTTTTCAGCGTAACAGTATTCATTGTTTTTGCACAATACCCAGTGCTCCATGCAATACATGCCCTTCCTATTACCCCCACCTGGTTTCCCCAACCTCCCACCCCCGCCCCTTCAAAACCATCAAGTTGTTTTTCAGAGTCCATAGTCTCTTATGGTTCGCCTTCCCTTCCAATTTCCCTCAACTTCCTTCTCCTCTCCATCTCCCAATGTCCTCCATGTCATTTGTTATGCTCCACAAATAAGTGAAACCATTTGATACTTGACTCTCTCTGCTTGACTTATTTCACTCAGCATAATCACTTCCAGTCCCGTCCATGTTGCGACAAAAGTTGGGTATTCATCCTTCCTTTTTTTTTATTTTTAATAAACATATAACATATTTTTATCCCCAGGGGTACAGGTCTGTGAATCACCAGGTTTACACACTTCACAGCACTCACGATAGCACATACTCTGCCTAATGTCCATAACCCCCTCCCCCTCTCCCAACCCCACCTCCCCCCAGCAACCCCCAGTTTGTTTTGTGAGATTAAGAGTCATTTATGATTTGTCTCCCTCCCAATCCCATCTTGTTTCATTTATTCTTCTCCTATCCTCTTAACCCCCATGTTGCATCTCCACATCCTCCTATCAGGGAGATCATATGATAGTTGTCTTTCTCCGATTGACTTATTTCACTAAGCATGATACCCTCTAGTTCCATCCACGTTGTCGCAAATGGCAAGATTTCATTTCTTTTGATGGCTGCATAGTATTCCATTGTGTATATATACCACTTCTTCTTTATCCATTCATCTGTTGATGGACATCTAGGTTCTTTCCATAGCTTGGCTATTGTAGACATTGCTGCTATAAACATTCGGGTACACGTGCCCCTTCGGATCACTATGTTTGTATCTTTAGGGTAAATACCCAGTAGTGCAATTGCTGGGTCATAGGGTAGTTCTATTTTCAACATTTTGAGGAACCTCCATGCTGTTTTCCAGAGTGGTTGCACCAGCTTGCACCCACCAAGAGTGTAGGAGGGTTCCCCTTTCTCCGCATCCTCGCCAGCATCTGTCATTTCCTGACTTGTTAATTTTAGCCATTCTGACTGGTGTGAGGTGATATCTCATTGTGCTTTTGCTTTGTATTTCCCTGATGCCGAGTGACGTGGTTTACTTTTTCATGTGTCTGTTGGCCATCTGGATGTCTTCTTTGCAGAAATGTCTGTTCATGTCCTCTGCCCATTTCTTGATTGGATTGTTTGTTCTTCGGGTGTTGAGTTTGCTAAGTTCCTTATAGATTTTGGATACTAGTCCTGTATCTGATATGTCGTTTGCAAATATCTTCTCTCATTCTGTCAGTTGTCTTTTGGTTTTGTTAACTGTTTTCTTTACTGTGAAAAAGCTTTTGATCTTGATGAAATCCCAATAGTTCATTTTTGCCCTTGCTTCCCTTGCCTTTGCCAATGTTCCTAGGAAGATGTTGCTGTGGCTGAGGTCAAAGAGGTTGCTGCCTGCGTTCTCCTCAAGGATTTTGATGGAGTCCTTTCTCACATTGAGGTCCTTCATCCATTTTGAGTCTATTTTCATGTGTGGTGTAAGGAAGTGGTCCAATTTCATTATTCTGCATGTGACTGTCCAGTTTTCCCAGCACCATTTATTGAAGAGGCTGTCTTTTTTCCATTGGACATTCTTTCCTGCTTTGTCGAAGATCAGTTGACCATAGAGTTGAGGGTCTATTTCTGGGCTCTCTATTCTGTTCCATTGATCTGTGTCTGTTTTTGTGCCAGTACCATGCTGTCTTGATGATGACAGTTTTGTAATAGAGCTTGAAGTCCAGAATTGTGATGCCACCAACTTTGGCTTTCTTTTTCAATATTCCTTTGGCTATTCGAGGTCTTTTCTGGTTCCATATAAATTTTAGGATTATTTGTTCCATTTCTTTGTAAAAAATGGATGGTATTTTGATAGGGATTGCATTAAATGTGTAGATTGCTTTGTGTAGGTAGCATGGACATTTTCACAATATTTACTCTTCCAATCCAGGAGCATGGAACATTTTTCCATTTCTTTGTGTCTTCCTCAATTTCTTTCATGAGTACTTTGTAGTTTTCTGCATATAGATTCTTAGCCTCTTTGGTTAGGTTTATTCCTAGGTATCTTATAGTTTTGGGTGCAATTGTAAATGGGATTGACTCCTTAATTTCTCTTTCTTCTGTCTTGTTGTTGGTGTACAGAAATACAACTGATTTCTGTGCATTGATTTTATATCCTGACACTTTACTGAATTCCTGGACAAGTTCTAGCAGTTTTGGAGTGGAGTCTTTTGGGTTTTCCACATATAGTATCATATCATCTGCGAAGAGTGATAGTTTGACTTCTTCTTTGCCGATTTGGATGCCTTTAATTTCTTTTTGTTGTCTGATTGCTGAGGCTAGGACTTCTAGTACTATGTTGAAGAGCAGTGGTGATAATGGACATCCTTGCCGTGTTCTTGACCTTAGTGGAAAAGCTTTCAGTTTTTCTCCATTGAGAATGATATTTGCGGTGGGTTTTTCATAGATGGCTTTGATAATATTGAGGTATGTGCCCTCTATCCCTACACTTTGAAGAGTTTTGATCAGGAAGGGATGCTGTACTTTGTCAAATGCTTTTTTAGCATCTATTGAAGGTATCATATGGTTCTTATTCTTTCTTTTATTAATGTCTTCTATCACATTGATTGATTTGTGGATGCTGAACCAACCCTGCAGTCCTGGAATAAATCCCACTTGATCGTGGTGAATAATCCTTTTAATGTACTGTTGAATCCTATTGGCTAGTATTTTGGTGAGAATTTTTGCATCTGTGTTCATCAAGGATATTGGTCTGTAGTTCTCTTTTTTGGTGGGATCCTTGTCTGGTTTTGGGATCAAGGTAATGCTGGCCTCATAAAATGAGTTTGGAAGTTTTCCTTCTGTTTCTATTTTTTGGAACAGTTTCAGGAGACTAGGAATTAATCTTTAAATGTTTGGTAGAATTCCCCTGGGACTGGCCCTGGGCTTTTGTTTGTTTGGAGATTTTGGATGACTGTTTCAATCTCCTTACTGGTTATGGGCCTGTTCAGGTTTTCTATTTCTTCCTGGTTCAGTTGTGGTAGTTTATATGTCTCTAGGAATGCATCTATTTCTTCCAGATGGTCAAATTTGTTGACATAGAGTTGCTCATAGTATGTTCTTATAATTGTCTGTATTCCTTTGATGTTAGTTGTGATCTCTCCTCTTTCATTCATGATTTTATTGATTTGGGTCCTTTCTCTTTTCTTTTTGATAAGTCTGGCCAGGGTTTATCAATCTTATTGATTCTTTCAAAGAACCAGCTCCTAGTCTCATTGATTTTTTCTATTTTTTTTTTTTTTTTTTGGTTTCTATTTCATTGATTTCTGCTCTGATCGTTATGGTTTCTCTTCTCTTGCTGGGTTTAGGGTTTCTTTCTTGTTCTTTCTCCAGCTCCTTTAGGTGTAGGGTTAGGTTGTGTACTTGAGACCTTTCTTCTTTCTTGAGAAAGGTTTCCACGGCTATGTATTTTCCTCTCAGGACTGCCTTTGCTGTGTCCCACAGATTTTGAACTGTTGTGTTTTCATTATCATTTGTTTCCATGAATTTTTTTCAATTCTTCTTTAATTTCCTGGTTGACCCATTCATTCTTTAGAAGGATGCTGTTTAGTCTCCATGTATTTGGGTTCTTTCCAGCTTTCCTCTTGTGATTGAGTTCTAGCTTCAGAGTGTTGTGGTCTGAAAATATGCAGGGAATGATCCTAATCTTTTGATACCGGCTGAGACCTGATTTGTGACCCAGGATGTGATCTATTCTGGAGAATGTTCCATGTGCACTAGAGAAGAATGTGTATTCTGTTGCTTTGGGATGAAATGTTCTGAATAGATCTGTGACGTCCATCTGGTCCAGTGTGTCATTTAAGGCCTTTATTTCCTTGTTGATCTTTTGCTTGGATGATCTGTCCATTTCAGTGAGGGGAGTGTTCAAGTCCCCTACTATTATTGTATTATTATTGATGTGTTTCTTTGATTTTGTTGTTAATTGGTTGATATAGTTGGCTGCTCCCACGTTAGGGGCATAGATATTTAAAATTGTTAGATCTTCTTGTTGGACAGACCCTTTGAGTGTGATATAGTGCCCTTCCTCATCACTTATTATAGTCTTTGGTTTAAAAATCTAATTGATCTGATATAAGGATTGCCACCCCAGCTTTCTTCTGATGCCCATCAGCATGATAAATTGTTTTCCACCCCTTCACTTTAAATCTGGAGGTGTCTTCAAGTCTAAAATGAGTTTCTTGTAGGTAACATACTGATGGGTTTTGTTTTTTTATCCATTCTGATACCCTGTATCTTTTGATTGGGGCATTTAGCCCATTAACATTCAGGGTAACTATTGAGAGATATGAATTTAGTGCCATTATTAGCCTGTAAGGTGACTGTTCCTGTATATTGTCTCTGTACCTTTCTGATCTACTACTTTTAGACTCTCTCTTTGTTTAGAGGACCCCTTTCAATATTTCCTGTAGAGCTGGTTTGGTGTTTGCAAATTCTTTCAGTTTTTGTTTGTCCTGGAAGCTTTTTATCTCTCCTTCTATTTTCAATGATAGCCTAGCTGGATAGAGTATTCTTGACTGCATGTTTTTCTCGTTTAGTGCTCTGAATATATCATGCCAGCTCTTTCTGGCCTGCCAGGTCTCTGTGGATAAGTCTGCTGCCAATCTACTATTTTTACCATTGTATGTTACAGACTTCTTTTCCCGGGCTGCTTTCAGGATTTTCTCTTTGTCACTAAGACTTGTAAATTTTACTATTATGTGATGGGGTGTGGACTTATTCTTGTTGACTTTGAGGGGGGTTCTCTGCACCTCCTGGATTTTGATGCTTGTTCCCTTTGCCATATTAGGAAAATTCTCTCCAATAATTCTCTCCAATAGACCTTCTGCTCCCCTCTCTCTTTCTTCTTCTGGAATCCCAATTATTCTAATGTTGTTTCGTCTTATGGTGTCACTTATCTCTTGAATTCTCCCCTCGTGGTCCAGTAGCTGTTTGTCCCTCTTTTGCTCAGCTTCTTTTTTTTTTTTTAATTTATTTATTTGACACACAGAGATGACGAGCAGACACAGAGGCAGGCAGAGAGAGAGGGGGAAGCTGTCTCCCTGCTGAGCATGGAGACTGATATGGGGCTTGATCCCAGGACCCTGGGATCATGACCTGAGCTGAAGGCAGAGGCTTTAACCCACTGAGCCTCCCAGGTGCCCCTTTTGCTCAGCTTCTTTATTCTCTGTCATTTGGTCTTCTATATTCCTAATTCTTTCTTCTGCCTCATTTATACTAGCAGTGAGAGGCTCCATTTTTTAATTGCACCTCATTAATAGTTTTTTGATTTCAACTTGGTTAGATTTTAGTTCTTTAATGTCTCCAGAAAAGGTTTTTATATCTCCAGAGAGGGTTTCTCTAATATCTTCCATGCCTTTTTCGAGCCCGGCTAGAACGTTCAGAATCGTCATTCTGAACTCTTGATCTGACATATTACCAATATTTGTGTTGATTAGGTCTCTAGTCTTTGGTACTGCCTCTTGTTCTTTTGCTCATGGTGATTTTTTCCGCCTTGTCATTTTGTCCAGATAAGAGGATATGAAGGATCAAATAAAATACTAAAAGGGTGGGAAAGACCCCAGAAAAATTCACTGTAACCAAATCAGAAGGGACCCCAAATTGTGGGAGGGCAGAAAGGGGATAAAACGATGTTCAGAAAAAAAAAAAGAAAAAAATTTAAAAAATAAAACAAATAAAGAAAAAATATAAAAAGAAAGAAAAAATATATATTTTAGATAAAGTAGTAAAAAATGTTAAAAAAGAAAAGGGTAAAGGTTTTTAAAAATTTAGCAGAAGAAGAAAAAAGAAAGAAAAAAAAATTGGAAAAAAAAATTGAATTAACCACAAAGACTAAAGAATCATGGGGAGAAAGCCATGAGTTCCGTGCTTTGCTTTCTCCTCCTCTGGAATTCCGCTGCTGTCTTAGGTATTGAACCTGCTTTCCTTGATAGATGAACTTTGTCCTGGCTGGATATTTTGTTGATCTTCTGGGGGAGGGGCCTGTTGTAGTGACTCTCAAGTGTCTTTGCCCGAGGCGGAATTGCACTGCCCTACCGGGGGCCGGACTAAGTAATCCTCTCGGGTTCCTTTGGGAGCTTCTGTTCCCTGAATGCTTTCCGTAGAGTTCCGGAGGACGGGAATGAAAATGGCGGCCTCCTAGTCTCTGGCCCGGAGGAGCCGAGAGCCAGGGGCCCCACTCCTCAGTGCGCCCCCAGAGGACAGCACCCAATCACTCCCGTGTCCCTAGCCTCTAGCCGCGATCTGAGCTCACCCAGCCCGCGACAAGTTCAAGGTAACCCTGAGCTGAGAGTTCATTCCTCAGCTTGTCTCTATAGCCTGGCTTCTCCGTTCTAACACCTGCGAGCTCTGTGACACTCCAACACCCCCGATCCTTCTGTGACCCTGCGGGACCTGGGGCCACGCTGACCCCGCGTGGGCTTCACCCCAGTTCAGCCTCTGGAGCAATGTCCCTCAGTGGAACAGACTTTTAAATGTCCTGATTTTGTGCTCCGTTCCTCCGCCGCTTGTCGGGAGCCGGCCCCTCCCCCCCACGGTCTATCTTCCCGTCGTTTTAGATTCACTTCTCCGCCAGTCCTACCTTTCAGAAAGTGGTTGATTTTCTGTTTCTAGAATTGCTGTTCTTCTTCTCTTCGATCTTCCATTGGATTTGTAGGTGTTTGCAATGTTTAGATAAGCTATCGAGCTGATCTCCTGCTACCTGATGTAGTCTGAGGCTGCTACCTCTCTGCCATCTTGACTCCTCCCGTCCCTGTCTTTGTTTTCAAATGAGATGATCATCTGTGAAGAAAATTCCAACGAATTAAAACATTTCTGGAATTAATAACTAATTAAATCATATAATTAAGGTATAACTTTATATATAAAAGTCAATTGTCTCCCATATACCAGCAGTGAAAAAAATGAAGTTTGAAATTAGAAGCACAATATTATTTATACTAATACCTCCCAAATGAACAATTAGATATAAATCTTACAACATATTTTTTGTGAGGAAAATTATAATAGTCTGATGGACAGAACCAAAGAAGAATTAAGGAAATGGAGACGTATCTTATGTTCATATGTAGGAAGACTGAAAATGATTAAGATGTCAGTTCTCAACTTGATCTACAAGTTCAATGCAATCCTGACCAAATCCCAGCAAATTACCTTGTGCGTAGTTAAATATTGATTCTAAATTTTATAGGGTAAGATAAAAGACTCCAAACAACTGATACAATATTGAAGAAGAACAATGTTGGATCTGACACTACTCAGCTTTAAGACTTACTATACAGCTACGTAATCAGGACAGTGTGGTATTGGAGAAAGAGTAGACAAATAGATCCTTGGAATAGGACACAGAGCCAGAAACAGACGACGCAAATAGAGTAAACTAATCTTTGACAAAGGAGCAAAGGCAACTCAGTGGAGAAAGGGTAGCTTTTCAAAAGACAGTGCTGGAGTAGTAAGACCTCCACATGCAGAAAGAAAACTCCAGACATAGATGTTGCACCTTGCACAAATAGTAACTCAAAATGGGGGGCACCTGGGTGGCTCAGCGGGTTAAAGCCTCTGCATTCGGCTCAGGTCATGATCCCAGGGTCCTGGGATCGAGCCCCGCATCGGGCTCTCTGCTTGGCTGGGAGCCTGCTTCCTCCTCTCTCTCTCTCTGCCTGCCTCTCTGCCTACTTGTGATCTCTATCTGTCAAAATGGATTGCAGCCATAAATGTAAAATGCAAAACTTTGAAACTCCTAGAAGACAACTTAGGAGATAATCTAGGTGATCTTAGTTTGGCAATGAGTTTTCAATGCAACACCAAAGGCATGGTCCATGAAAGGAAATGTGGTATGTTGGACTTCACTAAAAATAAAAACTCTGCTCTTTTTTTTTTTTAAAGATTTTATTTATTTTTTTGACAGAGAGATCACAAGTAAGCAGAGAGGCAGGCAGAGAGAGAGAAGAGGAAGCAGGCTCCCCACTGAGCAGAGAACCCGAAGTGGGGCTCGATCCCAGGACCCTGAGATCATGACCTGAGCCGAAGACAGAGGCTTTAACCCACTAAGCCACCCAGGCACCCCAAAACTCTGCTCTTTTAAAAGGAAGCCATATACTGGAAGAGTATATTTACAAAACATGTCTAATCAAGGACTTTTATCAAATCTATACAAATAACACTTAAAATGCAACAATAGGAAGACAGACAACCCTATTAAAAAGCAAATAAAATATCTGAATGGATACCTCTCCAAAGAAGACGTATACATGGCAAGTAGACATATGAGAAGATGCTCAACATCACATGCCAGTGGGAGATTGCAAATTGCAGTGACATGCTACTACACACTTAATGGAATGGCTAAAATCCAAAACACTGACAATGGCAAATGCTCATGAATATGTGGAACAAGGAAACTCATTCATTGCTGGTTGGAACGCAGAATGAGGCAGCTGCTTTAGAAGACAATTTTACATTTTCTTACATAAGTAAACATACTCTTAGATTATGACCCAGCAACTGTGTTATGCAAATAAGTGGAAAACTTATGTACATATAAAAGCCTGCAATTGTTTACAGAAGTTTTATTCATAATCATCAAAAATTGAACCCAACCACAATGTCCTTCAGTATGGGAATAGATAACCAAAATGTGGCACAAATATGTAATAGACTGTTATTCAGTGATAAAAATAAATGAGCTATCATGCTCACTAAGGGGCATGGGAAGAATTTTAAATACATACTGTTGATTCCAAGAAGCTAGTCTGAAAAGCCTGCATAGTCTATGATTCTAAATATATACATTATAGAGCAAACTCTAGGGAATTAGTAGTCAGTGGTTGCCAGGGAGTCCTGATTGGCGAGGGGTGGGAGCGTCAGTTGGGAACAGAATGAATAGATACAGAAGATAGCTACTTACCTGTCTGATACAGTAACTTTGCGTATAGGACATATGCATTTGTCATAACCCTTAGAACTGTACAAGACAAAGAGTGAACCCTAATGTAGTATGGGCTTTAGTTAGAATAACTTATTCATATTGGTTCATTAACAATAACGAATGTGTCACACTAACACAGATGTTAATAGGGGAAACTCCAGGGAGTGGATGGTGAAGGTCTATGGGAACTTAATGGCCTGCTCAATTGTTCTCTGAAACAAACACTGTTCTAAAAATAAACTCTACTAATTTTGAAAATCATGGCAATGATTAAAACAAAACATTATTTTGAGGTGAAGAAATAGACATATAGTTAAGAGAGGCACATCCAGGTCTTCCAAATCAGTATTGTATTCTATTCTTTAGGGAGTTTGTGAGTAACTGGGTATTTTATTACTCAGTATTTCTTATCTACAGAAATTGTTACGTGTATAAAAGTTTAAAAGAATAACTTAGAATAGTGCTAGAATTAGTTGGTTTTATAGGCTTCTTAATGTTATTTACCAATATCCCTTCTGTTGGTCTTCAGTTTTCTGCTTCAGGAAACTCTAGCTTTCTTTCTAAATTGATAAGAGGAGGCATTTTTATTTGGTATATTTGTTTCCTTAAAAATACTGAACTGTTAGAATTCGAATGTTTATAATCCAATTTTATGTTTTGAGGTTCTTTTGTGTTAATAACTGAGACAGAATTGATCTTTTCTACATTGAAACCATTGCACATGATTTTTTTAAATTTTAGCATGAACATTTTTGTGTGCTATTGAGCAATAAAATTTATATCCTATTAATTTAATTGCTTGTTCAAAATCCATGGTATTGTCAGAAACATATTAAGTTACTATCCATTAGGGAAACATTGATCACCAAAATACCATATGAAAAATAATATATAACATAAGACCCCCTTACTCTAGGTGAGAATTAATGAGATGGTAGATATCCAGAGACCATATAGTACATTTGAATAAAGTAACCTAAAATTTACTGAGTTTTGTGTGAAAATGACCATTTTGGGTTTCCACAGTTTTGCCCTGATGGGTCACACGTTTATTTTGGTGATACCACCTTCACCAACCGAAGCTATAGACTTCCCTGTAGATTTGCTTTCACATTTCATAACACATTTGTCTGAGCCTACTTGATCTTGTCAAACATGTATGTTGTCAGATACATATGTTGTCTGTGAGTGAATAAAGTGGGTGGATGGCTAAATTGGATAATAAAGTATTAAGAAATAGAGGTTGGCTATAAAATTATTTAATGCATGTGTGTGTGTGTGTGTGTGTGTGTGTGTGTGTGTGTGTTCTATATTCTCACATGTTAGTTCTAAAGTTAGGATCCAAAGAGATATTCTAAAGAGTGTGGAGGCAGGAAAAACATCATCAAAACAGTATGTAGCCCCTAGATTATTGCAGAGGAAAGGGTCATTAATATGCATAGGATTTCATAAATTGGTTAAATAAATAAAATATATTAAATCTATATTTTAACCTCTATATTTCTTTGTTAGAGCCATTTTTCATCATGGAATGCAATAAAGTATGTCAAATGAATTTTCAGTGCCTTAAGGTCTGAAACCATCAACTCTTTTTACTCAGAATATATTACAAATCTTTAGACTTCCTAGGAAGAAAAGTTTAAGATTATAATGTAAAAGGCCTGTCTTTTTCTTCTTTTATTCCCCAGTATAATCAAAATGAGATATTTTTCTGAAATTCTGTCAGACGTAGACAAAATTCCTCTCATAATTATCATAAACATGATTGCTATTTTGCATTGAATGATTTAAACTCATTTATTGAAGAAACAATTATTTATCTACCATGTACTATATACCAAGATCCTTTTATATCTTATTTCTAGTATTCATAGCAAACTACTATGAAGTTGTGTTCTTTTTAATCACAATTTTCAGATGAGTAACCAAGTATTAGGGAATTGAAACAATTGTTCTAATGTCACTGTGATGTCATAAATTAATGACATGTTAGACAAACACTTCTCATATCTATTTTCATAACATATATCCATAAAAGATCATTTTGTATTGGATTTCATTCAAATATTTTAATATGTTTATGCAAGTCATTGTTTTCTTGTTATAGAAATCTGCCCATGATGAGATTATTGTCTTTTTTTTGAAAGCGAACAAGTGCAAGCAGGGGTTGGGAAGGGCAGAGGGAGAAGGGGATAGAGAATCCTAAGCAGACTCCACACCCAGTGTGGAGCTCAATCTCACAACACTGAGCTGACATCAAAAGTCAGATGCTTAACTAACTGAGCCACCCAGGAGCCTGGAGATTATTGTCACTAGTTAAAAAAAAAAAAATCTTTAGTAAGATAGTTTTCATTTTTTTCTCTCTTTTTAGTTTGAAGTGAAACACATTTGGCTAATTAGAAATCTCTTTATATTTTTATGAGTTTATATTTGTAATCTTTTGCTTTAGAAAGTCTTTCTCTTTCAGTAAATATTTAATGTTATGATTTTACTAAAAATAACAGGGATCTAATAGATGATGATTAGTATGAGGGGTAGCAGCTGAGGGGCAACTGGGAACTTTCTATCTGCAGATTCCTCTGTACTGAGTGAGCCCCCAAAAGTGGCATGTC